>NW_027526361.1:166740811-167370811 GCF_048455015.1 Haemaphysalis longicornis | reverse complement strand
CAAAGATTTCACTGATGTCATATCCGTCACGGAAGTGACGCCAGTACAACGGAGCACGCGGCCTGTAAAGGGTGCACCTCAGTGCACTGGGTCTATTGCGGCGAAGCAACCCTTAGTACTGAAGAGTACGTTATACTTAGGGCTGTTCGCTTTCGGGTTTCACATGTTAACCCGAAAGTGTTTTATGCCGGTATACACCAAGATTTCACTGACGTCATATCGGTCACCGGAATGACGCCAGTACACCTTTGCTGAAGAGACCCATCAGCAGGACGTCGATCGCCAAGCCCACCCACATGACAGCCGCCGAACCGCAAATCATGCTCAGCTGCAGATTTCGCTGCACATTTCACTTTCGTGTATCCCCGATTCCTATGACAGAGAAATCAACCACAGTTTTTTATGCAGATTTGGGAGCTATTATTTCTAGTGCAATTGCCTTCTGATTGGCACAGTCTCTGCCTGCCAGCGTGCGTCGGAACGCCCCCCTATACTGGTTACCGGCGTGGTGAACGGCCTCTCGTTGCTAATTGAGTGTTTAACGCTCGGAAGCGACGCCTTGGCTATGAGGCGCGCCGTAGTGGAGGGCTCAGGCTTAATTTTGACCATCTGGGAATCTTAAACGTGCCCCTAAATCTCCACGCACGGGCGTTTTCGTTTTTCACCTTCATACTTGTAAATCACACAACCCCGCACAAATGAAGTGGCTGAGTGGTAATAGGAGCACGACACCGCTACGAAGCCAGTCATGTCACTGCATCTCTTGGCGCAGGTCGTCCTGCTCGGGTGCTTCACGTCTTCCCCGATACCCCGCGACGCCTGCCTGCCTGCAGGCTGCAACGTGGCAACATTCCATCACCCGCCCGACGACCAGAAAGCGCGCCCTGCCCAGCAGCAAGCTCTCCCCTTCGCCGCCTGCTCACCCCTCCGGCTCCAGCAAACAATTAGCGGTCATGGTCAACCGAGCCTATTTAAGAAGCCCCCGCACCGGACCCAGACGGGGCACGACACCGCTACGAAGTCAGTCATGTTACTGCACCTCTTGGCGCAGGTCAATCACCCCCAGCACGTTGCTTATTGCGTACGTTCAAATGATCCCTTTTTGATCGCGGTGTCGTGCCCTCCCGACACGCTAGAGTCCTGCTGCAAATCCTTGCGGAATTTACTGTTCTCTGTCCCTGCAAATGCCCCCGATGTTTATTTCTTGCTAATTCTCCCAGGAGACGTTGAACTGAACCCCGGTCCCCAAAATGTTACGCTTGAAACTCTCGCGGATGCCATCTCCCGCGTAGAGCAGCCCCAGACCTCTGTTCTTTCCGAGCTCGCATGCATTCGTTCCGTGCTAGCCAACTTGCGACAGCCTGTATCCCGCCTTTCTCTCCGCGTGGACGCCCTCGAAAAAATGATTTGTAATGACCAGTTGGGCGGTTCCCCTAGTTCTGCCACCGCCAACGACACTATTTCCGACCTAACATCTGAACTTAAGGTACTAACTGAAAAATGCGGACTCTGAGAACCGCGGCCGTCGTTCTAACCATTTATTTTTTTGATCACCCGATGCCGACAGCGAAACGTGGGACGAATCCGAGAGCAAGATTGTCTCATTTTGCTCCAAAAATCTTGCGCTGAGCATTAATAGCCCTGATATTGAACGCGCGCACAGGCTAGGCCGTTTTCGCCCCGAAAAAAATCGACCCATTATAATTAAACTTACGCACTTCAAAGACAAGTCAAAAATTCTTTCAGCTGGACCGAAACTTAGGTGTACTTCATTCTCTATTCGCGAGGATTTCTCTGAACGCACACGACTAGCCCGGAAAAAGCTTCGTGCACACGGGAATCAGTCCACCGCTTCCTTCAGAATACGATTTGATCGGCTCATAATAGGCGACAAACATTTCATGTACAATTCCGAGTCCAATAGCATTGTCGAACTGATATCATAGCGGTCCAAGAGTGCTTCCAAGCCTTTACCTCGGCAATCCCCAGAGTCATCATGTCCGACTATTCCTACCTACGACCCCACCTGTCACTATGTCTGCCATCATCACAAACGTACGGAGCTTTTTGCCGAAAAAGGAGGCTGTGGTTGGCCCTTCTTGAGGATAACTGCACAGACCTCACTGTTTTCACCGAATCTTGGTTGACCCCCGATGTCGACAATCACGAGCTTGTTCACTGCACTTCGTTGTTTACCACCTACCGTCGCGACAGGGTTGGTCGGAGAGGTGGAGGCGTTCTGGTGTTTGTAAAATCCAGCATAGAATCCAACCTCTTCACTACGAGCTGCGAACACGAAATTCTTTGCATCTGTATATCTCTCCCTGCATGCACGAACATCCTGATCGCCTGCTACCGGGCCCCCGACTGCGACCGTTCTTTCATTGAAGATATTTCCTCCGTCGTCCTCGATTTGGTTACCCGCTCCCCACGGAAAACTTAATACTTTGCGGGGATCCTAATTTCCCTGATATTGACTGGACTAATTTCACGGCCCACACACAGCAGTGTAGGGATTTCCTAGATTTTGCCCTTCTTTATAATTTTACACAATCAGTCAATGAACCAACTACAGGTTTGAATACGCTTGACCTTATCCTCACTTCAAACTCGGAACTTATCCAATATGTGTCGTGTGCTAACGGCCTAAGTGATCATAGCATTGTACTGTTCAACATTAGGAGTCACATACCTAGGCGCCAGCTTCTTAATAAGTACATCCGTGACTACAGTAAAGCTGATTTCACTCTTATTAACGAAGAACTTGAAAAATTCTACCCCCAATTCAACCAGAGTGCGTTTACCAGATCGGTGAATGAAAACTGGCTGTTGTTTAAAATAAAATTTTAACCGTAGTTGACCGCCACGTCCCCCTCGTCTGCATTCGCGGCGATGCGAATAGGCCCTGGTATTCTAATATTATAAGAAAATTATCACGTAAAAAAAAACGCCTAAATAAATATCCCTCTCCCTTAAAATGGGAAAATTATCTTCACAGCTTACACGAATACACTGCAATGCTCAGGCGCTCCAAAAAGAAATACAGTACTTCCACAACGACCTCTGGGATATCCTAGCCACAAAACCGAAGACGTTTTGGAGATTACTTGGCACGAAAAACGCCCACTCCATCAGCATCCCTCTCGTTGACTCGGACGGGTCACCAACCCCGCAGGATCAGTGTCCTAATGTACTCAACTCTGATTTCTCACCCGTATTCACTTGTTAACCTAGCCACGATACCCCCACTTTACGACGCTCGGACTATATCGAGATGCTTCCAATTGAAGTAACTACAGAGGGTATCATAAAACTCATCAACAACCTGCAGTCCTCTAGTGCTCCCGGTCCAGACAATATTCCAGCAAAGATATTAAAGGCTACCAACACAGCATCGAGCCGCTTTCTCCAAATTATTTTCACCCAGTGCATTTCTGAAGGCACCATTCCGGACGATTGGAAACTGATCAAAGTTACACCAGTCTTCAAATCCGGCCATAAAATCCGACCCATCCAACTATCGCCCCATCGCGCTAACCTGCATCGCATGCAAGCTACTAGAGCACATAATGTATTCCCATACCAATGCTCACCTGGACAATAACAATGTCTTCTTTCACAACCAGTACGGCTTCCGCCGGGGTTTTTCATGTGAAACCCAGGTTTTCCAGCTCACTACAGACCTTAACGACGATCTAGATTCTTCTTTTCAAACAGATGTCATTTTTCTTGACTTTTCTAAAGCTTTCGACCGTGTCCCTCACCAAAGACTCATTAGTAAACTCTTGTGCCTTTTCCTGCACCCGCTGATATTACAGTGAATTAGATGCTTTTTAACAGATCGCTTCCAGTTCACCACCATCGCCGAACGTCAGTCACGCACAACCACGGTAACGTCCGGGGTACCGCAAGGCTCAGCCCTCGGCCCTCTTTTATTTTTAATCTATATTAATGACTTACCGTTCGGCATCTCTACATTCATCCGGCTTTTCGCAGAAGACTGTGTTCTGTACAGGAAAATTTCTAGTAAAAATGATCAGCTCCTTCTCCAAAACGGCCACTTAGAAAACTGGTGCTCGCAATGGATGATGCAACTAAATGTTTCGAAGTGTAAATCTATGCACGTCACCCGCAAACGCTCTCCCGTTAGCTTTACATAATGGGTTACCTCAACTGACTTATCACGGGTGGAGACCTCCCGGTACCTCGGTGTCCTTTGAAACAGCAAACTAACCTGGTCTGACCACATCCAAAAACTTGCAGCCGATGCCTCTAAGGTACTCGGGTACATCCGAAGATCGCTATCATGCTCACCTGCTGGAGTCCGCCATTTGGCATTCACTACCTTTGTACGCGCAAAGCTGGATTACGCTCCAGCAATTTGGAACCCCCATCAAACTTATTTGATAAATTCTCTTGAGTCCATTCAAAATCGTGCATCCCGTTTTATTTCTTCTACATACGGCTTTCCTTCGAGTATCTCAGCTATAAAGTCGTCCCTCGGTCTCCCCACTCTTGTTTCTAGGCGGAAAATAGCAAGTCTCTGTCGTTTTTGTAAACTATATTATACATTTCCCGACATACATACCTCATTATTGCTATACCCATTGCGCACCTCACGCCTTCTACATAACTCAATGAGCAAGCAGCGCCTGCATGGCTCCACAAATGCGTTCAACAAATATTTTCTTCCTATTGCCATAGAGGAATGGAATAACCTGCCTGAATCTATAGCAACTGAACGTGACCCAAATAAATTCAAGATGTCATTAACAGTACACGTATAAAACTAGACCCCATGTCCGAACAGCGTGTAGTACAACCAAACCCAGATGTTAGCGTATAGTTTCCATGTATCTTATTTGGTGTCTCCTTGCTCTTTTTATTCGCTGTTACCTCATGTGCTAATCTGATTCATGTTGACACTTCCTCCTCCTATTGGCGCCCCATGTGTCGTGTCCTTTTTATTTTCTCTTTTGACTACATGTGCCCAAACTATTGAAGTGATCACTACAACCCTGCTGTGCGTCAACTTTGCTTGTGTACCCTCCATACTGCTGGCTCACCTTTTCATGGATGATGTTAAATCTGCTGTATTTTGTCCCTCGGTTTTTTTTAGCCATTGTTACCCTATGCAGTCAAACAGCTGCTCGGATGAGTCCCTCCTTGTTCCTGCCCAAAATCGTCTTTCCCTGCTTTACATGTTGGCCGATTTTTTCTCTTTGGTGTTCCATTTGTTTCTGCTCATGTCTTATTTCTTTTGTTCCTCCTGTCTTTTGTTTCTCCGAACATGTATACGCTTTCGTGTTGTTCGCTTTCCCCCATTTGTGCATTCCTCATGTTATTGCTGTTGTCATGTTTATGTATTCTTCTTTTTCTTGCTGTTGCCGTGTTTACGTGGCTTTGATATTGCTCCTGTGTTTTCCCATTATTTTATCATGACCATCGCAAGCCTTCGTTTCTGCCCCTCCCCTTGTATTGCCCAAGACAGGGCCTTTAAGGGTAATTAAATTATGATGATGGTGATGATGATGAATAGTTGGTACGTGATAAATTTGAAGCTTTCTGTGGCTACAAATTCCGGATAAGGAGCTTGAACGTGATGGCACGTTACAAACTTCAATAGCATCTACTCTCACAGTGCTCCACAGTTACTGGTTTACTGCGTTCGCATTCGCCGATTTTTAACTTTCCACGTAGTGCTGCCTTGCATTGTGCATTTGATCTCCGGAAACGTAACTGACAGTGTCTGAGGTTTAAGTAACTTGGAAAACTAGGCGTGTTCGTACATGATGTTCGGCTTCATAAATATATAGACTTACCTAAATAAAAAAAACACTTGCAAGAAATTGTGTAACGTCCTTGTAACATTTGTTGGAACGCTGTTGTTGGAACCACTGCCACGAAAGCAAAATATTGAACCAGGGGCCTAATACGGGTCTTTATTTCCCTGCAACAACCACAACGAAAAACGCGTTTACAGTGTGCGCTTCTTTGGTGAGAAAATAGCGCAGGAAAAGAAGAGGTCAAGATAGTATTTAGGTAGAAAACATTTCTTGAAATGACATGACAAAAAGCGTATTTACAAACGGAGAGCATTGCTTTAAGGAAGTTTACTTGGAAGCCTCAGACGTGGCTCTACTGTCAAGTTAATATTTCGTTAGGAGTTGTATTTAGTTAGGAGTCGTAGCAGCTTGATTAAAAGTGCGGACACTGTAATGGCTTTCACACCTTGGTTGAGCGCAGCGCGTACAGTCTTTCATTTCGTTGCGTTCGCTTTCCAATCTTTGCAGTTCCTTTACTTAAAGAGGAATCATTTTTTAACTAGTCGGGCCTCAGTGTTTTTATTCTCTTCTATGGTATGCATAACTTCTACGGTGGTTTGACGTCCTGCATCAGCTGCAAAGCTACTTTCTGCGCACGCTTCTACTGGCAATTGGGGAACGAGAGCTTTTACTTTATCACTTTGAGAGCGCAGGGAACCTTCGCTGAGGGTATTTGTAGGGCTTCTATGCCTGCCTTGGCAACTCCTTTACTAACATCACAATTGCTTCTACGGCGCTTTGAAGGCTTTACATTTTCCTTCTTCATGCAGTCTGGGTACTTGGGTAAAACAGCCGGTACTGCGGTCCGAACTGTGACCCACACTTTTGCATTTTTCCTGTGGTCGCTCTCTGTGAAATGTGGGAAGCCTCCCTGCGACCTCTCAGTCGGTTCATGTTTACTTCCCCTTCTCCTTGTTTCTTCGCCAGAAATATTCTTCAGTCACTCCTGTCGACGACCCATGTGGCAGAGACACTCGTGGTATCGCAATGCCGGATCTTTTTTAGCGTTCGAGTCGCTGAGCGGCATGCATCAGTTACGCTGCATAGCGCCGCACGCGAGACTTACTACATACCACAAAAACGCACGTAGAAAAAGGCCTCAGTAACAGCGATCTCATTTCATAGCCGCACCACATGTATTACGCTCTGGCTGTGTGTCTGTATTTTTATGACAGAGTTAACGCACTATAATAACTAAGACTTCTAGCCCATTTCACCCTGAATAGGTGTCATTCCGCGCCTATTCTCATCCTCAAAGTTAGGATCAGCATTGACACCGTTCCAAAATCGTTACATTCAGCTACCTATCCTAATGTTTCATCGCGTAGACATTGCGAGGCTTTGTGCACATGCGCTTAATTAAGCGTCTACTCGTTTTACGCGGCTCAAAAGCGCCAGCCTTCCTTGTGCACATCAGAAGACTCTGCGCATGATTCTCGGGTATGTAGCTTTATCCTTCCTTTAACATGTGGTACATCAATCATGAGTAGCGCTCGTTTTTAGTATATTTCCATGAGCTGAAACTCGATCACCCCCTCAGAAACACCATGGTCGCTGCGTCAGTGGTTCTCTACGGCAATCCATGGTCTTGGCTAGACTCGGTCTTCCCATAAACGCACCTAATAATGTAAGCCAAACGCTAACAAACAAAAGCGTGTACGGATTGCGCCAGTGTTCCCTCCCAGACACCGCCGCAAACAAGATTTCGTCATTTGCTCGGCAGAAACACCCGGAGCGCAAGCCAGCACCAACACGTAGCAGTGCGAGCACGGTTCGCTGGGCCCCCAGTTGGAGGGCCATCGCCGTGCACAGGGGGGGCGCTTTTGTTCGCGGCTGCCAGGGCCCCGAGGCTTGGCCATCGACCGCCTGCAAAGGAGCGAAGGCTCAGGCACAAGATAAAAAGCCTGAACGGTTCACTGTGGCCGCCCGAAGTTCGGACCATGCTGGCGGGGCCCCCGTTCCCCCAGGGCGATGTGCGCGAGAGCGCCCAATGCACTGGTGCGAACGAGAACGCCGGCGCCGGAGTCCGCGGTTTTCGTAATATCGTGACGGCTGTCTTCCCGCAAGCGTGAGAGCTACGTGCCACCCTAAGCGCGGCAGGCCAAGTACGAGCGAGTTTCGGCCACGGAAAGCTGCCGCTGGTCCGTCGCGATGTTGTCGGAGACACTTTGGGGGAAGGCTTTACAAATCCTGCAAACACGGGAGCCCTTCGCAGCGAGGACGAGTGCGCGAGAGCGGCTGAGTGCTGAGCTTGGTCGGTTGGTTGCCAATACATTATCTAGTACCGCGAAAGCCGCAGCTACAAGAGATCTCGCCAGAAAAATTCCCACGATGCGGCTGTTGGGTTTCGTTATTGCGTCATTCAGAAAAGAGTGTAAATATATTTCCCAGGACTAAAGCATGCGCTCCTCACTGACAGGCGTGTCTAACACCGGGCGCGAATTTATCCGCAAAGGTATATGATCCGTCGATATTTTAGTTAGTTCTTCGTCACGAAGTGATCACGTAAGCCATTAGCCAGATTTGCTAGCATTGCCACAGTGGCAAAAAACGACGCTGAGTAGGAATGAGTTTTTAAAAGTTGGGCCAGTGCTGCCCATAGTTTACCAAATTTTTAAAGGCAAGAGCTTCCTGAGACGCAGGCGTTACGTACGGGGCAATATTTGCCATCAACAGTGACCGCTTGTCCCGTTCCTTCACTAGTCGGGCAACACGTGTTACCGAACCCTTAATTGATGCTTTCCGTGCGTGGTTTGAAGGTGCATCACGGTCCCTAAGCACCTTTTGGGTGGCAGACGAATACTGCCCCCCGAATACGGTAACTCCCTTCCCAGCAGCATTTATTCAGCTTTGTTCCAGAACGAGGCCACAGTGCAACCAAACACAACAAACATAACAAAAATAAATTTCTCTTTAGCACGCGTCCGCAGGGCAAGGTTCTGTGACTGTCATTCGGTTTGAATACTTCTGACGCATCAATAATTTCTGTAGTCACTCAGCCTTTGTTGTTCTCTATCACCTTTTTTTTCCTGAAAGGCTGGTAAGCGGAGATAATCTTCTGGTAGGCACTGACCGCGTTGTTAACCTTGCGCAGTACACACCTCTTGGAACAGTGGTTCTCAAATGGCAGTCCGCGGGCCCGAAGAGGTCCGTGACGCCATTCGGGAGGTCCACGAGTCCCTCTACGACGCCCTTTGTTTTGCCTCTTTTTTTTTTTTTTTTTTTTTTGCTAAAGCTCGGCGCCAACAAGGTAAAAGGTGGGGCTGGGGTGATACTTTGCCGCTTGACACGTATATTTGACTTCCCCGCGTAGCGTGGGTTTTAAAGTCGGCTATTTGCATAACACTCCAATGGTGCGGGAAGGCCCGACACACAAGAGTCATGCATGTCCGGGCGACTTCATTTGTCAAAGCAAATTGTTTGAATTTGGCACATGTCAGAGTGCTTCATTGTGGACACCCCCATCAATTTTGCAAACCGATAAGGAGTACCCGCTAGAGCACTCATGGTTGAGAAGCACTCCTTTGGAGACTCGAAGACAAGCAATGGTTGCGTGCTTCTCTCTCTTTAGTTTTTGCGTGACCGTCAGAAGCTGCGGCGAAGTCACATTTGCACAAAATCCTAAGCAGGTGACCCATCCCATGTCTCTTCAAAACCATTTCCTCATAATCGCAATGATGGAGCACGCGCTATTCAGGCCCTCAATGCGAACACCTGAAGTTCTCTGGCACCGAAAGACGCCGCGCAATCGAAGGAGCCGGTAAAAAATTGTATTGTCGGTAAAAAAAAAAAAAAACTAAAGCCGGTCATTTTTTCAAAAGGTCAGCTTTTAATAGCTGTTGTTTTAGGCAAAACCAGCCCTCTTGTTCTCCGAAGCATCGATCACTGCCCCGCTATTTGGAAACAATGATCGCGACTTCACCTACGGCGAGCACGGTGCGTGATTAATGGCGGCAGTAAAAAGGGCCCTCTATTTTGCATCTCCTCGAGTCCCAGCTCCTCTCCACCACCCCCTCTTTTCCCTGTTCGCAAAAGGGTCTAACGGGGATTGAGAGCATGCTGTCACCCAATAGCGAGGCAAAAGAGTGGACCTGCGCGCCCCGCAGGGAGCGCGCAGGTGCACTCTACACCCAAGCACACCCAAGCGCACCCAAGCACACCCAAGCGCACCCAAGCGTCCACTCTACATCCAAGCGCAGATATGAGGGACTAGCACGGGGGGCGCGCTTACAGAGACGAATGGAGCCGTCTTTGCCCTACTGAACACAACCTTTTATTATCATCCTTACAAACTGCGTCTACTACACTGGGGCTTCCGCTTTTCAAGTAATTAAAAGCGGCACTGTGTAGAAGTATAAAGCACAGTAAAGCCCAGAGAGAACGCCCTGCCCCGAAAGATCGCCACCCCCGTTTAGGGGTATAATATTCAATTTACTGAACTACACCAAAGATCGCACACCCCCTAAAATCGCGCTAGCTTCGACGCCTTCCCGCGAAAACGTCCCGCGAAACGCGAAAACGTCCCGCGCCAGCGAAAACCGCCGATGTCTCGATCTTGAACAAAAATTAAACCATTTCCACTCAACGGGAAAGCTGTCTGAAGTGAGGAGCAGTGACTCGCCATTATCCGCTCACTGCTACCACCCATCACGCACTTCGCCGCCCTGTCTCACTCCTCTCCTGATGAATAGAACAGAGGTTGGTCCAACGCTTTGCGAATTTCCATCTTTGCTGTGCTTGCGCTTCCTTAAACGAACGTCTTCCTGAAAAAGCGCGAGCGGGAGTTTTTTTTTTTTTTTTTTCTGCTTGCTTTTCATTCGGCACTTGCCGGCGCCAGACGGCGCAGTTTTGAAAGCGGCATTTTTTTTTTTCTTTCACTGTTACTTTATTGCGCTTACTTTTGTTAAAACCAACCGAACGAGCGTTTCTAACTACATGAACGCTTTGGCTGCCGGTTAATCAAATATATTTTGCCTCAATGAAACCTGCAGTTTTCTTTGCGCTGAACAATGGGGAGATGTATGACAAGCACGAGCGGTTCAAGGGTTTCGATCGGTTATGATTAAATAAACCGTTTGTTTTTCGAAGCTTCTGTTGGGCGCCGTGACGACAGTACGCCATAGGGCAAGCTACGTAGACAAAGCGAGCCCCTGAAGTGCTCTGCACTTAAAAGAAACACAACCTGTTAGGCTTTATTGGCAAGGGGACGAGGAGAGGGTTGTAGATCGGAAGAACAGAAGAGCGAGGAGATACCGGCTTGGCATAGTTTAACCAGTGCGGCCTGTGAAATCAACAGTCAAAAGCTTCTTTTTTTAATTACATACCGGAACGCTACCCGTCAGTCCATGGCTGCGGGAGAAAGGAATACTGGTAGCGGGGTCAGTGAATTGTCGACACTGTTGTAAATTGGGGACCGTAGAGCACATTTTCTTGGACTGTTCTGACGCAGTGTTCCACTGGGACATTCTCCAGGGGACACTAAAAAAAACAACTGCAGGTATCTGCTTACAGAATACGTTTCCTTCCAACACGTAATGATGGAGGCATGACACTTGACATGTTTATGGCCTTGAGCCTGCACAGTCTCTGGAAACCGCGTATGACCGTGCGACATGCGTACCAGGATGCACGTCCCGCAAGGGAATACTTCAATGAACGCATTGGTTATATCAGAGGACGAGGAGGAAGAGAAAAACGTTTATTGGAGCGGAAAGTGCTATTGTGGGTGGCCTTCCTAGTCCGGATAGCCGCGAGTCGTGGCAGCTGCTCTTGCCCGAGGCACGAGGTTAACCTGCGTCTCTAGCAGGCAGCTGGTCAGCTCGAACTCCCACTGCTCCAGGGAGGGGGAAGGGATGGGGTTTGGGTGGTAGGGGCGAGCCCACACAAGGTGGTATGTGGTGTTGGGGGTTTTACAGGATGGGCATTCGTATGGATACATGGTTGGTGATATGTTGTGTAGAATTGTTGTGTTGTAGTATGTCTGGGTTTGTAGTCGTCGCCAAAAGCGTGCGTCGTTGGTGTTGAGAGATGGGTGAGGAGGAGGGTAGACGAAGCGATTTCGACGATAGTGGTACAAGATGTCTGTGTAACGACTCGGGAGTGGGGGGGTGATTGAGGGATTCCGGTGGGTTTTCTCTGCCTTCAGGGAATTCCCGGGTAGTTAATTCGTGGGCAGCGGCATGTCCCGCCTCATTCCCTGGAGGGTTTGCGTGGCCTGGTGTCCACACGACGTAGATGGAGGGCAGCTTGTGTATGCGTCGTAGTATGTTGAGGGCTCGAGGCGAGATACACCTTTTCGATAGTGGCGGCAGCGTCCTGGGAGTCTGTGATGATGACAATGTAATCTGTCGTGGCTGTGGTTGCAGCTAGAGCTATGGCAGTTTCTTCTGCTGTCGTGGAGGTGGTAGTGGATAGCGTGGCGGACGTCAGGAGGGTTTCCTGGGTGTTGAGGGCTACAAGGGCGTGAGCTTGACGGTTATGATATGCAGCTGCGTCGGTGTATCTGGTGTTGGGGTTCTTCGAATAGCGTCTCTGGAGATAGCGGACTCGCGCTGCTCGTCGGCCTTTGTTGTAAAAGGGATGCATATGGCGTGGAATGCGGGCTACTTTGATGTTGGCTCGGATGTCGGGAGGGAAACGGGTGGGTGCTTCTTTCGGAGTTATGACGTGGCGGCCAAATGTTGCGAAAAGGGTGCGGCCTGTAGGTGTTAGAGACAATCGCGTGAGTTGGTTGGCTTGTTGAGCTTCTAGTATTTCTGACAGTGTATTATGCAGGCCGAGTTTAAGGAGGTGCTCAGTCGGCGTGAAGGACGGAAGTCCGAGGGCTATTTTATATGACTTACGTATCAGGGCATCAAGTTTGGAATGCTCTTTTGGTTTCAACTGAACATAAGGAGTCCCGTATGCTATGCGGCTTGTCAGTAGTGCTTGGACGATACAGCACGTGTCTTGTTCCTTTAGGCCATAGGCCGTGGCGCTTGGTGCAGATGCGTCAAATTAAATGAGTCAGTTGTGTAGTCGTTTGGTGTAATTGTGGTAAAAGTGCCGCCCCCGATCCATCTGTGTGAAAGGGGACTTTTAGAATTCGGTGGGTTTGGACTTGTGGTACGGGAGCAGTGTAGATGGTCACGGTTGGGTCCGGCGCAAGTTTTGGGGGTCGACCGCGTGTTCTAGCCCGGACTACGAGAAGGGCGGATTTGTTAGGGGCGCAGGTGAGTCCTCGTTGCTTCAAGTATTCGAGCGTGTCGTTGATAGCTTGTTGGAGGTTGTCTTGCTGTTGTCCAGTGTAGCCGGTTGTCGTCCACATCGTTAGGTCATCGGCCTACAAGGCATGGTGCAGGTCAGGAATGTTGGAGAGTTTGGCTGGCAGTTCAAAAAGGGCGATATTAAATAGCAGAGGGGAGATTACAGATCCTTGTGGTGTTCCTTTTTCAGGAGTGGGAAAAGTGTCAGAATGGATTGGTCCGAGACGTATGGTGGCTGTCCTGTTTGTGAGAAAAGCGCGAACATAGTTGTAAATTACCTGTCCACAGTTGATTGCTTGAAGCCCCTGAAGAATGGCTCTATGTGTAACGTTGTCAAAGGCGCCTTGCATATCAAGGGTAAGTATGCAGCTGGGCTGTGTTTTGCTGAGGCTATCAATTACTTGCTCTTTTATTTAGAGAAGGACGTCTTGAGTAGATAGGTGGTTGCGGAAACCAAACATGGTGTGGGGATACAGGTCGTTGTCCTCCAGATACGCAGTCAGGCGGTAGTGTACCATGTGCTCTGAAAGCTTACCGACGCACGACGTCAACGAAATAGGGCGGAGGTTGTCAGGAGTTGTCAGTTTGTGTGGCTTGGGTATAAGAGTTATTTCTGAATGTTTCCACTGGGGCGGAAGGGTTCCTGCTTCCCAGTGCTTGTTGCAGAGTGCGAGGAGAGAGGTGAGGGCCTGATTGTCGAGGTTGCGCAGGATCTTGTTTGTAATCTTGTCTTTTCCAGGCGTTGTATTTCTCGTCAGACGGGCGAGCGCTTGTTCCAGTTCCTGAATTGTGCAGGGGGCGTCGAGGTCCGGATTTGGAAGCCCCAGGTATGTGGGGGGTGCAGGAGGAAGAGAGTGGGAAGATGGACCAAAACGTTTTTCGCGGACTTCCTCTAAGAGCTGTTGCGGTGGATGCTTGTAGTTGTTTATAAGCCGTCGAAGTTGCTGCTGCGTAGCTGTTTGGGTCGGTTTGGAGCCCAGGAGAGTGCGAAGTATGTGCCAGGTACGCTTCGTGGTTAGCGTGCCTCCTAGTTGGTCACAGAATGAGTGCCACTTCTGTCTTTGAAATGTTTTGGCGTAGTTGGCTGCTTGTTTTGTGATTTCTGCGATTCGTCGTCTGAGTGAACGATTATGTTTACGTGTCTTCCATCTGTTGACTAAGCCGCGTCTTGCAGCCCGCAGGTGGTCTAGGAGAGGGTCAACGGATGGGTTTTCCGGTGTAAGATCTATGGTCTTGCTGTGTTTTTCTACCAGGGCTACGAGCTCCGTGGTCCATTGGTCTTTATCTGAGTCAGCTGGGGTGAGGGAGGTAGGGTATTCGTGAAAGGAAGGCCAATGGATGAGTGTTGCTTGTCCAATTTGGCGGCGAAGAGGGAGTTGAGATAGAGTAATGGCAAGGATGTAGTGGTCACTTCCAAATGTGTCTGGGAGGCGTGCCCATTGTAAGTGTGGTGCTTGTCGCGCGAACGTGAGGTCCGGGATGGTGCCTCTTGTAACGCTTGTTTGTTCCCTGTCTTGTCGGCATCGCCAAAAGATGATGCTGGGTCGCGTGAAGCAGTGCTGTGCCTTTTTGGAGGCAGTGGGATATCCCCAGGAATGATGCGGGGCGTTGCAGTCCCCAAGCAGAATGAGTGGATTGGCGCCGGCGCTCTTGAGGGATTCACACCGAAGGGGGTCAATTTCACGGAGAGCGTGCTGTGGAGGGCTGTATACGTTCAAGACCCGCCGCGGTGGCTCAGTGGCTAAGGCGTTGCGCTGCTGAGCACAAGGTCGCGGGTTCGATTCCCGGCCGCGGCGGCCGCTTTTCTGATGGAGGCGAAAAGCAAAAACGCCCGTGTGTACGAGATTTCGGCGCACGTTAAAGATCCCCAGGTGGTCAAAATTAATCCGGAGCCCTCCACTACGGCGCGCCTCATCGCCTGCGTTGCGTCGGTGCGTTAAACCCTACAATCAATCATCAATGTATACGTTCAATATGAACAGGCTCGGCTGTCCAGGTTTTCGTGGGATCACTTCGACGAATGTATGAGCTATGGTTGATGAGATGTGATGCTGTTGAGCGGTGAGCGTTCGGGCTGTTAGAATTGCAGTCCTCTGTGTAGAGTCTTGGGTGTAGGTATCGTATCCTCGTAGTTCGGGCTTCGCTGTATCAAGTAATAAAAATGCAGGACGACCAACCTGACTGGGCTGACATCTTGGATGAATTACAGGCATGTTGAACTCACGCAATCTGGAATTGTTAGCAACTAGGCGCCAAGGAACATGATAAGATTAAACTGTTAAACTACTGTTACCCAAACGTTAGTTAGCTATGATAGAATGATTATTTCAAGTTCTCCACAGCCATATAAACATTGATAAAAACATGTACATACGAGCACCTGGTAAGCATAGTACGAGGTTAAATCAGAATGCAGCAATCCGACCTTGTGCCGCCCGCACGAACGTCTTTCATTATTCGTTTTTTTCGTATGCTACAGAAAATTGGAATAGTCAGCGTTCACAAATTGCTAAATGTACCGATGTTAGAGCATTTGAAACTTTTCTTTACACTTATGTTCCTTGAAATCACGTTCCTTGAAACTCATTCGATGTTCGACGTTTCTTTGCAGCTATTGCATGTACTTATTTGATAATATCGACAGTGTTGGATGATCTCTGCGTGCTTTTGATTTTTTTTCGTCGTCACTTACTTGAAAGTGAATTGATGTAAGTTTCATGTCTGATGCATTCCCTCCCTGTAAGACCCTTAAAATATGGCTGACAGTGTGTTTAAATACAATAAATAAAAATATAATTAGTTAAACTGAAGTGCTTTTAACAAGCATCGCCCGCAGTAGCGGGAGGGGGTTTTATCATTATGTTGTGTTGAAGCAGGTGCCGTCGTTTTGTTTTTGTTTTCTTCAGTGTGCCAAGCCGGTTATAAAGAAGAAAAGAGTGTGGCATCTCGACAAGCCTTGGCGGTTCTAAAGGCAGCGAGTTCAACCATTGTGTCCTGCCTCTGTGAGCACAGAACCAAGAAAGGCACCCGAAGCTCGGAAGTGCATTCTGGACGAAGCACTCGACTGTGACAGCGGCGCTTGGTTCGATGCCTTTAGCGACCACGAGTGAAAAAAATAAACCCGAATCATCTTTTCATGCATCGATACGATCACTCATTTGCCCTTCCCGCACTTGCCCCGAAAGTTCGCCCATCTCGCACGTTTTACTTGATATCTCCGCAGTTTTGATTGTTGGTGCGGTGACTTTTTGTAGCTTTTCGCACGTGACCCGAACGTTCACCCTTCCTGTATTTTTCTCTTGATATCTGTGTAGTTTCGGTGGGCGTTCTTTCGGAACTTTATGCTATCATTATACATTCAAACTGTAGCCTAAATCCTCACGACAGGCTCCTAAATTGCATCAACGACGAAGATCGCCAATGACTGCATTAAAACAGAAGCTGGTGGCATGAGTGACGGCCTCCAGTAGCCTTTACAAATAACGAACAACCGTAAGCGGCGAGATGGTACAAACGCAGACGAAGGGAAATAAAAACACATTGATGTCAATTATGGTTGTCATTGGAAGGTTGTAGAAGCCCCCAGCTTGAAACAAAGCCAGACTAGAAATAAAAACACATTGATGTCAATTATGGTTGTCATTGGAAGGTTGTAGAAGCCCCCAGCTTGAAACAAAGCCAGACTAGAACCGGAAAACTGACACCGTGGATCCAACACGTCCAAAACTTACCACTCGAGCGGCAGTCATTGGACGCTGCTGTCGAACATAGAATAAAACGCAGAGGAGGTAGTATCCTTAAGCATTACAGCTAGTCAAAATTCTCCAAGAATAAAACATTGGCTGCGTATCTGCTTACTGCGTTGCAAGTGTCGTCGAAAGACGATAGTCTTGTGCCCCCGCTTCCACATAAATGCCTGTCTTTTCTCGCCCCCCACCCCCCCCCCCGTGACCCTTTTACCGTCATGTCTCTCTCCAATAATGATAAACACGGTGACGTTTTGCTCCAGTCAATTAAATTTTAGCGCGCTCCACTGCTCTCGCGTCATCTACTGTAATATTTTGTTACTGTTGGACCTAGGATGCCGTGGAGAGGGGTGGTGTTGCGCGCGAGCTCTTTTTGTATTTTTAGGTCAAACCATCTGTTCCACAGCGTATTTTTTATTTGCTATCGGAAAAATCAACCAGCCATGTCGTTCTAATTAAAATACCACCGCAAATGTCACTTTTGTGTTGATGCTTTGCCGCATATGCCTGTTGTTTTCTTTTTTCTAAAAAATGGTGACAAGTATGAACATTGCTGCCGGATTCAGTAGTTTGGAAAAGTTTTGCCTATATAAACATCTTTTTCAAGTATTGCTCTAACTTTTGTCCTGGCGACTAACTCGAGTGACAGACATACAATTACACAACAAAATTTTTGCTTTTAAGTAGCACAAGAGAGACTATCCTCTTTACAAAGGAAGTAAGTTTATTTCTACAACACACCCTAGTCACCAGCTGCCGGGACAGACGACAGGGCCATCTCGGCACGTTTATCCAATTCTCGCTGTCGTTTCGCACTGGAATTGACCAGCCCCCTCCCCCATTATGGAGCGCACGACTGGCATGGAGGTGATATGGGTTCTGCGTACATGTTGAATGAGTGTGATAACTCCTGGGGTAGTACCCGCAGTTCGGACAATCGTGGTTCGGTGGTAATCCTACAACAAATCCAACAAAGCCAAAGCTAAAGGGCTCCTACAACAAAGCCAAATAATAAATAATATAAAGGGACACACAGCCGTTTCTTGTCGAGTATATGTTCTGTATCATAAATGAAAGGGCATCCCTTAGAACACTTTAAGTAGGAACGGTTGTGCTGATGACGCCCTAGAACTTTCTAAATCACCATTTTTAGATCTACGAGCCGTAGGTGTCCTCTCAAAAACAATGCTGGCAACATAGCATACAGTAGCGCGGCAACATACTTTTGTATGTATGCGAGACGAAAACTGATATTTAGAAACTTGTCCCCAGCTAAAGAAATTGTGAATGGCAGGCTTTCTTAATTCTTCATGGGTTTATTTGTAATCACTAGCTTGTTTTGCATGGAGGCGCACCTCTGTTGGGATGGACGATAGGGATGGACGATAGGGATGGACGATGCTGGCATCGTGTTGTGGAGGACGGTAGTTCTACTCTCCCCGGGCGCGTCCTTTTTTTCGCTTTTTTAAGCGGCCTTGGCGTTTTTTGAAAACTGAAAGTAAATATTTCTGCAGAAGAAATGCCCCTGACTCAGGTATAACCGTCAAAGTTTCTTCACTGGGTCTGTTTACTGAACGCTGCCGTTGATTCTGGGCATCGAGGTTCAGCTAGCCACACTGAGAGCAACCCAGCGGCGGCGGGCGACGTGTCTTTAAAATTTTCAAGAGATTGTTTAAAAATGCATATACAATTTAAACTTATACAAATACTTGTGGTAAAAGGTTTTCAATAGGTGATTGAACGTTTTAGCAGTTGCAGTAGCGGCAAGGTTTGCAGGTCACATGACCGGAACACATATTGTAGGGTCAAGATTCTACACTACGAACCACCACCCTTCAGATTTCTGGAAGTTTAGAGCCAGATTAAAAGTATTTCCGCCAATTTGTTTATAAAATGCTTGTGATTACCCGCCTATATAGGACGCTAGCTTTCATATGAGCTAGAGAACATATACGTGACAAAAATCGGTGGTTCGTTCCGTTAACATTTCGACGGCCCACGGCAGCCTCGGTCACCATGTGTTGTGGCCACGGCTCCTGTGAGGCGGGAATGACTTTGATCTCGGTGCGCTTGCCTTTTGTTTTTGGAAATTCATCCCGCCTAGAGGGGCTTCTGTAACATACTGACTTTCAATGGTTGTGCATTCCCTGGCTGTGTCTCTCGTGCCCTTGAGCTTGGCAGTGCATTCTCATGAGCCAGGTATCTTCACGCTCGTGCTCCCATGTCCTTTGTCGTTTCGTGTCCGGGTCACGTTGGGGCACTCGTGACTTGTGGCCAGGCCCTTGTTAACTGTTCTCGCGGTATTTCCGTGAATTAGGTCACGAAGAAGTCCGTATGCGGTCCCTGACTCCCTGTGAATGTAGACCGTACCGGTGTATGGCACAGAACGGCATTTCGGAACGCCGTCGTCAACTTCAGCCCCTGCTTTGATAAGGACAGCGGAGTGGGCCACTTGGGCCAATGCAGATTTTAGTCTGAGTTATAATTGCCTACGCATCACAAACTCCTGAGCCAGTGGCACGCCCGATGCAGCATCCAGTTTTCCCGCAACTTGTCAGGTGATTGACATGACTACACGTGAACGTTTTGGAGACGGAGTGGAGGAAAAAAGACCTCGCCGAAGCTGTAGCGTGTATGCAACTCTTCCGCACGTGCCGCGCCGGAATGCCGCGGGAAAAATAAAAAGGAAAATGATCCTCTCTCCCGGTCACCCTGACCCGGATGGCGCACTTTCAATCTCCAACAATAGCACCATATTCCACAGCGTGCCACAATAATTGCACTCCAGTTTGCCCATTTCTCGTGAGTGAGGAAACAAACGCCGCGTGCGTTCGTTGATCAAAATGATCCATTGCTTGGCTCGGAATCTATTCATTCATTGAGTTTCTTGTTGTTTGGAACGTCGGGGCGCAGGTAAGAAATGGGGCAAACTGTAGCTCGATAGAGCCCATCCCTTGTTGCATACGGGTGACATTGAACACAGCGCATATAACAGCGTCAGGTTTAAAAACAACAGAGAACAAAAGTTAACAATTCAAATCAACAAAATCAGCAGGTATAGTAATATACACGTAAGCATGCTTGTACAGGCGTCATCAAAAGGAATTGGAACACGGCCTCGTAAAGTTACCAATATTTCTTCTTCCGGAAACTTCCTGGGTGCATTGATGTGCGAAAAAAAGGAGTCCTCCCGAATAGCGAAAGCTTCCTGTAAACCGGTAATGGCAGTCATGAATACAGTAAACGAAATATTTTCGGATAACCACCAATCGTCCTTCCATTTACTTATGACTTCATCTGTACATACAGCTGGGATACGCCGAAATACGTACAGCAGACCACACAAGTTTCGATGCATGCTGAGCTGGGAGGAAAAGCTGCGCGCGTGCGCGCGTTCCTCGGGGTTCTTGGGAATACGGCCTACTGGTAAATTGAATGCCTTCTCAACGGAGTGAGGCTGCATGTATATTTAGTAGCGCTTTTCCTCCGACAAGCGTTTTCGGGTTCACAGGCGGCATAACATCTTAGACATGCTTTTATTTCCGCTAGTTTCATTTGTTTCGAGGGAGGGAATAAGAACTACCCATAGTCTTGCAATTAACTTAAGCTACGCTTTTTAATGAGCGGAAACCTGCAGGGGAGCGCGCAACTTATATTGTTGCGTATTTGCGTGTGGCGCATAATTTAGTCAGGAAAACACATCAGCATTTTTAACTAAAAAATGTTTAAATCTTCACCCAAATCGTGAAGAATGTAATGAATATTGGGATTTTGAATCGCTGCATTTTCTCGCCTGCTTGGATGTAGCGTTACCGAACATCGTTCCTATAACGATTTCAATTCATCGTCGAAGTAAGGTTGCTCAAGCAACGTTCCTCTCCACTCAAACACGCGGTTTGCGTCTTTAAGTTGAAGTCTGTATAGACTTCCCCAGTGTCTGCGTAATCTGCGTGATGCCGCCAGTAAGCGTGTGCGATTCGCCTGATTCAAAGAAATCGTGTACGTAATGTGTCACGGTTTGGTTTGTTTAGATGAATAAGTCTGTTTACCTTGTTCGGACTTCACGTGAACAAGGGGGGGAGGAGGAGGCGTGCACACAAAAACACGATTTTCATTTCATAATGTCAGATTATATGAGTGTTTTTATTAATGCTTTTTCACTTCCGTCTTACCTCTTAAGGCCGGCTCGGCCCTACGATGGAGCCAGCACAAGGACGGCTTACTTATTATTGCCCATTAACCGCATACCCACAAAATAAAGAGTAGGAACGTCCAAGCACAAACCTCATCACTATGTTCTACGCGGAATGTGGCCGCATACGAATGTAAGTAGATCCCTGTGTCTTACGACTGTCTGAGGAAGGCTAACATGAGATGCGTCGGGAAATGAAGGTCCTAAAATTCACCCATTGCGAGTAGAGGCACTGAGGGGTGTGAGTGCATTGCAAAAAGGCCAGCGGCTCCTAAGTGCCATCAAGCAAAGGCAGTTGTGTTCGACCTCTAGAAGCCTAGGGTGGCTGGCCAAAGATGGGCAGAACTTCAAAACCAAACCTGTTGTTACCTATGAAACGAGCATTTAGCAATCGCACATAAAATGCCTGCAACCGTCACATTGAGAAGCATGAACGCCGGTGTCAACACCGTGATAGATATGAAGTCGATTGTGCAGAAGTTGGATGATGGCAACCTTGTCATCGCCATCTCTCACAGACTTCGCTGCTCGCCAAAGCCACCCGTGCTTTCGACGTGCCTCTAGTCATTTTAAATACCAACCCGATAGCGGTTTCCATCAGAAGCATTTAAAACTCTCAAAGCAAGCAGCGACCCGCCCTTCTGTAATGTTCATATTACGCGCACAAAAAACACACGAACACAGAAGACAAGGACAAGCGCTTGTCCTTGTCTTCTGCGTCCGTGTGTTTTCTGTGCGCCTAAGATGAACTAGCCCGAACGCAAGCTGTCCTTCTATAATGTCGAGGTGACCGCGAGTGGAATAGGGGCGGCGGGCGCGTGTGCAGTGCCGGTTCTGGCGCGCGTCGCTGTCAAGGGGGCTGGGTAGCAGCGCTCTGCTGTGCCAGTCTCGACGACCACTTCGAGGTCAGCGGCGTCCCGCGGTGAACTCCCACGGTGAGCGGACAGCGGAAGCTTCAAAAGCCCGCCAGGTGCAATGAACGGTTAACTTTGTACACCGCCAGCCGCAGACACACACAGCGGCTGCAATGCATAGCCTTTGTTGGGCGCTAATGTAGCCCCGTGCATGACGCTGCCGCTTGGGTGTCACCGAGGAGATTCTTTTTGTTAGGCGGCCTTTCCCGTACCAGCAATGTCAGCGAGTGCGACTCGGCCATCTATAGTCAGTAGTTTAGCAGCCCGAAGTATGCGACCAGGGTACAAACAGGGAAGTCATGACACCATTTGGGCAACTTTGTGTCGTGGCGAAGTACTTTTAAGGGGGCCAGTTTGCTAATTTCTGACCCGCGGTCTCTGGAACCCTGTAAAATTGCGCCCATAAAAGGTCTAAAGCGGAATATAGCACCTTCGTCATCATCATCATCATCATCATCATCATCACCAGCCTGTGTATGCCCACTCCAGGGCGTTCGATACGACGAAGGTCGTATCGAACGCTAAATCGTGGAGCCATCACAGAAAGTGCGAGTGCTTTTAATTTGCTCCAAATTATTATTCTGCTAAGTTTTCTGTTACTGTGTTCCATACTACCACTTTTTCTACACACTTAAAGTGCGTGAACGAAGACTGCCAAGCTTTTCGCGCCCTGGTATTTGCCTTTCTCTCCTATTTTCCGCTCACCCTGCACATCGCGAAACATGCGCACAAGAGTATAAACGCCGTGACTGCAAAACGTTGCGTTGTAATCACCTCCAAGTCAAATTTCCGGAGAATCAAAGCAAATAGAACACGCATGCTAGGTATACAAATACACATACAAAACTTCTCTACGTGTCGCAAGGCTATAAGTTCGAGTGAATGCTCGCGTAGTAGCCCCAGAACCCTTGCAGTCGCGTCGGTCGCCAGAGAACGTCGGTATTTGGAGCTTCGGCAGTGCGGTGAATCGGGATCTCTGCGTTGCCTGAGGGCTGCGCAGTCGACGCTGCGATGATGCGCTCCCAGAAGGCTCAACAGACTCGGATGCAGCGGCACTGGCAGAATGGCCCCTGCGTGTGATAGAGCGCCTGCGAATTTGCAGGGCACAGATGCGCTCGACATACTCTGACGGCCAGAACGCCGGCATCAGATTTATCGTCCCTGGAGCTCGCCTAAATCGGACTGTCGAGATCGTGTAAGACCAGCTGCTTGTCTAGGACTATGCCGCAGTGAGACGTCAATTTAAAGGTCAATTATGGCGGGTTCTGCAGCAGAGCGTAGATCGCCGTCATCTGCTTCGCGACGGTAGACGCAGGCCACCCCGGCAGCGGCGGCGAAGGGTGCCCATGGCCCGAGTCGGCGTGTACGGACGGCTGTGCACGAACTGCAACTAAACTGTTTATGGGACATTTTCGCAAATACATTGCAATTAAACAATCCCTAATCAAACGTATATACCAAAACTCCATTCGTCTCAAGCATTCCTCTAAAAAAACACAAAACAGAGCGTCGAATTCTCATTGACAGCGATTTATTAGACGAATTATTTTACGTTTGACAGCAGACGTGCTCCGTCTCCCTTGAGCCGAAGCACAGAAGATCTATTGACATTATCTATGCTTGGTTTATGAGAGTATAGTTTCTGTCGAAAGGCAAAATAAAGTCGCCGAGCGGGTTTTAGAAGACGGCTCATGAAACGCCGCAACGAAAAAAAAAATTCAGACGGATCGGAGTTACCTTGAGACTTGCCAACTGAGCTGCCGCCTTGCAAATCCGCGCTCAAGGACTGTTTGCTAAGCTGGCATTACGCACTACGCAGGATGGCGCGGGCATTTTACATCCCGTAAAGTTCCTCTGCCTTGACAGCCAGTCAATCTTAACTCTTTCGCCGCCGTTTCAGCCGCTCTTTCGGACTACGGGTAGTAAAGGTGACCTGTACAGACGCGACGTTTCCTTTCCTCTCTCGACGAGCCGCAGTGTGACGCTTTGTTCTGTCTTAGCAGCGAACTTTCCTTGTGTCCTCATTTTGTGTCTGGAGTGTCCAGAAAGCAAAGTCAAAATACGCGCGAAGTATTCAAGGCTCACACCTGAATTCTGGCAAGTAGGGGCTGTACAACCGGGGCCGTAACCACGGGGGAGGGAAGGGGGGGGGGTTACCCCTTTCCCTTCGAAATATTTTCTGCCTTCAACATTTTCGGTCATCCGAAAATACATACTGTCGACCGACTGCCTCTGCAGTGATTGCCACGAGTGCCTGCCCCTTCATGTTTATTGACTCAACGCTCACACAACGCTGCCACATGTGCGGCTTGCTCTTCGTGCCTCCCTCCAGCATACTGACACC
Organism: Haemaphysalis longicornis; assembly: GCF_048455015.1. NCBI lineage: Eukaryota > Metazoa > Arthropoda > Arachnida > Ixodida > Ixodidae > Haemaphysalis > Haemaphysalis longicornis. The sequence goes on along the minus strand of NW_027526361.1, from coordinate 167,346,546 downwards.
AAACTTTTCAGTTCGAACCTTACTTTTAACCAATGGAGTAACCGACAACCATTTGCACTCCCCGCACAGACGTGTCACGAAGGCCATTGGTTCAGCGGCCGAAGCCTCCCAGTAATCCCTGTCGAAGTCATCAGCTCCGGTCCGTCCATCTCACCGCCAACGGCTACCAGCGACGGCCTTATAGGACCGACCATTCCTACACACTAAACTTTCTTACACCCTTTTTGGCCGAAAAGGGTGTAAGAATCTTGTCCCGTGGCGAACACCTTTAAGAGGTGTTTTGGCGAAAAAAAGGTGTACGGATGAAAAAAGGGTGTTCGTGTGACCACCCTAAAAAAAGGATGTAAGGTTGCGCAACACCCTAAAATAAGGGTGTAGCCAGGGCTGCAGCTACGCGTGGCAGTGTGAATAGGTGGAGCGCGCAGCATTCAACACAAACAGTGAATACGCACAACTTACACTTGGAACCCAAATGAATTGAACAAGAAAACCAACGGGATGCAAGTGATACAGAGAGTGCACACATACCTAGTAAAACATGTGCTCTTCTTGCTTCTATAATATACAGCAAAGGAAAGCCCCCCGATCAAGTCCGTGGGCTTCTCACAAAAAACAGATATTTTAGCGCTAATTTTGGTACTATGGATTTTACTATGAGAAGATACAAATCAACACGCGGATTTGTAAAAACTTCTTAATCACGAGGTAGTTTTTGGGTTCCATAACTTATACAATTTTATTAAATAGCAAAGAAATCTTCCCCGCCAGGTAAACACCCTTCAAAAAGGGTATTAATTCTTTCAACAGCCTTTTTTTCACAGGGGTGTAAAGCTACAAATTAGGGTGTTCGGAACTAAGAAAAAGCGTGCAAGAAAAGACCGCCAACTAAGAAAAAAAGGTGAAGAGACCTCCAACTTTGGAGGCATTTTGTACCTGTTTACACGGGTGGACTGAACATTTTCTAGAAGCGGGGGGTGTTTTGTACCTCACGATGTTTAAAGAAATAGTAATAGGCATAATTTATTACAAGTGAAGTTGTTTAACCTTGAACTGGGTTCAGTGGCGTTAGCAAAAAAGACAGAGAAAACGAACTGCGCTCCCTGTAAAGGGGCCACCACCGAAGATAAGTTATTATACTAGTGAAGCCGGCTTTGTAGCTTGTTTGAGTGTTATCACAGAAGGCGCAAGCGTACACGCACACGCACCTCTTAATACACCATTTCAAAGGTACTAGTCTTTTTTTGGATGCACTGGAACAGCCTTGTAAAATCCAGTTAAACTTGGCCTCACCACTCAGCGGTCATCCTAGCTTAGCAAGAACATTACAAAGCTTAGCAAACATAACAAAACTTAGCAACACCGGAAGAAACTAGGTCGACCCCCAGCTCCGCTGTTCTTTTTTTGCAACTGAGCCCCTATTTCACACCGTTTCAACAACCTACAGAAAGCCAAGCGTGTTGCAGTCAGTACACACCCTTTTCGCCACACGACTATAGTCGTTTTTAATTTTGAAGGTTCAAACTGGTGTTTCACCTGCCAAAGCTAAACTTGGGGCATGAGGTGCACCGCATAAGGAAACGAGCGATCATTGCATACGAGCAATTATTTTTTTGCGTTTGGAAATTTCTTGCGAGTAAAGAAGTATACGAGGATATGTCTTGCTCTTTACAGTGCTATTATGCATCCAAGCATGGCCTTATTCAATGAACAGCCGAACACCTTTTTCACACCCTTTCAACACCCTAAAAAAATCAAGGGTGTTGAAGTTTCTCAACATCCTTTTTTTCATCAAAAAGGGTGTAGAGCTAAGAAAAGGGTGTTGAGATTCAAGAAAAAGGGTGTAAAGGACTCCCAACACCCTTTTTCCACTTATGCTACAACTTTTTTGGATAAAAGGGTGTACAAAACTTTAGTGTGTACCTCACTTGTACCGTGGCGACACTTCCAGTGCTATCACGTCACGACCCACTAGTAGGTAGGGGTCAGGATCTCGAACGGGATGTGCAGAATCCCGCGAAGCACTTAGCATATTATCACTTGTTCTGTTATTTGTAATTTTCTAGAAAGTGTATTTTTATGTCCTGTTTTTGTTGCCGTGTATTTGGTATACTGCTTTGTGTTTTTCTCGCAATAAGTTTCTTGGTGTCGTGTTTTTTTTTTTCTGTGTTCGGACAATGAGTATGTTTCCTAGTGTTGCCAAAGCGAAAAATTAGGCATTTTATTTATGATGCTATTTTTGTGTTTGCAAGACAAATGCGCCTTTATTTCGCATTGCGAAATTGGTTATTTGTTTCTAGCATTATACGTACCAATTTATTACGCCTGTGCAGTGTCGATTGCTCATTTTTTTCTCGTAGACCTGCTCGCATGCTTCACTCGTTTGTATTACGTATGCTTCCTTTTTTTAAGCCAATGAGCCAACATTTCTCGCATTTCTGATATTGATTTTTTGGTCAAGCATTACACGTTTCGTTTTATCACACATGTACAGCGATAATCCTTCATGTCGTGCACCTGCTTATTTTTTTATCCCGTATTTTTTTTAAAGTGTGACGGTTGCCGCCATGTGTTCGGGGGACCTGCAGCCTTGTCAAGCCGGCATCACGCCAGCTTTTCCTGCAGGTCTCCTGCATCATGTTTCCTTGATGCCAAATAAAGTAATTATTATTATTATCTATTTCGTGTTTGTGCCCTCAAATAAGCCCAAATACTATGGATAGGAATTTCAACTGCGGTTTAAAACTTCAAGGGAGCGAATGCTCTGAACGTGAAAAACTATTTCGCCGACAGACGTGGGTAGGTACTCTAGTCATGGTGGGAGCGGCTTGGGGAAGGCCGCTAGCTAACGATCATTAAACGCAGCGTCGTTCCTAGCTCCTGTGGCAAAAGTTATAGCTCCAACTTCTATTCCTTTCCTTAACCAGCAATTAAATTTCGGACAGCTGTAGGTTTTTCTTGTAGAAGAAATTGGCGCAGCTTGCACTAGTAGTGCAAAGCTGGAGCAACAGCAGAGCTGGCGGCCCCTCACCCTTCGTTGGAGACCCGGCTGTTGACCTCACATGGATTTCTGAACTTGCCGCTCATAATTCTCCATGACTGGGCAGGCCCAGTCATAGAGAAAGCGAACTCGGCGTCTGTGCTCCCCACTTCAGGCGTGAATGCGCGTGAACTGGGGATTGAAGAACACTAGAGAGGCCACCCCACGAACGCTAGCTGGCCGACGCCGGGAGCTCCTTACGAGGTGCATGCTCACGTGCACTCGGTATTTCTCTTTGGTATTTTTTGCGAGCTCCTCACGTGGCGCAGGCCACCGCACAAGCCAGGCCGACGTTGGGAGCTGCTCACGAGGCGCACGCTCACGTGCGCCCGGTGTTTTCTCTTGATATTTTTTTCTCGCAGTGCTATACGGCGGAAATAATGCTTCAAGAGCTCTGGTGCTAGAAGTAATTCGGAAAGATTCATACGCAAAAATAGGCGAATATAAGCCATTGTGTCCACAGCACACATTCCTCCACCGCCTCCCCCATCGCGGAAAAAATTTTTGGTTACGGCCCTGTATACGACCCCCCGAATTTTGGAAGCGCATGCTTCACCGGAAAGTTAGCAGTCACACTTTGGAAAACTGAACGCCAGAACGGGGCCCGGTTGTTAAACAACCTCTGGACTTCGAAATGCGAGCCCAGGTACTCAAGACGGCCAAAGCTGAGTATAAGCGACGAACGGAAAGTCGGATGTTTTTATATGGCGTTGATTGTGCAGGCTTGTACATACCACAGTCACCCTGATTAGCCTCTTCACATTCACAGCGACACGAAGGCTTCCCTATTGACGTAAACCACTCCTATCTTGCGCTGCCCGAACTCATCTTTGCTGCCACAGTTCTTTATCTCATCCCTCTGTTGACTCAACTGCTGCCTTCCACCGTCTGGAAGGCAGCAGTTGAGTCAACAGAATGGAACGGACCGCCTTTCGGGTTCCGTTCCATTCACTAGCCGGTGTCCCCCGCTGTTGCCCGCAGAGCACTTCCTTCCCCCAGTTTGAGCTAGAGTGTCCTTGTCCAAGATTCATTTAATACGATCGATGTCCCTTAAAGTCACTGCTGTCATTCTTGTTTGACTCGATGTGCGGTGTGTTCAGATACGGACAGCCGAAGTGGTGCCATGGCCATTTTTTGCTTGACATAAAACTTTAATATTGTGTTTAACACTGTATCCTCACCATGACACTGGCAATAATTTCGTGAAAAACAGCACAGTTGGTTTAGTTAAAAAATATTTAGAACGCGATCGGGCAAATCTACTTTTCCCATTGCTCAGTGTGGCAACGGAGCAAAACTTTTTTCTGTCTTCCAAATTTTTTCGTAAAATTTTTGAAGACATTTCTGCTGGATTCTGAGAAATTGAATTCTTTATATTTATATAATATTTCTCAAACTTAGTAGCGAAAGCACTGTCGCTAAAAAAGAGCACTTCTAAAAAAAGTTCTTTACACATCCACCTACAGGCCAAGTTGTTCAATTTTTTTACTTCTTTACCAGGGGCTACTGAGCACTCATACCCTGCTCTAGAAAGAAAAATTTTCAAAATACTGCTTTGTATACTGCGATAAAAAAATAAAATTTTGAAAAAAGGCTCACCTCTTGACGTAACTCAAAAAACGATGTCAAGCTTCGCGATATTTACACAAAATGGCACTCAATAACTGATTATTGCAGACAGCTAAAATTGTATGGCATTATGTTTGTTTTATTTGGAGAAGTGAGGTCCCATTCAACATTTTTTTTTAATATCCAATCAACAGTTGGGTAGCTGCTCGCAGTGAAAAAAAGAAAAATAATGGTGGCTGGTTTTACAGATTTGGGACAAAAAACCGACTGATCCAAGGAAAGCTAATCATAGAAGTCATATTTACATATCGTTCAACTTATTTGTTGCGGAAGGCATTAAAATGGTCATGAGGTTTTTCACAGTCTGTCCTCTACCAGAGTAGGGTGGCTGTTTTATTATCAACCCTAAACTATGTTCGACGCATGTGCTCTTGTTATTTGCAAATCTTTTGCTAGTGTTGTTATGAGAATTATTAATTGTAAGCAGCTGTACTTGAAATATGCTCCAAAAGCAGCGTAAAAAGGCGCCTTTTAGCGTTCTGTCTACGCCAGAGTTATGTATTTCACTGCGTCGCTCTTTTGCTGTCCCGTTCCCTATATCATTGTTAGCGATATATATGAAATATTCACTTAAATGCCTGTTATTTTTAAGTTTAAGTTGAAGTTGGTTTATTCAGACAGGAGTTTATTTATTTATTTTTATTTTTCTCTTGTGTTTCCCTCAATTGTTTACTGCTTAATTTTTTTGTTTTCATTTTTCCATTTCTTTTTTCTTGTTTAAAATGGGCTCACCTACTTCATGTATATCAATAAACCCCTACTGTTTGGGCAGCCCAAGCACTGCAGTATTGTATAAATAAATAAAGGAATTCACTTATTACGAGTATTCACCTGCCAGAGAGCCATGTCTTCCAGAAAAAGTGATTTATTGTAAAACACAAAGAACGTAAATAGAAAAAAAAAATTGGCTCCGATCCACGCTGTCAAGGTGGTTGGACTGCGAAGTAGCAAACGGCACCCACAGCGATAACCCATGCTGCGTCACTTGAATTTACACACGTGGCTCTACAAAAAAATTAGCCCCATCTTCCCGAAGGGAACGCTGAGTAGATGCGGAGCATCTCGGGGTTCCGTTGTGTTTGCGTTGTGTTCGTAGAACTTCATCGGAAGAACGGAGTAAAGTGGAGTCAACCGCAGCAAGCGCTGAACTGAACGCGCGCAGCGCGCTACCCGATTCACATTCAAGGTTGAAGAAGAGGAGACGAGAGGAGGAGAGATGTGCAAGCGCCGAGCATTCGCGCCGACGAAGCTCAGGGTCCGCCGCTCTCTTCAAGCGTTTGCGCTCAGCGTCGCGTGCCCTTCGCTGCGCAGCTTTGTCTTCAGTGGACGTAGCGTTGCTGTTAGTTTGTGGGTTGGTGCTGACGCTTGCTTGCGCCAACTCACTAACTGACGGGACTGTTGCTTCCATCACACTTCATCGGAAGAACGGAGTGAAGTGGAGTCAGCCGCAGCAAGCGCTGAACTGAACGCGCGCAGCGCGCTACCCGATTTACATTCAAGGTTGAAGGAGAGGAGACGACAGGAGGAGAGATGCGCAAGCGCCGAGCATGCGCGGCGAAAGCAGGAGGGAGAACGCGGGAGAAGCGAAAGCGAAGTGCACGCAGCTGGTACGAGAGAAGAAGTGGCGGGAGTATCGCGCAGCTGTGGGAGAGAGGGAATGAGGAGAGTTGCGCATGCGCAGTTTGAGTGCGGACGCCGACGCGGGACATGCCCAAACTATAAGATGCTCCGCATCTAAAAGCGCAACCAGAAATTCTGCCAGCCGTTATTTGGGGTTCACCGGGGCGCCGTCCCTAACGCGGAGCGCTCGGCCACGCCCGGGCCAGAGCGCCGGACGCCGCCGCTCTAGCCCGGCCTTGCGCCGGCAGGGAAAACGGAGAGGCGCATCTTTCAAAGGGCGTGGAGGAGGAGGGTGGCTTGCGCGACTATGGCGTCACCTCTCTCACTGCCTTCCCTCACTCATGTTGGATGTGTATCCTCGAAAAAGCGCACTCTTCCTCCTCAGACGTTCAATACAAAACCACCGTTTGTATCCCCCGTCTGCATGCGTCGGCGTAGCTTAGTCGGCGTTACCTCTCTATCCCTACGCACAACCACCCGTGCAGCGGCAGAGGAGGCGGCAATAGCGCTCGCACTAACAACCCAGCCGACACCTACAATTTAATCACCGATTCGAAAACGGCCATCTAAAACCTCGCCCGCGGATACATATCGTCCGTGGTGTCCAAAATTCTCCTTCGAAATCCCCCGTCCTCCCTGGTAGACATCGTCTGGACCCCGGCGCGCACTGGTTTGGGAGGCAATGAGGCAGCGCACAATGCCGCACGAGGATTGACCATCCGTGCCGGTGCCAGCCTCGTCCCCTACCACGGCGCCAGGTCAGCCAGGGATCAGTTAATCACGTACCACGATATAACCACGCATTACCGCCTCTCTCGCCGTCGGTACCCTCCTGCCCACCCTGAGCTCACCAACCATCAAGAGCGCTTATGGCGACTCCTGCAGACAAACTCTCTGGCCTGCCGAGCACTACTACATTGCATTCACCCCTCGCAATTCCCCTCGCCAAACTGTCCACTCTGTGGGGATCCAGCCACACTGGTCCACTCCATGTGGGCCTGCCCTCAAGATCCCTTTCCCCCCATAGTTAGTGACGAGTAGTGGGAGGGAGCGCTGGGCAGCTCGGACCCAGAGGTCCAGATACTTCTGGTCACCCGCGCTGACAATGTCGCCGCCGGCCTCAAACCGACGGCCACACCGCTCCCGTGAACCCGGTTAAGGCTCAATAAAGTGATCTCTCTCTCTCTCGGCGAGACGACGGGCTCTCGCGCCACTTCTCTTCAGGCCGCGGTTCGGTCCCTGGCAGTGCGAGTAGTTTGTTGGTGTAGCCTGGGTGAAGCCAGTAGTAGTCTTGAATGTTTCTTCGTGTAGTCAGTAAAACCCTCCGAGTTTTCTGCTGACGCGGACACGAAAATTTCCTTGGCTGGTTTGAAGTATGGTGCTTCGCAGTAAGAGGCAGTATCGGCTATTTAAACACCCAAAATACAGCACGGCGGCGCTCGTGGGAACCAATGCTGTTTTTTCGAGTTACATACTGTCGCTTGCTGGCACTACCAAGAGAATCATAGGTATTGGAATTACAAAATGAGAACGTTATATGTTTAAACTGTTAAATGTGGACAGGTACACTTAAGCAACAGAAACAGAGTGCGCTACCTTACATGTGCGAGTAATTGTTTGACTTCAAGAATTTAAAATGCAAGAGCTTAATCCAAATGAAGAAACAATCGGTAACATTTGCTGCAATAATACAGAAACGCAAATAGACATCCCGTGCATACCATGCCAAATTCCAATGTTGTGAGCGAGTGATTGTTCCTACCTAATCTAAGGCGCTGCAATGTTAGGGCGCGGTGCAATTCTACGAGTGCCGTTATGGCCCAAAAGTTAGAATGATCTTGCTCGTGGCATTGGGAAAGGCGGGAATCAGAGTTTATGCATTCGCCGCTTCATGACACGATCCAAAATGCAGTGTTTCCGAGCTTTCGCCGCCCCATGGGAAGCGCTGGAATGTTGCTGCGTCACCAGAGGCGTTGAGGCTGCTGGCTGATTACGTCTACTGAGATACACATTCACTCCATGAGTACGCCAAATCCACACATTTTGAGGAAAAAATACACAATTTTATTTCCGCAAATTCTCACGATGCTTGGCCGAACGAAAACAAAATGTACTAGGTCATATCAGAGTCCTTCAATGCTTTACTGGTCATACGAACGGATCACAACACTCGGTTTACTTGGCGTCGTCGGCCCGCCACTCCTGTCGGAGTCCTGCTCCCGAGTGCAATAGAAAAGGGCCGTCTGACGCGGTCTGCTTGTCTGATCCAGCATGTGGGATTCGACATGTCAGAGCAAGAAAAAAACGCGCTTCACCAGCCAGCCCTGTCGGGCAGGGTCTTCGCTGCGCAGGATGGGCTCCCACCGCCCAGTTCACGTGTTTGAGATGCGATCTATGTTAGGTTGGTGCAGGCATGCACATAGCGTATGGTGCAGGTCCGACATCTCCCGGCACCGCTGGTAAAACAAGGAGTATAGCGGAAAGTTCCCGATTAGTCAAGTTTATTAGTTAAGCTAATATGGATAGTGTGTCTGTCTGTAGTCTGCTAAGACGGCATTCTTTGTGTGTAGTGACGGTTTTGTGCAGAGGTGGATATGTTCGTGGGCTCAGCCTCGACGTGATTAAATATTAGCCTTCCCCAGTGGACAGGGTTTGGTACAAGGGGGCCGAGACAAGAAGACATTGAGCTGCGGCGTTGGCGGTATCGTTCCCCTTTGGGAGCGTCCAGATAATAAGTATATAGCTTCGTCTGAAGGTGATAATGAAGTATTTCGCGTGGGTTTGTTGATGGAGCCCTGTATAAAGTGTCTAAAGGCTCCGCGCGCGTCTGTAAACATTATCCTCCGACGGCTTTAACTGATGGGTAGAGCGATAACTGCCTTTTACCCGTGTGGGTAAGACGAAGCCATCTTTATCTTCAGTGCATCCGAGTTTAAAGCCTTTACATTTGGTCTTCTGAATGCAGCTACCGCCTTTCCATTTGAAGTTCGGCGTAGTCCACATGCACGGTGTGCTCGTTGTTGTCCAAGAGTCAACTAAATGATTCTGTCCTAGCTCCCCTCTCGGTATTTTGTCGGGAATGCATGTTTCCGTGTACCCGCTGATTTTACTTTTCAATTTTAAGTCTAGGCTGATACCCTATAGAGTAATTCGCTGCGCACTCAGGATTTTGAGGTCAAGCTGCGCCAATGCCTAATTGCCATTACTAGTTTTATTTTATTTGGGCTATCTTTTGATCTTGTTGTAGACCCCGGGCCCTATAAATATAATGGGGTATAGTGCGTTTGGGATCGCAAGGCTGTCGTGTAGAGTTTTCAAACTACAATGTCTAGTTTTCCTGCCTCCCACTCGATGAGTCGGGGGTACGCCTTCGCCTTCCCGAAGGTGTAACGCGACGCCACCACAGCTTCCTTCTCGCCGCCAAGTCCGTGGCGTTTGGTGCTGGTGCTTCTGATCAACGTACGCACTTGCTCTGTTGCTGCCCCCAGTTTCCGGGGTGCCCCAGCATCTTGACACAGTCGGGTCAAGGGACCGGCCTTGACAGCGTAGTCAAATATGCCCCATCGACATAGCCATTGCGCCACATTTCCAGCCACGAATCGCGCTGTTTTTTGCCTCGCGACCCTGACACCTGAAAGTGGCGAGCACCAACAACCTTGAAACGAAAGTCGTTAGCGAAAGGGCGTCATGGATCCGCGCCCACACCTCCATTCAAACAAGATTGCCGCAAAGGCCCTCAAGCATGCGCAATTATACTGGCATCTACTCCACGTCATACTAGGCGCGGACAACGTTTGGAATAAATCCTTGCCTTGTCAGAGCACCTGTTCAACAAATACGTCGAGAATTCCATACTCATTCTCATCTGCTCCAAAGAAAGACACATAACGCGTAGAAGCGCGATTATTAGGCGACCGTAGGCACGAGCGACAGGGAACGCTTAGAACACGTATACGTGTTCACACAAACACGTAAAAACTGGCAGTGTTAACAAGTTTTTAAAAATCTGAGCGCGGCAAACTCTCCGTCATGTTTGTCGAGTCCACTGAATCCGTCCGTGCAGTCCAGTATCGTAAACAATTTCGTACGTCTACTTGATTTTGACAGTAGTGACTTTAATTTGCTCACCTGCAATTGATGTTTTTATCGTAACTAGAATTTTGTCCTCACAGAAAAACATGGGGCTGTGCGTTCCCCTCATTCAGAAGTCCATGTATTAACAGCATACGGGAATCCTGTAAGATTTACAACTTCACTTTGAAGTACCGTCGAGCCTCTTTAGTAGGAAGTCGTGTAATTTGGAAAGACGGGTTTGTTTAATTCAAAGTGGCTCCTTTGTCCCGGCAAAGTGACGTGCATTTGAATGAGGAAAACCTGTCCTCATTTCGAACAAGAAACACGAGCCACGAATATCTCGAACATAGATCGCCCGTTCGCGCAGATTGCTTTTCGTGCAACCTTGTGGCCGCAGTGGCTTTGCAAAGCCGTAAGCACGTAACGACGTGTAATAACTATGCAGGATATGGTTAGGGTGTGGGTGCGTCTTTATGTAGTCAGAGTTCCTACGTTGCGTAGTCCGGACGGGCGCGCGTGCTCCTCTCTGTTCCCAACTCGACCTGTCTACTGCACAGACAGCAGAAAGCAATTGTCGACACTGCGCAGTCAGCAATCCTTCACAACGTCCTAGACAACATCGATACAACCCATTCAGAAAAAGCATTCATATTTACTATGGTTCATAATCCCTGCAAAGCTATTCCTCTGAATTGAATGTGCCAGTTACTGGTGAAATGCTTTCATTTCGTCTGGACCCACAAACGTCCTCGGAAACAGCTACGCCCTATCCCCTTACGGAAGCCATTGTTTACATCATGCGCCACGAGCGGCACCATCGGAGCCCCTTCACGGACTCCTGGGCAGCCCTGCAAATTCTATCGAGGACAAGTGCAGAAGGGTTCCACCCAATCGAAGCCTGTGACGTCTCATTTATACAGCAGTGCGCCTGCCCTGATAGACACACCCTAAAGGTACAACAGATATTGGGACACAGTGGCATCACTGGGAACCAAAAACACGATGAAGCGGCCCATAAAATCCTCATTCGCCGGAAATATCCCAAGGTGATCTCTACGAACACAGAAGCGCAACTGAAGGAAACTGTATATGGAGCACAATAACCACTGCTTTGACCGCTTTGTAGACCCACAATTGAAGCGAAGACTCCCAAAACAACTCCATCGCAACCTGGAAAATTAACGCCATCATCTACGGCTGAACTGTGCTTAAACAGGCAGCTGCCTATTTTTCTGTGGAGTAACGTTACACACGTACTTCGAAAATTGTTCTGTATTCGACGCCGTTGACCCTATTTTAGTAAAATGTCCAGCCTGCATGACAAGGAGGTCACTTTTTTTGGAAACATCAAATGGTAGAACAAGGACGAATAACTGTCAAGATTATTTTAGTGCAATGCACTGCTCCATCAAAGCAGCGTCAAACTCCAAAAAGACTATTCTGCTACTTGCATGACACTTGCACAATTGCGAATTTTTTAAATTCTGTTGCCCAAGCTCGAAATAATGCGTTTTAGTGCGCCTTTGCACGCCAAGTTCACGCCAGTGTTTCTTTTTCCTGTACTGCTCCCTCTCGGGCCGTTTCTTCCTTTATCACCAATCCTTAGCTGCGAAACGTATAGGTGACTGTACACGCCGGCAAATCTGTCTGCTTTTTTTTAAGTGAAGAACCTACCTCTCTTTTAAATGCAGAGCATTTCTTAGCCTCGCCTGTTCCTGCGTCGGACGGTGTCAACAGTTTCGCGTCCGCAGCAGGTGCGCCTCTCCTTCCCTCCTCTCTCTCAACAGCAGCTGGCGCGCGCATGCGTCGTAGTCAGCCCGTTCGCTCCGTCGCGGTCTCGGCCTAACAGTTGCGTGATAGCAGCGCGGTGGGTCGTGGAAGGGCACGCGCTGCTTGCGCATGCGCGCTCTGCCCCCCCCCCCCCCCCGTACTGCTCTCCCTCTACTGCGGGCGCTGCAAATATAGTGGCTAGCGGTCGCTCGTGTTTCAGTCACTGCGTTGCTCCTTCCTTCCTTGGTTGACGCTCGTGCCCACGTTTACTCGTGTATGCTGCTCCAGCATCACGGAAGAAGCGATGGAAGCAACACTGCCTTCAATCAGTACTGAGGCCCCAATGCTCTGCATTTACTCGTGTTCCCCTCGCGGGAAGGCGCGGGAATATTTTTAAAGCAAAGCTTTTTACCTCTACCCCCCAAGGGTTCTTTCGCGACCGTTGGTGTCACCAGAAAACTCCAGCGAACAAATAAAAGAATTTACTGGCACCGCCGGGAATCGAACCAGGAACTAATAGACCAACAAAGCGAGAGCCCGTTATCTTACCGATTTAGCTGCGAGCCCACGCGAAGACTGGGAAGACAGGTGGTGTATTCACCAAGCACATCTACGGGTTTACCCCCTGCGTTCTCGCTGAATGCCATGTGAAAGCGTCACGCGACCACTCACGCCCGTCTAGCGGCCCTGTGCGCACCTTGCTAGTGTGCTAAGAGTTAAAAAAATTAAAGTAAGCTCACACCAATGCATGGCATCTCACTTCTAGTTCGCCAATGTGCTAAAGCCTGTGGCCTCCAATGTTCACGTAAATAATCACAGCTCCTTGTCGTCCGCCCTCACGCCAAACCAAGGAATTCATTTAAATACTCCTTGATGGCCAGGCCATGACTCCAAGCCCCAGCATCAAGATCCTGGGCCTACATCTCGAGGCTAACACCAAGAGTGACGTTTCCTTGCAGCGCCTCGAAAACAGCATTAATCAAATGACATACATCATCAGGCGGGTTGCCACCAAGAAGCGAGGCCTAAAGGAATCCGGTACCTTTCGATTAATTGAAGCTTTTCTCCTTTCGAGAGTTACTCACGTCAACCCCCTGTCTTCTTCTCGGCAAGGAAGACATAGCGATGCTTTATATAATGATTAGAAAGGCGGTCGAGCAGGCCATTGGTCTTCTGATGAGTGCGTCCACAGAGAGGCTGCTTAGCACGGGGCTCCACAACACGGTGGAAGAGCTGATAGAAGGCCATCTTTCTAACCAGAAGGTCCGACTCAGAACTGCGGTGGGTAACCACTAGCTTCACCAGATTGGCTGGGCAGCCCAGAATGTCACTACGCTTGACGTACTCCCAGACTCTTGGCGACTAAACTAAAACTAAAGATGCTCCCTTTGATTAGAAATATAACCCCTCACATGACGAGGGTCACCGAAAAGCCCGGGCTCAAGCACTAAACACCACCCTCGGTGGGGATCATGCAGTTATCTACACAGACGCCGCCAAAAATCGAGGTCAGCAATACACCATCATCGTGGCTACCTCCTGAACCAGCCTCCTGGCGTGTACCTCGCTTGGGACCCAAGGAATGACGGCAGCAGAAGAGGCAGCCATTACCTTGGCTCTCACTCAACCATAGGTTCGGAGGGTAGTCATCGATTCCCAGCAAGCCTACTGGAATTACCAGTAGGGTTCGGTGTTCTGACCTGCACAGCGCGTGCTAAAAAACCACTCCCCAAACGGTTGCATTCAGCTCATCTGGACACCCCCTCACGCTTCAATGGAGGGCAACAAATACGCCCACCCAACAAGCCTGCGCTTTTACTTCCCGTGCTATGGAGCTGCACGAGGACAGTCACCCGCTTGTCACGTTCGTGGAGATAACCCAGCATTATCGCCTTCTGAGACAGACCGTACCTTCGCCTTACTCTGACCTTTTCATAGAACTACAAACTACCCTACGGCTCACACAATCCGGGCTCCTTCCCACGGCCTACGCGTCTTCACATAATGTATCCGAATCGCTACGACGCTGAATCTAAATTTTTCTCGGAAGTAGGAACACTCCGCCCGTAATCGGGGTGTGCGACTTTAGACCTCAGCACACTCCTCTCTTGCCGTCAACTACCCAACAAGAACAATGGAAGATGCTGCTGTCAAGGCCCTCTCCACCTACCCAGCTTCAACTGGTGGACCGAACACACGCCGCGGGGACTGCATATGGGCCCCACAGAAGAAGGAATCAATCCCCAGGCTGCACTCTGGGCAGTTCATAAATCTGAAAATAAGTATTTCTTCCTCCTCCACCTTCTCTGCCGCAAATCTCGTCGATTGTCCGCGGCGCAGAGCCGGAGAAGACAGATCGTCTAACACCGGGTTGTAGCTTACTTTAATTTTATAAAAAAAGTTTCCACTCTTGTGCTACACCAATACAACTCAACCAAACACCGTTCATGGTTCATGCATTGATTTAACCTTAAGAAGTATATCTCTCTGAAGTAATAAATGGTGTGGTTAAGTGCATTTCTCTTCTCTCTAATTTTGCTATATGTAGAGCGATGTGAGTAAATATAAGTGACGTCGCATGGGTAATCGTTATGGGTGCCGTTTACAGCTTTGCTTTCCAACCACATTCACGGGTGGATTGGCGCGATCTTTTTCTTGATTTACTTATTTTTTTTCTCTGTATTGCTGGATCTTATTGCTAAGCACGCATATTTCATTTGAACATGTCCTCTACTGTGAACTCCTCTGTTGTGGACTCCAGAGGGTCAGGAGCCCTCGTCAGGCACTCAATGCCTTTAGCTCCTGCCCCTTCAGCAGGGATTGTAACAACGTCTGCTGAAAGATAGTCTTCTTCTTCTTCTTCTATGATAACAATGGTATTAGCGGCCACTTGCATTACAATTGTTTTTTTGGACAGTATTCATACAGCGACAGTTACAGCCGCTTTCTGTCGAACATTCGCGATAAAGTTGGCCTTGCTACGAGGCGTTTGTGGCCGCCCCACATATGTTGACGAAAAAAAAAGATCCCGAAACACTAGCCATGAACTAGCCATGAAACACTAGCCATGAGCAGCCATCAACACTAGCCACGAACGAAACACTAGCCATGAGCCTCTTGCCAAAACACACCGCTCGTATGCCGAATCACCAAAAACTGCGACATTCGCTGTCGCTGGAGTCTAGTCGCGTGGGGGTGCCGATAATCTCAGCTACGAAATTCGTTGTCGCTCAAGCCTCCGCGTGGAAGTGGGTGACATCTGGGCCGCCCTTCTTGCTTCGTTGCCCTGCTCCGGGGACGTCAATTCACATGAGAAGAAAACCGTTTTTGTGGCCCACCGTGCCCGCCGACGTGACCGGCGCAGGGGCTTATTACCGTCCTCCACGTGCGGCAGGACCGCGGTTAAAATGCAGGCATCTTTTCTCGCGCTGATGGAGTCCGCCGCAGGTGGCTATCTTTTTTATGCATGTCAGTGCACGCGTGTTCGGTGTTAAAACAAGAAATGACGCGACACGGCCAAACTGGTTTCGCTTATACGTCGATCCCGCTCCTTCCAGAATACGCTTATCGAAAAGTGTTACGTTGAACTCGCTGAAAAAAGGTACACGTAGCTAATGCGCTGACCCAAGAAAGAAAATGTCGGTCACTTTCGCCAAATTTTATTCAATCCGTAAAAGCTAATACGAGGGTGCTTTATGTTCTCTCACCTCGATCTGATCGACAACTATGTGAGCGAACAAACGCCGGAAGGCTTCCGCTGCGCGACACGTTTTCATGGGTTATTACGGCGTGAGTACTGCGGCGCCGTTAGCAGCATGACTGGGCTTTTACGTGATGCTAACCGAACCGAAAAAGGGAGAAAAGAACGGTCAGACGACTGCGTAATCTTTCCCCTCTAGTTTATATTTGTCCATTTTGATTGCAACATAGGAACTTGAGAACAGACTAAACCCTTTTCAAACTCTGCTCGTGATCGCTAGGATGTCTAGTAGTTACAATGTCAAGCAGGACAAGGGCGAGTGTCCTGAAGGAATAATGGAATAAAAAAAAAATAAATTGGTAATGGATAAGGTTCGGCAAGTATTTTGCCTAATGTATTTTTCCCTAATGCCTAAAGTAGAGTGGGCATGGGAAGGAAGTAGCGACAATGGTT
The DNA here is from genome assembly GCF_048455015.1 of Haemaphysalis longicornis. Classification (NCBI taxonomy): domain Eukaryota; kingdom Metazoa; phylum Arthropoda; class Arachnida; order Ixodida; family Ixodidae; genus Haemaphysalis; species Haemaphysalis longicornis. The sequence goes on along the minus strand of NW_027526361.1, from coordinate 167,330,263 downwards.
GCTCAAAACCCGTTCTGCCTTTTCACACAGTTGGCCCTCGCCATCGGAACGTGCATTCCTGCTTGCGCAATTTCTACTGCGCACGTCTCGCAGACCAGCACGTGCCGCCGACCGGATGCATTCAGTTGTGTCGGTGCTGATTTCCTGAGAACCCCTCACCTACTGCGCGATCCGACACCCGAGAATCTGAGGACGGCCACAACGATGCCGACAGCAACAACCGCGGACTACATAAACTTGCCGCCAACTCATCACCCCTTCAGTGGGCATGCGAAGGCAGTAGCGACAATGGTCGCTCAAAACCGGTTGTCTTTTCACCAAGGTTAGTACTTGCTGTCTTCATTCTAGACGGTCAAACAATGTATGCTTGCTGCTATTAACATTCCCACATGTTTTGATGTCTACTGTTTGTGAATGCGTTCATGTCGCGAAACCGCTCTTCTTAGAAGGTGGCGTTGAACTGAATCCTCGTTCCCCAAAACTTGATCCCACTGTACAGCGTAACGAAGTCTTTTCCGCTATAAAGAACCTAAACAGAGCACCTTGATGAGCGGCATGATAACCTTCCGGAAGCTATTGAAGAGGAAAAAAATAACTGGAAAATCTTGGATGGCAAAGTGTCGGATTTAACAACACGACTAGCAAATCTTGAAGAAAAGGTCAACGCTTTTTATAACGCCTTTAGAATGCTGGGTTTCTTCAGCGGACCGTAGTGATAATGCTGCCCTACGAGTGCGACCGGACGACTACGAAGATCGGTCGCCAATAGTCAACCTAATTTTCTACGGGATTTCTGATACTGCAGCCGAAACGTGGTCGGAGACAGAGCAGAGGGTTAGGGCAATTCTTTCAAGTTCTTTTAACATTAGGTATCTGAAGAAGCAATATCGCGAGCCCATAGGCTAGGATCATTTGTGACGGACAAGTGTCGAGAAAAAAATTAACTTCTGTGGCTGCGACCGTGGATCGCGTTCCGTAGGTGGTGTCCTTATAGCCGTCGCAACCGAATTAGTTTCCGCACACATAGCCCTCGCTTGCCCTTCGGAGTTATTTTGTGTTAAAATTCGTTTACAAAATAAGGATGACATCATTTCTGCCTGCTACCGAGCCCCTAATGTTCCTGTTGGTTTTTCATCAGATTTGTACGATGTTCCTAACACGTTGCATGTTAGGTTCTCTGCCTCGCATACCACTCTTTTAGGCGACTTTAACTTCATATCAAATGGAATTTCCCTTCTGCGTTACCTGGCCCTGGTAACTCTGAAACTTCCTCTTTTGTTACGACTTGCTCACCCAGATGGTAAATAGCGTGGCCCGTGTCACGGCTACTAGTTCCACCATTTAAGATTTGGTGTTTTCAACTAACCCTGTTCTCATACAGTCCCTGTCAGTTGTGCCAGGTCTCAGTGACCCCTACGCCGTTCACTTTACAGTACCGAACACAACGTCCAAAACCAGCGAGACTACAAAACTAATCCGGGACTATTGAAGGGGTCAATTAACACCTACCTTGAGTCTTTTTCACGGGAATTTCTTTGTAGCTTTCGCAAACGCTCAGTAGACGAAAATTGGATACGTTTCGAAACTAAAATCGTAGAACTTACTGACCGCTTCATACCACTTCGTAAAATAAATGGCAATACACAGTCTGCCAGGTTCACACCTACTTTAAGACGGCTGCGTAACAAGAAAAAGCGTATCTTTCGAAAGGCCAAACTTTCAACTACCACCGAAAGATGGGGAGCATATCACCGTGTTGCACAGGAGTACGACCGCGCCGTCTCCATCGCGAAGCAGTCATACTTTCAGCAGACGCTGCCTTCTCTGTTATTAAGTAATCCCCGTAGATTCTGGCAGGTAATCAGTGGAGATAACAAAAAACATAATGATATAACCTCTCAAAGTTATTCCCTTACTCCAATTAAAAACTGTTGTTTGGCTCTTAGCACTGTATTTTCATTATCATTTGTTAACATGGCCCCTACTTCAGTTCTTTATTTGCCTGTTTACAACTACGACACCATGGAGCCTGTGTACATTGACTGGGTGGGAATAAGAAAATAATTCAAAATCGTAAAGCTTCCTCTTCGCCCGGTGACAATAAAATCCACCCCAAGTTCTTAAAGGACACTGAAATTTTGGTCGCCATTATAATGTCTAGAATATTCTATCAGTCATTAGAATCCTCCGCTTTACTAATTGACTGGAAACGGGGGAAGGTAGTTCCGCTTCACAAATCTGGGAACACTAGCGACCCGCACAATTACAGGCCAGTTTCACTAACAAGTGTGCCTTGTAAACTATTATAACACGTCATTTACTGCAGCATAGTCTCTTTTCTTGAAAACAATTCTTTTTTACCGGCCTCCAACATGAGTTTAGAGAAGATCATTCTTGTATAACCCAGCTGTTGTGTTTTACTAATGATTTGTTCTCTGCTGTTGATCGCGGTTCGTTTGTTGATTGTGTTGATAGACTAGTTCTCAAAGCGTTTCATGCTGTGTGTCATACATTGCTATTCCTAAAGTTGAGTAAACTAAACCTTGACCCTAACATCCTAAAGTGGATCGAATGTTTTTTTATGTAACCGTTAACAATTTGTAACTGCCACTAAATGTGACTCTTCTCCCACTCCTGTTACTTCCGGTGTCCCACAGGGATCCGGTTTGGGCCCCTTGCTTTTCCTAATATATATTAATGACTTACCTGATAACATATCGTATTCCATTAGGTTATTCGTCAACGGTTGTGTTATTTATCGTGAAATTTTGTGCCCTGATGACCATGATGTCCTACAAACTGACCTGAATAACATTTCTCGGTGGTGCAATACTTGGCTAATGAAGCTTAACGTATCTAACAGCAAATCGATGAGGATCACTAGTAACCCATCAAAATCTACAACCCCCTCGTACCTACTTAACAACTTCCCTCTAAACAACGTTTCTTCTTACAAGTACATCGGTGTTGTCGTTTCTAATAACCTTTCGTGGCAGGCTCACATTGATTACATAACATGTAATGCTAACCGCACTCTTGGCTATTTACGTCGAAATTTCTCTCTTGCTCCGGTAAACCTAAAACTACTTCTTTACAAAACATTAGTGCGGCCAAAACTTGAATATGCGTCCTCTATTTGGGATCCTCACACTAACACTCTCCTAGACAGTATCGAATCCATTCAAAATCGCCCTGCACGTTTTATCATGTCTAACTATTTCCGAACTGCAAGTGTCACGTCAATGAAAACAAATGTCAAGCGGCCTAACCTTTCATTACGCCGCAAAATTTGACATCTGTGTCTCTTCATAAGATCTACCATACTAACACAGCCCTCTCCGATTCACTGTTTTCGCCCCCAACCTACGTATCTTCACGCAGTTATCACCAATACAAAGTTGACATCCCTTTAAGTCACATGAACCAATATTTCAACTCCTTTGTCCCCAAAACTTCCGGCGACTGGAACCACCTTCCAGCATTCATTGCATCGACCACTGACGCCAATGCTTACAAAAAAGCCATTTCGAACGCTGAAATGTAATTCATTGTAATGCTGCCTTTTACTGTGTTTTTTTTTATTTTGTTGCCTACTCCTCTCTGTAATGCCCTGTGCCTTGAGAGTAAATAAATGAAAAATGAAAATGAAAATGAAGGGCAAAAACTGAAACCAGATTATTGTTTCTGATGAGTTTTACCGGCGCGGAATTATTTGAGGGGTCCTTCTGCGGCGAAGGCTGCTCAGGCCGGCAATAATAGTAGAAATATCTTCGCATTTGGGATAGTCGACTAACACGAAAAGTTTACTCCTCTTTATCAAACAAGGCGCAATATTAGAATAATATCGAGTTTTATTTTACGTAAGCTTATGTCCAATTTAGCTTTGCATAACAGCTCCGCGATGCTTGCAGACGCGAGCTCACTTGGCGCACTAAGGCTCGAAAGTGCTCTGTAGCCGGAGTTTTCTCTCTTTATTTTGTTCTGTTTACCCCGTTCTGCCGTTTGTTAAGCTTGCGCCTGGCCTGGGTGAGAAAGTTGCTAGTAATTGAGTTTGCGACGCTACTCCAGCTCAACGGCTGAACGTTGGTGCTGCTGATTCCCCCTGTCGCTATTAGAGGAAAGGGGTGGTGAAATTTTGCGCTTCAAACAGAACGCCAAGCACAACTTGGCACTACTTATGAAGAAAAGCTGCCAGCGATAGGTGGCAAGAGGGGGCAAAAGAGTTGATGGCCTTGACAGTCAGTGAATGCTTAAAACATGCCCCCAGAGCCAATAAGCCCAATTTGCAAAATGGGGGAGTGGAGACTGCAGGGGGCGGAGGAGGCGTTCCTCTGGCGTTTTGCGCTGAAAAACGCAAACACTTGAGGGGTTGGAACGGATTATCATATTCACCGGAACCTCATTCTTTTCAGTTAGGGGCTAGGAAAGATGCGCGAACAAAGGAAATACATGTTGCGACTGCAAACTGCACCTTCTTACCAGAAGATTTCGCCGTTACAACGCACACAGAAGCCAACATTCCAAACACATTTGACATGGCCCTTTAGCAGCAAAGCACCTGCCGTTAGGTCAGGGGATCACTAGGAAAGAACCGAGGCGCAGATAATCCAGAAATACTCAAGGCAGTTCGGGAAACGTGCGGAGTGCCACCTTTGTTTTTTAAATAAAAACGCCATGGGCAGAATTTCGACGGCAAAGACGTTGGGGTTGCCATAAACACCTTGGAAAGCTGCTTGCTAATCATCAATGTCAGCGGAAAATGACAGGCACAAGTGTAACACAGGGGACGAAGGAAAGAGGAAAGTCGTAGTGGGGCAGAGTTTTTGTTCTGTGTGTGGCAGTGGGGGAAGGGGGGAGGGTGTCATTTTGCAGCCCCCTGCCGACACCCATGGGCATTGGTGATGAACGCAGCTGCGAGAAGGTCACGCCGATTCACTACTCCCCGTTTGCTGCGGCGCTCACATAGCCACTCGAGCGAATTGGGCTGCGAGGATTGCTGCTCCCGCCAGTAGGTCAATTCCAACCCGTATGAACGGAGTTATCATCATCATAACCACAATAATCAGCAGCAGCAGCAGCCTACTCAGGTCCACTGCCACACGAAGGATTCACTCATAGCGGGAAATAAACATACAAGACTATCGCCTGTTACACACGTAAACAACCGAAAGTGGCCCTCTGACTTTTCGCCTCCATTTATCGCAACGTTTTTCCTAAAGAGAAGAATAAGTCACGTCTTCCCCAAGTGAAACCTCTACTAGTAACTCATAGGATACTAGCAACCCATGTAAAATTCGTAGCCAGGGAGGCCGCTTTCTAACGTAGTGTTTTTCCTAATCTAAACCTATTGGGTGCAAGATTTTGAAGCTCGTCAATAGCGATAAAAAACTGCTGCCAAAGTCCAAGGGCAAGCAAAGCAGCATGCCTGGTTGTCGGTGCTGCATGGACACACGACGAACACGGTTGCTCACCGTCGACCACGCGTCCCATCGCGACAGGGCGCACCTCCACGAGCAGTAAGTTTGCACTGACCTGGAAAGAAAGAGAGAGTTCGGGCTCTTAGCAAGTTCATATCACTGTTTCCACATATTTTTATTACAGCTCTACAGCAATGTGATTCACTCATTCCACTTACAAGAAGAATATTCATTTTTGTGCGTAAGGTTAAAGGCTAACAGGCAAGGGCCCGTAAGGCGAACCCACCCCACCATAAAAATCATTCCAGGTAATGAGGGAAAAATTATAGAAGTCACATACAGGCGACATTTGCTGATTTACTGTGAAATTTAAATCGCCCTGTCTCGCATTGCCGCCCATACCACAAGCTCTTTTCTTTGATTTCAGTGAACGCAAGAGTTCAAACAAGAAATCTGACAATGTTTATATACCTCGAATCCGACAGGCACAAGTTCCACATGGTAGCGCTTAGAGAAAAATGGCAGTTTATGTGCTGCACTTCGACGAATATGAAAGTGTATTTCTGAATCGGATCAATGGAAGAAGTGGTAGTGTTGCGCTTCAGATCCATACTTAGATTCCGTTTAATTAGAAATTTTTAATTTGAAATTTAATCACATTAAATCGGCCGGTATCCAAACAGCACCCGACAAAACGGCACGCGACAACAGGGCGGTGTACCGCGCTTCAACGGATAACGTACGGGCACCATCCTTGGCGTCTTCGCGACACAGAAAACCTCGCACCAGATATTCCGGCGCATCGAGTTGTTTAAGCGGTAGTTACCGGTCTATTTGTCCACGTTATAACACCTAGTTGCGCACAGCTAATACTGAAGGGACCAGCTTGAGTTAGATACAGTTTATGAAGCCCAATTGTTCTACCAGGATCCAGAGACCCGGAACCTATCAGTCGTAACAGTATGGGTTGTAAATGCGGACAGCGAACTGCTAAAATATTACGCTCCCTGCAGAAAAACTCCACAAACAGCCGACAAAATACCAAGCGAACAAAACAAACTCCTAGAACAGCCGGGAGTTTACAATGAGAGGTACCGCTGGTTCTGCATGGCCCAAGCACTGCATGGCAGCAAGACGGGAGCAAAACATGACGACAGCGCCACTAGTTCGCACGCCCGCCATGCGGCTCGCCTCTCCGGCGCAGTTGTGAAACGGAGTTTATTTTAGTAACTCCTAGAACACCCGGGAGTTTACAATGTGAGGTGCCGCTGGTTCTGCATGGCCCAAGCACTGCATGGCAGCAAGACGGGAGCAAAACGTGACGACAGCGCCACTAGTTCGCACGCCCGCCACGCGGCTCGCTTCTCCGGCGCAGTTGTGAAACGGAGTTTATTTTAGTAACGTTGGTTATTATAGCTGCTCAATAACTGGTCAAATTGTTCCCTTCATAACGCTTTTAAAAATAAATGGTCAACCACTCCAACAACACAAAAGAAGTAGCAGTTAAATATGTCGGAGATATCCCTGATATTGTTTTAGTCACGTAAGTAAGGAGATGCTAACGGAAGGTATTTCTCCGCCAAAACTAACAGTTGCTAGTCTCGGTTGTACACAAGGGTGGTAACTTGGGCGATTTTAGAAATTACCGCCGTATTTCTGTCCTCTCAGTATTCTCGAAAGTAGCTAAAAGTGTGCTAAATACACGTGTTACATCCACTTTTGGAACCGTACAGAGTGATGTTGTCCAAGGCTTCATCTAGGGCCCACTAAACAATGAACAGTTATAAATTGTGTTACATCCAGTTTTGAAACATACACATTGGTGTACCCCAAGGCTCCATCTTGGGGCCCCTTCTATTCTCGCTCTACCTAATAATATAGTTAGTGTAGACCATACACCCCAAAAGTCCTTTACGCAGACAACACAAACCTTTTTGCAGGGTCCAACCTCACAGCCATTGCCACTAAGCAAACTTGTAGCGGCGGGAATTATTCAAATGGCTTATGGGGAAATAAACCCTAACTAAATATCAACAAAACTGAATGATGAACATTTAGTTCATCATTTCTGTCCTTCCCATTATTCTGTCTTACCATTCTGTCTAGAGAAAGAAATAAGCTGTTAGATTTTAATCCAGTCATAAGATTTCGGGAATCGGCTCTTGAGGGGTCGATCCAATGCATTGGTGAGGAATAATCTTTGATAACAGATTTTCATGGAATTATTATGTATATCCCATATGAATTAAGGTGTCGCGTTTTGTTGGCATTTTATGTAAACTGAAGCTGTTATCCTGTTGGCTTAACAAGCAGTTCAATTTTGCTATCATATAGTCCTTGTTACACTAGAGTGTTCTGATCTGGGGTAATAGTGCAATTTTAAATTTGAATACGTTGCTCAGGTTACGAAAAAAGCCATCTCGGCTGTTGATAACCTATCGTGAACAGAAAGTACGCAACAGCAGTAGAAAACGTGGGAATACTGAAAATACACGATTTAGTAAACTTACGACGGGCGAGAATATCCATCACGTACTTCATTACCACCCCGACTAATTTCGCAGAATTAAACTCTTCTCTTCAGGCAGTGCGCTGACTAAGAAATAAATGTTAACTAAAGCCTAGAATAAGAAGAAGCTGTGGCATTCAATTGCAGCATTATCAAGAAATATACTTCTCAAAGAAGAACAGGCAGATCAAAAAGCTTGTAAAAGAGTTCAAATCCAGAAACATTCATGAAACATTTGCTTCAAGTATTGTTAAAGCGACTTCTAGGTTTTTGGGGTCCGCTACCTGACATTGAAATCATCGTGCAAGAAAAGGGTGGTTTCTTACTTCGACTATGTTTGTTCGTCTTCTTTTCAAGTTGACTCACTTGGTGCATTAAACATGTTTGTGTTCCGAGTTACGACTGCGAAATCATTGACTTACGTTACCATTACGTTACCGTCACTGACAACTCCATCGATTGTTGCGTTGCGAGCAATGTATTTGATACTTACCGGTTACTCCAACCTTGCCTATATCAATTGGAATAACCTAACTCCCCATTCTCGACTGCTGACACAATTTCTTGATGTGATACTCGCATTTAGCTTTAGCCAAACAGTCGAAACACCAACTCGAGGCAACAATATTATCGTTCTTGTTCTTGTTTCTCATCCTGAACTAACCAAGCCGCATTCACGCATACCAGGTCTGAGTGACCACCGTGTAATACCATTTATACTGTACAGTACTGCATTCCCATTGTCATGCCGCCAGCTTTCCGTTAGATACATCGGTGATTATAACAAAGCAGAGTTACAAATTTGATTCCCAGGTTGAATACGTTTCCAAGCTTTTCCAGCTGAATGCCTCTTCGGGGCGCTAGAGTCACTCAAGGCTGTTTGCAAGCTCCACTGCTATTATTAATTTTTATAAACGACCTCCTTAACGGAATCTCATCTTCCATCTGCCTTTTCGAAGATGACTGCTTCTTGTAACGTCGCATAGAATCCAACAGCGATGCACAATTACTTCCGAGTGATCTCAATAAAATAGAAAGCTGGTGTTTCAAAAATCTAATAAAATTAGGTATTGCGAAGTGCAAACTCACGCAAGTCAATCGAAACCGTTCCACGATTAGAGATTCATATACCTTAAGGTCTTCTACACTTCACTGAACCAAATCATACTGTTACCCGCGAATTCTCATCACGAAAAACTTATCATGGTCTGAACATATAGAACAACTTGCCGCTGACGCATCAAAGTTTCTCGCTTTCATCAGAAGATTCCTTGCTTCTTGCCCTTCATCTACTACCAAACCGGCTTATGAAATGTTTGTTAGGAGCAAATTAGAATATCCTCACCCACCTGGAACCCTCACCAAGCATATCATGCAATTATCTCGAATCCATGCGAAGCGCGCCTTTCGCTTTGTAATTTACAAATAAAGTCTCATCCACCGCATCAGTAACGTGAAATCGTCCCTTGGTATCTCTGTGCTGATACTTCGCCGCAAAATCCTCGGCGGAGGGACAGTTGCACTGTGGCAGGACATGGAACCTCTTACCCCATCTCTTGGATGGAACCAAATCCAAGTCCCATCAGCGTGATAGACTAGCCAAGCTTACACACCGTGCCATACAGAACCACGGTGAAGAGAAGATCATCAAGCAAATCAATGACAAACACTTACCGCCTACCCCAATTGGGCGACATGGCCCATACCAAGGACTTGCAAACGAAAGGCTCGATCGGGAAATCGATGTTGAGGATGTTCGAGCAGCACTGCACGACTTAAACAGCACGTTTGCTTAAGAGGACTGTGATTTGGGCGAGTTGGTGAACTTTAAGTAAGGCTTGGGTTTGGGCTAGTTGGCTATACATCGTTAGAAAAAACAGTGCAAGGATGCGGACGACAGAACGTAAAAAAGACAGTACAAGCGCTGTACTGTCTTTTTTACGTTCTGTCGACCGCGTCCTTGCGCTGTTTTTTCTAACGAAATAATGGTGAGCTTTCATGATGGAAAATCAGCGCGGAAAAACCACAGCACAAAAAAGGAACGAGAAGAAGGCAGTACAGCGCTGCTACTCACTACTAGTGTGTATTGAAGAAAACACTGGTAATATACATACAGTGAAACCTCGTTAAACCGTTGACGGGGACGCCAAAAAGTACGTACTAACCGGCACTACGGTTTATCCGAATGCGTTAGGTTAAATTGAAACCGAGTCGGCGATTCGGCTTAACTACGTGTAAAAAGCAACTACGGCTTATGCGGGTACGGTTTTAACCAGGTTCCACAACACGTTAGTCTCCCACGTGGCGTTACATTATTGCAACGAATAAACCGAAACAAAAACGCAGTCACTCATCTGTTTCCACAAATGTAATCTATTGTTGTACGTGGCCATACACGGGTGTCACTTAGATAAGCGTATTCAAGGCCATGCAGCACTACTGAGGGCATACTCATACATCGGTTGGCAGAACGTGTGATGTGAAAGGCCTCGATTATTTTCCTAGTTGTTTTGTCTCTGTGCTTCGACAACACAGCGGTTTCCTCAAACACCGGTACTCAGCCATGTGATCTGACTATGCGGATTCCCTTTTAATGAACGCTGGTGCTACGACCTCCTGGTTTTCAGGCACCTCCCGGTTTGTTCCACGTATATATGACCACACCGTGGTGGTAACATATACACGACACCTGTTGCACATTTTACAAATCGATCAGAATGATTTATCGTGCACACATTTTCTGTCGTTGTATTCCGGGAAGCTATTCTTCGGCCGACCGTACTCAAGAATTTTCCTTACTCTCCAAGTGAAATAAATTCGGAACATTTTGCAGTATGGTCTTAAGAGGGTGTTTGTTCTACTAATTTCAAATAATTGCCGATTATTTCTGCTGTTACCGATTTACTTTCTCAATAAAAGCGTTATCTCTGAGCTCTGGCAGCTACCCAACAGCCCTCGCCACAAACTTCCCACGTACACTGACGCTGGAACTAGCTGCAGAAGTATCGAAATCTCGAGGTTCTCAAACTTATTTGCAGATGCTTTAGACAACGTGAAGGTGTGCACATTTATTTATTTATTAGTAATACCCTCAAAGCCAATGACATTATAGAGAGGGTTGTTTACATTCATAATGTAACGAAAAAAAAAAACAAGCAGCGAAGGAAATACATATTAAACATACCATTGATACAAAATTAGGCAAAACAGCAATAAAAGAAACGCAGCAAGCAAGCATAACTGCAAAAAACAAAGCATGACTTACGCAATGTCGACTATGGCATTGTTTAAAGGGTGTGATTTACAATGGTTGCTGTAGGTGGGGGAAGGCGATTCCATTCTAATGACGTACGGGGAATAAACGACTGAGAAAAAGCGTTCGATCGGCTTGATGCTATGCCGACTTTGTGAGCATAATCAAGGAGAGAAGAAAGGTACAATGGAGGCAAAATGAGTTCTTCATGCAGTTGTTGGTGATGAAATATTTTGTGAAATAACGAAAGTCCGGAAATTTTAAGTGGAACTGCTAGTGCTTGAAGGTTCAGGGTAAATTTCATTGTTGTTACGCTGGCGGTTCGGTTATAGTTAGACAGGATAAAATGTGCAGAATTGTTTTGCTCCATTTTCAGTGAGTTTATAAGATTGTTAAAAGAAGGATCCCAAACAGGAGAGACGTATTCGAATTTAGACCGAATTAGCGTTTTTTAAGGGAGATAGTGCCTTAGCAAAACTTCGCCTGAGGTAACCCTGCATGCGATTTGCATTGTTAATAATATGTTCAGTGTGAACGTTCCAGGTGAGTTTGCTATTGATGCTATTAACACTGAGATATTAATTAAAAGAAACAGAATCTAGGGCGATTCTATCAAGGTAGTAAACAGGTAATGTGTTTTTTTTTTCTAGATACACACGTGAATTTACACTTTCTAACATTGCATTCTATGCGCCACTTTAAGCCCCAAGCCGATATATGAATGATGGAAAGGTCATTGTCACAAATTATTTCTCGGAACACTACGGAATCATGAGCAAATAAATTCATATTACATGACACGCACGACGTGAAATCGTTAATATATATTAGGAAAAACAGAGGGCCGAAAACAGAACCTTGTGGCACACCAGATTGAACGAAGCTGTTATTAGAATTTTGGTTGCTAATCAAAACAAACTGTGAGCGAGTAGTTAGAAAAATCTCAAGCCATGCAACAAGTCTCGGTTTAATGTTAAACTGACGTAACTTGTATAGTAGTAACTTATGGCACACCTTGTGGAATACTTTCAAATGATTGCCGATTATTGCTGATGTCACCGATTTCCTTTACCAATAAAAAAAGCGTTATCTCTGAGCTCTGGCAGCCATTTATTTGTTGGAGTGTGTCTGCGACCAGAGAGCCCGCAGCCGGCATTGTTTAGTATTACGCGTGGCCTACCAGTAATGGTGTACTAGAATATTCGTGTACGCTACATCCCTGTCCTCCTTCTTGCAAAGCAGTGAAGTGCCCAAGAAGGCCTGCTCGTACAGAGCTGTCTTCCTTATTCGTCCGTCGTCTAGAGCACGTACACACTGGTTCAGTCTAGACGGGGGCGGCTCCGTCTGCCACCGAGTTTTGCTGATGATTTCGACCCAAGGTTACGCAAAGAGGGAACAGGCTACGCAGTTACGAATGCACTTTCAGCCGATGCCTTCACCTTTCCGGCTTGTCTAAGCGGCAAAGCGAGGTAAATGCTACACCTGGGCGGAAGACTGCCGCTTGTCGCCGTCTGTCGGCTTAAACTGTTCAAAAACGCAAATCAAAAAGCCCGGGCATGACCCGCGCACGCCCGCGCAAGGTGGCATAGACACCGCCACCGTTGTGTGAGAAATACCTTCGAAAAGATGGCGACGCAACGCCGGCAAACAAAGCTCGCGCCCCAAGAAGGAATCTCGTTTGTCAAAACCCACCATTCCCATATATTTCCGTGGCTTCTCATACACTTCGTATAAAGTAATGGGACGAAAAAAAAACGAAGCAAGGTCACAGGAACGCGTAACACGTGAAGGGAACGAAGCTGAACGCAACCTTCATGACCGTCACGAAGGTTTAGGTCCACGATTGCAGCCGATTTGCTTCTTCTTCGCTGTCCCAACGACTTTTACTCCATCGTTGTTGCTATACATGTGAGCTTTCTTCCTATTTTTTTTGGAAGTGGCAATCATTGTACACCACCTTGGTGGGGCGTGCACTATGACACGCGTCTTTCCAGTTCCGAGCAAGTATTGCCACAATTACGGCGAACGTTGGAGTCTTTGTCGTTCCGAGTAAGTGTTGCCAGGTTTACGGTGAACGCTGGCGTAAATTTTTTAGCCACCCTTTGCCAGTCTCCCTAGGCGGATATGCTTGGCTCGACAGACGTGCCCCGGGGACGCTGCGTGGTCTTCGCGGGACACACATACACGAACGCTAGGCATTTTCTTGGTTTTGTAACAGCCGGGCGGTCGTTGCGAGGCCCACGCTCACATACGCAGCGACTGTAGCCCGGAGTGCAGTGACTGACAGATGTGCCCGGGCTGATAGCTTTCTAGGACTGACAGCTCTCTCTCTCTCTCTCTCTCTCCACTTGATCCTGTCACTCCCCCTCTACTTCCCTTCCCGTGCACTGGGTTTTATGAAGGTGAGCTCCCTGCCGAGCTCAAAATATCCCCAGTGTTTTTACTTTCCTTTTCCCGTCCCGCAAACCACAACCTGGCATGCGCACGCTCGGCAATTTCTTGGTATTTGTAACCGCGGAAACGAAAAATTACGATTTGCTATACGGCTTCACTGTTGAAAGAAGCAAATGAGTTTCGAAATCCACGAAGCCCCAGCTATCTCACTCTTGCCGCGGGTGCCGGCAGCCATGGGGTCATTTGGGAGCGTTGCACGAGCTCTCTGGCACGCGCTAACACAATTGCTGCTGCAGCACAAGGTGACGCTACCATTAAAGGAGCCATGAAGAGAAAATGCAAGTTTGGTTCATTCAAAAGATTGTCTCGTTAGAATCATACTGACACCACTTTTAACGTAAACTTCGCTCAAATAAGGTACATAATGAGGAAAAACGGGAATGGTCATGCGACCCACCAGCTCATTTCCCGCAACAGAACCTATGATGTCACATGAGCTAAGCTCTGCGATTGGCGGAGGCTGGCAGAAGCAGACGCAAATTAGGTAGAGCTTATAAACTAGACGAACGAGTGATTTGCGCTTAAATTTAGGGCACATTCTTTACAAAGCAATAAGAATGATGGGACAAACAGCGGAAGTTACGAAAGCACATGTAAACATAGAAGTACTGATGCGTTCTGCTGTTCGTACTGCGCACAGCATGCTTGGTTTAGCTGCACAGCACTACGGGGCTTGGGGTTGTCTCAGAGGACACTGGCCGATTGACGCAAGCAACGGTGTCTTACGTGACCCCATTTGTCGAGCGAGCACTGTTTCGAATATTTTCTCCCAGAACGAATATTTTCTCCCAGAAAAAAAACAAGCCAGGTTTAAATGCGGGCAAAAACAAACCAAACGGTTGCCACGGTATGGTGGCGCCATCTAGGTTACGGAACGTAAAGAAACGCGGGAACAACCCAACACCGCTGTACAGGGTGGAGACAACCTTTGAACGGTCCCGTGCCACCGCAATTGGGCCAACGGGCTCAACGCGATATTCTTTTCGTTTCCCACGAGGCCTAGCAACGCGAAACAGACAATATGATTCAAACTTCTTCAGTAAACCGCATTCCGGCGATAATTTTAGCGCGGTTTTGACACAATGACTTGCTTCGGCGGCGAGCGAGCAACCGAAAATGGCGGCGCCAGCGTATACGTGTCTCTACCCTGTACGGCGGATGCGTGAATGAAGGTACTCTAGGCTGCAGAGCGGTCGGTTCCTGTGATGTCATTTGGGACCACGAAAACGCACGATTGAGCGGGAAAATCAAAATTTTAACCTAAATTGTTTAATTTCTCAGTGAATAAAGCGCCGTTTGCATCCGGACAAGCGCTGGGGGCACTATAAAACACGAAATCTTTCGAATAAAACCAACTTGCATTTTCTCTTCATGGCTCCTTTAAGGAAGCGTAAGGTAACCGCAATCGTGAGAGATGTTCGACGAACACAATTCCATGTTTAATAGTGAATGTAGTAGGTGGGGTAGGATAAAATTTTCTTTCCAGATTTTCCCACCCACATTTTGCGAGCTGACGGAAAACGGAGGCGTAAATAGGAGAAGAGCTGCTCCTACCCGCGAGGCGCTCTGTCAAATGGGGTTCGGTCGGCACCAGAATCCCGGGACGCTCGCCGCCGAGTCTGTACACAAAGCAGCCGCGTCGGCGGATTGCCTCGAAAGCGCGTCATCCCTATTTCATATTTGTCGCGCTTTCGAGGCGCTTTTTCAAAGAAAGTGCTACGAGTTGTGCCGCGCCTCCGCCAGATGGCACCACGGGTCCCGCGACCGAGAGAACACGCAGTGAAACATCCCCCTCGCGAGGGGCACGATCAAATGCAGAGCATTTCCGGGGGCGCACGACGTTAAGTAGTTTGCGTTACGTTAATGTCGTTGCACTTGTGGCAACTTCTGACGAGAGAGCGCTCGTCAGCAGTAATTTGAATGAGTCAACGATATAAGGCGCGTTCGTAGCGTCCCATTCTGTGTCGGCTTTGTGGCGCAGTGGGTAGAGCACCATGTACATTGCGTTCCGCCCGCAGGGTCGAAGGATCGAAACCGGGCGCCGGATAGTATTTTTTTATATATATAGTAGGGAGGGGTACGGTGCGGATTACGGACGTCAATGCGGGTGACATCGTGAGTTACTGAAATGCTCTGCATTTAAAAGGTAACATCATTAATAGTGGAAAGGATGTGGTAACTTGACAGCGATTCGTTGCTCGTGCGCGGAAACTACTCGGCTATCGCCCATGTTCTCGTAGTCTGAAATTGGCCGCCTCATTGCCCAATATTGTGCTCGCATTGGTTCGCTACGCTGTTTCTACAAACGGCCGACAAAAACACTACACAAATGAATGATACTTGAACAGCTCTCATTTGTGTGTACGCACGCGTATTCGATTGCAAGGTTTAACGGCCCTTCGTTTGATGTTGTAGCCAGTGTTCAGACTTTTAGATCTGCGAAACCTCCTGTTCGTTCGAATAAATTTCACGGAGACTAATTAGAGTCTCATTTACCGGACGCCCGTTGATGCGCAGAACTGACACTGCCCTCTCAGGCCCCGGGAAAGAACATTTTTGTTACTCAACGCTCGCCAACTCGGAAGCTTACGGGTGCGATTTCATGGTGCAAAAGCGCATAAAAGACAAAGACAGGGATAGGACCGACAAACACAAACACGGCGCTGTCTTCGCTTCTGTCGCTGTCGTCTTATCTCTGTCTTTGTCTTTTATGCGCTGTTTCCACCATGAAAATACACCAACTTGCCCAGTCTACCACGCGTGCACATCGGTTTGTTGGTCCGAGTGCCCAAGTAGACAGCGAGCCATGATGCGAGAACGTGTGGTCACTGAGATAAAGCTGGGCTGGTTGACAATACATGACAAATATTTAAAGGGCGCTACAAGAAGGACGAAAAGGAAGGTCGGTACAACACAACCCCCCACTTTCAACGTCCCAAGAACAAGCCAGAGACGGCGCAGAATAAAAAATCAAACATCCAACCACATATGCCTCCGTGACCGCAACGCTTTACCGAAGTCTCACAGTAGCCCGTAGATTAGCGCAGGCCGCTGGGTTTGCGGCCGCTGTTGATAAGGCCGACGTGAAAGAAAAACTCATGGAGGAAAGAATACTCAGGAAAGGGCCCTAGCATCCCAATGGATTGCAAAAAATTACACCATCTTCTCGTGGGGAACCATGAGGAAGATGCGAAGCATCGGGTTCAGTGTAGGTTCCATTGTGTTGCCGTTATGTTGTTTCATTTATCGGAGCACGAATGGGAACGTAGTGTGAACCCCCATGTAAAGACCGAGAAATGTAGAGACAGCGAAGAGACCGACACAGGCGTTACCTGATCGAACACCTCCTTGTTTCTCGTCTTTTTTATTGCGTGCTCCCGATGCTACCCCGCTGCCCGCCCTCTTCGTCCTCTTCTCTTGTTGAGCTGCAAGGCGCTTCCCGCCACAGCTTTCCCACGGGAAATTTAACATCCTCCTCTGAAGTTTTCAGTTCGTCGTTTCCGTTGACGTTCAGCTTCGCGCGCCTTCGTTGCATCAGTAGCTTCTTGACGTAGTTTGAATGAGTCAAGGACATAAGGCGCGTTCGTAGCACTTGCTCCAACCTCGGTTTTGTAGCCAAGTGGGAAGAGCGCCACGTACCTCCCGTTGCGGCCAGAGAGGGCCTCCTTGATTATCAGTGCCGGATCGTCCGCGGACTGCCCGAGACGCGATTTGGCGCTCGATTTTTTCATGTATTCCTATGGGGCTCCCGGTCCGAACGCAGTCCTCGGGCTGCCAGCGCGCCGTCCAGGACTGGTAAATCGAGGAGGCCCAGAGTCGTGGGATCGGAACCGGGCGCCGCTAACTATTTCTTTTTTTATAGTGTAGGGGGAGATGTGCTGACGGATGCACGACGGCGGACGGGGCCGAGAGCAAGAGATGCTTCGCATCTAAAAGTGTGGAGGAAGTAACGTCATTTTCCTTGAGCCCATAGACAGTGTTGCCTAGTTTCTCAAGTCTGCGGTGGCTAAACCTGGCCAAATTCCAGGGACAATTTTTTACGGCGCTTTGACTGTGGCTTCCTCGCTACGTTGGCAACACAGCGTGGCAGCCGCTGGTGCGTCATCGGCGTCTGCAATATGTGCACTACAGCTGATTTCGCAGCGTTTCTTCTACTCCAATTTCCTTTGTGTTCTAATGTTCCTTCGAAAACAACACCCAATGGTTAATAATTGGCGTGGTCGGTGAGCATAGTTGCCGTTATCTTGTGGCGATATATCGTCGATTCGCGGATTGTTTTTTTGTCCTTATCGGTCTGCCGGTGAAAAGGTGCGCGTTGGCGGCTTCGGCAGCGTCGACCCACTTTCTGCGGCAATTTGCTTCAGTTGGGAATCTATTCTCAACGAACACAAAACAAAATGAGGCAGACACGTAGTGCTTTCGTTTTGCTCGACAAGTAGCGCATGGGCGAATATACTTACCTGTGAACCGCGACTGCTACCGGCAGCCCGGCACGCAACAATGAGGCATCTTGCAAACCACTGCAGCCACTTATTCACGTGAAGTGAGATTAGACAGTTTTAGTTTCACAAGTGTACAGAGTTCATGTACGCAAACGTGAAAAGCGTACGTAGTCCACGCGCATGTAGTTTGCAACTCGTGCGCAACGCTCGCCGCGCGTAGGGTGCCTGGATTCCTAGCGCCATCTACGAAGAGACACTGCAGTAGCCACTCGTGATCCCGTGAGCCTGTTGCTATGACGACGACAAACGCTACTTTGCCAGGCTTAAGAGCTGAAAAATCTTCCTTCTATCTCAAAAACTAAAGCCCTTTTTCGTTTGAAACTTTGGGTTAGGGTTAGGATGGGCAAATTGAAGGCGAAATCAACAGCTTAGAACATGACATCGCACCGAGGAATTAGCGACGAAGCTGTTTTCGCTGCGAAGCGGGAGGGCAGAGCGACGCAATGTTAGTCAAATCAAACCGGAAACAGCAGAGTATAGTGGGAACAAGTGCGGGGCTCAATGGGCTCATGTCATGGCGGCTGTGGCTTCACAAATGTGACGTCAGGGCCTCTCTCTATGGTCCCTAGAAAGATTTGCTAGTCTGCCGTCCCCCGGCCTCGAAGGGGGCTCCCCCGTGATGTATGTAGCGGCGGCACTGCAGGCAGTCGGAGCGCTGCCGGCCAGTGCCGGCGCGGGGAGCAATGTGGCGGACTGCTTCATAGGTCTGGGCGGTTTCAGCCGATTTTAACTCTGCGTTTTCCTCCTTTCTTCCTTTCTGTCTATACAACAAATTAGCCAAATTAATTGGTTCCCATGAATACGAGTGGGTTTTTTTTACCGAAGCATGAATTGGTTGGAGTACGTTTCCTCGTATTATGAACGATCGAGCCAAACCACGAAAACGTGTCCCTGCGCTCTATGCTCTATTTCCTCTTTCAGGCAAAACGTTTCCACACATACTCGGGGACATCGGATGCACTTTCGGCGCGGCATCTTGTGCATGCTGGACACATTACGCGGATTATCGACTGGTTACCTAACAAAGAAGGGTTTTTTGTGATTGCACAGCGGTACGTACAATGTCATGGATATGTAAACGCGTGAAAACATTTGTGTGGTGTGTGGGCGCTCCTCAAAGTCTTTTGTGGCCCTTTGAATCCATCCTGACTTTTCTGTGTTTGCGAGTCCATTTTAAGCTTGAATGAGATCTGACCAATTCGCATCGTTCATTAGTTAGGCCCCATCACACATCTTCGCTGCCTCCTTGGCGGGGAATATCTGTTAAATGTTATTGCTGAATAAAAATATTACGTGTGTACGCATGCATAACGATCTTTTTGGCACTTTCAGTCAACAGGCAGAGACTGGCGTAGTATTAAACCTTTTCTTTCGCGCGCCTGTAATTTTTGTGAACTCCACGATTTGGAAAATTCGTCAACTTAATTGAGGTGCACGCGAAACTTATTTTTAATAGAATCAGGCTGCCAAACAGTAACTGAGCTTGCAATATTCTTCATTTCAGGGACATTTTTTCTCACCGCCCGCAAACTCGGAGTGAATCGCGAGACGCACGCGGGGAAAGCAACAAGGGAGAATAGTTGTGTTACGGCCAATCATTTTATTTTATTTGTTTTTGAAATTAAGAAGAAAAGTTCTTGAGGCGTATTTCTTCTTAATCCAGTGACCATATGCCTTGATTTCTCGTCCCCACCTCCTCCTCCCCGAAGCCACCCCGCCCCCCCCCCCCCCCCCAAGTGGAGCGGGGGGCGGGCTCGGCCCGAAGTATTTAGGAACGGTTTTTTTTTTTGGGGGGGGGGGGGAGAATTTCACAACAGCTTTTTCTTCTTTTCTTTTTTTCTTTCTTTTTTCTAGCCGGCAACATGCCGATCACCTTAATCCATGACGTTCGGGGTTAACCCAATAGTTTCCACAATTAATTATAACAAACACTGCGTCTGGCGCCGCCGGGCTCTCTTTGAACGTGATCTCGATCAACATTGTGTGAAATAATGGCTCCAGGGGCGGTCGCGAAAGGGCTACTCTCGTTGCTGCGTTTTCACCCTTCGGTCTCACTCGCACAGGTCGTCAGCCGCAAATAGGTTCCGTAGCCCGATTCACGAAAATTCGGGCCACGACTTTAAAGGGTCTTATAGTAGTTCTATCGTAGCTGATGTACCTCGAGCCATTGGATTTCACCGCTCGAACTGGCAGGACGATGCGCGCCCGCTCTCCGCGGCAGTAGCGCGCGGCACAGGCCGGCCGGCGGCCGCGCCGCTCTCGTTCCGACCGCTAAACGTTGCTCCGGCGCTCCCATTGCTCGCAGCGCCCTCTGCGCAGCACTGCGTGTTCATCAGCGTCGCGGACACGCCTCCCCGTAGAGAAAGCGCGGGGACGGAAATTGCAGCCCGACCATTTAAAAGACACGCATCTTTCCAAAATAAACAGTTCCCTACAAGAAAAGCTCTCATCTGTAAACGCATTCCGTGAATTCCTGCACGTCTAAAGGTGGGACTTAGGAGGATGCCAAAGCAAGGCGTGGAGAACGCATACGTAATCACCCGCGGCCGTGTACGTATTCCCGCTTTCCGGTCGTGTCTTCGAGCGAAACGGAAACCGACCACTTCGCCTGCACTCGCACTCGTTTCTTCTCCTCCACGGCGCTTTCTCGGTGCCCTTTTGCGCCTTGTTTTGGCTCCTGACCGTGGCATCGTCGAGTCACTCAAGCGGCACAAGCATACTTCTGATAATGCGCACCCATGGCGGCTTTGGGTGCGTTCGCCCATTGGAGACACGCCGAAGCAGAAGGAGGTCACATAAAGGATAGAAAATGGAGGGGAGGCAGGGATACTTCACACTGCGTTCTTATATTTTAACATTTTGATGGCACAAGGTCATCGTGGCCTAGAATCGCCACACAAACAATAACTGCGTCTGTCTCTAATCTGATTAATTGATTGATTATAGGGTTTAACGCGCCGACGCAACGCAGGCGATGAGGCGCGCCGTAGTGGAGGGCTCCGGGTTAATTTTGACCACCTGGGGATCTTTAACGTGCACCGAAATCTCGTACACACGGGCGTTTTTGCTTTTCGCCTCCATCAGAAAAGCGGCCGCCGCGGCCGGGAATCGAACCCGCGACCTCGTGCTCAGCAGCGCAATTGTCTCTAATCTCCCATTATAGTTAGCGTACAAAAGTGTAGAAACTTGAAAAGTGATTAGTGTAACTTGCACTTTTTATGTACCTTGAAGTTTAAAAAGAAACATACCTCTTTGAAGTTTCGGGATGAGTATACGCACAACGTGGCTATTTCTGGGTGCTATCTTGCGCGGGAAATAGATTTCTGCTCTGGCAAAAGACGTTAAGCCGGCACTGCAATAAAACAATTAGAGTGCCAACTTCACCACTTTTGAAGTCCTTTTTATAGGCTTAGACATTTTTGAATGTTTTTTTTCTTTTTGTTTGTTTCTTTTTGAATGTTGTGGTTTTACAAACATGCGTCTTTTTTTAAACGTCTGAATAGCTTTTCTTATATTTGGGTCCTGGCTTTTGGAATTGAACCTTTAACCGAACCCAACTCTATTTAAGTAACCGATTTTTACACACTTCCAACTTGCTATATTATGTAACAATTAAGGAAATTCGGTTAGAAAGAGCCATTCTACCTTCTGCGTGACAATCGAAATGCTCGTGCAAGAGCAATCTACGACATAAATCCCACGTCGTGATTAAGTTCATAACAAAGAAATTCTTTATTTTAATTATTTATTTATTTGCTCACTCATTTATTGGTTCCTCAAGGCCCCGGACTTTGGTGATTACATGAAGAGTCGGCATACATACGAAATATTGCTTATGGTAATGTCGCAAAACCTCACGGGCGTGCTTCAATCGTCAGCCTTAAAAACTGCTAATCAATGGTAATGGCACTTACAGCAGGCAGGTCGTTCCATTCTCGAGCGGTGCGCAGAAAAAAACGATTGCTGCAACGTAGTGGTGTGGGCATGCTCAGGATACACTGCATTAAGATGGGTGTTGCAAGAACTTCGAAGGACTCTCTTGGTGAGCTGGTTTTCGATGGACAAAGAATGAAAAACTTGTGATGAAGACAATCTCGTGCTATCTTACTGCGGGAAACAAGCGTGAGAAGGCTCAGCTGCGTTTTGAGGGCGGAGATGCTGGAACCACGGGGGCGCTCGGAAAATAACCCTTGCTGCACAATTTTGGAATCTGACAGCAAAAACACAGGGACAGGAAATTAAGTTGTGCTGGGTTCCTAGCCATGTTGGGATCAATGGTAATGAGAGAGCCGATGCATGTGCTGCGAAGGCTGGTAGTAAAACAGTAACACAAGTACATATTCCTCATAGCGACTGTATGAAATATATACGGAGTAAACTCAGAGAAACATGGCAGTCCTCATGGGATAACGAAACAGACAACAAACTTCACATAGTTAAACCCACTATAGCAGAGTGGGAATCAAGCAAACATGAGGAGCGCTACACAGAAGTCATTTTATGTCGTCTCCGCATCGGACATACACACCTGACACATAACTTCCTTCTAATGAAAGAAGATAAACCGAGATGTGAGGAATGCGACCAAGAGCTAACAGTAAACCACATGTTACTCTCATGTACGAAATTTGAGGTCCTGAGAAAAAAGCATTTTAGGCTGTTCTACGACGAACACATTCCATTTCACCCCAGTCTACTTTTAGGAGAAAACGCACTTGTTAAAATTTCCTCCGTTTTTAGTTTTATCAAGGAAGCAGGGATTCTAAGCAAGCTGTAAAGCTGTAACGTGATGTAACCGTTATTATCCACAAAATACACAAAACCTTCTGTTTGGCGCATGATAGCCTAAGTTGCTTATGTGCCATAAAACACAACACAACACAACACAACACAATTTTGGAATCGCGCACCCCCTTCACGGGGACAGCAAAACTCCAATGATAGTAATGTGCCAGTAACAAGTTATCGAAGAAAGAAAACAAGGCGAATGGGTAATTAAACAAAGAATATATTGCAGACTGAACGTGTATTCCAGCTAGATGTTAAATTCCCCAGCTTTAAATCAAAAGAAAAAAATCTCCATGAAAAGAATAAACTGAAAGCGCGCAACGTCAACGCTACCGAAGGCTTTTCGCCAGCAACACGCCTAGTTCACGAGTACCCGCCTGCTCGCTCGCGTCTCTTCAGCGAGTGGTCTGGCCCGCCTGCGGACATTTGCACATTGTTACGATCGGTGTGTTGGCATTGCGACGACCGTCTGCAATAATAGAGTTTTAGCAGCCCGTCTGATCCGTCGTTTACGTAGTTACCGTGATTACCGGGACCCGACTGCGCTACACGCGCGAAAGGGCGAGGAGGAAGGGCAAGGAGGCGCACCTCACCGTGACAATGAGCGGACATGGCGAAGGCCGGCCCGCGGAGATAATCCCCCTACCGCAACGAATGCACAAATTCCCAGACGAGTCCCGGTCAACACGGTAACTATAGTTCATCTCACAAGCTAGCTGCAGCACTGTGGAGGCTACATTGTTATCAATAGTGCGCCCGCTGAGGGCGCCTAATCCGCCGTGAAGCGGGTCCTGAAAGGACACTCCCTTCTTCCCTCTCGGCAAGTGGCACGGCACGGCCCCAGCGCCTTTTGTCGCTTCCTTCGCGGTGAGTTAGGCGCCCTGAGGGGGACAACAATGTAGCCTCCGCAGTGCTGCAGGTAGCTTGTGAGATGAACTATACGTCCATGACCGAACAGACGGACTGCTAAAACTCTCTAAAGCCCCGTGTACATGGACGCGACGGGGGCGGGGTGTGTTGAGTGGCGGGTTCGGCTTACCTCGACGCGTCCGAGTTTATATGAACCCCGTCCAAAGAATCGAGTTGAGGGGAGCGGCGGGGTTCACGGAAAAGGGGCTACCGTATTTTCACGATTCTAACGCGCACCCTCTTTTGCTAAAAGGTAGGTTAATATTTGTGTGCGCGTTACAATCGGGCTCAAAACCGAAATAGGCTTTAAAGCGGCCAGCAGCATTGCCATGCGCAACAGACACGAAGTACCCGCAAAATCTAACTCAATGCAATAAAAACAATCCGTCAACACCACGTGAGTGATTGTGAATTTCGGCGCACTGATTCCTCAATGGCATGCCGCATACCCTGGTCAGCTGTTGCACGTTGTTTTGTGCTTCTGCTTGGCCCCTAACGCTTAGAATTATGAAGATCAAGGCACTTGAAATCGCAAGCAGCTTCAATGTTCCCCGCTATAACTTTATTTCCAGCAGCAGCTGGATAAGCAACCTTGTGAAGCACAATTCATTTTTGGCTTTCAGAGCTGCATACGCCAAATAAAATCTCCCTCTTCCAGGTACGTGGTGTCATGTCTTTTCCATCTGCGCAGTCACGTCAGTGTCACATTTTTTTTTTTTCGAATTTTCCTGCGCGAAGTTACCCGCGCGTTACGATTGGGGGCGCGTTAGAACCGCGCAAATACGGTATTCTGCTCCCCGCGGCCCGCCGACTCAGCCCGACGAGCGAGCTAACCCACCCCCTGCCTCCGAGTTGACTGGACTCGCCGCGACGGCTCTCTGACCCACCCCGTCCGCTTATACATGGGGGTGTCGAGTCCAAAAAACCTGTTTATTTGGACTCAACGCGCCCTCGTCGGGTGAATGTAAACGGGGCTTAAGTGCCCTTACCGTGTTGAAGGAACCCATCTCGGCACTTGGGCATTCGTCGCGGTAGGGGAATTAGTTCCGCGGGCCTGCCTTCGCCATGTCCGCGCCTCCTTGCCTTTCCTCCTCGCCGTTCTGCGGGCGCAGGCTCAGACGGGACCCGGTCTACCCGGTAACAACGTAACCAAAGGAACAGGCGGACTAGGTTATCGCGAAGGAAAGTTTGACATCCACCTAGATGCAGCCGTACGGCTATAAAGGAAAGCTAGACAGCTTTCTCAGAAACTTCGCAGTTGAAGAAAAATTTGTCCTGGTCCAGGATTCGAACCTTTTCCTTCGAAAACTTTCCTTCGCAGAAACTTACTCCACCTTAGGGATTTCCCTAAATCTGGTCAATTAATCTCGGTTATCTGGTTCAATCACCAACCCTGCCGTCGTCTGGTTTTCGTCGGTTCCTTCCCGCCCTTTCCCCCCTCATCGACGGGGAGCGACAAGGCTTTGTGCGCAAGGACGCGGGGGTGACTAGTTCTGCTACTGGACACAAGCCGCTTTCCGCGGCTTCACGGTAACCCAAACGCCCGCCGGCAAGACAGATCACAATGAGCGAGAATGGTGCAGGGAGGGATGAACAAAGGCGTGCTGCGTTGCTCTTCCGGCGGCAATCTTCAGCTGCGAGCCGAGCATCGTCGGGCCGCTTTGTTGTGGGTCCGAGACGCCGCTGTTTAAGAAGGGTCGCACCACCGAAGCCAACCGAGTGACCTGTGCGAGAGGAAAAGTGCCTTCCCTTTGTGAGTGTGTGGACGTCAGTTTCAGTACCACGGATTTGTGCGTCCTCACGTCAGCCGAGAAAAAGTGTGAAAGGGGGCGGACCCAACCTGGTTATTTATTCTCGTGCGCGCAGGAGCGCAGGACCCTGTTCACTGAGTCGAACGCTATGTCAATATCTGTACGTAAAGTTTATTTCTTCGCCCTACTCGGCCCCAATGTTTGCCCCAACTCCGTATCAACGAACGCCATCACTGGTCACGCTACCAGGTCCGCAACACTCGATAGCAGCAAGTGGGATCGTCTCCACCACGGCGAGATCATCCCCACTGCGGACGTGATTGTTTCCATGAGGCATGGGTCGACTCCAGAGCATCGGAATCGACTTCACGGAGGCATGACTGCAAACTTTGATAGTACAAGGCCATTCTGTTTGAGGGACTACCTGGCTCTGCTTACACAGTGTAGCGATGGAGGTAAAGTGTATTACTCTTTTGACGTGAGGTTGCTTTGGTGCGTCAGGTTAAAGCATTTTCTGTAAGTGTACTACTCTTTTGACGCGAGGTTGCATTGGAGCGTGGGGGTAAAGGATTTTTTGTAGTAACAGTTGGCAGCACTCGAGACAGACATGAACCTGAAGTCGCTACGAAAGTCGCAACTCCTGGAGTTGGCAAAAATACGAAGAGAAATGAAAGCGAGAACTCATCGAGGCTGTCGAAGCAGTGGGGCAGACGACGATGAGCTCTCAGAGTGCCTGGAGCTTATGAAAGAATGGGAGCAAGATGAGAAAAAGAAAGCAGAGGAGGAGCCAGAGACAACGAAAGCAGAAGCGGAAGCACAGCATCGTGCAGATGAGCTAGAGAGAAAGAAAGCGGAAGCACAACGTCTTGCAGATGAGCTAGAGATAAAGCGGCTCGAACTTGAAATACTGAAAGCCCGAGGCGATAGTGGTGTTGGCGAGGCCTCTAGTGGAGGAGGAATAAAACTGTCGTTCAAAATGAAGGACCTCATGCAACCGTTTAAGGTGGGAGAAGACACGGGTTTATTTTTGTTAATTTTGAACGCACATGCGAGAAAGTGGATTTCCTTAGACACACTTGGCCACAACGCCTACTTACTTTGTAGCCGTGTGGAGCTGCCGATGTGGTAGCCCGCTTGACTAGACAAGAGGCAGAAGATTACAACAAAGTAATAGCGTGTCTTCTAAAGAATTACAGGTTGTCAGCGGAGACCTACAGGCAGCGGTTCTGGGAAGGTGAAAGAGGGAGAAATGAGCCGTACTCGGAGTTCACGTATAAATTGATGGCGAATTTCCAGGAGTGGCTAAAGGAGGAGGGCGCGTTTGGCGACCACGATAAAGTGGTGCAACGCCTAGGTTTGGAGCAGTTCTACCGCCGACTCCCCGCAAGCATGCGTGGCTGGGTAATGGACAAATGAGATGTCACAACGGTGACACGAGCCGCCGAGCTCGCTGACGAGTTCTTGTCCTGGTCATGATAGTGAAATGAGGGAGGGTCAAACCCGAATGGCAAAAAAACATCCCGAGATGCCGACGGCGCTAGCGACAGAGATTTGAAGCATCGTGACAGCGAGAAAGCGAAAACAAAAGAGGACCAGGCGAAGCATCAGAAAAGGTTTTCGAAAAGAGACAACCACTGATTTGCTTCAATTGTCAGCAGGTTGGTCACGTGGAAGCCGGGTGTCGGAATCCCAGGGTAGCTTTTCTGGCGGCCAATGAAGGCGATGTAAATAGGAAGCTGCTGGAACCGTACATTCAGAAGATGGCGGTGAACGGTAAACGCTGCCGAGTACTCCGTGATTCCGCGTCAACGATGGATGTGGCGCATCCATCTTACATAGCACCAGAGCAGATCTCCGGCGAGTGAGCATGGATCAAGCAGGTGGTTGAGGCAAACAGCGTGCGTTTTCCGATCGCCCGAATACGTATCGAGGGCCCATTGGGGACACTTGACACGGAGACTGCTGTGTCGCCTAGTTTGCCGCCCGAATATCCGTACCTATTTTCAAACCGTTCGGATGAAATGTTGCGTCAAAAGGGCTTTACATTTGGTGCAGTCGTTCAAGCAGCGACATGCTCAAAAGCCGAGGAGTTGGCGCCTTGAGCGCCTAGTTCAGACGAGGTGGCACCCCACAGTCATTTCGCGAGAGAGAGCAGCACTCCAAGCGTAGAGGCGCCCCCGCCTACCCCGGGAATCGAGGTGACATCGCACTCGAAACTCGAGGAAAACCCCGGAGACGAGGAAGAGTTTTCAGACTTAGGTGAAGTGTTTGTGGCGGCGCTCACCAGGTCGTGCCATCATAAAATGCAGGATAGTTTGCTTGAGCAAGCTGAACGACTGAGAGCGGCAGGTTTTCCATCAGAAGTAGTGTCCTCTGTGGCGGAGAACCTTGTCAAGGATTTGAAAAGTGACCGCTTGCCAGGTTCGGAAAGCCAAAGGCAAAAAGTGCCTGTGGTGGCTGTTCCGTACGTGCATCAAGTGTCCCACCGCCTGAAAAAGGTCCGTGGGAAGCGCGGTGTGCAGGTTGTATTCTCGGCACCTGAGAAGCTCTCCAAGATGCTGCGTAAGGTGAACAACCCTTGCACAAAGCCCCGCTGTGACACGAAGCACAAAAGTAGGTTTGTGGATTGTGCGATGGGCGTAGTCTACAGGATTCCCCTGTCGTGCGAAAAATGCTACGTCGGCCAAACAGGCAGGTGCCTTAATGTAAGGCTGCAAGAGCACCAAGCGGCTGTGAAGGCGCTGATGGGGGCTGGCAACCTGGCTGATCACTGCCGGAGGTGTAAGGATTGCACTCCAGATTTTCTGCACACGCGCATCCTGTACAGGTCTTCCTCGCAGACAGAACGGGAAATTTTTGAGGCCTTCATGATAAACAGAGAAAGGGAAAGGTGCATCAGTTCACCATCCTTGGCACTGTCTGCAAAGGAAATCGGTTTTTTGGAGAGGGGGAGCAGGTTGTGCACGGGTGAGGGGTGATAGCCGAACACACGTGTAAGTTTAATTTACGCCGTGTGATATTGGCGGGCACTGTGAGGTGGCTCTGTTATATGAGCAAGTGTGACGAGTGCGATTATATTTTATTTTATTTTGTTTGTGTTCGCTGCTCTTTTTACCCTTTCCACGTTTCATGTACATATAGCCTTTTTTCGTGTTTCTGTTGCATAAACTGAGTTGAAGTTCTAGCGTGTGTTTCGTTGCCTCTTTTCCTTGTCCCTTTTAAGTGTTCGCTAGTATGATGATTTCCTTAGAGGTATTTGTCCCACGCACTTCCGAGAGTTCGCAGAAGTTCTTAGGAGCAAACAGAGCTGCCCTAATAGCTGAACAAAGAAGAGAACACCAGCTGAACACCATGCTTCAGAACAATTAGTTCGACGGAAGCGACGGAGTTGCAAAGGAAATGCCCCTCGATTTTCCCGAACTAGTGCCCGTATCGAGCGAAGGGGACCCCTCCCGGGTCATCGAAGAAATGGTCGAAAAGGCAGACCCAGAGCCTAACCAGAAGTGTGACTTGAGACAACTTCTTCAGGAATTTGAGGACCGTTTTTCTGACAAACCCGGTAGAACCTCATTCGTGGTTCACGATATAGAGCTGACCTCAGCTCAACCCGTTCGCTCTAAGCATTACCGTGCGTCGCTGCGTCAGCAAAGTATCATGGAAGCAGAAATAAAGCGCATGCTTGAGCTTGACGTAATTGAGGCTAGCGAGAGTGATTACACTTCACCGTTGATCTTAGTGGAAGTTCCCGGCAAGGACTCCCGACCTTGTACAGATTACCGGAAACTCAACCTAATCACCAGGGATCAAACATACCCGATACCTGAAATTGAGGGGCGGATCGAGCGGGTGAGCGGGGCCCGGTTCATTTCAACCTTAGACTTAGGGGCTATTGGCAGGTGCCTTTGACAGAGCAGGCTAGAAGGTATGCCGCAATCATATCTCCTCTTGGAACGTTCCGACCGAAAGTCTTGAGCTCCGGGTTGAAGAATGCACTCTATTGTTTTTCTGGCCTCATGGACAAGGTGCTTAAGGGAATAGAAAGTTTTGCGCTACCCTATCTATAGTTCATACCACAAGCTGCATGCAGCACTGTGGAAGCTCCATTGTTGTCAATAGAGCGCCCACTCAGGGGCGCCTAATTCACCGTGAAGGGGGTTTTGAAATGACCTTTCAGGCTCCCCTCTCGGTAGGTGGAAGCGCAAGGCCCCAGCGCCTATTTTCGCTTTCCTTCGCGGAGGCTACTGACAATAATGTAGCCTCCACAGTGCTGCATGCAGCTTGTCGTATGAACTATAGACGACGTAGTGATATTCTCTCGGGCGTAGACTGAACACGTAGAACATCTTCGCGCCTTCCTAAATAGACTGAGGGAAGCAGGCCTCTCGGTCAAGGCTTCGAAGTGCCAATTAGTCCAGGCAGAGGGGACCTACCTAGGCCACGTGATTGTTCAGGGCCACCGACGGCCTTACGAGGTCAAGGTAGCTGCGATTCGCGATTTTCCACAGCCCCGTACTAAGACCGACATACGCCTTTTTTTTGGGGCGTAGCACGCTACTACAAGCGAAACATTCACAGGTATTCTGAGTTAGTCAGCCCCCTCAATGACGCCCTTCGAAAATCTGAGCCCCTGATGATAAAATGGGATGAGAAGAAGCAGCAGGCTTTCAATGATTTGAAAACAGCGCTGACGAGCCAGCCGGTGCTTGCAGCCCCTGACTACAACAAACCTTTTGTCATTCAGTGCGACGCTAGTGATCGAGGCATGGGGGTGGTATTGTGCGAGAAAGGGAATACGGGTGACGAGAACCCCGCGCTTTACGCCAGTCGGAAGCTGACACTGCGCGAGGAAGCATACAGCGCCTCCGGAAAGCAATGCGCGTGCTTCGTGTGGGCAGTTGAAACGCTGGCTTGCTACATCACCGGCTCGCATTTCGTTATTGAAACGGACCACTGCCCCCTAACATGGTTGCAGACAATGTCCGCAAAGAACGGCCTCCTCCTGCGCTGGAGCCTCGCTTTGCAGCAGTACTCATTTGAGGTCCGTTACAAAAAGGGGAAGCTCAATGGCAACGCTGACGGCCTAAGCCGCTGCCCTTAGTGTAGAGATGGCCTCGAGGAATATGGTTTCATTTTTTCCCCTGAACTACGTTTTTATTGCCAATATTGAGTTCTGGGGTTGGTATCATTGTGAGTTCCTTTGTTGATGCTTTTTGCATACCACGTTTATTTTTATTCAGTTAATATACTTGTTTTGAGTGTTGCCACATTAGATGGGTTTTAGTCAGTATGTTTGTTTGACTTTAAAGGCAGCCTGGTGGTCTTTCAGGGGATTGCACTTGCAGCCGCTTGCTTTGTAGCTGCGTTTTTTGTGTTTTGCGGGACTGGGAATTGCACGTGAGAGAGCCATGAAGCTCGCCGCAACATGGAAAGCCCGGGGTGTTCCCGGAAGTGTCTGGGCCATGATTCTGACCGCTTCGCCGTGTTAAAACAATGAGTTACCCTCTGGAAGGACTGATTGAGGTGTTTGTGTACCGGCCCAGAGTCTCTACCAGGGACAAGACTCCCTCCTACACGGCCTGGAAACCAATGTCGCCGGTAGCTTCCCACCGGCCGGAGATGCTGTTACGATCGGCGCATTGGCATTGCGACGACCGCTGCAATAGAGAGTTATAGCAGATCGGAAAAACGGTTGCGGTACGGTACGTGGTACCCATTACCGGACCGTACCGGAAAGGCTCGTTTTAAGAGTTATAGCAAACCGTAACTACCGGACATGCTACCGTGACTGGGAGTGACTCGTGTTGTACATCGTTTGGCAATTCTTTGTGAGGCTGTGGCGTTTCCTGTGCTGAAATATTACTTTGCAGTTCTCAAAAGCGCTAAAGGCAGTATTAAAAAATATAAATCTAACGCCCCTACAGAGATTCGCACTAGGGACTGCGTGAACATGAAGCGGGCATTTTACCTCTACGCCACCTCAACAGATGGCGCCAGAAGGACAACCTGGTCTGTCAGTGCATACGGCTGGCTGCTTCTAGTTTTTCGTTGTATTTAAAAATCCTCCGTCGCATGCCCCCGCGCGAGGGACACGTGTAAATGCAGAGCATAGTGGGGTTGAAGCGCGCGTCGGCACCCCCAAAGTCCCGTTGACGTTGGCCGACGGCTTCCGCGACGGCGGGTTCCGGGACGGCGGCGGCCTCCAGACGACGACGCTTGCTCGCCGCCGCCTCTCGTTGCCGTACGGCCGGGTCCGCGTCCCGACGCTGACGTTTCGAAGCTGTGCCTTGCTCTCGACTCGAAGGGTCCGCTTCTCGACGCTGACGCCTGGCCGCTGCTTCTCGTGCACGCTGCTCGGGATCCGCTTGTCGACGTTGACGCCTGGCCGCGGTTTCGCGTGCACGAAGTTCGGCGTCGGCAGCGCGCTTCCGACGTTTGCGCTCGCTCGGCGTCGGCAGCCCGCCGCCTCGCCGCCTTGTCTTCTGCCGCCGTCGACAAAGCCGATGGTACGACGTCTTGAACTGGTGCTTCGGCGCTGATGTTGGATTGCGTCGAGCTACTAGTTGAAGGTCTTGCTTCCATTGCTTATCAACTGCGACCGCCGACGAGCGCAAGAGAACACGCGAGGAGCAGCGGAGAGCAGGCGAGGAGGAGTGGGGGAGAGGGCGCTTATCAACTGCGACCGCCGACGAACGCAAGATAACACGCGAGGAGCAGCGGAGAGCAGGCGAGGAGGAGTGGGGGAGAGGGCGCTTATCAACTGGGACCGCCGACGAACGCAAGATAACACGCGAGGAGCAGCGGAGAGCAGGCGAGGAGGAGTGGGGGAGAGGGCGCACCTGGAACGGCTGTTGCGGACGCCGAGGCATGCCAACGCCGAGAACGCCGGATGACATCGTGAGTTAAAGAAATGCTCTGCATTCAAAAGTCCCTCGCACTGATACCGCCTGTTCCTCAGTAGCCGATTTTTAGACGGGCCCCATGTTGCTGTAAATACTATAGTTCATACCACAAGCGGGAATTTTACCTATCCGCAATCTCAACAGATGGCGCCAACAGGTCAAGCTGGGCTCTCAGTACTGGGCTGGCTGCTTCTAGTTTTTTATTGTACTATTTCAGAGTCCCTCGCACTGATACCGCCAGTTCCTCAAGCATCGATTTGTAGACGGGCTCCATGTTGTGTGATAATACTAGTTAGGTAGCCGGATCGCCTTTATTTAACCTAAAAGAAGCTATTGTACATACGTCGCTCGACGACACAAGTCACGCCAGTTGGGTCGGGACCGTGTTTCGGTTGCTGCTTGAGCAGTCAGAATGGCGCGGATTTCACTTGTTCCAACCTCATTTTTCTTAAACGATCTCACATTTACAATCCGTTCGACTAGGCGTGAGCCAAGCGTACCTCTACCAAACTCTTCCAGAGCGGCCGTCCGCTTTGGAACGACGGACACGGTACGTCTCGGTCCGGTCAAGTCGCTCCGGTTTACTGAAGGGTTCTGCGCTTGCGCGGGAGGTGTCCAGACGGTAGACGTTACCGTACCGGAACCGTTTTTCCCATCTGCTATAACTCTCTATTGCTGACAGGTATACTTCCCTGTTTTCTATGTGGGTAATAGTCTGCTGGTTACTTGCGCGGCTTGAGAACTGAGCGCACAAGCACGAAAGTATGCTTGAAGTGAAAACAGACGAAGTTGGGAGTATTAAAATCAATTGCTAAATAAGCATCTAGTTTTATATAATGTGCCAGATGTTGCTTTGATCTGTCTTCGCAGCCTTCTGCCATGGTGGCAGAACGGTGAAGCGGAATCTTATACTACTGAGCATAATTAGTCAACCATGAATCTCCGCTGTGAGCTTGCTCTCGTACGTATTAACTCGCAGGAGGGGAATATCTTATAGCGAACAACGCGTGTTCACGGAGTTTGAGCTGTTCTCAACAGTTTGCTCCGCACGTTCTATACCACGTTGTGCCAACGCAGACGACAATTCTGCAGCAAGGTTACTCAGCCAATCGGTCGTCGCAGCTCCAGCATAAATAGCAAAGCCAAACAGGGCTAGAGAGAGAGGGCAGGGACGTGAGCCCTGACAGTGTAAGAAGAAGATAGGCGAACCAGTTCGCGATCACCCAAAGGTTGCCCAAAGCTGCTCTCGAAAGCCGGTCTTCCTGCAGTGGCGTGTCTCAATGTCAGTGGTACTTTCCTTCCATTTCCTTTTTTTATGCTAGCGACGGGCATTGAACGAGTTGCCGTCGGAGGCGTCAGTTGAATTTCAACACGGAATATATCGCCCTTACTGCAGCCATCGGTTATATCGAACGATGTCAGCATTGTTCCAGACCTCTTATGTTCCGTCTTTCTTCCAGACTAACTTCTTTCTGCGGCCTGTAAAGTTTGCGAATGCGATGCCGGGAGTTAAAGATTCGGACAATTTAGTTTACGTGTAACAACACTGTGTTAGAGAGGGTGGAGACGTCGGTCGGCCTGTAGCTCCCTATTTTGATGACAAGTCTTCGGTCCACAAGGCGCCAGTGGCTGTTTGGCAGGGATCAGTGGATCAAATCTTATTTTCTTCTCTCCTACATTGCGACGCCACCTGCGCTGAAGGGCTCCGAAATGTACTGAACGCATGAAATTGATTTTCTGCTACTACACACCGCAAAGTAGCTGCGCACAGAGAGTTCGGGTTGACAAAATTCACAAAAAAACGAAAAATTACACCATTTTCCCGCAGGAGAACCCTGAGTAGTATGCGAAACAGCCATGGGGTCGACTGAAGTTCCCATTAGTTTTGCAGTTCGTCATTTCCTTTGACGTTCAGCTTCGCGTGCCTTCGTTGTATCAGTATCTTCTTGAAGTAGTTTGAATGAGCGAAGGACATAAGGCGCGTTCGTAGCACATGCTCCCGTCTCGGTTTGTAGCGCAGTGGGAAGAGCGCCACGTACCTACAGTTGCGGCCAGAGAGTCGTGGGATCGAAACCGGGCGCCGCCTAACTATTTGTTTTTATAGTGGACTGCGCTGACGTCAGCCCAAGTGCTGACGTGGCTGAAGAGACGCGCATGCGCAGTATAGTGCGGACGGCGGACAACGACAACGAGGGAGGGAGGGACATAGCTCCGAGCATGAGATGCTTCGCATCTAAAAACACCTTGTCGTCCGCCGTGGCAGGCGCGAGCGTCTGTTCAGGCTTATTTGTGAACCACGTTTTCCAAAAAATGCGCAAATCTTCCCCGGCAAGCCGCAGTCGAGGCACGGACCACAGCGTGCCGCGCCGGCTGGGTGCGACACTGTTTCGCCTTTTACCGTAGGACCGACCCGGCTGAATGCACTGGCGTCAAAGAATTTTGGTTTCGTTAGCGTTCACATTTGTCAAGTAATCGCTGAGTTTTGTAATGAAGGGAAACTCATGTACACGTGTGCCTCAGTGCTCCTCGCTGTCTCTTACTGGGTAAAATGAACGCTGTACTGCAAATGACGTACTCACTTAACGAGCTAAAAATGTGTGCTCGAATGATACACACTGCACCAGCATTAATTAAGAAATGGGCGGCTAGGAGTCGCGCAATAGGGTGACCGATAGGATACAAGACTTATACAAGCAGATAATATTTCAAACAACTGTGACACTCATCACTTGCATTAAAATAGAATATCTAACTTTTGACGGCCTCCGCTGCACATATCCTTGGATACGACTATGTTGCGTAAAAGAGGGTAGATCATTTCCTGTGTGCAGAACAGTTTTAAATAATGTTGGACGTTTCCTTCCAAATATACTCGAACATCTAGATGTGTGGGCATACGCATTGGTTGGTATCGTATCCTGTGCGGAGTTCGCGATTTTTCGCAGTTAAGATTTACGTGTGGCACGGAGATCGACGGTATTATTTGGCCTAGGATGCGGGACGTTCTCCATACTTTTCAGAGAGGGGAGTCACGCTCGCAGATAGCACGGTGTGCGAATTCGCGTGCTTTTTGGTTGGCTGCGTCTTCCCCAGCCATCCCTCCCGGGTGTTAATGTTTTGTGCACTTTCATCATTGCGGATAAGAAAATCTCTCTGATGCATTTAGGTACTCTCTGTGCAGCTTAATGGCCTTTTGGGAGTTTGGGTAGAGCGCCAGGAATATTCCTGCAATTTCCGCTTTTTTTTCCTATGGGGGTCATGAAGTCACAACGATTGCAATGGTAGTCCGCTACGACAATTGTTTTCGTGCTGTCGAAGATCCCGGCGACGGCGTACGCTGTTTTCATTGTTTGGTAACTTTGCGAGAAGGAATTTGATCCTGGCTTGTCACCTGTCGTTCTGAAAGCTTGGAGAGAGAGAGAGAGAGAGAGAGAGAGAGAGAGAGAGAGAGAGAGAGAGAGAGAGACGGTTTATTCCTGGATAGGCCTAGGCAAGGTCCCTGGATAGGCTTAGCATAGGCCTAGGCAAGGAATGCGATTGAAAGCAACTGCTTTGCCCGTCACACGTCAGAAAAGACAGCTCATCACCTTGATAATGATATGCATGGAAGGAGCAGCAACAGCAAGTTTCGCGGGGCGCGTGTGGGAGATAAGGGACAACCTCGGTCGCGACTACTTCTTTATTTTCGTTATTTTATTTTGGCTAACTCAGACGCAGCCTGTTCAAGGGCATTTTTACGATTCCCGCAGGAGCACCGTCACGTGCTATTTTTTCATATTTTGCGGGGTTTGGTTATCACTCGGAATAAATGAGTACGCCATTGGTTCGTAGCTGAAAATACCGCTGTTAGATCGCTCTCAGTTTCTTTTTGAAGTGTCTCATTGACACTTCAATGAGACAATAAGAGCGATATTGTGCTCCTATAACCACCTGAATTACTAAAATCAGACTACATTTACATTTTCTTTACTATTTTGTTCTGTACCTAAATTCTGGCTTAATTTTCGTATTTAAAATTGTGTAACAAAATAGGGTGAAGTCCATATATTCTATTCTGGCAGGGTATAGTTGTGGCAAAAGATGTAGATGACAGGCGAAAGAATCATATTTGTGGGTGGAACCAGCGCGAACTTAGGATGTAGAACACAAGGACATCCGCTGGTCTAAAAACTAAAGTTTAGTATCCAGAAAGGTGAAAAACGCACTAAAACTAGAGCGAACTCGAACTATTTCACTTTACTGAAATCCTGGAGAAAGCGTGCACAGCGTGTTTAGATTGCGTTGGCTGAAAAATGAGCTACGCAATGGTTTCCAGACAATTTCTTTATATAGCTGATTACAGACAAGCGTTTTGGTCTGGAAGTTTCTTGACGAAAAAAAGGGCAATAAACACGGAGAACATTCTAAAAGGGGGCGTGTTCACTTACTACTTGCTTTCGGAAAGACTGTTTTTGAGCCAGAAATAAGACTTTGTAAGAAAAGTGGGGCTATGAAAAATGTGCACAAGAAGATGTAGTTCCCTAATTGCAAGCAAAGCAAACTGGTCATATTTTTTTAACTTTCGCGCTACCCTGTGCCCTCAAGGCGCTAACGCACGTCGACTGGCGAGCAGAACAGCACGCGAGAGAACACGTCGCGAACCCTGGTCAAAGTGTTATCGTAGGTCGAGCTGGCCGACGCCGGGCGCTCCTCACGAAGCATAGGCTCACGTGCGCTGGGCACTTTAATGCGCAGCATCCTTTGCCAAGTACGCCCACAGCCAGGACCGTGTAACGACCTGCACATCCACAAAGATTCAGATTTCGCGAAAGTTTCACCTGTAATTGTTTTAATAGCGTAATGGAGATAAGTGGTCGAACCAAAACCAAAAATAAGAAAAACGGAAAAATGAAATTTTCACAAAAATGTCCTGACAAAATCAATATATGCAACCTACCCATACCCCCCTAAAAAGTGAAATAAACAAAGAAAGTTCGCAAAAGAAAGCTCTAAATACGAATAAAAAACACCAACAATGGCGAACCGCATAACGCCCTGCATTTCCACAGAAATGCTGATTTTACAAAAGTAACACCTGCAATCGCTTATAGCGCAAATGGGGATAATTGGCAGAAAGAAATTTCGAAAAACCAAAAAAAAAAAGGAAAATAGAAGAAAATAAAATTTCACAAAAAATGATCCAACTGAATCAAAAATAAGCCCGCTTTCTATGCTGTCCTGATGATGGCGCTGATTTGGTTTTCTTCAGTGTCGGTATGTTTGTGTTACGTCAGGCTGTACGATATCCGGTCAGTGCCTGCGCAAGTGCTGTCGCTCTTTTTCTCTCTTTCTAGATGTTCGCTCGATTATCTGTCCGACAATATGGGCCAAATTCTCTCTGATTTGCCGATTGCCGGATAGGTCCTGTCCATCTGCTGTAGGGCCTTGCCAAGGATTCCTACGCTACCATGCTCTGGGATGATGTCATGCCGTATTATGTGGGTATTTTAATATGGCTGCGTGACGCCATTCGTTCTTGGCAGGACAGAGCATGCAGCAGTTACAGAACCACGAAAGTTTCGCAAATAATTTAAGAATACTCGCAACTGTACACCCCATACAAGGCGCAACATTAGGGTATTAGAGGTCGGCTGCATCAATTCCCCAAAATTTACTGCAGCAACTCATCACTTGGGAATAGAGTAATGTCGCCACCAGCTAACGTTTCTGGACAAACCGATCAACGTTTTAGAAAGTACATATTACACGTGCTCATACAAATTGTTTTCACAACTCATTTGTGCCAAATACATCTGTATGCTGGAAAGTGTTCGTCACGATCGTTTTGAGATTCTCGGTGCTGATTAATTAAAAGTTGCTGCCACTAACTTTACTTGTGAGTATCCCTTACCTCTTAATCAGGCGACGTTACCCGATCGCGCTTTTTCGTTGCTGTATTTTTGCTTCTATACAGTATGTACCCACTCTTCTCGTCAATACCTTCCGGCCTAGGGAGTAATTGAAAAAGTAAGTAAAAACCTACTCGGTTTTACTTTTTCTCAGGAAACATTTGAGTTCGTTCCTTATCATAATCTGGGCCTTCCTTGGTCTTTGAGAGCCTGGCGCAAATTTTGCGCTCCCTTTTTTGGTAGGCGATACAGTGCCCGCGCTGTCATTAGCTCTGGTGGGACAATGGCTTTCGCATGGTTGCCTAAATTTCGTGCACTGCTGTCGAATGTGCCCGCCGAGCTTGCCGCCACCGATGCGGCCAGAACGCAGAGCCTATTCTCTACTTCATAAATTCACTGTAAATTGTGAATTCTCCGGAAGCTTTGTCTGCTTGCTAAGGTTGAGGCTTGGTCAGGATAATTAATGCTTAGAAAGAGGCGAATAGGGAAAAAGGAACGATGCACAGGACGAAGAAAAACCTCCGTCGCATGCCCCAGCGCGAGGGACACGAGTAAATGCAGAGCATTGGGGGTGGTCACGTGGCGTAGGTTGTGGTAGTTGGCGGTGGTAGTTGTAGTTGTTGTTGTCGTAGGGGTTGGGTAGTTGGGTTGCGAGACGAGAGAGAGAGAGACGAGAGACGAGAGAGAGAGAGAGAGAGACGAGAGACGTAAGTACGTAACGTGTTATTTATTGCCATCGTTTGCACCCCACCCTCTCTGCGGGGCAATCGGTTGGATCTTTATTATTATTCTTTTCTTTCTTTTCTTTTCTTTCCTATTATCCCTCTCGGGAGGGCAGTGCGCCATCGCCGAAGTTCATAAACGGTGGAAGCAACACCTTCAACCAGTACCGCGACGCGAGCCAACGTCAGCGTTGCAGTACCAGTTCAAGACATCGTGCGATCCTCTTCATCGACGGCGGCAGAAGGCAAGGCGGCGAGACGGCGCGCTGCCGACGCCGAACGCAAGCGTCTGAAGCGCGCTGCCGACGCCGAACTTCGTGCACCAGAAGCCGCGGCCAAATGTCAACGTTGGGCCGCGGATCCTTCGCTCGGGCAACGAGTATATTTCGTAGCGCGCGCAGTAGAGGGAGAGGAGGTAGCACCTGCTGCTGCAACGCCTCTTTCAGCGCCGGAGCACGCGCATGCGCGCCCGCACCTGTTGTTGAGAGCGAGGAGGAGCGGGGGAGGGGCGCTAGTGCTGGCTGGCTGCGGATTCCGAGTTACGGACGCATAACATCGTGAGTTAAAGAAATGCTCTGCATTTAAAAAGGAGAACCACAACCACAAGCGCTTGTGGTTGTCCTTTTTTAAATGCAGAGCATTTCAGTAACTCACGATGTCACCCGCGTTGTCCCGTCGTAGTCCGCACCCCTCCCCCTACACTATATAAAAGAAAATACTATCCGGCGGCTGGTTTCGATCCCTCGACCCTGCGGGCGGAACGCAATGTACATGGTGCTCTACCCACTGCGCCACAAAGCCGACACAGAATGGGACGCTACGAACGCGCCTTATATCGTTGACTCATTCAAATTACTGCTGACGAGCGCTCTCTCGTCAGCAGTTGCGACAAGTGCAACAACATTAACGTAACGCAAACTAAACGTCGTGCGCCCCCGGAAATGCTCTGCATTTGATCGTGCCCCTCGCGAGGGGGACGTTTCACTGCTCGCCATGCGAACAGTTTGCCACGCTTTAGTAGTTTCAGTTCTTTCTTTGCTGGGGTGCCGACGAGCGGCGCCACCTCCTCGCACTTCGCCGCGGGAGGATCCGCGGCGGGGGCGAGAGATGGCGCTGGCGTCTCCGCGGCCGCGTCTGCGGCCTCCGCGGGCACCGGCGCCGGCGTGGGGTAATCGC
The DNA here is from genome assembly GCF_048455015.1 of Haemaphysalis longicornis. Lineage (NCBI taxonomy): Eukaryota > Metazoa > Arthropoda > Arachnida > Ixodida > Ixodidae > Haemaphysalis > Haemaphysalis longicornis. The sequence goes on along the minus strand of NW_027526361.1, from coordinate 167,289,995 downwards.
CCTTTTTTTTTTGGCCCGAAAACATAATGCGACCCCATAACAAATGGAAACTCTTGCTTCAATGCCTACTCTCACCCTAGTAATGGACATTTAAAACTCCTGCAACCCCGTGAGTCTATTCATCTTTATTTAAAAAGTCTTCTCCTGCTCGAAAATATGTTAGTACGATAAATACAGCGAGCAAAAAAGCTGGACAGCGCGCAATACGTAACCCTATATCTAAGAGTTTGGATATGACCGTCTGTCCAGTGTAAGCATTCATTTTCACAAACAGAAACAATCATGTAACGTGGCCCAAAGCATTCAAGACCGTTGGACAACGTGTCAGCCGGCGCCTAATGAGGCGCCTCCCATTTAATGAAGGCTGACGTCACTTGGTAATTCAAGCTTTGTTTGCCCGTCACAGTTTTTTCTTCGTCCTGTGCATCGCTCCTTTTGCGCTGTTCTGTTTGTCCGATTGCCTTTGAGCTTTGGTCACGTGCTTACGACTGACAAAGCGGCTGTGTGTGCTTTCTTCATTTTGGCGTTTCATGGCGTTTACTGGGCCAATTTTAAAGTTAGCCTCATTTCTCTCTAGTGGAAGCACATAATTCTTGGCCGGCAATAAAAAACTAGACTAAATGCCGCAGACGTGACCACATAGGCCTGTTTTTGCTATTCAAAAACATCATGGCTCCTTTAAGCCCCACCATCTCTGTGATTGACTGAGAAGACGTGACGTAATATAAATGGTTGGCGGGAACGTTTACGTCCATATTGGCAACTTCAGGCAGAGATAAAGTGACGTGATGCTACGCAACCCCTTGGAAATGGTGGCTGCCGTCACCGTGAAAATAGGGCAAAACATTTCCCCTACCTACGGCGCCGTGACGTCCCCGTGAATTTGCGGCAAATGCAGTTTCGCACGACGCGCGGTTTGAAACTGTATTCTAGCTAAAAAATAATAACTTTGAATGTTTCGAAGAGAGCGATAACGGAGTATTGGCGGTGAGTGCGAACACGGGCGGCGCTGCGGAGGACGCCTCCGTGACGTCAGCTTAGGAATTCTCGCATTTGTCGTCTGCTTCACTGAAGCTCGCTCTCCCTGCTGTTTCTTTGCGCTCGGTCAACTCCCGATGCTTGTCCGCACCAGAATTGGCGTGTGGGTAACATTTTATCATAATAATAGGCTGAAAGTGTGAGCTAAAGTATAGTTTTAGATACCGCTACGGAAGAATCATTGCCGGCGTCACCCCCTTCCTTGCGAAGCCGGTCCTGTGCGGAGCGCGACGAGTCGGAGCTAGGCGTCAGCTTCTGTATTAAGCAATTTTTCGAAAAGAGAACAGATAATAACCGACAACAGCGAAAATGAAAGACCAAAACAAATTCTAGGCCTTCAGGCCTATCGGGTTTGGCAGACGGCATTATGATTCCCGGTAATCATATGTATGGTAAAAGAGTTTTTGCGACCTTGCCGAACGCTCGAAAGTATCACATCACATTGTATCACATCACTTTACTTTGTCATGGCATGAAAGTTTGCCGACCTGCACTATAAGCTGCAAAAACTACAGGTTGAGTTCCAAATAACTTACTGTGTGTATAGGCGCGCGCTGGTTTTGTACGAGGCTTCTAACCAGTAGGAGGTTCATTGAGCAAAACGAGTCACGTCTACGTTAAAGATACAATAACACTCTGTTTGTTCAGACCTGGAGGGATATTTCGGTACATTTTCCACAGCCATATCCTCCCGATATTCGGATATGCATTATAGGAAAACTGCACTCAAGAGGAGTAGGAGGAAGAGGAGGAGGAGAAAACTTTATTTAACAATGAATTAGAGGTGGTTAGTGGGCCGGGTCCTCAGTCCAGGACCCGGCAATTTTCGGTCCAGTAAAAGCAATTTTTGTTAATTCTTCGAACGCCATCCCGAGTAGAATAGGATTTGGTCTTTGCGCCTGGAATGGTTGGAAAACAATAAAGACCTGCCTAGAATTATTCATCGGTTTCGATTCTTGTGTTATTTGCAGGTATACTATTTATTGCGTTGGTTAGCGAGTAGATAATGCCTTCAACACGGTAATCATGTCATCATTGTTCGGGTTGAGAGTCAGTTCGTTATAATGACAATGGTTACGATAGAAATTCGGGGCACAAAAGCCGCCTTCGAGTAATGTGGACAACGTTGTTTGGGGCGCGATCACGGTAGCGCAGCACAAACCTCCTCATTGTATTTCCATGTGAATAAACAAAGCACGCTACGGATATGCACATTCTTGCACGCAGCCGTAGTGAAAGCCAATTTGTGAAAATTGGCTTGTGTGCCATACAACCTATCCACAGTATCTTTGAGCCTCCCAAACATCCCCAAAGCTCCTAATAAGACGTTTGGGATGGTGCAGAAAAACTAATGCGTCGGACACAAAAAAAGAACAAGATACATTCATCCGATACAAGGCAACAACAACAAAAGAAATAAAAGACAGCCGTTTTATTTCCTGCTGTACGTGCGATGCGCGTGTAGGGGCCCGCGCTGCTTGGTACGCAGCATTAGAATGTTGGGTCTTCCTAAGAGCACCTCAAAAATTCTGCATGGAAGCCTTCGCATTTTGAATACTTATCGAGGAGCCCTGAGCTGATCCTCGCGAATAAGCTACAAAGGACGAGTTACACGCGATCTTCTGACCGATGCTCTAAAGAAAGTTCTCTATCTCCTCGTGTGTTGCAAACTTGTGGGGGATACAGCTTAGAGTTATTCAGATGCGTCAGAAGCTGGCAAAATAACTGAAGCACTAGAAATGCGCTTTTTAATGCACTACCGCAACAAAGCGAGCGATTTCTAGCACAGACACTGCTGCCCCTCACAAGCGGAGTGTAGCAGACGACCGCGGCGCGAATCCCTAAGCTGACGTCAGAGTAGGGCAGGGGTTTATGCAGAATTTCGATTTTGGGGGGTGTCGGTGGGATGTTTGGGGGGGTGTTGTATAAATCCCTAGGCAGGGTTCTTGTGGTTGTGGAATCTTTTTTGGGGGGGGGGTGTCGAAGTCCTTCTGGGGGGTGTTGGGGGGGGTTAGGGGGGTGTTAGGGGGTGTGTATAAATCCCTGGAGTAGGGGGCGCCACTCAAACATCTCACCGCCATTAACGTAACGTCCCGCATTTTGTTTTGATATTTGGAGGAGGAGGAGGGACAAACCGCGTTCTGTCGCTGCTCGGGTGGCCCACTGGATCGGGTTTTGCTGGTCCTGCAGGTCTGAGCTGGTCAGCGCGCATTCCCACTGCTCGGGAGTAGGTGAGGGGAGTGGGAGGGGTGGTGTGGGCCGAAGAATACGAGTTGGGGGTTGTAGCTGGGGTGTGGCAGTCGGTACAGTTGTAGAGTTGTAGGTGAAACGGTTGGAGAAGATATGAGACAGAATGATGCCGTTGTAGAATGTATTTGTTTGGAGACGTCGCCAGATGCGGGATTCTTCGTTTGTGAGTGCAGGGTGTGGGGGAGGGTACTCGTACCCTCGGTGGGTATGGCGATAGTGCGCTAAGATATCGCTGTAGGTGGCTGGCAGTGGGTGTAGCGTGTCTGTCAGGGTGTCCAAGGTTCCCGGCCTCGTCGGGAGTGCTCCGTAGTGGAGATCGCGGGCCGCAGCTTGGGCTGCTTCGTTCCCGGGGAAGGAGGCGTGACCTGGGGTCCAAAGGATGGTTACGTTAGGAGGTGATACTACGGCTTGTAGAAGCTTGAGGGCACGTAGAGGAATTCTTCCAAGGAGGTATCTTCGACAAGCTTGCTGCGAGTCTGTGATAATCGCGAGGTAGTCGCACGTTGCTGTATGCATTGCTCGGGCTATTGCCGTAGCTTCGGATGCAAATAAAATCATTATTGGGTTAGCGTATCAGCAAAATAAGAGATCATTACAAGCCCCTTCATTGGAAAGAGCCCAACGTATGCCATTGGTCCACACTCCTCCTAGTATGCTTGCGGGTCCCATGAACCAATTGAAAAGAAGAATAAACTGACTGATTTATTCATTACTGCACGGATTGGGTTCAAGCTTGATTAATGAGTGAATCGGCGGTATCACTGCGCTGTGCCATTTTGAGGAGTAGCGTTTCGCTGTCCTAACCGCGTCATACAACCGATAATCACGGCTGCCTTTCTCTTCGTAACGCTTGCCACATCGCAGCAGGCGATAGCATAGTGGCGGTGACAGCCGGGAAGGTGACAACGCAACAAAACTTTAATAGAAGCAGGAAGCTCAACTTTGTTATTGAAATCGATTGAATCAAATAAATGGATACGGCAATGAAGATTGACTGTTGTTGTTTGTATTAACACACGCCTCTCGCTCCCTTTTCTAGCTTTTTGATCAACGTTGCTTGATGGCTTTGTGGTGTTGCCGCCAATTCTAACTTTTAAAAATGTGTTTCTCTTGCAGTTTTCTGCAACCTTGAGTTTCTCTGTCCGGCGCTCGTTGCTCAACAGCTCTGTTGGAGCTGCTTTATAGAAATTGTTTTCTTCCCTCTGAATTTGGCAAGTACATAGACAAGCTCTAGGAAAAAATAAAGCTGCTCGACGTGAAGTCAAAGTATATTAAGTTTCCGAATGCTTGAACGAACAGAAACGCTGAAAAATAAAGAATGCTAGTCGAGACTGCAGATATGCTAGCACTGTGGTTTACTTGTGTCCGCCGATGTTTGGATAGCTAAGCAGCGGGTTCAGACTGATCAGTAAATAATCGGTGCCTACCAGTATTATAGGTACTGATCGGTACAATCGGTGGTACGATTGGTACGATCGCTACATTTTATATAAGCAGTCGCAGGTCGCACTGCAAGCGAAGCGAAGTTGGCCAGATTGGGGATTAAATTTAGCGCCACATGGCGGTGCGCGCCGTCCCTACCCAGCAATTTTTCGGCACGCTGGCTCCCATTGTCGCCGTCTACGTAAAAGGCCGGTCGTATTCAATATTAAAGATTCATTCGAGCCGCCGTATCTGGCTGCCTCAGTCGTAGCTTCCGGTTGGCAGCGGTGACGTACTTCCGCGAACACTTTGTGAGCACGGCTGATAGGGGACGGCTAGTCGCCACGGAAATTTTTTTGAAATGCTATGACGTGCAAACACCAGCGTTCTAGAGGCAGTCAACGAAGTGAGGTCCACTCTGAAGCGTAGGTGAATAGAATGCAGCGACCTTTGATCTGAATGGATTTATCTCGCAACACTCTTCGGTAGATCAAAGGGACTCGGCAACCCTCCGGATAAACACCTTGTGAAAACTATAGTTATCGCCAGCACGGAGCGGCACTGGGTGATTTGCTCGTCGCAAGAGTGCCACATCCCGTTTCTGCTTTACTTTTGTGGCTTTTTATTTTGTAAAGTGGCTATCGAAAGCGCTTATTGCTGCGACAGAAAGGAAGCCAGCCGACAGCTCCTTCAGTGTTGTAATAACGTAATTCAGTCCTTGAGGAACGGCAGAACAGAGAAAAAAGAATTCAGCAAATTCCCAAGTTACCTGATAGGCATAGAGGAGTAATTTTTGGCTGAGTTCCTTCGTGACCTCCTAGTCTAAGTACTGGATGTGTTTGTTGGCTGTGTTGCACCGGAGCCCCTCCACTACGGCGCGCCTCATCGCTTGCGTTGCGTTGGCGCGTTAAACCCTACAATCAATCAATCAATCAATCAATCAATCAATCAATCAATCAATCAATCAATCAATCAATCAATCAATCAATCAATCAATCAATCAATCAATCAATCAATCAGTCTGAAAGCATTTAGGATTTCACTGTCCCTTTAAAAATAAAGTGAACGAAACAAGAAGGCTCTCGGTTAGTGACGAATATGTGATACCCTTTCCCCATCAGAAATGCTGCATAAATGGACAAATCAAAAAGCAAGGAGAAAGCGTAAAAAAACAGTCAGCGTATTTGAACCACTCCATCCGCAGTGCCCGGCGCTCTCGGCACACCGTGCACAATACGCGGCAAATGAAACGCGAACACGAAAATATGAATCACAACACGCAAATAGCGCGATTTCTAGCTACACAAGACAACATGACGCGTGGCTTGGTTACAAAAACAAAGGCCCGAAATGTGGCCCGCATATACCAAAAGCGCGCCATTATTACATTATTAGACCTCAACGAACAGTATTTTTCAATTTCGCGAGTTTTGATTCATATTTTTGTGTTCGCGTTTCTTTTGCCGCGTAATGTACCTCTAGGCTACGCAAGCGTGGCCCAGAATTCCAATCATCTACCTAGCGCTTTATGTTCTGCACCGCTGCGAACATGTTGGAATAGAGAGAGAGAGAGAGAGAGAGAGAGAGAGAGAGAGAGAGAGAGAGAGAGAGAGAGAGAGAGAGAGAGAGAGAGAGAGAGAGAGAGAGAGAGAGAGAGAGAGAGAGAGAGAGAGAGAGAGAGAGAGAGAGAGAGCTTTTTATTACAGGGAAGCAGAGAGGTCTGCCGGCATGTTAACGCCTGCATGCTACTCTGCGTGGTGGGCAGGAGGGAATAAAGTTGCAGTAGGAAGCGAGGAGGAAGGGAGGGAAGAAATAAGTAAATAAAAGTTAAAAAAAAAAGAAGGAATCGTATGTGCTGGGGACCGCCCTCGAGCTTCGCAATCGCTGCACCGCCCGCGGCCGCTTCTCCGCCGCGCTTACGGGATGAGCGGTGCGCGGCTGATAGAGGTTCATGCACTGTTTTGGTTCTCTCTCGCTTCTTTCCGCCTTTCCGCGGCATAAACCACTTGTTATAGTGATGCCTCTAGGCAAATAGTGCGTTTAGGGCATATAAAAAACAGAACCCTCCTGGTAGAATGCTCGAAAGCCAACACGAGCTATCTGGGGACGCGGTTCTGTGCGCTTCTTCGCCGCTCTCACGCCCGTCGGCGACGGCAGCAGCATGTCACCACTGTCAGATCCCGCATACATAAGGCACAAGTGAATTCTATTGCCGCCTCTTTTAGACCTGATACTGGCAAAGTGAGATGTTGGCTTCGTTTTACAGCGCGGACAACGAATACGGCTTTGTTTCTAATATATACGGCGTAGAAAAAGATAGGGTATGTGATTACCCAACCTGACAATAACTTCTGCCTTTTATCGGAATATAGGCCACGCGAAAATGATAAGTGTATACCAAGTGGTATACACAATATGTGCCCACTTTTGCCCAAGGACCCTGGAGAATTAATAAAACCACGAAAAATAATAGTCTGCAAAATCGGTAAGAAGCAGCATACCTCGCACGGGAATGAAAAAAAAAACAGTGCAGCGCCGCAAATCAAAAAGACCGTCGTCTAAACGTAAGCAAGGTAGGACCCACCTGCCCAAATAGATAGGAAATCGACTGAAATTACCCAAGACATGGCGAGAAGGGGGGGGGGGGACGCTTAGGTATCATTCCGTACGAGTGCGGAGTGAAATCCAGGAATGGACGTTTTTGTAATCACACACACAAGCTGCGCATTCACTTGTATTTTGTTTTTCCACTTCAACGAACAGCTGATCACTCGGAGGCCGCAATTTTTGAAGTATACAGTAACTTCACAAGCGATAAAAGGTGTCATTGGAAGAGTGTGATATCTGATAAGGACCTCTGATTTCAGTTTTTGCTAGATTCTGCAGGATGTCTGTGTCGTATAACTATGTTTCAAAGAAGCGTTTAGTCGCGGATGCAGGTATGAGCTGGTCTCCGCGCTGCTTGCGGAGGGTATATGTAGCAGGCGAATTTTTGCAAGCGCTCACATCGCGACAAGACGACCCAGGATTAAATCATTTGTCGTGTGCTGATACCCGCGTATCATTTTTTCATTATCCATCGTACTGATTGGGTAGAATATTCCTGAAATTTATGCCACATTGGCTTGCTCAGGGTAGTGATCAGTATCTGAAATATGAAGCGTAACTGGCGGGGTCAGGTATGAGTGCTCCGCTAGATTATGTAAGCACACAAAATCGATTTACATCGTAGCTTATAGCCGTAGCATGAGCATCTGAAGGAACGCTGAGAGGTACACTTACTAAATTTTAGGGTGGTGGAATTGCTATCAGCTCCATGCATATGCCGGTTTCGCGACGCCGGCCTGTAACACACACCTGGCGCTTATACGGGCCGAATGTACTTCACTAAGATCACGTCAGATACATTTACAATCTCGTAAAAACACCACCCTTGCGAAGAGAGTGACTGCTCCTCATCAATATCTATTTCCAACGCATGCAAACGGGGAATCTCAGTCGCGAACGTGCCTCAAAAGCAGCGGCGACAGTGGTGAGCGGGCCGGAAACTCCCGCGACTGCTTTCGAAACGGGCCGCCAGGGAGATTTCACTGGCGCCCCTACAGGCAGCGCTAGAGGCGTATAGACGGTTGCACAGTGCAAGGATGTTCTGGTCCTATATCATCTCAGCGACACCGATGTCATTGAGGTATGCAAATAATGCGGTTATCACTTTACGCTAGAGCAGTGGTGGCCCCATACCGTGCATTCTATGACCGTTTGTGCAGTCAGCCTCCCTGCAGCCTCCACAAAGTGCTGGTCACTAGCGGCTGGGTTACTTAAAGGCTCCATGCAAGCAAAACTCAAGTTTCGTTCATTCGAAAGATTGCCTCGTGAGAATGATACTGATAGAGAGAGAAGGCTCTTTATTAGAGGAGAAAGCCGAGATGTTTGCCGGAATTTCGACACCGACATGCTACTCGGCGGGGGAAGGGGGAAAGGGAGAAAGAAAAGGCCCGATTGATTACACCACTTTTAACGCACACTTCGCTCAAATAAGCTATATAATTCGGGAAAAACGGAATGGCCATGCGAGCCACTAGTTCCTTTCCCGCAACAGAACCTACGATGCCATATGCCCAGCTATGCGATGGGCTGAGCTGCCGGGAAAAGGAAACGCAAATTAGGCAGGGCTTATAAGCTTTCCGAACGAGCTATTTGCGTTTAAATGTAGTGCATCTTCATTTTACAGCACCAAGAATGGTGGGGTAAACAATGAAAGTTACGCAAATACACGTAAACAGAAGTCCCGATGCGCACTGCTGTTGACACTGGGTGCACAATAGGCTTGTTTTAGCCGCCCAGCAGTCCGCCGCTTTGGAGTTGTCTTACATGACACTCGCCGATTGGCGTAAGCGACGTTGTCTTACGTCACCCTGCTGGTCGAGCATACCCCAGGTTTCACGAAACGATTACTTTCTACCGAAACAAAAACAAGTCAAAGGCAAATACGGTCAAAAGTAAACCAACAGCGCACAACGGTCCGCGGCTCAGTATAGTAGCGCGATCTGCGAGGGCAGACGGTAAGCAAAACTGCAGAGCCTAATGACGCACTCGAAGTTCGTTTGAATACCCGCACTTGTGACTCCATGGAAGACGTCACAAAACGACACGATTTGGCTGCAAGAGCAAAATTTTAACCTAAATTGATTAATTTCTCTGTGAATGCGGCATCGTTTGCTACCGGACAATCGCTGGGGGCACTATAAATCACGAAATATTTCGAATAAAGCAATCTTGTGCTTTGTCTGCGTCGCCCCTTTAAGGCAAGAAGAGCGACTGCAAATGTGCGCTCTTATCGCCGACTCGTATCACCCGTCGCAGTGAGGCACTTCTGGTACTTTTGTTTTGCCATTTCCGATAAAACAGCTGGTTTCTTTTGATTCGTCATTACTCAGACTAATTTCTGAAACTCCTCTCTAGCACTTAGCTGACCTTACATTATCTATGAGCGTGCCAGCCGCACACACGCACGCAGCCACGCAGGGTCTATCTAATTCACAGTGCTCAGGGCCCTGTTCAGAAGCGCAAGTTTCACTAGTGGAGCACGGCTGGAGAAACAGCAGAGCTTGGGGTCGACCTAGCTTCTCCGCACACTGACAGCGTATCCCAGGAGAGAGGGAGCAGCCGCACACAAGCAGTGCTGAGCCGTTTTTGAAGGCACTGTAAAACAAAGACCATTAAAGTATGTACAGTGTTTTATTCAGTAGCAATCGTCGTCTTCCCTTTCTTCACCTCTTCCGACGGCCCAGCCGCGTAGGACAGCTCGTCTTGTAGCGCCTCCTCGCCTCGCTCGTCCGGTGGCCGTCTCAACGTGTGGATTGTGAAGGGATGGCTTGGCAGACGTGTCATCGTCTTCTGCGCGGAGGACCCGTTGCGCGCCGGTCGCTACACGACAACGAGGGCCAAGGCTCCTCACGTGGCGTAAGCCCGCGCGAAGGACTGGACAATGCCGGGCGGTCGCCGCAAGACACGCGCTCACATGAGCACGGATTTGCGTCGGCCTAAACAGCTCTTCTTGAGACTTGATGCTTCTTTTTAATTCGCTACAGAGAAGACGTAGTCAAATCTAGTTACTACGAACCCCCATTAACGAATTTCTCAAACTTACGAATATTTTAGGAATCCCCGCAAGATTTCCTACATTTTCACTGTAACAGTATTTCAGAACTACGAATTATATAGTAGCCCGTATTTCAGAATAACGCACGTGCTTTAAAACCGTGAGCGTTCCGGCAAGTTGGTGATCCATGTATGAGCACTGAGGAAGTAGAGAAGTAGGCCTTTTTCCGAAACTGTTCGCTATTTTATGATTTCTTTCAGCAACAGAAATTTTAGCTCTCCTAAGGCAGCGTTTTCATGCAAATGGTGGTATGTATATTGTATATGCCGACTGAGCCCACCAAATATTCTAAATGATTTATTATTCAAATGCTTTCATCATGCGGATGCTAATTCTTTCACAAACGGGGGCCCCCATAAAAACGAGATCAATACCGTACTTTCGCAAAAATGTCTTTAATAACACTGCCGAATAAACAGACATGCATACTTTTATTCTGGCACAGGCCGTTCACTTTTAAAGGTGACGTTTTCGTTTTCGTTTTTGCAGGCAATATCCCCTTTTACAACAGCAGGAAGCATAATCTACTTGCCTTTTCTGCTACTAACTTGCATTATACATTTACATTTTTACATAAATTTTCAACACAGCGGAGAGAATAGGCTATGCGTTTCGTAGAAATTCAACGTTGAAAATGAGGCGCGTATTCCGTTTTCTGTTTTTATTCATCTTTTAAGAAAAGAAAGCAAAGTACAGGAGGAATGAAAAGAAATGTGAACAATGGAGCGCACAGCCACCAACGAAAAGGCGCCTCAAAATAAATTGCCGGTATCGCTTCTTGATAACGCACTTCCCCCAAAAGTGGGTCACAACCTCAAAATCTCATTAAGAACTACGCATTTGAGCAGTTTACCGAAATTGCAGCCATGCGGTAAAACTTACGTCGGAGGCATTGCGCTCTGTTGTTCGTATTTCTTTTAATCCCTCCTGCATGTACGTTTCTACAAGAGTTTTCGTGACTTCTTCGGGGACAATTTGTTGATTAGATCTTCAACACTGACCCTTCCAAGGATCTCCCCCTCCGAGCTCAGCAGCGACAAATCGCGGAGGCGGCTGACACTCGTTGTTCATAGAAGCCGGTTCTTAAACCATATCAGCTTGTCCAGTGATCGTTGGCCAGTGCAATTTGTGACCATCAAGCACAAGAAAGTTCAGACACGAACATGAACATTTAGGAATAAATCATCAAGCTTTACAAGAAATAAAATAAACTGTCCAAACTCATCGCGTAATGTGCCAGCCAGACAAGAAGGATGCTTTTTCACGAGGTCGATTGCTTGCAGGCGCGTCTTCACGGGGAAAAAGCAGTTCGTCTCTGTAATAACGGCAAACTGCTAGCACACTTCACTGCAAGCGCTCAAGCGGGCTGTGAGACGGTGCAGGAGACCGCCAGTCATGACGAAGAAGGTTTCACAGCGGAAATTAACTGAATGATCTTGTGGCTCTGGTGCGCTCATGCCTTCAGTGCCGTCTGATGATTGTTTTCGTTTTACTTTGTACGAAGCACTGTCCGAGGCCTCCTTCACAAGCTTTTCAATTTCATCGACTCACTCTCTTAAGCCGGATACATATTCGCGCAACAATTTCATCAAGCTTACCGCGCATTCAGTGAGGGAGTTGGACTTTGAAGTGCCTTGCTGGTGTTGGTGAAGCGCTGGAAAACTCCATCCCAAAACTCCATCCCAAAACACCATCCCAAAACTTGGCCGTCAGCGCCGTTTCCAACGTCGTAATTGCCTTCACCGAAGAATTTGCCGCGTGATTCGTTTCTGGTCCTTCATCATGACATTCGGATAGTTCCACCAAGGCGGTCTTAATTTCTTTAGAACATGCCGCGAGAGCCCTTGTTGCGTCCGCTCGCGCTGACCACCGCGTGTCTGAGGGTTGCTTTCGATTACCGCTGTTGCGTTTTGTTTCAAGTGAGCCCGCATTTTAGGAGTGTAAGCAGCGCAAGGGGTACGATTTGCTCGGGGATTGTTTTTTGTTTTTTTTTCAAATGAGGCTGCATGCCGGAGCACGCGACTCTTCATTGAGCGTTCCCGAACTGTTGGACCGTAGCTGCTCAAATCCCAGTCCGGCTGCTCTATGTGTCTATTCTTCCTGTAAATTCCGGAGTCCCGCAGGGTAGTGTACTGGGGCCCTTGCTTTTTTCATTTTATTGTAATGATATAGAAGATGTCACGCATGACTCAGTCCAAATCCGTCTTCTTGCTGACGATAGACGATAGCATTCTTTTTTCTAACATTCAGTCCCAAAATAATCAGCTCGCTCTAAACGCGGCGCTTCGCAATGTTCTTGCGTGGTGTAGTAAAGGGGGTATGGAACTTAACTTGGACAAATCAGTCTTTCTTAGAATTTCAAACAAAAAAAGCCCCTTCTGTTTCAATATTCCGTTTCAAATAATCCTTTAATTTAAGTTAATGAATATAAATACCTTGGGATAACATTAACAAACACCCTAAGCTGTAATACGCACATTGCTAATGTAGCATCGTCCGCTTTTCGCAAGTTGTGCCTTTTAAGGCATAAACTTAGAGAAGCTCCACCTCAGGTCAAGCTGTTAGTGTACAACACACTCATACGGCCGACAATGGAATACGCGTGCGTTGTTTTGGACCCCCATACAAAGAAGAACATTAACTCACTTGAGAAAATTCAGAGACGTGCAGTGCGCTTCATATATTCAGGATATGGTAGAAATGTCTCAGTTACAAAAACAATGCAAAACCATGGTATTGTAACCTTAGAATCACGTTGAAAGTTTATTCGCCTTAAGTTTCTTTATTCTCTTATTAACCGCAGGCTCGGTCTTGACCCCTCCCACTTCGTAACCCGTCTATCAACGCGGCGAACTCGTCATTCACACGCGTTATCTCTCACGCCGTTTTTTGCTCGGACCGATTTGTTCAAATTTTCCTTCTTCCCGCGAACAGTCAACGATTGGAATAACACTTCTGTAGAGGACCTGCTATCAGTAGAGCGCCTTGAATCCAATGTTTAAAATGGATACTTGTCATGCTTTAATCGTCATAGCCACTTTTCTGCGTATTGTTTTGCTGACCGCTTTGTTGCATTTCTTCACTGTTCTGACCCATTGTTGTTCCTCTTGTTTTGTCACTGAGTTACTGATACTATCGATGTCTTGGCTCATCTTGTGTATTTTCCAGTATGTACACAAGATGCTTTTGATGTTTTTGTGTGTGTGTGCGATGTATGTACCCCTCCTGCTCGGGCTTATGGCCAGCAGTATTTCTTAAATAAATAATAAAAAAATAAATAAAATTAGCTGGATCAGCTCCGCCGCCCTAGTCGATTCATAGTTCCGGGCGCGTACGCTTTATCTCAGACTGGGGAACCATGAGCTGAAGATTATGCACATTCTGCAACGAACAGCATTTTAGGGGCATCCATTATAGAAATAGATAATCTCCATTTTCATCAGGGGAAATCAGCAGAAGCCTTAAATGTTTTCGAGCAAAACCACGGGTTGTTGTAAGTGAGCGCTTGCGGTGTAACATTCTTCTTCGTCTTTCGTGTGTCTGCGCTGTAAACATTTGACATGAACCCAACAAGCCGGACTGGTTCTTATAAAACCACGAAGTCAGCGATTTTTTTTCCAGCCCTAGGGGGGGGGGGGTCCTAAGGCTGGAGGGCCCGGTACATTTGAACCCTTTCAACCATAGATAATCCGCCCCTGCATCCGGTGAGGCGGAGTCACCGAACCGTCGTAATCCAAAATTCAGATCGCATTTGCGCTGGTGAGGAGCTATTTTGGTTTCATGGACCTTACTAAGCTTAATACACTCACCAAACGAAAAACATACACGTTGTGGTGGCTGCTCGGCGTCAACGTATTTTCGCTGCCGTCGTGACGGCCCAATGTGGCGGGGCTGCGACGCGCTCCTTTTCGAAAGGGAAAGGCGATGGGCGAATGCCTTGACGGAAAAAGATTGCTTCCGCAAAGGCGACACTGCTCCGTTGTGTCACCGAGGCTAAGCCAGTTTCTGCAGCTGTTTTGCTTTGCGAAGGCCTATTAGGCGCCCGAATGTCCGGGGTATGAAATTCCTTCTTGAATTTTTTAATCTTTTCACTGTTGTAAAGCTCTGAACAGCGATTTGCGTGTCTTTGTAAAACCTGTTGATAGATTTTTCGTATTGTATCCATCACCTTCTATCAATGGATGTCTGTAGCATGAAAACAAAAGAACCAATAAACTGTCTCAACGATTTTCCTCACGGATCATCACCTGCTGGTTACAATAGCTCTCTCCTTTCGGCTTTTAGTTATTTCTTGTGTATGAGTCGCATGTGACGGCCGCTGTTTATCGCCATGCTTGCGTGCTTTGTGCGGACATTGTGTAGTCACTGATGATTGTATTGAAGACAGGCACGTACCCAGAGGGGGGGCCCGGGGGGCCCGGGCCCCCCACCCCCGAAATTTTTTGGGCCATACTCCCCTTCCCCGCGCCACCTCTCCTCTTCCCTCACACACATTCTGAAGCGGCGCCATACAAATCCTGGGCTTGATAGCTATTTGAGGCGTTTTTTTTTCGAAATGAGCAAAATCCACCTAAGTGGAATTTGAGGGGAAAAAACGAAAAGTTTGGAACCGGACCTAAATGCAGTGCTGTCAAAACTATTAAATGACATGTTTCACATGTCAGCTAGGGGAAGTCTATAGTGACAAGTAATTAAGAATTATGCGGAGAATTTGAGCAATATTAAGATAAGTTCAGATTTGGCTCCTACTCAGTTGATACAGACAAATTGGTGCGGCATTCTTATTAAAACTTTATTGGAATCGAATTTCAAGAACGGTACGATAGAGTTTTAAGAAAAAAAGGCCATAAACACGCAACAGAGCTCAAAATATAGTAACACTATACATCAAGAGCCGGTGAGTCCTCTTGGCAGCATTAGCATCTGTTTATGAATGGCTCCGAAGGGTACTTTTTTGGACACGCCTGAAAACACTCATGAAGCTCTTCATTGCCTTGCCATAAATTTCCAAAACGCTTTACAAAAAGCCTGCTCATATCATCTTCCATGGCTTGGCATGGCTTGTAAGAGGCAGCTAATTTGTTAGGTAAGTAAATGGGAAATATGGGAGTAGTAACAACAATAATAACCAGTTTTACTCCGTAAGGACGAGGGAGATGAGATAAAATGATAGTATCACACCTCTCAGTTTCATTTCGTTCACTTCCGCTTCCATTCACGTTATTGTAGACGTGTGGCATCAGATCATTTGCCGATCTCCTCATTGCTCTGAGAACTCATGGTACGCCAGCTCTCAAAAGCAAAAAAAAAAAAAAAGAAATTGATGCAAAAACGCACAAAACAGCCCGAAACGTCCCACCAAACGCGAAATCCCATTGGGCAAATGAATTTGGCTCATTTTGATCTATGCCACATTAGTGTCTGGCTTATTTTCCACACGAAGTAAGATCTGCGTACACGTTTGCAGGGAATTGTGTCAACTATTTATTTGCCACATTTTTTAAGGGAAAGTTGCCGGGGTTTTCTTGGCAGTGCAGTTTTATCTGACTCAGTTTTGGTTTGTGGATTAGGTTCATTTAGAAAAAAAAGATGTCTCCTTTGGTGGTCAACGTGGGATTAAAAAAAAAATACGGACGAGGTATGTTTGCTCCGTTTACGCGGAAGCCAGTACCGCTGTACACTGGCTTCGTGCTCTGCTGCCGGCCGGCCACTTGCAATTCGCTGCACCCCCTTTACCCTGTTCGTCTGCAATCGGTGCTTCCGTTCTCTCGACGGCAGTACTTATCGCCTGTTTCGCCAGGGTGGCGGTTTCAGCGGCTCGGGTCGCATATGTTTTGGTGGGGAAGAAAATTTTTGTCTTTAAACATTCAACAAATTCCTCCATCCTAGCGCGCCGTGCCGTCGGCCGATACTATCGCCCATGCCTGGTGTTTGTGGCTCAACGAATTCCTTCCCTGAGCCGAACTCACAGCGCGTTTTTCGCTAGTTTTCGTGGGAATGCTGCTTTTGCTTTTGTCGGTAAGTAGGGTAAGAAGTCTTCTTGCCTCAGAGAAATCTTCTGTGGGGTTTCTCTACGGAATGCCTTCCAACGTCCGGCTCGCGCACGTGTGCAGCGTCCGCGGCCGCCGAACAAGCCAAGGCGACAGAAGGGCTTCGAACCGGATGGCGACGAGCGGAGTGGCGCGAGGGGATGCTTGACCCCACCGTCTGGCGCCTGTAACTCTACGCCCGCTTAGGGAAAGCTACCGTGGGAGTACAAAAGCCTTGTGCCACAGTCGGCGCGCCCGTCTGGACAAGAAGGATCGCTCAAAGAGGAAGCGCAACAACGTTACCAAGCCCGGCGACGGCAGGGTGACAAAGTGAAGGCGCGCATCGCAGTTGTACGGCGGCAAGAGACACCACACCGGCAGCTTTGCTTTGGACAACTAAAGGCAGTGACAGCGGCACTGTTGATTGACAGCCATTGTTGTTAATGGCTGCTATGCACAACGGCGGTGTAGTGATGCCAGCGCCCGTGGACCCCGTCGGGGCGATGACCCTCCTCCCTTCTCGTCGCTTTGCCGTGTCCCCCAAGCCGTCGGTGGAGTGGCAGCCCTTTGAGACTGCCGTGCCGGCGACCTTCTACGCTGCTTTTGGGAAGGCTCGTTTCCTCCCGACTTTCTGGGGCGGCGGACAGGGGGGAGCGGGGGTCAAAATCCTAATTGGTACGTGTGTTGCTGTGTGGAGGCTGCTTCGCTTGCGACTGCATGCGCAATTTTGCTTAGTTTGTCCGGAGCTGGGGCCAAGAGCGGTCGCATCAAGACTTGCTCTCGTGGCAGTTTTTGGGCGCCAGACCCCCGCGAATTTCTCGCAAACCACGCGGCGGTTCGGCACCCGTTTTGGCCCCCGGGCCCCCATCAGGGATCATGCCGCGATACCCTTTTTGTGCGCTGCGGTACCTTTTAATTGTAATGCAGTTTTCATTGTCTTGTGTTAGCTTATGTTCATGCTTCGTCGTCTCCTGTAAATAAGTGTAAACAGACTTTTTCTTCATCATCTACTTGCCTCGTCTCATCATCGGGTTCTTCACCATCCTCCACGACGACACTACCCACCTCCATGACGAACCAAACTTTACTGGTGGGTTTTCGGACCCTGAACTGCATTCCTATGAACAGACCTCGAAAACACCGGGCTTCAGCGGGGAAGGGCACGGAGTCAAGGTGGCCAATGGTCAACATGAGAAAGACGGGTGTGCAGCGGGCGATCGGTGAAAATGAACCCGGGCCGGACATCTCGACGGACACCAACCAGAGTTTTGGCCGGGAGCAATTTCGGCTACAAAATTGGACTGCGAACTGTGTATTTGTATTAGAGAGGTTATAAAACCCCGGGTACATATGATAGCTTAGTCTCGCGATGTCGGAGTATCGTCAAGGTGTCGGCAGAGAGCAACGAGTTTACTTCACCAACGGGTCGAACGAGAGGACAGAGGAGAGGTCGAGGAAGCGACAAGGCGCATCCCTGGATATAACAAGGTTCTTTACAAAACAGCCAGAGGTAAGCGCTGACGCGCTGGTGCTTGCCACCGTTTTTTTATCTACATTTACTGCAGTCCAGTGCGTCTCGATACTGCAATTTCCCAAGCCTGAATCACTGGTGCTTTGAATGGCGGACGGTTAAACGTCGAACTCGGAGGCTGTTTAGGGTAATCACACACGGAATTAGGCGTATGACATCTCCGATTTACCTAACATTTTGTTTCCTTCCTTCATAACTAGTAGCCACAGATTTTGTTTGGAGAAAAATATGGAAGCGCAAGAGGTTTGCTACGGAGGTCTGAACTCTCGAGTGCCTAATGCACTTTCGTTTCTGCCGACTTCGATTGCGTATAACGTGTGGGATGCTCCAGAAATGTATAGTTACTGTGCAGTACGCGTATTTATTCCCGTAAATATTTTAATTACTGCCGTTCTTTTTTTAATGTTTCAAACTTCGCGTAGGGATCTTTAACATGCGCAGAAATCTCGAACATACGAGTGTTTTCGCTTTTCGCCTGCATCACAAGGGCGGATACACTTCATTTCATTTCTGTATGCAGGTTTAGGCGCATTTATGGTAAACGCTTGGCGTTCAACGTGTTTAACTAGTAACGACGGGTACCCTCGCCCTCTCCCCTAATTTGCATAGAAAAGTTACCTTGGGTTGGGCCCCCCCCGAAAAAAAATCCTGGGTACGTGCCTGGTTGAAGACTGTGCTTACCGCTTGGAATTGTCTGCAGTTCTCTGCGTGCGTGTGTGTGCGTGCGTGTGCGTCAATAAATTGTGTGTGCATATTTCTTACCTTCTTCCCCCTCTGTGTTCTGCTCACCCGTGGCTTGTGACACGCCAAAGGCCTGCAAGAAGCCATGTTCGGACAGAGACTAAGCGGGCCGTCGAAGCTCGGCAACGGAACCGTGCAAGCCTTGGCGGAGGGCTCTTGCCGCGGCGTTGAAAGCCTCGTTAGGGGCGCAGCCAAGCCTGGCGGACACGCTGCAGCGCTGTCGCCTGCACACATCTCCGCAACTCTCCCAGGGCAAAGCTGGCCACCCGCAACTCCGGACTGGCCAAGGTAAGGCCCTTTGCATCTACTTAACATCCTTACTGCCCGAACGCGTGAGGCAGAGACCGCTCTGCGCTCTGTTTATTTGTTGCTGGCAGAAGATTCAACTAAGTTAGGGTGATTTTAACAGTGCGCGCTGATGTTCACGCTCCTGCCCGGGGGCTTTGTCGAGCTGGCCAGCCAACCCCGCCGCAGCACCCGTCGACATGCAAGCTTGACCTCCTCGTCGTGAAATTATAGGCATTCCGTCCGCCCCTGAAGCACTGGCACAGCTTAGTAGCTGAATTAGCGAGGAAAAGGAGGAATACGTTTTTTTTTTCGTCCATCGGGATCAGGTATTGGGGGTGGAGGAGGCCCACAGGGCCCCAGCGACCGCCAGGGCCCGGGAGGTGGTCAGGACTTGGCCTGACTCCCCTGGGTCACGCAACATCTGCTCCCAGTCGTGAGGGGAGGGAACGGGGGGTACGGGCCTGCGGGGCATTCGCAGAGGGAATGGTAGTGAGTGTCTAGTGCCTCGCAGGCTGGACAGGTAGGGTCAGTAAAGAGGTGTGGATGACTGTGTATCAATTGTGTTCTGTGTAGGACGGTGTGTGTTCGTAGGATGCGCAGCATGTGGCCCGCCTCCGGAGGGAGGTGTGGGTGCGGGGGTGGGTATCGGCGGCGGAGAAGGCGGTAGTGCAGGGCAATATCCCTGTATTGCAGGAGGGAGGTTGGCTTGCCTGCAGGGGCATCGCGTGTAGGCGTAGTGAAAATGGCGACCCGGTGAATTATTTCGCAAACACGTACGTGCACCACTTCATTAGCGCCTACGCCGGTGTGGGCTGGTGTCCACAGCAGGGTCACGATGTCGGATGGAGGATTTTTGGAGATAATTTTTAATGCCATGGGAGAGATGGCCTGCTGACAGTCGGAGAGGACGAATTGGGGGGTGGGGCGCTGGGTGAGCGCGAGGGCAATGGCTGCCTCCTCCGCCGTGGTTGTGTTGCTAGTTAGGATGGTAGCCGCTGTGACGTTTGGTGATGTGTGTTGGCCAAGAACAGCTACACAGTGAGGGTAGGGGGTGGCGTCTGTGATAGTTGCATGGGGATGGTGGGTATAGTTTGGCGTGGGCGTTGTCTCGTGCTAATCGGCGGGCTGCATGGAAAGCAGGGTGCATGTGGCGAGGAATTGGGCGGATTCGGATGCTGTCACGGATGTGAGGTGGAATGGGGAGTGGCGGGATTGGGGTGGTGGGTGGTAGTACGTTCATAGAGTTGAGAATGTAGTGCCCTGAAGGGGAGGACGCGAGGCGCGTGAGTTGGGATATGCGGTGGGCGTCTAGGTGCTGCCGTATGGTGTTGTGTATGCCGAGGTCGAGTAAGCGATGCGTCGGTGCGTATGGGGGAAGCAGGAGTGCATGCCTATACGTCTTCCGGGGGAGGGCATCAAGTGAGTCGAGTTGGGTAGATGTAAGGTTAAGCTATGGTAGGTGGTACAAGATACGGTTGAGTAGAACACTGTGTACGAGACAGAGGCGGTCCTGTTCCGTGATGCCGTGGTGTTTGCTGGCGATCCGTCTAATGAGATGCGTGGTTTGGTTAACGTATTTCTTTACCTGCTGGAGGGTGAGTGCGGGTGACCTGTTGTGTGTAGGGTGAGGCCTAAGCCTCTAAGTTGCTGTGTGTGGGATATTGGGTCAGAGTGTATAAAAAGTTGGATGGGGGTTTGGAGGGGGGCTTGCCGAGAGGGGGCGTGAAAGTTAGGAGAGCAGATTTTTGTGGAAAGCACTGGAGCGTTAAAGGTTCGATGTGGTCTAAGACTTGGTTGAGGCCATGTTGGAGTGTGGTTTCAGTGTGTTGGTCGGAGCCAGAGTGAACCCACAGGGCAATGTTGTCTGCTTACAGTGTGCTGCGTAGTGTGGGTATGGTGAGGAGAAAGCGGGCAAGTGGGATTAGGGTGAGGTTAAAGACCGTGGGCGAGAGGACCGCTCCTTGTGGCGTTCCGTGGTCTGGCATGTGGAAAAGATCAGACTGGACATGGCCAAAGCGGATGGTAGCAGTACGCTGTGCAAGGAAGTTGTAGATATAGTGATAGAAGTGTAGGCCTAGGTTTTGGGATGAAACTGCCTGAAGTATGCTATGGTGTGAGGCATTGTCAAAGGCTTTTTGAAGGTTCAGTAAGATAATAGACATGTGGTCTTGTTGCGGGGGGTGTTGGTGGAAATCATGATGGCACTGTATAAGGGCGTCTTGAGTGGATAGGTTGGGTCGAAAGCCGATAATGTTAGGGGGGTAGGCTTGAGTGTGTTCAAGGTGTGCATTATTACGATTCTGCAGGACGTGTTCGAGAAGTTTGCGAGGCAGGAGGTGAAGGAGATAGGGCGGAGGTTGTGTATGGAGGGGGGTTTTCCAGGCTTGGGGTTGAGGGTGATGTTGGAGTGTTTCCAGGTGGAGGGGAGGGTGTGGTTAAGCCAGTGTTAGGTAAAAAGTTGCACAAGGTGTTCGAGGGCCTCCTCATCTAGGTTTCGTAAGAGGGCGTTAGTGATGTTGCCATGTCCTGGCGCGGTATTACATTTCAGGGCTTGGATCGCCGCATGTAGCTCTGCAAACGTGGTAGGGGCATCGACCTGTGGGTTGGGGTTGCCAGTGTATTGTGGGGAACCAACAGGGCGTGGTGAGGGCGGTGGGATGTAAATGGAGCGGAGGAAATACGTCTGAGCGTACTGCCCCGCAAGAGCTGATTATGACGGCACGTACCGACTACAGCCACGTTAGCATGGCTGCTGGTGCTGTGACCGCAATGAATACGAGTGTTAACGATGCCATCTTAATTTCAAATGATGACGACAAGCTACATCTCGATGTTCAATATTTTTGGCAGTGGGGTACATTTCGCTCTTACATCGAATAACTGGCTTAATTAACTTCACCAATAATGTTTGTTTTTCGTCCACATGAAAACAATGGTGGGGGGGTTGTCTGGTTTCACGAAGTTTTCGTCGTTTTTTCCTAGCTCTCTCAGTTTAGTTTTCGTCTTGTCGGAGGCGGTGTACGAAATGTACATTTCTTTTAGTGATTAGTTAATTTATTGCTGCTTTTATTCCTGAAATATTGTTTTTCGAAATTCCGCTCGCCCAGTTACCTCCTAGTACAAACAATTGCATGAGTTACTCCTGATAATTCTTCATTTTTTTTGCAAATAAAACGCGTTGCACGGTTGGCCCGTTCCCTTCGTGTTTCCGTTGTTCTTTCCTGGGGTTTTCTATTTTTATCTTCGTATTCTTTTGTGAGGGGGGGGGGGGCAGTGTGTATGAGGTGCATATGTCTGATTTCGTCAGTATATTTTTGGTCAATTTGGCTATTTCTCTCCTTTTGGTACTGTTGGTTTTTCAACATTTCGTACGACCAATTATCTCCATTTATGCCATTATAACGATTTAACTTGTTAGTCATGACAGCTACAGGCCTCCGTGATGCGACTGTTGAGCCTCCGTATACGGTCTCCACACCAAACCCCTCTTCGACAAACTGGAGGGCGGTAGGTGCCGTGCAACGTGCACCTTTCATGCGCGGATCTTAGGTGTCCGTACGTCTTTGAGGATCGCCTGAAAGTCGTCAAGTGGAACTCTGCAGCGCCAACGTGGTGCGTCTCAAGTGTGCCTGCAGGCACACTCGAGACGCACCACACCATTAAGCTATCAAGCCACGCCATCAAGTCACGCCATCAAACCACGCCGCCATCAAGCGCCCATCGAGGGCGCTTGATGGCTCCCTCGGCAGCCTTTCATCCTTGGTCCGGATGAGCGAGTGGACGGGCCAGCCCGAGCTCCAGCACGGCCGCATGATCCGTCGCCGAAACGCTGTCCTCTACACATCGCATCCAGAGTTCCCTTTCTGCCTCCTGACCCTCCGGACTACAGCCCCCCAAGAGAGGACGGAGTCGACACTCTAGGGTGGCTCAATGCACGCGTAGAATTACTCCTAGAAGCACGCTCCACCTCGCGCAATTAGATGCGCTAGTGGTGCCCGTGGACCACCCATACCTGGTTATCCCCTCTTGCTCCGTGCGTCTGAGCGAGCGCGTATGTGTTTGTGTGCGGGCGGGCGTGCGTGCGTGCGTGCGTGCATGCGTGCGTGCGTGCGGGCGGGCGGGCAGGTGGGCGGGCGGGCGGGCAAGCGCGAGTGTGTGGTCATTTGGTTCCGCATCACCCGCTCTGGCTGGTCGGCTAGCAGATGCACCAGAGTATATGGACTTCAGCCTTTCAATCTAGCCTTGCCTGCCATTCAGAAGCAACGTTTTCGCTAACACAGATTTATTATTATTATTATTATTATTATTATTATTATTATTATTATTATTATTATTATTATTATTATTATTATTATTATTATTGCTGTTTTGTCCGACTGCGCATGCATTTTCCTCTACATACGCTGAAAACAACATTGCTCTCCACAGTTTCTCGTTCGTTCTCTCATTCTTCTTAGCTTTTTGTTCCTAAGGACTTGTGTCCTGACTTGGATGTTGATGTGTCTTGTTTTACAGAACGCACTATTTTGTGTCTTATTCTTTTTTGTATCGCATCACGTCGTTGAAACACAGCTGGACCATCTCGATGGTTGCGTCTGCCACTGCGGTTACTTTGCAAGCCACTAAGGTGGCCATCGCGCGCTTTTCCCTGACATTAGTCGTGGCACGCCCCTCGGCGTGCCAATAGTTGGACGTCTATTGCTGCAGGTGCCAGCCAGTGCAGCGGACATACCCGCGGGCACCTAGACCGTAAAAGCGCGCTGACGTGCCACTGTCTTTTTCAGTGCCGTCCGGACTCCTGGCGGGAAACGCCGCGTACGAGGTGGAGATTAACGCGGCCGGCTGCCCGAAGGAAAGCCGGGGCGCAGACCGCGAGCGGCGGGAATCTGCAAGTCGTAAAGAGAGAGGAAGACTCCCCTTCCTAGCCCCGGTCACCTCGTTAAGCTTTCGAGACTCGCACGCCCCGGCGAGGCACCTGAGACAGGTCTTCCTTTGCTCTCCTGCTCGCACTTTTTGCTTCGGATCTTTCGAGAGACGCCTTTTCAGAACTCACGGAGCGTGCAAGGACGGCCTTCAGCCGCGTCTGCAGTCAAGGCTTAATTACGGCTGCCGCGAGTTTCCAAATTTCCGCAACGGCGAGGATGAAGGGGTGTTCATCAAAAACAGCGCTGGAGAAGATTTAAGGGCCATAAAACATGTATCTCCATGGTCATCAAGAAAGCGTGCTCAAACACCGAAAAAGAAATCCACAGCAACTAGAAAATTCTAGCCGGAGTGCGCGAAAATGTTTACTTACGTGAAGATTTATGCTTTTTGAACAAGGTACAAAAAAAAATGCACCCCTCCGTCTAACGACGACGATAGTTGCACACGAAGCTTTCTCGTGACGGATTCTTTGGTTGTCGTCCGAGTTTGGACAGAGTTCATAACGGATTCATAACGCGACGGACTCAGGTTCGATTCCGTCCAAAGGGACCGTTTTTTCTCTAACGTTGTGGGTTTTTACGTCAGAGACGCCAACAGTGAGGACTCTAAAGTTTCGCTTTAAATGCGAATCTCGACGCTGGCTTCGCGAGGTTTACCTTTGCCTCACGCAAAATAGGCCATAAAAACCCACTCTCACAACTTTTCAACTATTGACGTGTATAAACAGTTGAAGCCTAACTAGAGTAAAATTTGAAGACTACAATACTGCACGTGAATTTTGGCTCAAAGAGATTTCTTGTCTCTTGTGCTAACTATTCGCTGGTTGCAACCGTTAGGCTTCGCGTGATTATGGCGCACTTCCTGAGGGAAGTTGTGCTCGAGCGTCCTCTGTATCAATTCTGTTTTTCTTCTTTATGAATAAAAGCCACGCAATTAAGTGGGCGAGTATGCCGTCGGCGAGGCGGTAGCAGACGCGATATCTTCACTTGGTGACGGCTTAAGCCGTTGGAAACGTGAAATAGGGCTGGTGCGGGCGCTTTTAATTTTCGTTAGCGCGAATCCGGCGTGCCAATCTAGCGAACCCTAACCAATCTCCAATGCCAGCGGACATAGTCACTCTTACCTTACCTCCAACGCACGACATGCTCCAACATTGCGCATAAGCTCGAGCAAGGCAACAAACTTGAGCATGAACGCATTTGGCAGTTCGATGGAACACGGCATGTGTTTTGTATTCGAATGCAGCGAGGTGGCTCACACACTCCTACAGTCCAACACTGATTCCGTTTGTGTGTGTGTGTGGGCGTAAACGCGCGCCCACGCAAGACAGCTACTGCCGTACCGACCGTCGGATGCGGACTAGGTGTTCGCGCCAAATGCTTGGAAGACATTGGCAGTATGCGCGCCCGGCTTGAAAGGGGCAACGGCCACGCAGCCTCGACGGCGTGGGAACGGCACTCACTGAGCCTCCCGTCGGAGCTCGCAGCGCCGCCGTCACTTCGACTAACGAGATGCCCGCTGACTACGCCAAGCTGATCCCCAAAGCGAAGATTCAGAGCCGCGCACATCGTGGCCACGGCTCGCTCACCTAGCTTTCCCAGGCTAGCCGCCGTCGGGGTGTGCTGTGAAGTGCTAGGCTACGCGAGTGACTCAGAATAAGGCAGCTCAACGTGAAGCAGTGTCGTGAGAACCTCTAACTCGCAGAAACGGCGACGACAAGGGAAGGTGAAACGCCCGGAGAGCCACAGTACGAGGCAGTGCAGTTAGCGGCGACATGCCGGCTGAGCTGACGGCCCCCCGTCGGGTAGGGCATCGCGCTGCGCCGAGAGTTGGTAATTAAAATCCGCGCTTCATTGTGCCACCTTCACGTTCCCATGAACGAGAACTTGCTCCCTCGAACAGGGCACGATATGCAAATGAATATGCAAATAAACACGCAGCGTCTACGCGGACAGGCCTCCACGACGCGCCTTTCGCGCTCGAGACGAGCGTACGAGCGCGAATGCCGTAGTCCCTGCGCGCTGTCACGAGCGTTCCACCGCAAAACGAAAAAGGGTACATTTAAGAACTCCTTGCAATGCAGTCACAGAGAAGGCGGTTCCCGCCGCTGTCGTTGTTGCGGCGAAAGCTCTCTCCTACTCGTATTTTTTAACAGCGAAGCTGTTTGGCAAATCGTTATTTTTCGTGTCCGCAGTTAAAAAATAGTAAGAAAATGTCGAGAGCACGTGACAGCGCGCACGTGATTGCGTGCCTCGCGGCGACCACCCGGCAGTTAAACAAACAAACAAAAGGCCGAGCGCCCATGTGTGCGTGCCTCGCGACGAACGCCCAGCGTCCCCGGCGGACGTTTTTCAAGCCAAGCATAGCCACTTAGGGAGATTGGGCAAGATTGGCGAAGAAAAAATCGAAGCAACACTTGCTCGGAACGAGAAAGACACGTCATAGCGTACGCCCCTTCAAGGTGATGTCCAATGATTATCACTTCCAAAAAATGAAGAAGCTCACACCTGTGGCAATAATGATTGAATAAAGGTCGTTGCGGCAGCGGAGAGGAAGCAAATCGGCCGCAATCGTGGACTAAACCGTCGTGATGGTTGTGAGGGCTGCGTACAGCTTCGCTACACTCTTAGCCAAAATGGGAGAAAATGAGACGAACTGCAGCATTTACGCCTCGCGAAGGAGAGTTAGTCCCCTAAAGACCAAACGCGCCAAGATTGGGGCCGTGAGCCAAATGAAGGGACCAAACATTGGACCCCCGACGCGAATGGGACCAACGGAAAGACTGACAGCACCCTTTGCTCCCGCAACTGGACCTTACCCGCAACGTTGCTGTTGCTCCCCCTGGCGGGGGCCCTCCGACTTGTTTCTACTTGTTCGGCGGCCAGCGGGGACGGACGTGCGAAAGGTGAGCTGCGGCGGCGGCGGCTTTTCCCCATTCGCCCTTTTTTCGTGAGCTTGCATGTTAGCGTCAGAGTGTCAGTTATTTTTTAAAACCAACGCCAGTCGATTCGCTTGGCGTTACTGCCGACGACGACCTAATTTTTATTTGTTTCGGTCAGTATTTACTTAACTTTTTACTTAACCCTAAAATAGTAAAAACGCATTTTTTCTTCAAACGAGCGGCCCAACCGCATAAATAACCACCTCAGAAGAAGCAGCGTGCAAAAAGTAACCTAACCGCTAACTTTTTTTCTTTTGAAATTGCAGTTTTAATAAATTTGTAGCCAGAATTGTCAAAACGTGGTTAACACGTGGTCGAGACTCTTGAAGGGCTCTAACTTTTTAGGCGAACATACGGACACTAAAATAACGATATGGCGCTGTTAGGATACAAGAAGTACTCTCAGAATTATTAAATTTTAAATGAAAACGTGATATTTTAAGCAGAAAAATTACAAAACGTCTGGCAAAACACCGGACCTGCAATGGACGCGATACACTGTGAGGCTGAGTAGGGCAAAAATAGTTGCACCCTCGTAACCGCAACTACGTCCACAATAAAACTAGACAATCACGGTTAAAATCTGGTGTAAATTAACTGAATGCGGCATTTTCGCCGCCACGGCGAACCTAAACTTTCAGTTAGGCGCCCCCACCCCACCCCCCCCCCCCCCCCCCAGAAAAAAAAGAATTGTTTGGCTTTCGGGGAACTCGTGCACGAAACATTCTCGTCCTGCAGTCTTTCCCGCACCCACCCGTCACCCGCACCTTTCACATGAATCTCACAGTAGCAGGAGCACGCTCGCGTGACTAATATACAGTGGCCGAAAGCTTCCTTCACTTTTTTTTTTTCATTTTTGTTGGTCCCTCACTGGCAGCCAAGCGCTCGCAGCGTGGTCAGCCTCAAACATTTTTGCTCCTTTCCTTTGAAAGCCTTTTTTGTGTGCCCATCCGAACACTGTGAACTGTCCGCAGAGAGGAAATAAAAACGTGCAGCCATAGCCACTCCCCATGCAGCAAGCTGAGGGGCCGCCCTTTTGTTTGTTTCGCCTGAGGCTATTAGTTACACATTGTTAAATTTGTTCAATATTGAGAAAATTTGTCTCTTATTACATTTTTGAAATAATAACGCATTGTTCGACACCACAGCCAGAAATCAATACTGACCTTGTTCTACAAACCCGCATTATAAGCGAAGGAAAGCAGGTTTTCTTCCAATAATGGAATTTTTTTTTTAATTTTTGATTGCAGTCAAACCATTTTGATTTAGAGATGGTGCTGACAGGAAGCGTCTCTTTCCTTACATGCCTCGTGAAAGGGAGGGAAAAGGCCCTTGTTTCGTGCTACGTAAGCCTCTGAGCATGATAGCGAACCTGCATGCGAATAATGAGCAATCTTTATATTTTCTGTTGCCCTGATTCAGTGGTTCAACGCGTTGAGTTAGGGAGCGTGAGCCCCCGGGTTCTATTGTTGGTTTGAGCGGCGTCTTTTCTGCTGGAGTCGGAAAAACAACACTGTCTGAGTTTCGCATGTTAACGACCGTGGCGATAGTCTTAATTAATCCGTAGTGTTGTACTCAGCGCACTTCGCAGGCCACCGTGTGCTATACTACATAAGGCGTTGATTTTGCTTCTGTCTTTTTGGTTTTTGGGGAATTTTCGCGGATGCTTGTTAGGGCTGCTGGAAACTGCGTTTTTATCAGCTTTGCTTCCTACCACGGATAACACTTGTTTTGTTCCCCTATTTCTTTCCTGCAGCAGCGTCACGACATGAGCCCATTGTTGACAGCGACACGGAGGGTGATTGTCTCCTCGCAACGGACAAGTACCTTGTGCAAGTGAAGTGCGCTTGCACGAAGGACAGCAGCCCTGTATACCCGGAATAGCCCAATACTGGGCGCATCGCCTTGACAAGGGGTGTCAAACAGGCCTTCGAAATAGAGACTCCAGCATTAAGAGCAGAGTACGGTTTACTTGTGTTGTGTATGTTGCTTACGCGGTGTTGGAATAAAATCTTGAAAGTGACATTTTCTTTGTCGTGAATATTTCAAGTGGCCAAGAAATACTGTTTTTGGTCTCTTGTGTTTACTCGTGCCTTCTGAAGTGCCGGCCTAATAGAACGAGTCACTCATGGAGTATTTGCACGAGCCAGCACATCGTCTTTTAGTATGCACGGTTAATCCAAAGGGGAGCATTTGCAGGGATGAACATTTAGTCTTGAAAGCATCAATTGGTCTAGGGGGGAGTGATGGGAAAGATTAACGATTGATACTCAGAAGACCAACGGTTGGTCTCCAGTGAACTAACAGAGGAGACTAACAGCTGATCTGCAAGCGACCAACAGTTAGTCTTTATGGCATACCAAAAGTTGAATCATCAAGGGACTAACAGTTGGTACCCTTGCTGTTAGTCCCAAAAAGGACGAATTCTAGTGGCAACGCATTTAGTCCCCAAAAGGACTAACGCCGATGCCCCGTTAGTCCTTTTTGGCTAAGAGTGTACGTTCAAGTCTTACGCGTTAGTGTGAGCCTCCTTCATTTTTTCTTCCTTCGCCTCGGCGAACAAAGAGCACATTCATTGGGGAGGCACTTTGCTACTCACCTGATTTATGCTTGTGTACTTAGCAAGCTCAAATGACTCCTGCACTGGGGCGCTTGACACACGTTTTTAAATAAAGGGTGGCAACGAATTCACTGGAACCACCTTGATCAGCTCCACTCATTGAGCTGCCGTGGTGTTGAGTACGCGAGCTCATCCAGAATTCGCTGTACTGGGTTAGAATACAACCCGGACTCAAATTTAGCCAGACTCAATCACTCTACTCTGTGGCCTCAGAAACTTAACGTCCATCCCAGGTGTCGCTGGCACGTTCTGTTCGCTTTGATCCGTCGGGCATTTCGCGACCCAACTCTTCGACTTAACAGCCTATTTCCCCATATATACCGAATTAGCACCCGCTTTCGCCGTAAAACCGGGTCCCACGGCTGAGTTCCAGCCTTTTTTACACCTTCGCTGCTTCTGTTAAAGGAGCCATGAAGAGAAAATACAACTTCGTTTAATTTGAAAGAACGAGGATTCAGTATCTCACTCAGCTCCATTAGAGCCACAAAAGATGTTTTTTAACGAAAAAAAAGCAAGAATTATTTAAAAACTTTCAAATTTTGCGCCACAGTGACGTGTTATGAGCAAGAATGACGTCATACGGGCCAACAACAAAACATAATTTTTAGTGCGTTAACTGCACGTTAGCATTCAAGTGATGCGGTAAAATGGAACTAGAGGCCCCATTACAGACGTCCAGTCATGTGTCGTCGCGACAGGTCTCTTAGGCGGACGCCAATCGCACAAACAATGTTCCGTGACGTCATAGAAAAGTTGCGGGAAATTGGCTAGGGGGTCGCGACTGCTTCAAACGTTTTCTTTAATATCTCAGTTATTTTTTCGAAGATTGCGATGATATTGGTATCATTGTTATCTGGACTAAGCAGTCTTCCTAATAAACCCAACTTGTATTTTGTCTTCATGGCTCCTTTAAGCAGTAAACCAACCACCATTATGTGCACCGCTTTGAGCAAAACTACTTCGATACGCCTGACGCGACACTGCTGTTGCGCCAGTTTGTGGTCGAGCTTGCTCCGTTCGCTTATATGTCCTGCCGCCCAAAAAAGAAATATCGTCGCAGGGACAGCAGCTGACGCAATCAGAAGAGCCCGCGACGAAAAGGACAGCCACAAGTGCTGACTTACAACCGAATTTTATTTCTTGGCATATCAGGTACGTACGTTGAGAGTGCAAATAAGAAAACGAAACAACACTACTAACGTGACTGCTACAGATAATCCAACCGGTCACCACACTGCAGCGTCATCATGCACCACAAACACGTATACAAATATCTGTGCGCCATAGAGTTGATAAAATTACTAACGGTGCGGTCTTGCTCCGTCAAGCACGGAAACCATTTTGTAAACTACACTAAAGGCCTCGTGTATTCGGTCCCGCTGTCCTGCTGTATTCGGTCCCGCTGTATTGGGTCCCGCTGACAACTTAAGTACTTCAAGCGAGGAGATGCCTTAATGGAAGATTAATAGAACATAACTATCATGTACACAAAGTGATTAGTGGCCACTTGTGTCTCCACTGCGGCGATTGCAGCGGCTGTGCCTCTATCTTTCACGAAAAAAATGTTTTTGCAAAACAAAAGCAAGAAAATAACTAGACAAATCATTGCGGAAGCAGCAATAGAGCGCAAAAAAGACGCCTAAGTTTCCCTAGGTCGGGACTCAAAATGGTCGAGCTTGTCTTTTAACCTCAAATCAAATTTAATAAGATCAGAATTTTTTATGCTAATCCCTGTACGAGATAGGTGAACCCTCTCTCTCCCGTTAAATAAAAACTGCAACCTAATGTACGGCATTAAGTTTGCTCAAATCAAAGCACAAAAAATCCGGGCCATCTCCACTAACGTGAAACCTGGGAAGGGGCGAAGCATGCAGTGTATAAGTGTATTCTTGGCGCCTTGGCGTTTTCGCAAGCGGAGATGAAACCATTGGGAGTACAGGTATACAGCTTTGCTGTGAAAGTCTCTTGTCTTTGAAACACGGAGCGCTCCAGCGCGAGGCGTAAACGAGTCTCCCGGTGTTTTAGTACCGTGACTATACCAAAACGACGATTACAACGACGACGACGACAGGAGACGCCATGAGCCCCAGCCCCTGAGGGGCTTCGCCCCTAAAACAGAATTGTGTTAGTAAGCTCGCGTTATCCCTTTCCCAAAGAACGACACTCAGGTTCTGGCCGACACAGAGTTCAGCACGTGTTTGTGTACGTATTAAAGGCACCAGTAGTAACATAGGGCAGAGTTAGGCGACAGTCATACCTAAAAAACAGTTGGAATATCCTAGGAAACCAAGTTTAGAAGAATGGCTTTGTAACAAAACGAACATTTCCAAGTACTCCAACGTACGTAGGTTATTCCTGTAGATAGGTGTGCACAGGTGAATATGAAGACTTGGGGTGGGTTCCACAGCTAGTTCTAGTCGGTTCTTCGCTAGGGGTGCTCCATTTGAAGCAGAATGCGCTGAAGAATCTCTTTCTTCTTCTGGGGGTACACCGGGCACTGAAAAGACATCATGGTATGGTAGGCGTCCTCTTCGGTCACGTCCGGCAGCCCAAGGCAGGAGGCACACCACCCTTCCGCTGCATTGCAGTGTTTATAGTAGTGTCTCCTTTCACACCGCACACAACGAAACTCTGCCTTGTCGGCCGGGCAGTGGATTTCCGTGTGTCCGATCCTTGCACACTTCACACACCTTGGTACAAACGTATTATCGAAGACCGGACAGCGTGTCCAACCGACGTAGAGATGCTTCCTTTCTTTCATTTGCTCGTATGCTTTCTTTCCAGTTTTGATGACCGCTGCTTTTCCGGCTTTTCCCTTGCACGTCGTCATGAGTTCGATGTCTTCTTTTCCAGCATTGATGTTGTTTTGTCCCACTATACTTTCGACAATTTCTTCGTCTTCGATGTTATCCTCGATGCCGACGATCTGGAATTCCGGTAGTTGCATCCGTGGCTTTCTTGCTGCTACGTCTCTAAATGTGCACATGTGCACCCAGCTGGGAAGAAAAAAGGGGCTTCCCGCGGTCGGAGTCAACCCTGGGTTTCTCGCAATATGAAAACGGAGTCCATCCGATTGAACCATCACCGCATTGCAGGCGTACTGCATTTCCCTTAAGTTCGAGGCGTTGACGTTGGCTTTGGACTTGACCCCGCGTTCTAGCGCCTCCTAACGCGGTCCACTTTGGGAGAGGTGTGACAACCTGCGGGCCGAACCATCCGGGCCTGCCAGTCACGCAGAACCTCGAGAGGCAAGTTCAGAAAAAATGACGGAAGCTCACACTTACGCGCAAGACTTCAAGCTAGCGAAGCTGTATGAAACCTTCACGACCATCACGACGGTTTCGGTCCCCGATTGCAGCCGATGTGCTTCTTCGTTGCTGCAGCAACTACCTTCACTCCGTCGTTGTTGCTATAAGTGTGAGTTCCTTCATTTTTTTTTTCTTTTGAAAATGATAATCATTGGACGTCACGTTAGAGGGGCGTACTTACGGCCTGTATTTCTCGTTCCGAGCTAATGCTGCACGATATGGGCAAATGCTAGAGTTTTTTTTTTTTTGCAAATCTTGGCTGATATCCCAAGTGGCTCTGCTGGGCTTGACAAATGTATGCGCTGGGCAGTCGCGGCGAGGCACGCACACACGAGCGCTCAGCATTTTCTTGATTTTTTTTAACTTCCCGTCGGCCGCAGTAATCTTGTCCAATCTCCGTAAGTGGGGTGCTTGTCTTGACAAACGTGCGGAGGGGACGCTGGGCGGTCATCGCGGGCACGCACACACGAGCACAAGCATTTCTTGTTTTTTTTTTACTACCGGGCGGACGCCGCGACGCCCGCGCTCACGCGCGTGCGCTGGGCAATTTCTTGGTATGTTTAACTGCGGACACGAAAAATTGCGATTTGCTAAGGATATTCGCGCGTAGAAAACGTGAGGTGATGACATAGGGAGCGGAAACGTGGCGCCTTACAAAACAACTGGACAAAAAAAAAAAAAAAGCCTGTGCCGGCTCAACGGGCCATGGAATGATTGTGTTTTGTACAGGCAGATATCTACCCCAGATGTTGTTACTGATCTTCCGGATGACCTAACTAAGCTAACTGAGTGGTGCGAGAGATGGCAAATGCAAGTAAATACCGAAAAAACAAAACACATGACATTTTCTGTGCTTTCTAGAACCCCTATGAACTCTTCTGTAGTAAACGGCACTGTTATTGAAAACGTAACTAAACTTAAATATTTGGGCATCTTCTTAACGTCTCATCTGTCATGGCGAGCTCATATAGAATCAGTTACCAATAACGCTTTGAAAAAATTAGGTTTTCTTAAACGAAGCTTATTTTTAGCCAATGCGGATACTAGACTTCATGCGTACACTACTCTGATCAGGTCATCTCTAGAATACGCACCGATCATCTGGAATCCTCATCAAGACAATTTGACTAACCTACTCGAGGCAGTCCAGAACAAGGCTGCAAGGTTTATTTTGCGTTCTTACTCTCGAGACCAACGTGTATCGGCCCTTAAAAATTCTCTAGGTCTTCTAAACCTTAACGTGCGTCCTAAATTATCTAGTCTTGTTTATTTCCACTCACTGTATTACAACGGCTCGCTATTTTCTACAAAACATATTTTTCCAGCGCATCACATCTCGCTACGTGTTGATCATGCGCACAAGGCGTCACCAGTTTTTGCCCGGGCGGAAAAATTCAAATCATCTCCCCTCCTCCTATCAATAAATGACTGGAACCATCTACCCGCCAGTATAGCATCCCTAGCGGATGCTTCTTTATTTGAGGCCGGGTTACTCGGTCACCTTCAAGCGGAATTCCCGCTTGAAGGTGACCGAGTAACCCGGCCTCAAATAAAGAAGCATCCGCTAGGGATGCTATACTGGCGGGTAGATGCTGTTTAATTCTTCCTGTAGCGCTTCTTTTTCCTTAATAAATTTGGTCACACCGTTTATACGGTTCCATTTTTTTTTCGCCGCCTGTGTATCTTTATCTTGCGATGTTTTTTTGTGTTCACACTTGTATCAATTGTTTATCTTTACTTTTTTTTTTCATTCTGTGTTGTAGAAAATCCCCCCCTATGTAATGCCCTGACGGGCCCTTAGGGTACTGAAATAAATAAATAAATAAATAAATAAAGATCGGACTAACCCTCAGAGACAGGAAACGAGCTCCCTGGATCAACGAACAAGCTACTGTAGAAGAAGCTAGAGTAGAAGACATGAGTCAAAGTAAAAAAAAACGGACTCAGGATGGCCACGTGGTTAGACGAACTGACAATTGCTCGACTACCAACCAGGGTGGCAGAGTGGACACCCTGACGGGTCTAGAAAACGAGGAAGGCGAATTGCGCGTTGAAGGAAGCAAATAAGGTATTTCGGAGGCAAAGAATGGACTCGATCGATGGGAGAGGTCGACGGGAGAGGCCTTTGTCCTGCGGTCGGTTAATGGAGGATACCTCAGTAACCTGAGCGTTGCTGATGACGTTGCCTTACTAGGTAACTCGGGGGGCGAATCGCCAAGCATGCTTACCGCTCTGGAGAAATCGAGTAGAACCGTGAGCCTCAAACTTAATGTGTAGAAAACTAAAGTAATGATCAATAACCTCGGGACAGCACAGCGGTTTGAGATAGGTGGCGAGGCGGTGGAAGTGGTAAGCGAATATATATCTACTTAGGCCAAGTTGTGACCCCCGATCCCAACCATGAGGCAGAGATAATTTCAAGGATAAGAATGTGGAGGAGTGCATTCGGCGGGCATTCTCAGATAATGAATGGCGGCCTACCATTGTCCCTGAAGAAGAAAGTGTATAACAGCTGCATCTTACCTGTAGTCACGTATGAGGCAGAAACTTGAAGGCTCACTAAGAGGGTTCAACTTAAGTTGAGGGCAACTCAACGCGCAATGGAACGGAAGATGATAGGTGCAACATTAAGGGACAAGAACAGAGTGGAGTGGGTCAGAGAACAAACGCGTGTTAAGGACATATTAGTAGAAATTAAGGAGAAGAAATGGACGTGGGCTGGGTATGTAATGCGAAGGCGATAGCCGTTGTTCATTAAGGGTAACAGAGTGGATCCCTAGAGAAGGCAAACGTGGCAGGGGGCGGTAGAAAGTTAGATGGGCAGATGAGATCAAGAAGATTGCGGGGATAAATTAGTCGCAGTTAGCACAGGACCGGGGTAATTGGAGATTAATGGGAGAAGCCTTTGTCGTGCAGTGGCCGTAGGTAGGCTGGGGATGATGATGATGATGATGATGACGTAAAAGTTCAGGAAGAGTTAGAGGATGCACGTCAAGGCCACGTTCAATAAAATGGTTTTGACGTTTAGGGACCGTGTGTGACAACATTTATTAGCATAGTTGGTTCTGGAAAAGCGAACTCTCAATTTTCGAACATGTCGAGTGTTCTACAGGAAAAATGCCTGTATGTACGAGATTTCGGCGCACGTTAAAGATACCCAGTTGGCCAAAATTAATCCCGAGACCTTCACTACGGGGCACCTTATTGCCTGTGTTGCATCGGCGCGTTATACCCGAAAATCAATCAATCAATCAATCAATCAATCAATCAATCAATCAATCAATCAATCAATCAATCAATCAATCAATCAATCAATCAATCAATCAATCAATCGAGTGTTGTACACGGGTACATTGAAAATAATTTTGAAAAACTAGGAAAATACCTGCCGTAACGCTTTGCGTGACCTCTTAAAGCCGTGCTTAGGGGATAATAATATAAATAAATTGTCTATACTGATCAGGATGAAGTTTTAAGAAGAGGACTTTCTGAAGTGCCGAAAGGGGCGTTTCAAATTATGCGAACTGTTTTACTTTGAAGACGCGTGAGTTTAGTAATGTTTGACTGGGTTCGACCGCTAGTTGCTGTACATACACGCCAGTGGTAATTTGGTACGGTAGGCTACCGCATTTACAAGCTCCGCAGCCTGGCGCCGCGCTCGTACCGCAAAGCGAAACATTTCCACGAAACTGAAAGTGAAGCAAGGCCTGCCTGTGCTGCTGTGAATGGCGGGCACAAAAAGAAATCGCCGCGGTGCTCCGCGGTGACCTAATGCTCGGTTTGTTTGCCGCGGTGCCCGCACGCCCCAGCAGGGATAATTGGGCCGCATTAGTGTTCCCCGCGAAGAGCCGAGGCGCGTCATGTGAACAGAAGGGGTGCCACATCGGCGCACAGCGTGAAACGTTGCTCCGAGCACCGACATAATCTGATTGGCAACAAAACGGCGCCGCGCGAAACCTACTCTCGTTCAGGAGCCGGTGTGACCTAATTAGCGCGCGGGCGCCGCTGCCAGTCGGCATAGCTCGGAACAGCCCCTCGGGCCTCCGCGTAGGCGACAGTGAAAAAGCTCCCGGGGCAGCAACTGCAAGGTCTCCGTCAAAATCCCCTCGGCGGCGCACGCCGGCCAACGCGCGCGAAGTTCCCAACACACTCTCCTCTCTGTGGGAGGGGCGGCTTTGGCGACCCCAAAGCGCAGCACCGCACACAGCCCCAGGCGACAAAGCGCGACAGCTTCGCGGGACGCTCCCGACCGCTTCTTAGCCCCAGCTTGGAACGAAAGGCATCGCTCAACAAGGCGCTAGCGTGTGGAGACCAGGGTTATTACGGCGGCCTAGCTCGATCCTGGAGATTCGGCCGCAAGGCTAGCTCCGCTGAACGCCACCACGAATCGAAAACTTGGCGTAGCGGCAGCGAACAGCAAGGAACACAGGACACAGAAATCGCCTACTCCGACGTTTATTGCACTGCAATAAGCAACGTTACTAGAAGTTTATTCTAGTAACGCTGGCAATAAGGGGACGTCAGGCACGTCTCTCTACACTACCACCTTGGCCAGACCGGGAGAAACAGGCGCGAGGGCGGACAAAGGAAGGCCAAAAAGGAGCAAATCGTACCTACGGCCCCTCCCGATGATGGCTCGTATCCAAAGAGGCTCTCCCTTTGTCGTCGCTCTCCCAGGACCAGGCCGCCCAGAACTTACCTGTCACTTGAGGGGTTCGGCAGCGCGCCCCCGCCGTCATCCTCCCGCAGCGGGGAAAATGCGCGGGCCACGGGGAGAGAGGGAGCTCCCCCTCTCGCCTCCGCGGCGAGCCGAGAGAGATAGTGAAGATGGCGGACCTCCGAAATTCCCACAATGCGTTATCATGACGAAGACAGACACACAAAAAAAAAATGAAACGACGATCGATAGAGCAAAATATGCAGTAAATGTAGATACAGCAGTGAATCAGGTAAAAACCAAATATACAGTTCATTGTTATTAAAGCCTCTACGAGGACGGCAAACCACTTCGAATAAAACGAACTTCCCATCAAACGAAACGCCCAGAAGCATCACCTTTGTTAGGCATGACCACACGACAGACATGAAACAATTGTTAGGCATGACCACACGACAGACATGAAACAATGCGAAAGCTGACGGAAGTGCAGAGCAGTGGTTCGCCATAATCGGTGGTGGCGTCGTTATCCGCTCACTGCTACCACCCATCACGCTTTTCCCCGCCCTTTCTCACTCCCCTTTTGATGAATATGCAATTCAAATTTCCCGCCTTCGTAGTGCTCGCGCGCCCCCTGCCTGAAACTGCGCCAGCGGGAGTTCTGTTCTCTTTGTGCTTGCTTTAATTTCGTGCGCTGGGGCGGTTTAGCGTCATTTCGAACGCGCCATTTTTTTTTTCCGGAGCGGCTGGAGCCTTTCTGTGGCATTTCGAACGCGCCATTTATTTTTTCTGGGGCGGCCGCTTTTTTCGACGTAATATCGCAAAAACCTACCCAACGAGCGTTCCTAACTAAATGAACGCGGGGGCATCCGGTTATGTGCACAGATTTTTCCTGCAATGTACCTGCAGTTTTCTTTGCACTAAACAAAGGATAGATGTATGAGAAGCGCCAGCGGTTCAGGAGGTTTGAACGGTTATGACTAAACCACGTGGTTTTCGAAGCTTCAGCGTCTCTCCCTGACGTCGGTACAGAAGGCTCTACTTGGGTCCGTTATCTCACTGCGGCGCCTGATTCCGGCCATCGCTTGACGTAGACCGTTAGCGAGCTACGGCGACC
The DNA here is from genome assembly GCF_048455015.1 of Haemaphysalis longicornis. Classification (NCBI taxonomy): domain Eukaryota; kingdom Metazoa; phylum Arthropoda; class Arachnida; order Ixodida; family Ixodidae; genus Haemaphysalis; species Haemaphysalis longicornis. Next base: position 167,251,465 of record NW_027526361.1, on the reverse strand, counting down.
AGGCGAGCCCACAAAGTGCTCTGCACCTAAAATTCCCGTGAATGCAACCAGCAATAAGGGCTTGGCCGAATCGACCGCAAAATTAAGGGGGAATAATAGGCGCCCGAGTCATTCTTCTTCGAGACGTGATAAATTTTGCGTGCTAAAAAGCGTCGAGTATAGAGGGCTTGCGAGAGATGGAATTTAAAAGCCACTTCCGTGGCGCAATCTCCTACTATACATGGCCTCCGCTCTCGACTTCATTCGGAACCTCCACGCTTGCCGCCATGCGCCGCGTATACGATACATGCCACGGGATTAACGATCGTTGAAGCTCAGCGCTACAATCGAAGCTTGGGGTGTTGCAACAGACAACACAGAAATCGCCCCTGATGAGAGCCTGCACTGATGCTTCGTGCCGTGTCACTAACTCTGGCACTGCGCTCGACATCACGGTGCGGTACTTACGCCCTTTTTTGCGCTTGAAAATTCCCAATTTCATCAAGAAATTACGGTCACCTCGAGCCCTTTGGTTAGAAAATAATTAGTTCAGCCTATACAACGGGCTTTTTAACAGCGTTTGATGACGCAATTTCGCATTCTTACGAGCTTTGGGAAAGAGCTCTGATCAGCTCTGAACTCAATGATGAGCGCCTGGTGGCGTCGAGGGCCGCTGAGGCTGGGAGAGCTCAAGAGATACTGGACTGAGGACTCCTCCTCCCCACTGCTTCTCGTAATAAACATGTTTACCCTCTCTCTCCTTTCCACTGGACTGCCTAAAAAATTGACAGGGCCAGAGCACAAGTTCTAATCAACCGAAAATTGCAATTGAGCAGTTTCCCATTATCGAAGGTCTTTAGTACTCGATAGCGACGCAGACTTCAGTAGCAGGGCTGGAAGTAGCAAGCACGCGAATTCACGTGAGCTCGGAAGAGATGAAACCAATAGCGCGAAAAGCAGACGCTGAACAACACCGAATTTGTATAGAGAAATCATCATCATCATCATCATCATCACCACCACGATCATCATCATCATCATCAGCAGCAGCAGCAGCAGCCTGTCTACGCCCACGGCAGGGCAAAGGCCGCTCCTATTAATCTCCAATTGTAGAAGGGCGGCGAGTTTGCTAGTTGGTGTACTTGCATCTTCGCGAACAGCGCTAACTAACAGGGTCCTGCAGGAAAAAGAATTCGTTTATTTGGAGCGGTCGTTGCGATAAGGTGTTCCAGTGTTAAGAAGGGTGCGTTGTCAACAGTGGAGTGTTTTGGTCGTGTTAGTATGTCATTGGCTGGTGTGGGCACGTGGCGTGGGGGAGGAGGATTCTGGGTATGTATAAGTAGTTACGACGTGTTTTCAATTAAATCGAGTTGAAAGCCAGTGCTTCTCCTGTTCACTTCTTTCTTATTTGTGTCCCTGTTAGTTCGCGCTGTTCCCCAAGATGTAATCTCCAATTACCCCGGTCCCGTGCTAACTGCCACCAATTTATACCCGCAAACTTCTTGATCTCATCTGCACATGTACCTTTCTGCCGCCCCCTGCCACGCTTGCCTTCTCTAGGGATCCACTCTGTTACTCTCAATGACCAGCGGTTATCTTGCCTTGCCATGCCCAAGTCCATTTCTTCTTCTAAATTTCTACTAATATGTCCTTGACACGTGTTTGTTCCCTGACCCATTTCGCTCTCTTCTTGTCCCTGAATGTTACACCTGTGATCTTACGTTCCATTGCTCGCTCAGACATCCTCAAATTAAGTTGAACCCTTTTAGTGAGCACTTTTAGACAGAAATACCCTTACATAAATTTCACATTCATAGCGTTCGTACGTGAGATGTACTCACTCAAACTCAGACTCAACTGGCTCCTCTCTATTCAAAGTCACTCGTAATCACTCGTCACGTACTCACTTTTAATTGTGCTCACTCGTACTCGTACTCAAACTGTACAGTTCACGAAGGGAGCCACGCGACTGGAGAGAGCGGGCAGGAAGAGATGCCCCGGGCGGAAGAAGCGAAGAGGATCGAGGTCAGTCGCGCCGGGCTCCCCCTCCCTCACCATGGCGGCCAAAGTCGCGTGAAAGGGCCGCACACGCGGGCCTCAATCAATCACGCCGCCAACGACGGCGGCGCTTTGGGCGGCCCGGAGGCGCGGACAAGCCGCGCCACGGGGCTCTGCTGGGTAACGGGGACGCGTGCGCACTGGGCCGTTCGGCGGCGGATGAATGCTGTTCACCGAGCCGGCCGGAGGACCCCGCGCGTCCTCCCTGACCCATTGACTGACTGACTGAGTGACTGACCCATTGCTGCCGCAACAGCGTATGCACACGAAGCCCCTGAAAACGACGCAATGCCTCCTAGAGGGCAAGAAAAGTCTGCCTCGACTGCTTGGCGCTAGAAAAGTGCCTTCGAAATTAGCCACTGCATATTGGCTTCACGAAAATCCATCCACGAACATTTTGTGCTAAATTACGGGTATGGCTTTTGGCACTATGAACCCGAAAACTCCAGGCGGTTAACCAGTAGTAGAAGTACAAACACTGCCGAAGAGCTTTGACTCCGATGAAACGAGTGATAAATATTTAATGGGTGGTAAACCAGCAAGACACGACCAGCACCTTGAATACGGCAGAGCGACAACTGGAATGTGGAAAGGAAGACAATAATCCTAAAGCAAAGATTAAAGAAAAGAAAAGAAGAAAAGAAAATAAATCGGTTCTACTTAACCATCACACCAAAGCACCACTGCCTCCGCAACTGGTGCCGGCGCCGACCTTGTGTCACGTAACTAAAATATTTAAAGCCAGTCCCAATCTTTTATTCCTTTAAAATTCCGTGTTCCCCATAAAAACAACAACAAAAGGGTTGGGAACAAAACCCGCTTTAACCATGCTATGGCAGGTTCACCGCCAGTAAGAGATGAATGAAGATGGGCGGAATCTTAGAGCCTAAGGTAGAATTTTATGGCCAGTTCCACGCCAAGTCTGCTGGAACAGCGCATCAGACTTAAGCACGCTGGCGGCCACCTCCCGGGGAGGCGGGGTTCACGCACAACGCCACTCACCGCCGTATGCACTCGAAGCTCACCCACCGAGGTCTGGTAGTTTATCGGTGCATATCGGTATATCGAGGTCCGGTAGTTTATCGGTAAGCTGGTTGTGCGCCTGGTTATCGGTAAGCTGGTTGTGCGCCGCGTTCCCAGGCGCAAGAGCGGAGTTCGCGCCCTGGACGGCCGCCGCATCGTGTTGGGAGCATTTGTGGGACCACGGTGAGGGTGGGGGCCTACAGTCGAAGGAGTACGGTTCCTGTACGGGAAACTTTCGTTTTACTACGGCAGAGGTATACAGCGACTTCGGCACGCCGGCGGCCCCTTCCCGCAGAGGCTGGGGTCACTCACAACGCCATTCGCGCGGTATATATGTACTCGAAGTTCACCCACGGAGGACCTGTACTTTATCGGTGCATATATAGGTGGGTGGACCTGCGCCGCGTGCCGAGATCGCTCACGGACGACCGTCTAGGCGGTGGTGCCATCTGTCGGCCCAGCGGGGTACTTTCGCCTGGCATTACGAGCATCCGCTGCGCCTGGCGTTACGGGCATTAACGTCGCCTGGCATAACTGACATCTTCTCCGGACGTTTCGAGCCCCTAAACAGCTCCGCTGTTAAAAGGGAGCAATTATATAACGCCAGGCTATCAAAAACCAAAGAAGGCCTATACTAAGACCAGGAACTAAATAAAATGTCTCCTAATAAGAAATAAAACCGGGCGCATGGCTTGTAATCAGCCACTTTATTGATTACTTTTCAAACGTTTTGCAGCCGTGTGATCGCTGGAGGATCTTGTTGTAAACTGTATTTGAACGTCCCGCGGAACAGTCACCTGATTCTAATGAGCCCCTAAACGAAGAGAACGATGAAGGAGAGACGTACCTGCTACACACAGCGTGTTCTGTGCTTTTGCTGTGTCAATCTGAAAGAACAAAAAGCTTGTGTCCATGGACGCCTGGTTTTGCGTCTCCTTTATCAAGCGCCACTGTAGAAGGCGAGGCGCAGTTTCCTCGCATAGGAAACCGTGCCTGGGCGCTCAGAGCACTCGACTAACGTCTTTCAACCATGAGATACCAGAAAGTGCTAGCGACAACTGCGGGGCGTACATGAGAGAAGGGATGAATGCTTGATGAGATATGACGCGGTCCACTCAAAACTGCCAGAAAGGAGAGTTGGGTATTGTGCCACCATTCTGATCCTTAGAAAATTTCTCAAACACGAAGGGGAGCACTGCCTTAAGGTTCAAACTGAGAAGCTAAGAACAAGTAGGTTTCCTAACGTTTTATCCGCATACATGCCCGGGAAACAATACTATCCCAGTTGTCTACAGAAGAATACCACTATGCGAGTATTGGCGCCCTGGGCCCGCACCCGCAACGTCCCCTTCCACTAAGCGTCCCACGGTCTGACGCAACTCTTGTTTGCCGTCTCTGGCTGGGGGTGCAATTCACAAATGCTTACTCATACTTGATAGGAATGGCAGCAAGTTGGGAGTGTGAAACGGGCGGCACGCAAGAGCCCCGTATTGTGCAAGTGTCCACCTTAGCCGCCTCAAAGAAAGAAGCAATCGTCAGCCCGTAGCAACCTGGACATTTGGAGGCAATTTTCGGAGAAAAATTTCCGTCACTGGCCTTCTCTGTCATCAGCTCGGAAGGTGACTGAGAAACTCCTACGCTTCACGCGAACAATGAACTTAAACATCAGGTTATAGACTAAAAGACTCCGGTGACAATCACTGAACTTGAACGTTTAGCCTTCAGCGCTAGCATACCTGTCTACTCCAACTTTTCTCGATTTTCTGCTTTCTGTTTTTTGCCCTATTTTTCTTTCCCACGTGAATGATACCAAGCTGGGCTCTAGCCAGGTTATCTTTCCTACCTTGGGTAGGAAAGATAACCTGAACAGCTGAACAGCTGAACAGCTGAATGAATGAATGAACAGCTGAAAGCGTTTTCCACACCCTTTCAACACCCTAAGAAAAACCAAGGGTGTTGAAGTTGATCAATACCATTTTTTCCAAGGATGTTGTTTTATACAACCTCCTTGATTTTTTCACACAAAAAGGGTGCAGAGCTAGGAAAATGGTGTTGAGATTCAAGAAAAAGGGTGTAACGGCCTCCCAACGCCCTTTTTTACTTATGCTACACCCTTTCTGGCTAAAAGGGTGTAAAAAATTTAGTGTGGCACACTATGCCATGGCTGAGCTACGAGGTGAGAATGACATTACAGGAAGCGGACCGTTTTCCGGGTATACTGATTACCCGGGAAACGGAGTAAGAATTGAGCACCAGAACTTTGAGCAAAACGCCCATTTTCTTCCTCGAGCCCCTATTAAGCCTATTCAACATATAAGCACGAACAATGGAAATACGAACACTTAAACAATAATTTATTGTGCATATGTACATGCACCTATTTTGACCTTGGTGACTATATCGGCATTTGGGCGCTTAAAAATGCCTTTCTTGCTTCTCTACTGCATTTTTTTTCTTCAAATTTTCACACCCAGATTTCGCCATCAGAGTTCGCTCTTCGCAAGCTATACTCGTGACCATCGTGTACGAGGAAACGCTAGAAATAAAGCTAGAACTCGGCGAATCCATCATATGTGTGGATTTCATTGGACACAGCAGATGTGACGGGCTATTCTGAATACATGATGATTTTGTAGTTGGAAAGATGGAAACAGAAGAAAAAAACAAAATCTTTCTTGAGTTTCTCGAAAAAACTGGAAAAAACAAGCCTTGACACACCCGGCTACTTTGGAAATCGAGCCTGAAGGTACTGCAGCCCTGCGGAGCTCACGGCCCCCGAGTTCTGCTGCTGTGCACAGATGCGGCAGTTTACACGCACAAGGCTGCTGTATATATCATAGCGACTTCTGAGCCTTTCATTGCTCGGTATTTTTCGTGTCACCCGTTAGTGGCCAGAGGGTGGCAGCGAGAAGACACCCTGAGAGCAAAAAAAAGTTACTCAAGTTCTTCTAGTGGATCTTTAGAAATGCATTATTATCGCATTCCTTAAACCACTTTTTTTCTACAACCTGTTTTTTCCTAAGTGAATTTTTTTTCTTATAACTTTTTAATAGCGTAGTCAACAAGCGCATCTACTACTTTAATTTGGGGCAAATAAAGTACCCCAGCCCAACAATACCGCTATACTCACTCGAAAGGGCGTGGAAACGTGTTCAAAAGTGGTTTCGCTCATTCTCGTCTTCTCGTCTGGCCATTGTTTGCGCACTTTAGTGAAGTCGCTATTGGCCGGCTTGATTTCAGTTTCAGCAATGAACGCATTCGGTATTCATACATTCACAGCCACGTTAAGGAAAATCCCTACAAAAGTAATGTGGGAATCGGAAATCACATCAGCTGCGACGAGAAAATCACACAGTGCCGTTCTATGCAGGCGATTGGTATACGTGAATTTGGCAATGCTTTTAGGCATGACAGAAAGAGTGAAAGCGTTAAGCGAGAGTGTTTCCAGGTCCCTCTAGCTAGCACTCTAATTAGAGTTGCTGTGTAAATCTTCGTGAAATTGTCTGAAGTTTTTTGCCGCCCTTAGTCGTAATGTTTGATTTGATTTGAATTGGAATTACTTTGACGCCGTATGAGAAGCTCGAAGAGCATATTTTGTTTGAGCGCCTAACTTACATAATTTATGGTTCATCGCTCTCACAGCCACGTCTTGAATCGGCCCTACTTTGACTCCTGCTCTCATTTCAGAATCCCAAAACTTCGCATTTGTCGCACGCCGTTTGCGAGTAGAATCCGCGTACCTTGCAAGGAACGTTGAGACACGGAGACATGCTCAAACGCACCCGCCACCTCGACCTCACTAGAGGACCGCAGGCGCGAACGCAACACCACCATAGCCAGTCGCACTGACGTGACTTGACGTCACGTTTCTCCGCACGAGCTTTTTCCTTTCATGTATTATGTCACTCTGCATCCGCGGATCGTCTACGAAAAGTTTCTCCGACATGCCCCATATATAAATTTAAAAACAACCGCAATAAAACAATCAATAAAAGCAATAAAGAAAGAGAACGAACACAATCAGCCACACATGTGCCGCTTAATGTCAAAGACGCCACCCACGTGAAGATTACGGAATGACCTAAAACACGAAAATTTCAAGGCGATCCCACGAACGGATGAACAACCAGCCGTCGATCATGGGGCAACGCCGGCCGACAAAGCGCAGCCCATGTTGCACGAAGGAACGGCAGACGCATATGCCGTTCGGGAACGAGCAGCTGGGCACCTCGCAAATCTCTCGCGACGGCGGTCAACCGCCGTGCCCAGTAATTTCCGCACCTTAGCTTTACTCGAATTAATGTTGTTATTCCCAACAGCCTCACTGGCGATTCGATTCTGTAGTTCTGGATGCCTGCCCACTGTTTTTAATCACAGTTCTTGCATCTCACTTTACCATGCATGGGAATTGATCCGGCCATTCAAGAGCTAACAAAGTTCCGTTCGCATTAGCGGCTTAAAGGAGCCGTTGCCGAATGCTCCCAGAGCCCGTTGTTACGTAACCTTTTGGGGTGCTTTAGGGGTACGGCAACAAGCACTGCGCTTGGACTGCCAGCTTTGAAGGTGAAGCAAGCGTCGCGGCCAACTTAAGCTCGCTAAGTTGGCACGTGCGTGTGTTTATTTTATTAAGTGCGAATGCACTTTATAAAAGCCACCCCAAACCATCCACCGCCGGCGGCGGCGGCGGCGGCGTCCGCAGTGCTCCTCTATATTTAAAAAAGAAACAGCATCCGGCGCCAGGTTTCGATCCGAGGACTTTGCGGCCGCAGCGCGACGCTCTACCGACCAAGCCACGGACGCGACGCTGATATCAGTGTTAGTGACGCGCCTTATATCTTTAACGCATTCAAACTACGTCGTCAGCGGCGTGCGTTGGCGACTCAGCGGCGTTATAGCGGCTTGATAACTGCGTGGTGTACACGTGATACTACAAACCCGATGGAAGAGATGGAAGAGAAGGCGGCGAGGCGGTGGGCTGCGGGGGCCGAGCGCAAGCGCCGCAAGCGGGCCGACAACCGTGCATTCGCACTTTCACATTCTCCCCCTCGGGGAAATGCGGGGGAATTTTTATTCTTAGCAGAAAGCATTCCGCAACTTCAAATTTGGGCGGCACTCTCCCTCGTAATGTTGACCTCACTTCGGAGGTCCAGGATGCGGTCGTCGCCGCCCCAGAAAACCGGTTGTTCACAGAGCTATTTCGAAGCTTAAATCCACCTTGGACAAAAAACTAACGGACTTTCTGTGCTAAAACAACTCTCAAAGTTTCTAAGAAGTAAATATTTTGTGATTCCGCAGAGAATTATATCGAGCGTTCTGTAGTAAAAGTTACAACTACGCTCCACCAACTTCAGTAAACATTGAGCGGCCCCTTTTGCAATGAAACAAAAATCTTATAAAGGACTCAATGGCGCGACAGTTGCATAGCGCGAGAATATAAACTCGGCACTTGCGAGTGGAGGGTGGGCGTCCACGTCGAAGCAGCGAAGTGGAACAAAGGGAGCGAAAGAACTCAGCCAAATGCGCAAGCAGGTATCCACCATCGCCCCCAACTCTCGCAATACGTGGCGGCAGGAACAAATAGCGGAGCAATGCGTAGTAAACAGATCGAAGCCATTCTAAAGCGCAGGGGGGAAGCAGATCGCGAGGCAACAAATCATCTCAAGCGGCGGAAACACGAAGTCGTTCGAGATCGCGGGGCGCAAGTTCTCAAGAGTTCAATTGAACCATAAGTTTCCAAAACGGGTAAGGTGTACCTTACCGTAGGTTTATATTGTTTATTGTATATTATCTTTTGTTTTATATTATTTTTATTTCTATTTTTTTCGATCATCCAAACGTTCTCTTACATTGAGTGAATGCAGTCATTTACATTCACACATACGTAGTTTCAGCTTTCCCTTTACGTGCGGTATAGGAGGGTCATTCATGAATTCAAGTCACAAGAAAAAGGTGAGCAATCGGGTTAAATTGAATACATTGTCAAGTGGGACATTTTGTATGGTGGACTCCGCATAGCGGCCGATGCTTGTAACTGCACGTTTATAAGTTGTAGTTACTCGGCCAGTACAAATCTTGTGATAAAAATACCAACACGTCCCTGGAACACAATAGCCAATTTAAATCTGGAAATAATAACTACTGTACGGGCTATAATAGCTATTGGAATCTTCCCCATTCCCGCAGAAATTGTGGGCTTCAGATGCTGTATCTTGAGCTTCACCTGTTACTAAACACGTCTGGTGAAGTCTAATTGGGACCCCTTCAAAGGATTGATAAACAACTTGAGGTACAGAACCGTTTTCGTTTTTTCACTTTCTCTACTTCTTCTTTTATTTTTTTATTTTTCGTAAATCGACGCACATAGATGTCTGATTTTTTTTTTCGCGGACTTAGTGTATAAATAAGAGGAGAAGGTGACCGTGTGTTTCTATTCATGTCAACTTCCCGTGCAAAATTGTAACTTGTATGCATGTTCTTGGCGTATACGTTGGCTGTAACAGCATTCACCTTGCATACGGGAGACTTTTCTTGTCAAGCAGGTCCACGGTTGTGCCCCCAACATCAAGAACTACGGTTGTTGTTGAAATGAAGATTTAGTTTGATTTCGATTTGACATTCACGTTCAAAGTGATCTTCCGCATCGGTGTGTCTTTCACTTCGTCCTATATTCAGGGTCTAGGAGATGTTATGTTTCGGCTTATTTTTTCGTCTCGCTGGATATTTGGGCTCCATGGAAATCTTACGTTTTAGGAGATACCTTGTCTCGTTTAATATTCAGGCTCCTTTGGATGCTGTGTCCCGGCGGATCTTCAGCCTCGTTGGGTATTCCTTAAACAGCGGGTCATGCAAACGTCATGCAACTGACATATGTACCTACATACTCCCAGGTGCTCATGATTGATGATTAGATGACCGTTGAATAAGCCAGTACTGCACCTAAAAGCTCCGTGCAGCACAGAATAGCGAGAAAGGCATCAGTCAGACAAACTTCACAAACGGGATTCGTCTTCTGGCTGCTTGCTAAGGCGGCGAAGGTGCGGGGAAGAGAAACTCCGGCACTTAGGCATAGGGAATTTGAGAAAGCGTTGACGCATTCGATTCCAGGCGGCATTTCGTGCAGACGCCTCGAACAAAAAGGCTCCCGCGTGTGACATATCGGTGGTCGTTCAAGAGCCACAGGTGGCCTCGATAAACCGGCAGGGCGCCTCGCTGCCTAATACGAGGGCGCACAGGCCCGACTGCGCTTGGAACCGTTTTGGAGCACCAGTCCCTGCAGAAGATCGGTCTCGAACAATTTCGAGCAGCGAGTAGTCAGGACGTGCGTGAAGGAGCTCACCTTCAACGCCGGAGCCTGCAGCGATGCCGAAGAGGAGGCAGGCCGCTTGGAGTGCGGAGAGCATCCGAGCGGGCAGGATACGTCGCACAGACTTCATCGTCGAACGCGCCGGAAACGACGTTATATTCCCAGTGGAGTCGGGCCGAAGTGCATGGCACACAGACAGCGAGACGATCACACGCTCAGCCCCGCTGGAAGGGGAGAAGAGCACGCGGCGGTGCGTGGAGCGACACAGAGGAGCACGGCGCCACGGCCCACCAGCTGACTGGCCGACAGGTCAACTGGCCTTAGCAGGAGCCGCTCGGATGCTCGGAGGCGGCGCGGCGGCCAAGGCTGCGAGGATGCGAGGGCGCGGCAGCAGCGACGACCGGTCGAAACTGATGGGCGCATGCGTAGGTGTTGGGCGTTTAGCGACACTCGGCGGGACGGCGCGGAAACTAGACGGCAGGCAGCGCAGCGCTTCTTTTGAAGCGAGCGCTGTCTCGCCTGCGAGCCTCGTGGGTTTCACTGGCACGGCAGTGGGACGATCCTTGTTTCCGCCGCTCTCCAGCCCGGGCACAGCCCGCCGCTCTCCAGCCCGGGCACAAAAGCAATTCTCCCGACCGTTGTCCGCGCCCACAGTAGTCCAAGTTTCGCGCTTCCGCATTCGCGGTCAGGACGAAAAGGGAGGGAGATCTTTGGTTGGTGTCTTCGTCTGTTGAAGACCAGGAAGCACTTGGAATTAGGGGAGCGCCACTTCATTGGCGACTAGGGCGCAAAGTTGGGGGAGTTGGTTACTGAGGCATTCATCGTACTAGCGAACATTAACACAGAGACAAAGGTAAAGAGGAGGCGAAACACACGCTAGAAAGGTCAAGGTCACTGGCGACCTTCGAATGACTAGCCTAATTTTCAAGCCCTCTGCCCGCACGATGGCTACTCGCGTCTTGCTGCGATGCCGTCTTCTCTCAGCCAGATCTTATTTTGTAAGAGGCTCCGGCCGGCTTGCATAATGTCGATCTCGTTGATGTAAGATGGCAAATTCTTAAAATTGAAAAACGCCTTGCATTTGCGCTTATAGCCTCAAGATAAAGTTTTGGCATAGCAAGCCCTGCCAATAGCTGGGCTGACCTCACCAGTTCCCATTACAGAGGCCTTTGTCTCTCTCTCACTCAAGATAAAGTAAGTGGATTGGTCGTCTCAAAGCCATTTTAGCAAACGTACGCTCTACGCGTGAGCGCACGCGTCCATTCATATTTGAAAAGCAGAATCGCGCGGCCCAATTTCGGCATTTGCCGATGGGCGCTTCTGTGCTTACGTTCAGCAAGCCATTCGCTGTGCAATCGGTTAAAATTTCTGTTTAAAAAAATCCCGCCATCTCAACGAAGTGAATGATGATAAGGGGGGCGAAGCTAAAATGCTTATCGGTAAAATCGTGAAACATTCGCCCACACATCATATAAAGACCCGACACGTCAAGCTTTCAACCGCTCCGTTGACAATCCCGTCGACGTCGATAATTGTGGTGATCATGTAGGGCTTGTTTGGGACGATGAGAATCTCCACGGGTAAGTTGGCGAATTCGGTGTGTGACATTTTAGCCACCTTGGCCCTCGCCTTCTGCAGAGCGTCTTGTGTCGCGTACCCCCACTACGTGTCTTCAGCTCGCAGGCGACGAACGACAACCTCTTCTTCTTCCTCTCCTCCTTGTTGGGTAGCAACGAACGCGTTGAACGTTTTGACCTCCTCGGCCAATCTTTGGTTGGCCAATCCCTAGGGGGATCCTGCCACAATCATCATCATTCCACCGTGTATGGCAGCAACGATAGACGGGACAGGGCCCAAGCAAGAATCTTGAGCTCGCCGGCGACGAACGACAACCTCTTCTTCTTCCTCTCCTCCTTATTTGGTAGCAACAAACGCGTTGAACGTTTTGACGTCCTCGGCCAATCTTTGGTTGGCCAATCCCTAGGGGGATCCTGCCACAATCATCATTAATGTGCCGTGTACGGCCGGGACAGGGCCCGAGCAAGAGGAGCTTCGTCTCTAAAATATGCTGCGCAGTCAACAAAGTGATGGGCGCAAGCGAGTGTCGGGCAATAGAAAACCGCGGCGACTGCCGTGGGAGTATTTATCTTTCGGCGAGATTGTTTCTCCAGCCGCCTAATTATAACGACAACACTGGAGATCAAGGAATTATTAATATAGGCTAGTGACATCAGGGCCACACACCCTCTCTATCAAAATAAGATGGCCCATGAGGCATTCAAAAGAAAGCAAAGGATATGCACTTTGCTTAGAACGCTAATAACACTTAGATGGGCGCCGCCGGATGGTGAAAAAAACAGTCTATATTTACTAGCGTGAAACCTGGGGAGGGGCGAAGCATGTAGCGTATAGGTGTATTCTATGCGCATTGCCGTTTTTACCCACGGTGATGTAACCTTTGAGGGGTAGAGGTAGAGCTGAGGGGTAGAGCTTTGCTGTAAGTCTCGTGACTTTGAAGCACGAGGAGTTGCAGCGTGAGGCGTTGGAAAGCGAGTGTCCCGGTGTGTTCTTTGAGTAGGCGTTAAGTTCCAGGGCGAGGCGTTGAAAAATGAGTGTCCTAGTGTTTTAGTACCGTGACTACATGATGCCACGACGACGTAAGACGACGACGACATGAGACGCCGACAGCATGTGCCCCTAAGCAGCTTCGCGCCTAAAACAAAACGGACGTACGCAAACAATGAATGGTTCGCAGCACTATACTCTCGGTGCTTGGCAATTACCAAGTCTTTATGGCTTCTTGATTCTTTCATTAACTTCAGATAATCATTTCTAACCATTTCATTGAGGGTGTGCTTGATTGCCCGAACCGAAATATTCCTAGAGCCTCCCTCGGGGGAGCTTGCTCAGCTGTGGAATTCAAGTGGCTAGTGTTGTTAGAAACATAACCTCGTATTTCTTGCATCCATGGGAGAGAGAGAGAGAAACAACTTTCGCTGAGCCCATTTCAGGTGACGCTCGCAGGCGTCAGACGGGGTGGAACCCTATTCACGAGTCCCATATGAGTCCAATAGCTCCTGGCCCCTGGACGCGAGCTCTTGCTGCGTCGACAGGTCGGGGCTGGACATCAAGATCTCCCATCGCTCGGGTAGGGGGGGAAAGGGAAGGGGGAGGGAAGGTAGGGGATTCTTGAGCTCAGTACACTACGCCAGTATGTGCGGCAGGGTGCCTTCCGTCTTTTTGCAGAACGGGCAGATGGGGTCGTGTTCTGCAGGCCCAGTTCACTTCGGCTGGCCGTGTTGCTTTTGCCTCCAGATAACCATTGCGATTAGGTTTCGGATTTTCGCTTCAATTAGTGAACCTCTTCTGCCAAACGGTGAGGAGGAGGAGGAATAAACGTGTATCTGAAGCTGTCAGCCCTGGGGAAGAGTCCTCATTCCAGGACCCCTTGAGTCCGTCCGGCTTCTTGGGCTCGCTGCACCAGCCAAAGCTGGTCGTCAGGGTCCGAGCTGGACAGTGCTCTCTCCCAGTGCTCAGGGGAGGGGAAAGGCAGGGGGGGTAGGTGGGGTTCTTATCACAGCACCACATGATATGGTAGAGGGTGCCCGCAGCCTCGCAGAAGCGGCATTGCGAGGAGTACAGGGTGGGGGCCAGAATGTGGGCTCTAGTGGGGTGGGGAAATGTGTTTGTCTGAATGCCTCGGAGGTGGCGCTCTTGTTCTTTGGTGAGGCTTTTGTGCGCAGGAGGATATAGCATTCGTTCCAGACGGTAATGCTGAGTGACTTCGTGAAACGACAAGAGAGGGGAGACCTGCCACTGCTCGCCGAACTCCTGGATTGCCCGGTGGGTCAACTCTCGGGCATGCTGATGGGCAGCTTCGTTGCCAGACACGGCGGAGTGGGCTGGAGCCCAAATAATCCGTACGGGATGTCGAGGAGGATGCTGGAGTAGAATTCTTCGGGCAGGTCGGGATATACACCCGCTGGAGAAGGTTCTACAGGCTTGTTGGCTGTCTGTGATTATTATTTCTGCCGAAGTTTGTGCAATCGCTAGGGAGAAGGCCGCTTCCTCAGCCTGCAGAGAGTGGATGGTGGGAATTGATACGCATGTAACGAGGTTTTAGGTAGTAGAAACCACAGCGGTCATAGCTCTTCGCCCGGGATATGAAGCGGCGTCTGTATAGACTGTGGCAGAGTTTCGGCCGTATCGATTAAGAATAGCTTTCGCTCTGGCTTCCCTACGAGCCTCGTGATGTGTCGGATGCATGTTGCGTGGTAGTGGGGCCACATCAATGAACTTGCGAACCTCATCGGGAAGCTGAGTCGCATCCGCCTGCGGGTGTTGCAGAGGAGAGCGCAGGTGTAGTTGAGATAGAATGGCTCTGCCGGTAGGGGTAGAGCTCAGGCGTAAGAGTTGGCTCAAATTCTGGGCTTCCAATAATTCATCTAAGGTATTGTGGACTCCCAACCGCAAAAGTTTCTGCGTTGAGGTGGTAACAGGCAGTCCTAATGCTAGTTTGTACGCCTTGCGTATCAGGGCTTCCACCTTGTCCTTTTCGGTCTTGGAGAGTATGGCGTAGGGGAGGGAGTAAGTGACCCTAGACACGACGAATGCTTGAACCAGCCGGAGTACATCCTCCTCACGCATACCCCTCGTCTTGGTACTAATCCTGCGGATCATGTGCGATACTTCCTCTGTGGTGTTCTTAAGTCTATTGAGCAGTTGGGTGTTCGAGCGATCCGCTGAGTCGTGCGACACGGTTGCCTGAGCTGCAGAAGCCGATTTGGGCAACACAACTGAAAGGATTTAGATTGGTTGAAGGCGGCATGCTTGCTTCATCTTTACCGTGAATATTTTGGTCGTGTTCGAGCGCCATGGAGACCTGTCGGGTTTCTGCGGAACTTGTAGGTAACTCGTAGGTAAGGTAACTTGTAGATGGTGTGAGGTGAGGCGCTCGCTGTGACATTGACGAAGACGACGACGACGACGACGACGACGACAACGTGGCCGAAACATGCCCACAGAGTGCTCGGGGTGGAAATGCGGGTGGCGGGATTACCCGTCGTGTGGTTCTGACCTAAATTATCTTTCCTAGGCGTCTCGTGATTTGATAAGAATACCATTCATGTTTACAATCCTCTGTTGATTGGCCGATCCCCTGATTGGGTATGCGCCATTAATTATCAGGATCAACAACAACAACACGATGGATCGACGTGGGTCAATGAGAGGCGGCCACATGCAAGGACTGGGGAGAAGGGAGAACGTCCGGAGGAGTTGACGGGGCAGGTTCGAGGAGCGCAACGACCAGGCAGACGATTCGAAGCTCGTCGGGTTTTCGGGACGCGAGTTCGAGAGGGGTCTACCTCGCGCCTTGGCGTCCTGTGGCGGAGGCGCGACTCTAGACTCGTGGAGGCGCGCAATTTTGGCGTGCCTCGCCCTTGGACGACCAGCTGCCTGCCGCCCGTCGTCGACCGGCAGTGGCCGATTGCCTCCTGCCCACTACCTGGCGCCCGATTGTGAGCGGGTGCCGAGTAGACCGTTGTATACGCAGGCAACAGTGCGTATTCCTCGTCGTCGTTCCGGTACGCGCGACGCCGTCATCGTACCACCGCAACGACTCACCTCGCATGTCTCCAGAACCCACGACGCCCTGCGGACACCGCCTCAGCACGGCGAACATTTGGCGGGGACATTTCTTTGTGCTTTCTTCAGGTTTGTTCGGGGAAGCTCTCCACAACCGTTTTTTTTTTACTGAGTTCAATCCCCTCACTTCTTCTCTTCCTTCACGCCCTTCCCACTCCCGCTTACCGCGTCACGCGGTTACTTTAATTCTCAACTCTCCCCTTTAATAGCTTCCCATGCTCTGCTTCCAGCCATACGACGGTGACGCTGAACAAAACCCGTTGTAATGTGTATACGTGGCCTCTGAGAATGGACGCGTGCCATGTATTGTATATTTATATACGTATAAGCTATCCTGCCAGTAACGATTTCGCGAGAAATGTGCGACACGCAACGCCTCAAGGGAAACTGTAAGCTGCGCTGGCGGTAAATGAAACTCACGGTCATGCAACGAATCGTCCGAAACTGTTTTCAACCAAACGATAACTGAAGCGCACGCTCGGGCTGCAGACGATTAAACACGGGGTAGAACCTGCGGAAGCCATGTCCGGCGAAGAACCTGAAAGAAAGGTGAGGTCAGGGAAACAAGTCTCCAGCGATCATGTTGCGCACACACCCACTGACTTTATTAAACGGGCTCATGAACTGAAATCCTTCCCGTTCCACCGAGGTATAACGGGTAAATTAAATGCATTGAAAATGGATGTTTGGATTTAAAATAAAAAAAATGTCAAAATGTAATTAAACAAGATAATTACGGTGAAAATGACTCACTACAGAGCACAGATAAATACAAAAGATCTAAAAGTTATTATCGCGTTATTTGCCGCTGACTTTGTTTTTGCGTGTGTGTGAAATTGTGACAAAATATTTGAGGGGTTAGTATTGCTGAATATTAGCGTTAATTAGTGTTGCCATTTCTACTAAAAAATTTATTATTTTTGTAGGTTTTATTAGCTCTGGTTTCCTTCTTACTAGATAATTTCTATGGATATTAACAAGTTGTTCTCTATGTTTGTGTGTTATTGGGCAGTCCTGTAAATAGTGGTCGGCTTTGTTTTGGCGCTCTTTGCCCCAGTTGGCCTTGCGCCATAAACATCCAACCATCATCATTAAATAGTGGTCGGAACTCTCTGCCGGTAGGCCACATTTACATATGCTATTATTTGTGATGGCGAACCTATGAAAATAAAACGGATATCAACCGTTTCCAGCGATAAACTGTGACGCGTAATAGTTGGTGGGAAAGTGGTCCGGATTTTGTGAATATTGTTGATCCATTGGCATGTATAGCTTTCATTTCCTTCTTGTTGCCACTCAACATTCCAATGTTTTCTTAGGTTAATATTGAGCTGTTTTTTGATAAATAGTAGTGAAATAGGCCAGTCAATTTTTTCGCCATATTTTGCTGCTTTTTTAGCCATTTAGTCTGCTATTTCGTTACACCCACTGACTGTCGAATAGTGGCGGTCGATGGTACGGTCGCTACCAATGCTTCCGCGGAAGCTGCCCGCCGCGTAAAACCGCAGTGCGTAAAACGCTTGCGCTTCGATGGCACAAGCGTCCGCGGAAGTACGCCATCGAAGCTAACAGGACACTACTACTGAGACAGCCAGATACGAGGGCCCGCAGGAATTGGGAGTATAGAGCAGCGGCAACCATATTGGGGAAAGGAGTACAATGATACTGCAGCCGAAAGGAACATACACGATGCAAGCAGGCGTCACATCTGCGCAGTGCAGTAAAGTATACACGCCATGGGTAGTAGCATGCTCGGCCGGCACGTCACCTGCCCTTCTCGCCACTTACACCACCACTAAAGCGCCTCCCTAAACAACACTAATGCCGGTGCTAGCTGACGTTGTGTCACCTACATAAACAAGGGTGCAAAAGATTAACGGCAGGTTCTCTGACACCGAGGAAAACTCTGATTACTACCATAAACGAAGCCAATTGTGCCCCCCCCCCAAAAAAAAAAAAAATACACCCTGGTATGTGGCTTCTAATTACAAGAATGTGTCGAGCGTTTCGCGGCCCTGTCACCTCCTCAAGAGCTGCCCGGCGAAGATGGCACCACACCGCCAATTTACAAAATATAACAATAGGTGAGCATGTGATCTGAAAAAACAATCACACAAGAATCTTCGGGATGCCCCTACAGCCAGGCGGCAGAGGTGATCACACAATCGCCAAAACACAGGAAATATTTCAACATTGCGCGCACATTGTAAAACGCCGATTCAAAGAAGAGCAGGAATGAACGAGGAAACAACAAAACTTATGCAGGCACTAATAATGACTCCGATATCGGTCAGGCTTCCGTACCAGAAACTTACTTGCACTGAAGTCAGCCAAATCAGCACCATTACGGCCCTACCTATCTATGTTCATGCATACCGCACAGGTCCTAAATTGTGTTTCATTATAACTTTGAATATATCAGAGAGGCCACTATGCCAGCACAAAGGGAGCCACTGGAGAAAACAATTGAGACCGGCCATACTACGGAATATATGCCGCACCTCCGGAGAGAAAAAGTCCGGATCCGTTGATGGATATGTCACCGAACCAGCGGCTCTCCATGACAACCCTCCCACTACTGAAAAACATAGTCCAAAATCCACACAAGGAGCTAGGATCAAATTCCGTCGAGTAAAGCTCCAAAACTATAAAAACGCAGCATACGCCGACGCCGGGACGTTCGAAAGGACGACGGCAACCCCTGCCGTATGGGAGTAGCGTGGCAATCGCTGTGACTTCATGCCATGCTACACACAGGAACAAAAAAGTGAAAGTCCTTTGGCAATCCGCCTAGCCGATTTCCAAGAGGACGTCCGCTTGACAACTACTGAATAGATGCTTAAACATCGTTACACATGCTCAAAAGGTCGTTAGTTTCTTAGCTGCAGGCAGGGTGCCTAAACGCTTGAAGAGGATTCTTAAATCTACAATGATGAGAGTTAACATGAACACCCGGACACAAGAGCTTGCAAGGAAACGACGCAGCCGACGAAGATCCAAGGAAACATTCATACCGTGCCGCCCTCTTCTGGCAACAACTGCCACACTTCCCTCAACGAAAAAATGAAGAACATCTCCTTAACCTTGCCCTAGGAACACCATGCTTCCCCGTGCCACTCAGGGATCTCCATTGATTGTAGGGTTTAACGCGCCGACGCAACGCAGGCGATGAGGCGCGCCGTAGTGGAGGGCTCGGGATTAATTTTGACCACCTGGGGATCTTTACCGTGCGCCGAAATCTCGTACACACGGGCGTTTTTGCTTTTTGCCTCCATCAGAAAAGCGGCCGCCGCGACCAGGAATTGAACCCGCGACCTCGTGCTCAGCAGCGCAACGCCTTAGCCACTGAGCCACCACGGCGGGTACTCAGGGATCTCAATGCCGATGAGTCTCAAACTCTGCGCAGGATACGAACCAAAAGATGTATCTACCAGCCTGGATGGGCAAGGACGTTGAATATTGTAACAGTGAAACTGAGCACTGGGGTTTGTAGCAATGAAGAAACGCACTTTATGTAGAGGGCGAACTTGTGCCCGTAGGTCCGCTGTCACCGCTAGCTACAGCGTCCACCGAAACTGCTCCTTCGTCTTTTTCTTCGCCTTTTTCCCAGCTACTGGCTTCAACGTCCTCACTTCGAATACTGGGTTTGGGCCGCTGGGTCTGTCTGGAAATTATGATAATAGTGCCGCGGCATTGCTCCCCCTCCCGGAAACGGCATCGGCCCGATGCCGGATGGTTTGTTCCGTGCTATTCCAGCCGAACCAGTCAGGAAAACGTAGTTGCTGAAAAGCGCCGTCTCAGTGTGCAAATACATAAAGGCAACCAGATACGTTCAGTCAGGCTGGACTTGGTCTGAGTGAAAGTAATAGGGCTTCATGCGTGCCACATGTACGATCTCTGGGGTAGGCCGCCGTCTCGATGAGCACGCTGCTGTTGCCTTGGGTTCTACCTCGTAGTTTACATCAGATACGCGACGAAGGACTTGATAAGGGCCGAAGTATCGGCGGAGAAGCTTTTCCGAAAGCCCGCGGCGACGGACGGATGTCCACACCCGAACAAGGTCTCCAGCTAGATATTCAGGATTGCGTCGTCCCTGGCTGTATCTTTGGCGTCGACTGTTTGTTGCCTTAGAATGCGGACTCGGGCAAGCTGACGAGCTTCTTCAGCGCGCTGTGTGATATCTTCCACGGCATTGTCGGCAACGTCGGTGTGATCTACGGGAAGGATAGCGTCCAGTGTAGTGGTCACCGGGCGTCCGTAAACAAGTTGAAACGGGGTGAGTCGAGTTGTTTCGTGCGTAGCCGTATAATAAGCGAAGGTAGATATTAGTTAGGTATCATAGCGTAAGGCAGAATTTCGTCCCAATTCCTGTGTTCTAAATCGACGTACATGGACAACATATCGGTGATGGTCCTGTTGAAGCGCTCCGTGGGCCCGTTAGTTTGAGGGTGATATGCCCTGCTTTTAGATGCTCGAAGCTCCTAAGGACGTTTTCCGCGAAGGAAGCAGTGAAGGCGGTGCCCCGATCTGTAATTAGAGTGGTAGGTGCGCCGTGTCGCAGAATGATGTTCTCTACGAAGAATTTGGCGACTTCTACGGCGGTTCCTCGAGAAAGAGCCTTCGTTTCGGCATATCGTGTTAAGCAGTCAGTGGCTACAATAATCCATTTGTTTCCCAGAAACGATGTTGGAATAGGCCCAAGTAGATCCATTCCAACCTTCCTGAATGGCGCGTCGGAGGGATCAACTGGGTGAAGCATTCGGGGTGGTTTTACGGGAGGTGTCTTCCTGCGCTGGCATTTGCGGCACGTCCTTACGTAATGTCTTACCGATTGAAGAAGGTTCGGCCAAAAGTACCTCTGGTGGATCCGCGCAAATGTGCGACTCACGCCGAGATGGCCGGCTGAAGGCTCATCGTGACAGGCTAGCAGAATTTCCGCCCGTAGCACAGTTGGCACGACAAGGAGAAATTTCTCCTGGCTATCATAGCTCCGTTTATACATCACATTGTTCCTCAGGCAGTACGCGGCTACATTCATAAGGAAGGGAGTTCCGGCACGGTGGAGTTCCTGCCGCGCAGATGCTCGATGAGTGGCCGTAGCTCGGCGTCCTGCATCTGGTAGTCAGCCATGTCAGTGGTGAGGAGCACTCCGAGAAACGGGATGTCCTCTTCTGATTCACGTGTGTCGGGTGAAATCGGCGCCCGCGATAAACCGTGCAAATCGGTATGTTTCCTTTCCGACTTGTATACGACAGTAATGTCGTACTCTTGGAGGCGTAGGCTCCAACGAGCGAGTCATCCAGATGGGTCCTTTAGGTTGGCCAGCCAACACAAGGAGTGGTGATCGCTTACCGCCCTGAAAGGGCGACCATACAGGTAGGGGCGGAATTTGGTTTGTGGGGTTCTACATTTCACACACTAGTTATTTCCCACCCCGCAACCATCCGCGCTCAGCAAACATGCCTTGCGGGCGCCGGCTGCGGATGGGTCCGTTGTTTGCGGAGGCAGACAAAGGCAGGAGGCGGAGAGGACAAAACACCAATGGCAGCATTTATTGCAACGTGCAAATCAAATACACTGCATACAGACGGATCGTAGGCCATAACGGTAACACTGTGAGCGAGGCATTAAACAACGCTAGAGATCGGGATGGTTCGACTCACCGATGGCATACCGGAGCAGCGAGCGCTGCGCGTGCGAGCGCGGTTGCAGTCTCCCAGCTCGCCCGGACGCGTCCCATTGTGGCGCGTTCCCCAGGTCCGGACCGGCGCACCGAAACGTCCGCGCGCTACCGTATCCCCAAGACAAGAGACTGTCCTCTCGTCATGCGACAACCCACCACACCTCGCCGAACGGTGGCGCTAGTGCTGAGGAAGAACTGGTTCTCGGTTAAGGCAGAGGGGAAAAGGGTCAACGCCTCCACCCTGGCGCCGATGAACCCTCCGGTCGCTTGCGCCCTCCCGTATGGCTCCCGTCGCGCGAGCGAGGCCGCGATGAGAAGCTAGCCAGAAAGGGGTTCACGTGAAAGTCGCGATCCCCACAGGTTACGGCCCAGATCGCCGCTAGGCATTCCTTTTTCGTTGCAGTGTAATTCGTCTCGGCTTTTGAAAGCGTGCGACTGGCGTATGCGATAACGTTTTCTGTCCCCTGCTGCCATTGCACTAGGATAGCGCCAATTCCAACGTTGCTGGCATGAGTTCGGATTTCTGTCTCGCTAGATTCGTCGAAGTGGGCCAAGATGGGTGCGTTTTGAAGGCGGGTACGTAGCTCATCAAATGCCGCTTGCTGCTCCTCTGTCCAAAGGAATGGCACATCGTTTCTAATAAGGCGCGTTAATGGTTCAATCTTGGGGAACCTTTCCACGAAACGTCTATAATATGCGCAAAGGCCTAAGAAGCGCCGTATCGCCTTCTTGTCGGTGGGCAGTTGAAAGCAGCGCACAGCAGCTGTTTTGTCGGGATCGAGTCCGACGCCTTTAGCGCTGACAACGTGTCCAAAAAAGTTTAGTTCTTTGAACCCGAGATGGCATTTTTCAGTCTTGATAGTTAGATATGCAGAGCGGAGAGCTTCCAGAACGCATCTCAGTCGCAGAAGGTGCTCCTCAAATGAACTCGAAAAAACGACCACGTCATCTAAGTAAACCAGACACGTCTGCCACTTAATCCCCGCGAGTACAGTGTCCATCATCCGTTGGAAGGTTGCAGTGGCGGAACACAAGCCAAACGGGAGGACTTTAAACTCGTAGAGGCCGTCAGGTGTTACGAACGCCGTCTTTTCGTGATCTCGCTCATCTACCTCTATTTGCTAATAACCAGATTTCAAATCCATGTACGAAAAAAATTAGCATCACGGAGGCGGTCTAACGTGTCGTCAATTCGAGGAAGCGGGTAGACGTCTCGTTTTGTCACGCTGTTCAATTTGTTCAATTTGTCACGCTGGCCGGTAAAGGCTGCAAGCTGACATGGATTTGCGATTACATCATCTTAGCGGCACCAAACTGGTTGACATGAATCATTTGGTAGATAACTTTCGGAGGAAGCAATGTTATTGTCACCTAAAATGGAAACGCCGCCTCCGTGACCACTCCTGCCGTTTTGTAGCATTCAAAGTTTTCAAGGAATGCTTCACTGTTTGTGAGGTCTTAATGCAGCCATCATTCTATGGCGATAACAACGAATAATTTCACTGTTTCAACCACGCTAACAAAAATTTCAACATGGTTTTTGATACTCGGCAGTTTACTACAAGAAAATGAAGCGTAAAAGTGTAATGGGTAGGTTAATGAAAGGTCACTTAGGCCTTAAACCTGATGTGTTTTTCGTCTACTACATATTCTACTTCGTCAAGATAAAGGACGTCAAGGGGAAGTTAACAGACGTATCGTTCTGTCGTTTTTATGAGCTTTAGCAAATTCCCAAAGCAAGTTTCTTTTCCCGTGTCCTCGTTCTAAGAAATCTTCTTACAAGCTTGTTCCAGTGCCTGTAGCTTTTTTCGCCTGTTAATATACATTCTTTCTCTTTGAACGTTGTAAAGTTAACAATCAGCGGTCGTTTACGTTCAGGGTTAAATTTCCACGTTCTACAGGCTCTAGCAATTGTCGTAGGACTTATTTATTGTTTCTCTACACATGCCTTTTGTCAGTAATTTTTCTGAGGCTGCTTAGGTTTCAGTGGCGTCTGTATCGTCGATTGCACAAAAGACAAGATTACAGCGTCTACCCGGTTCTCCGGGTGGTCGACCTGTGCTCATTGCGTCTCCACTTCTTTAGGGTTTTTTATGCAGAAATGCATTATAGTCGGGGGTTGTCGTGCGTCCCTTGGCCGGCGTCCGCAGCGCGTCTGATGATGATTGTGGCATGATGCCCCTAGGGATTGGCCAACCAAATAATCCATCACGAGATAGCTTCGCGTTCAACCACCATCGTCATCTTCCCGTAGGGGAACCGCTGAAGAAGAAGAAGGAGAAGAAGACAAAGCTGCGAAGAGGAGGGCTGCGTGAGTTTGGCTACCGTTATCCTCCTCGGCCGGAGCATCTTCCCGATCTGAACCCGGTCGAAGAGCGGCTCATCGCGCCTCGACTCCCCTTCATGAGCATCAGGCGGCTGACTCGAGGCACCGGGCAGTTTGGAATCAAGGGACAGGCGGTGAACGTGCCCATCGACGTATCGAAGGTTGTGCGGTGCCTTCCTCGCATGGTACCCGAGGACGTTGCGTTCGACGTTCGCATTTCTGCATCCTCACAGTCCCCCTCGGGGAGGTGCGGGGGAATTTTTTTAAATGCAGAGCATTTTAGCAACTCACGATGTCACCCGCGTTGGCGTCCGTAGTCCGCATCACTACGTAGTCCGCACCCTACACTATATAAGGAAATAATACCTTCCGGCGCCAGGTTTCGATCCCACGACTCTGCGGGCGGAACGCAAGGTACACGGCACTTTACCGACTGCTCCACGCAGCCGACACAGAATGGAAGGTTACGCACGCGCCTTATATCCTTGACTCATTCAACCGTCGGCCACAGGTGCGCCCTCTCCCCCGCGTCCTCCTCGCCTTCTCTCCGCTCGCAACACCCTCTCTCGCCGCGTTCGGTTCGCGTTCATGTGGTGGCGCGATTTCGGCGCTATAACACTCTCGCGAAGGGCATTGGATTGGATTAGATTGGATTGGATTGGATTGGATTGGCTTGGCTTGGCTTGGATTGGATTTGGATTGGGTTGGATTAAAGTGGATTGTGTTGGATTGTGTTGCGTCATAGCCGCGCCACGTTGCGTCGTAGCCTCTCCACGTTGCGTAATAGCCGCGGCAGGGGGTTCACGGCACGTTTCACGTTTCACCATCGACTTCATCGACAATGTCTACGCTGGAAGACAACAATTACAACAACAACAACCAATACGTAATCCATAAGACTTGCAGGCACGCCCCCCGCGGAAATGCTCTGCATTTGATCGTGCCCCTCGCGAGGGGGATGTTTTGATTTTTACAGCTTTTCCTACACTGAGTGACTATTGGGCCTAGGCTTGATATTTCCGGACACCTTGCATGCAAGCCTGAGATACGTTCTGCCGACTTCTGTAGTATTTCAACTTGGGATATCTGGTTCGTCTTATTAAGATCAGGCTTGGAATTGATTTTTTTTTTTGTTCCTGCGAAAGTTTCTTCAGTGTAAAATGCGTTGTAGTGCCGGGGTTCACCTCAACACCACCGCAACACAGCAAGAGCACAAAAAGAAAAACGCGGCTCTTGGCAACAGAATAAAGTAACCTTTTGAACGTGTTTTACACAGTGGGCGATTGACCACAGAGAGGAACAACACTTGGGGTGAACCCGGCAAAATAAAATCAGCAGCGTTCTTGCAGGGTGAAGCAACATAACCAACCCGCGCGAGGAGCAGAGCATGCGTGAGCGGCACGTACATGGTTGTGCCGGTTCCACGCCCCAGTGCAGCACTGGGGTATCTCTCCTTTTGTAGCTGGAAGACCCCCTCGGCGGTATCCCAGGGTTTGAAGACCACCGGCGTACACAGGCCGTACAACACATTTGGCCGTGATCTGCTTGCTTCCAGCATATGGCGCCGAAAAACAAGTCGTGCCGCTGCCGCCCATGTTAATGACTCTTTTCTCTCCCCCGATAGTCCGTCACGCTTTTCCCTTCGCGCCTCGCTCCTTCCACGGTTGAGGTTTGCTCCAGCCAATTCAAATTTAGCGCGTTCCACCGCTTCCGCTCCATCCACTGGAACCTTTACAATCCACTGGAAACTGACATGCCGCCAGGAGGGCTAGCGTCGCGCGGGAGCGCTTTGTGTATTTTTGGGTATGTGCATTTTTTTCAAGGCGTATATTTTTAGTTTCTATCGAAAACATCAAGCAGCCATGTATTTTTAATAAAAAGAACCCTGCAAAAAGCACTTATGTATTATTGTTTGGCCTCAAACATGGCTTATGTATTCTTCTGCTCAAACTTGTTGACAAATACGAACATTGCTAGCAGTTTGAAAAATGCCTAAATTAACATCTCGTTCGAGAATTGTTTCCATTTTTGGCAGAAAGGCTAATCCGAGGGGCAGACGAACAGACAGACAGACCGACATACCGACAAATACAAATTTCGTCAGAAGGTGAGCTACTGAAGGCGACTACGCCTCCCTCCTTCCCTAATGCCCTTTCGGGCACGATAAAGTTTTTCACTCAGTTTCCTTTAAGTAGCCCAAGAAAAACTATAGTTTTTAACAGCGCTTGCGACCGTGCCCGGTCCCTCGTGCAGGCACTCCAAGCAGTCCCACCGTAACGAAAAGTTCCAGTGGATGGCCCGAGCAGTGGAACGCAGGAAAACTGAATTGCCTTTAACAATCCTTGTCTATGTCTTTTGTGGGAGGAGTGACGACTGCGAGAGTGGGAGAATGCGACCGGGTGGTGGAAGCAGGGGTCTATCGTCTTTAGGCGACATTTGCATCAAAGTGAGGCCACTTTTTAGATGCGAAGCATCTCATGCTCGGGGATGTGTCCCTCCCTCCCTCGTTGCCGTTGTCGTTGTCCACCGTCCGCACTCTACTGAACATGCGCGTCTCTTCAGCCCTGTCAGCGTTTGGGCTGACGTCAGCGCCGTCGACTATAAAAAGGAATAGTTAGGCAGCGCCCGGTTTCGCTCCCACAACTCTCTGGCCGCAACGGGAGGTACGTGGCGCTCTTCCCACTGCGCTACAAACCGAGACGGGAGCACGTGCTACGAACGCGCCTTTTATGTCCTTCACTCATTCAAACAACGAAGGCACGCGAAGCTGAACGTCAACGGAAACGACGAACTGAAAACTAATGGGAACTTCAGTCGACCCCATGGCTGCTTCGCATACTACTCAGGGTTCCCCTAGGGGAAAATGGTGTAATTTTTTGGTACAATAATGTAATCTCCATACTTAGTTAACGTACGCCTTGAAACCGTAGCTATAGATAATTACAATGGGAATAATATTGGCGCGAGTCATACCGTCTGGTTTGTTTGGGTATAAGCTCTTACCAGTACGTGGCCCGGCTCGGCTATTTCATCATGCAAAGCGACGTGGGTAATCTTGTTGGACAGGGAAAGGGTGTAGCTTGGCGACCGATGTTCTGAACTGTCCATGTGTGATCTACGTTGTTCTCAAGCTAGATCAATGCCGCTAGAAACAAAAACGGTACAGAGAAGTGCGGACAGCATACGCCGGGGCACTCGATTCGCAAATAATAAACTGTGCACGGTCGCAATGTCCTAGCAATGTCCGTGCCGTCGTCTAGAGTTGTCCATGCGCACAGCATTGTAAGCCATCTATCGAGAGGTGCGCACACTGTAGTACCATCCGAGCGCCCCCTGTGGGAGCGCCACAAACTGCAGTAGCAAAGAGCGCGAATGTCGAAGGGTACAAAACGCAAAAACAAAGCAAAAACCATAAACTGTCAACAATAATTCGCGTGGAAAGAACAGTTGCAGTTGCAGGTAAAACTACAGTGGCTACAGCAACTTACAAGAGAGGGCACTGCGGTGCAATGCGTATATAAGCGCGTTCCGGAATCAACCGACGATCATCAGGGGAACGTGCATAGACAACTAAGGCAGCAGGTTCGGCGAGTTGGTTATAACTAAGGAAATCAGCCTACTAGCGAACATCAAACCTCGTCTTTGCCAAATGCAATCTAGCCCCGCTGGAAGAACCACTGTCTCTGCACTTCACCGATCACAAGGCAGTGATCCTGAAGGGGAAACACATCCCGGAACTCGTCACAACGTGCCACCAATACCGTCAATAAACCACTGTATATATACACTCACACACATTTGACCATTAATTAATGCATTTAATGCGCGATAATTTGTGTCAATTCGGCCCAATTCGGGCAAATAAAATCGCACATCTCCACGCCGTGAACGATGCCGAGTGTGGGAAGTACTGGGCCGCGAACTGTCTTTGGTGTGGCGCTTGTCATTTACAGTGCATTTACTGCAACTAAAAATAATTTAAAACTCAGAGTTCATCAGCCCACATGGACGATGACGCTCATCACACAGGTAATACACATCATGCATTCCAGTGCTTCGCGCCCTCGGCATCGTTCACGGCGTGGAAATATGTGATTTTTTTATGACTGCTTGTTCACCGCTCGTGCTTTCTTCCTCTTCATTACCGCTGAATCTAACAGTGGGTTAGGTTCTTTATTAGGGTCTTTACGTTCGACCGTTAGGTTCTTTATTATTAGTATATTATTTATTATTATCATTATTATTTATTAGGTTCACAACCATAGAACCCCCGTAGAAGCTAGTTTCAACAAGGCCCTGGCTTCTTTCTGCACTGCGTGACAAAATGCTTACACCGTGAAGCAGTGGCAAGTAAAATGTCCCGCTGTCTCCTTGCCTCAGTTCGGCTTCGAAAAACCGCGCTTCAGGCGTCGCGCCCATTGCGGGTGGTGTTCACCTCAATTTCCTTGCTATCGAAGACACTGCGGGCCCTGCGGGGACAGAACGAGAGCGGAGAGTGGAGGCCGCCGTGCTCACTCCGGAAGACGGAGACGCAAACATGTGGGGCCGGCGTGGGTGGCCACCTTGCGTGCGACCTTGCCCCGCACCTCGCCCGCCTGCAAGAGAGAATGCCTGAGCGTAGGCCGCACCGACACTTGTTTCCCCGCCAGCCTCCGATGAACTTCAGTGCGCCTCGCTCTTCGTGGATGTCAGTCGGGCACAGAAATGAGGTTCCTGCATTTGGCGTCGCTGCGATGACATCGCCGGGACTTCGCCGGCGAGAAGGGGTTGTCAGCCGGGAAGCTGGCTGCGCGTTCTCTTCGGGGGCGGCAGTCGGCCGGCGAAGCTTCCCACGGGCCAGACGGAAACCGGCCGCCTACGTTGCGGCTTTTGCCGTGAACGCTTACACAACCAAAGTTTTCATTACAAACGCCTATAAAAACATGCAGGAAACTTTTGTCCACATCACACCTTTACAAGCTGACCCTGTCACCCGCTACGTGGCTACTCCAAGCTCGGTTGCTCTCCCGCACTCACGAAAGTCAATATACCTGGGGAAATATCTGCAGAAATTCAAAGAATTGTCTATCAACTCATAGTATTGATAAGCCGCTTGTCTGTATCATAAATTATTTTCGGCAAGATTAGCCAAAGATGCTGGCCTATTTTATTGCTTTTAAGTATTATTTGGTTCATTCTCGCCAGTACTGTCACTTTATACCATTATAGCGATTAGGTGCCATTACTTCACCATTTATAGATTTTTCTGCAGATGCAGGACGTAGTCCAGAGTTGGTCGGTACCCGCGTTAATGTGTAGCATTTTTTGTCCCAGTGCACCCACACCCAGGACCGTGTAAGGCCCTGCATTTCCACAAAATTGCAGATTGGGAAAAAGTATTCAACTTCAACTTTATTTTTTCACATTTTCCTCTTACACAACAAAGCATAAAAAATGATTGGACAGAAACAAAAAGCTACAGCAAAGTAGCTTGACGGGGTCCCTGCCCGTTTCTTGGCACCGAGAAAAGCAAGCAAAGATTGAAATGAGCATAAAATAAAAGTGAGCAACTCGTTTACATAGTCATATATATTTATAAAACACAAGAAACAAATTCATGTTAAAGATGTAGAGGAGTGCACGTATTACAGAATAATCACACATATTTCACATTTGGCATATACAGAGCCAAATTCTGGGAACGCGTAAATAAAAATTTATCACAAAATATACACGTATTCTGTCCTAAAACAAGGTATCAACTAAATTCTTCCACTAACATAAATGGGGTAATTAAAGTCATGAATATTCTACAGGAGACACA
The DNA here is from genome assembly GCF_048455015.1 of Haemaphysalis longicornis. NCBI lineage: Eukaryota > Metazoa > Arthropoda > Arachnida > Ixodida > Ixodidae > Haemaphysalis > Haemaphysalis longicornis. The sequence continues at coordinate 167,221,644 of NW_027526361.1, read as the reverse complement.
ACATAAACATGCAATTTGTGAGACATTTAAAATACGAACAAACAAATGGGAGTAGTTACTTATTATTCAGGATAAGATATCTTTTTAACTATTTTTTGTAATCGTGCACAAATCAATTTCCTGGCGTTGAAGGTGTCCTAAGGAAGTGGGCATGCAGTGCTCTAGTGTGGCAGATGGCCTTCCTTTGTAATAAAACGAGCTGTTTAATGTTGACTTGTGATGTGTATTGATTGATTGTAGTGTGTAACGCGCCGACGCAGCGCAGGCGATGAGGCGCGCCATACTTGAGGGCTCCGGATTAATTTTGACCACGTGGGGATACTTAACGTGCGCCTAAATCTCGTACGGCAGTTTTTGCTTTTCGCGTCCATGAGAAAAGCGTCCGCCGTGGCCAGGAATCGAACCCGCGTCCTCGTGCTCGGTAGCGCAACGACATATCCACTGAGCCACTGCGGCGGGTGATTTGGAGAAAGTAGCGCCTGTAGCCGTCATAATAGCGTAAAGGAAGATAATTGGTCGGACAGGATGTTGCAAGACAAAAAATATAAAAATAGAAAAAAAATAAAATTTCACAAGAAGGATCTGACAAAATCAAAAATATGTATTAGTGGCTAATGGTATTAGTTGTTAATTAGGGGTAATAACGGTTAATGGTATCAGTGGCTAATCATTGGAATTCGCACGGCAAGAAGGAAGACATGCGATTGGAAAGTACGTAAGAGCCGTACACGAACATTTATCGATACGGGACAAGTTAATGAGTAGGACGTTACACGGGCAAGCAGAATTCGACAATAAATTCTGTCCTAAAAACACACGATGCTAAAGATACTCCAGTTTGGCGATGACGAGAGAAACAGCGACAGTTCCCAGTTCAGTTTAAAGACACACCTGTGCTCTAGCGCATTTCTGCGGATCCGTTGGACAGTCTCGGTGGTCGACGGCTTTCGGTAGATCGGCACGGGAACACATGTTGAACAGTCGAGGCCGGCAATTCAATGCACGGTCGACGAACAGCTAGTAGGCGGGGCTAACACTGCAGCCTAACTGGGTTCCCGGGCGTCCTCACGACGGCCTCGGGAGACCACGGCCACCGCATCTTGCAGGCAGCCTACCGAACCACGACTCCTTCGTTTCCACCCGCTTCTTCACCCATCATGGTACTATCTTATTCTTATTCTGAAGTCACTTTTATCCTTCCGGTTACTCTGCCGGTGCTCTTGTGGCGACATGTTGCCGGCACATACTCGCGAAGGGCAATTGTCCCCGTTCGCCATCTCATTTGCGCATTAAACGTCTTCGTCGACGAAGCCTGTCTGGAGCACAAACCACCGATATCTTCTACCTCATCAAAACATCTTATAGATCTCCTAGAAATAGCGTAAATAAACCAACTCTGTGGTACGCCTTCCTTCTTCGAAAAAAAAACATAATTAGCGAAGGAAAGGCACTTCGTCGTAAATCATAGGTCAAAAGGAACAAACGAAATGTCATAATGAATAAAATATTCCCAGCCTGTTTCGCAACTCATAGCCATATTTGGCTGTCAAGAACTCACACTCTAGACAGGCGGCGTAAGAATGCTACGCATTAGAGAATTCTCTGAATTTCTTCAGATTTTCTTATCGTAATTTCCAGCATTCTTGTTGTAATTGCTCGCGCAATTTCTGGTTGGTCGTTTTTTTTTTGGTGAGATGTGTAAAGTGCATATTTTTGATTTTGTGAGTTCACTATTGCAAGATATTTGCTTCAAAGCGAAGCTTCGCTTGCCCCACTGGTGGGGACCGTCCCGTCGCGAAAACCAAGTTCACACCAAGTTTCAGGAAAGCGAAGTTCACATAATGGCTGTCGCAAAACGGTGATGATGATAAGCGAAGTCACAACAGACGCCTCAAGAAAAATCATGCACCCCTTCGTCTAACGACTGTGAGTATGTAATACTCTGGAGGTACGCACCACTTTTAAATGCGAATGCATTTCTTAGTCGGGTGTTGTCGTGCGTTGGCCGGCGTGCGCCTAGCAACAGCTGTGGCGCGCCTAGCAACCGGAGCACGTCCTAGCTCGGGCGGGAGTAGCGGAGGGCAAGGGGAGAGGAGGAGCGCGCTCGGCGTGTGAGGGCGCTCGCATCGCGGAGCTCGGGCCGAGTAGCGGAGAGTGAGTGGAGAGGAGCAGCGCGCTCGGGCGTGTGAGGGCGCTCGCATCGCGGAGCTCGGCGGAGAGAGCTCGCGCGCGGGGCGGGCGTGTTGCGCGGGTCTCTCTCTCCTCTATGCGTACCCTCTCACCGCTCGCTGCGCTCGGAAAAATATATATAAATGCAGTGGAGCGCGCGCATCTCTCCGTGACTGCTTGCCGTAGCGCACTCATCGGTGCACCCAATGCATTCGCATTTCCGCACGTTCCCCTTCGGGGAGGTGGGGGGAGTTTTTTTTAGATGCGACTGCATCTCATTCACTCGCCTTGTCCCTCCATACGGCGTTGTCCGCACCTCCCCCTACACTATAAAAAGAAATAATAGTTAGCGGCGCCCGGTTTCGATCCCACGACCCTGTGGGCGGAACGCGAGGTACATGGTGCTCTTCCCACTGCGCCACAAAACCGAGACAGAATCAAATGCTACGAACGCGCCTTATATCCTTGACTCATTCAAACTACGTCAAGATGCTACTGATACAACGCATGATGGGGCAATGATCACCACTTGCAATAAAAGAAAAGAAGCTCCCACTTACAGCAACAATGATGGAATAAAGGTCGTTGCGACAGCGAAGCCCCAAGCATACCACTTAGAGAGATTGACCAAGATTGGCCAATAAAACATAATAATAACCATAACATAATAATCATACGCGTTCCCGACAAGTTTCACGCGATTTCAGAATCAATCTAATCGAAACACCAAGTGAACCCCACGATGCGTCGCATCTACACAGGGTTCCCCTCGCGGGGAGGTGGGCGCAAATTTTTTAGAACACCCACAGCAACTCTCGGGTGTGCACTTGGTAGGCCTAACGTTAGCTTTAGGGGTATACGACACCAATCGGTACCAGCTGCTTGGCGTCATCGTCATCCCGTGCCGCCGGTTTGAGTGTTAAGGGCCCTGCAACAGTTACTATCTACTGCTAGGAATGTGTGTTAGGGTAAAGTCTATTGTCCCAGCAATCTCCTCCCGCAAGAATTATAAAATTCCGTTCACTATCCCCGAAACTACGCGCGATGATAAATCGCGCATAATCGTTCCCTCTCAACTCGACCGCGGACAACGCGACGAAAGCTGCGCGCTGTCTCCCGGAGAGGGGAGAGCGCGCTCTCTACCGGCGTTATCTTCGGCGGCCTTCGATATATCACAGGCCGGGGAGTTTTCTGCTTTTCTCCGCAACGTGTAGGCGCCTATTTTCGCTCTGGTGCCACAAAAAAAAGCAGGCATGGGTGCCTGCTCGCAAGCGCGCGCTCGGGCTGGTAGGGCGTTTGTGAAGAAAGAAACGTTTGTAGTCTAGTGGTCCCGTTGAAAGGGGAGTATTGAGCTCATCACTCAAACTCCGCGCGCACTCAAAACACAAAAGAAACGGCAAAACAGTGCCTACAGGTTCAGGCATAGAAGAGGTTCGTACACAGCGATGACGACGGCGGAAAAGGGAGAAATTAGCCGCGAGGTTGACCAGTGACAGCCGATCGGGCAGCCTTGGCCTCAATGACGTCGCTTAGGCCATGCCAGGGGTGCATAATGAGAACTGAAGAAAGCGCGGTTGGTTTTTCAGCGTCTTTCACAGCCATTTGTGCGCTCACCACTTCACGTGCACGTTTAATATTTGGCTCAGGTATTCCTGGCAGTGTAATCTAAACGCCACGCATGTTTACTTGCACTGCTCAAAGAGTGTTGCAGGGTCCCTTTAAAGCCGAAGATGTGGCGCTAGGTCTGACGTCATAAGCCTCAAAACTTGAAGGTATACGCCTAACGTCTTGTGGCTAACAGCCTTACGGTACGCAGAGAAACGCCATTCTTCTTGTGAAAGATTTTTCTGTTGTCGACTTAGTTTTCAAGCCGAACCTTATCTCCTCACCTCTGTGCGGAACGTGTTGTGTAACAGGTGACATCGGACATTTTCTTATGGACTGCCGAGTGCATGTGACGGAGAGGTTAGCTTTGATTAAATACCTTCGAAAGAGAGACGCTACGTATGCCTCTTTGGATGATATAATTTTTCCTATAGGCCATTGAATCACCAGGAGAGACATTTTGTGCCTGATCCTCGGGTTTGTAACGAGTCACACGCCTTAGTGACTCCAGGTGATTTTCCGCGCAGAGCGGCAAGAAGGTGTTGATCGGGGGAGCAATTGCCGGCATATCACGCAGGGATAGATCCATCCGTTAATAAATACAGTCGAACACGGATATATCGAACACGGGTATATCGAATTATTGTCTATATCGAACTCATAAATTATCCCCTTGAAAATTCTGTGTAAAAGTATAGGAATTCGAACGTTTATATCGAACCGTATTTTTCCCGACATTGGGTATATCGAACGCCGCGCGAGCTGGAAGGTGCTCTTCGGCGGTCGCTGCACCTCCGATTGAGGTTGAGGAGGATATGGAGGAATGCGCGGGCATGGCGAAGACTGGCTCGCGGAACTAATCCCCCCTACCGGAACGAATTTGCGCTTGCCCTGTCGGGCCCCGCTACCGGCCGCAGTAGCGTTAGTGGACGGAGCCGGGTATGCTAAATCTCTCTAGGCACACAAGCCCGAACCCTCGGACTGCGCACGTCCTTTTTTTCCGCGGCTTGCCGAAAAAAGAGTTTTTTTTCCTCTCTCTCTGGGTCTGTCTTCCCCCGATGTTGTCTCGGGAAAGGGAAGAGGGAACGAAGGCGCTGGCGGCCTCCTCCTTCTTTTACATTTTGCTGCTGTTGCTGCTGTTTGGCGAGTTGTCCCGCACCTTTCGGAGATCACTGTTTCTCTCGGAGATGACCATCGCGAGCGCTTTGTTGGAGTCCGCTCATAGACCCTTGGAATTGTTACCTTCAAAGTTCTTGTGGTACGTGCGCGCTGTTCTTCTTTTGCGTGCGTGTTGTGCATGGTGTGCGAAGGCGCAGCGTACTGTTGGAATTTTCTAGTTGTGGAGCCTCGAGAAGATGGATTCCAGCGTCTTTACTTTCATTTCCAGGACGAAGAAGCAGGCCAAGATCAGCGATTTTTTTTTCACAGAAATAAAGCGTCCTGTTGCGTCGTGAGCGCGGAATTAGTTGTCATTCTTGAATGCGACGATCGTTAAGTGATCGTCCGCCATAGGTGAGGTCTAAGAGCCCACATTTTTTATATCGAATTTTTCATATATCGAACTATTCCGCGATCCCCTTGGAGTTCGATATATCCGTGTTCGACTGTATCATCCCCACTACCACCACCAAAGCTGCTTCGACCATGTCCAAAGGGAGAAGTCGGGTAGATGCCGGGTTCATAACGCGAGAGACCCGGCTTCGATTCCCGCCACGGGAAGCGTTTTTTCTTTCACTTCACCCACGATCATTAATCATCATCGTCAGAGAAAGTTGGCTTTTCTGCAGGGCGTACTGGAGTACAGCGGCATCAGTGAGGACCTGAAAGCTTCGCTTTAAAACGCGCTTCCCGTGGTCTGCAGCGAACGTGGGTCCATCGCGTAATGAACCCGACGTCTATTCCTTTGCGCCACTGCGACACGGTGGAAGCAGTTTGGATTTTGACTTTGACTCATGTTGCATTGGATAAAGCATCGCGTTTTGATGATCATCTTTCTTTTTAAAAAGGGGGTTTTATTTTTTAGCTTTTTTACATTTTGCTTATCCGTAATTGTGTTCGACCAATTATCTCCATTCCGCTATCTTAATGATTAAATGCGTTACTTCCACCTGTTATGAATTTTCTGGAAATTCAGTTCATTACACGGTTTGCTCATTTTCGCTATTTCATTTATTTGTAATTCGAGCGTACTTTTCATGGCTTCTTTTATTGAAGGCTGTTTTGGGAGATGTACAAGGTGCATATTTTTGATTGCCTCAGTTTATTTATGTATCTTTTCTATTTCCCTGATATTGCAATTTTTTTTCTAAATCCGTCGGACCACTTACCTCCCTTTACGCCATGGGCTGCCACCGTTGAGCTGTAGGTACTTTTCATGTATCGGTGGCTCTGCACTCGGGAGTCAGTGGAACACTCGGGAGTAACAGGAACCAGCGGTGGGAGTGGTTCCCCATAAATACATTTAGTGATACCGTATTCCACGTAAAGGCGTCAATTAAACACGGTTGTTTGCTTGAAAACCACCCGATCCACATAAAATACTGTTGTGTTCCAGATAAAATATGCGGAACGTGTTTTTTACGGTAACCTATGTGTAAGCAGATTAAGAGTGTACAAAAGGCCCGCTTCCTATGATGTGCGGAAATGGCGGCTGTCACTAGTCTTTCGAGTTCTCATTAGGGAATTTTTTGTACAGAAGTACTACCACTGACGCTCTTTTCTGAGTGGGAGAATTTTTCGTTTAAATTTGCTAAATGGTCCCTCACGTAGATAGTCGAATCGGCGCTTCTAAAAGAGCCAATAAGGTTGGGCATCAAGCGTGCATTGGGTGCCTTCCTGACAAAATCATCTCACTTGCCCCTGCGGATCTAATGTGCCGTGATTGCCTTACCACCGGACTTTTATGAAACACGATAGTCTTTCCTGGGAACTTCCATAGTCTTTTTCGGGTACCTAACCACGGAAATGAAGTCTGTCTGTCGTTTCTCTGTCTGTGTTTCTGTCCATCACTTAATTCAGCAGCCAGTACAAGCTGATAATTATTATTGAACGAAACATTGCCACAAGCAAAACCTACCTAAACTAACTCTGTTAGCATACATTTACATTTTACTGGTAGCATACTTACAATCACCTTGAAAATACCGTATACATGTAAATAATGGCAAACTCACGTAATGGCCAGGAAAAATAATATTTGATCTGGAAAAAAAATCAGGCGTATTTAAGGAAATATATAGTTTTATAATTAAAATATATATAATACATAACTAAAATGCAATCGGCTTTGATTTCTCGAAATACAAAAAGATGTGTTCAGAACAATGCTTTCACCAAAAATGATTGAAGGCTCGCGATCGAGCCGCGACCTCGTTGTGGCACTCGAAGCCTAACAGCAGAGTACTTCAATGTTTCTCTGGTCATGAAACTCTCGGCCAAGTTTCGTGCGGGGACAAAGGCCATAGAGTTTCTTAGTAAGTACAAAGGCTATTGCGAGTGGCGCCACCGCAGATCGGAGGGCTTCGGGCGGCCGCCGCTGCTTTGTAGCCAGACCGGCAGGCAGGAACGCAGTAGCAGCATACCCATTCGCACCAATTTTTTTTTGCCACTTACAAAATGATAAGTCCATTTGAGCGGCCCACGACCCGTAAAGCGAAAGCCCACTGCTGATAAGGCGGGGAGCGTCTGTTTTATCTTACTCCTTGGTCTGTTCCCTGCCAAACGTGCTCTGGCCACGCCCCCGGCGGCCCCCCCCCCCCCCCCCCCCCCGATCAACGCCAGCGCCGCGGCGCGGCAGCGTACGAAGCTCTCCCGTAGCGTGATGGCGAAGTGTCATGACCAGAAAGGCATTGAAGGACTCTGCTAACAGTAACAAAGGTTCAAGAGGCGGCACGAGGCAGTGTGAAGCGGGAAAATTGAATTGATTTAGCAAATCGGGGAGGAGTAGGCAAGTATCCAAGGGCGTCTGCGCTAAATGTGCTTTTTGCTGGCATGAAAAAAATGAATATAAAGAAAAGACGCACACAGAAACAAATAAGATGTCGCGGAATAAATGGGAATACTCGAACAATTTGAGATTTGCAGACGATTTAGTGTTGCTCAGTGAATCTCCAGAACCACTGCAAAAAATGATTGAAAAAAAAGGCAATGACAAAGCTTCGACGTGGGGCGAAAAATAAATATGAATAAATCTAAAATAATGATAACGACAAATAGGGGAACAGCGCAAGCACAGACAAAACACATGAAGACGGTGACAACCACGAGCGCTGACTTACAACTGACTTTATTCCTCGGCTTTTCTGGCCGAGACCTTTCCACGATTTTAGAATGGGATGAGTAGAAAGGTAGAAGTGGTCTTCTGGCTCGCCGTTCGTACGCCCAGCAGATATGATTGAGCCAGCAAACCACTTCTACCTTTCGACTCATCCCATTCTCAACTCGTGAAAAGGTCTATCATAACAATGTGTTTTAAAAATGCCCTTAACAAGTCCTGTTTTCACTCGATACAAGAAAGCTTTCGTGAACAGGTTGATCGCCTTCTGATAGCGGGGTACCCAAAGCAGCTGTTAGCATCGGTAGCAGAATCAATAATACAGAGATTAAAAAGAGAGGAACGGGACAGTCAAGCACATATAGAAGGCAACAAACGTGATAAATTTACTGTTATTCCTTACATACACCGGATAGCGCACAACTTGAAAATGATAGGAAAAAGAGCTAGCGTAGAAGTTGTATTTTCTGCTCCCTACAAGCTTTCCTCCATGTGTTCGAGAGTAAACAAAACCAAAAGAACAGTGCAGTCTTGCTTCGTAAAGCACCATAACCGGTTTGTTGAATGCGTTAAAGGCGTTGTCTATTCTATTCCGCTCTCCTGTTGGAAAACAGTACGTCGGCCAAACTGGACGATGGTTCAATGAAAGAGTAAAAGAACATAACTCTAACCTACATAAGGCGATTAGTGGCCACTTAGAAGTCCACTGTCGGGATTGCCGCGGCTGCTCCCCAATCTTTCAAAGGTCATTGCAAGACACAAATTAAAATAACCAGAGAAATAATTGAAGCCGCAGAAATATTGCACAGAAAAGAAAAATGTGTTAGCGTTCCCTCCTTGTCCCTCTCGCAGAAAGATCTTATCTATCCTTATCGCGGAAAGAAATTATCTATCTCTCAGTAGTACAGCAAGTGTTCGTGGCACATGGCGTCGGTGAAGTGTGACCAGCGGTTTGGTTATCTCCCGCTTTCGTGTTATTTTTCTGCTTTTCTTGTGTTTTTGATAAAGCCAGTTGTAGGCCAGAACTCGTGGTTGTAACCTTCTTCTTCTTGTGTTTTGTCTGTGTTTTCGCTGTTCCCCTATTTGTAATCATGCACCAACTCGCCCAAGCCTTGCAATGATAACTAAACATGCTAAATCCGCCCTCTTCTGCTAGGTAAGGAAGCACTCGAACAAGAAGAATATAACTATCATAGCCGCCATATACAGTCAAACCCGAATATAACGAATCCGGATAGAGCGAAGTATGCTGTTTATCGAACAAAATCAAATCTGTTACGAAAATGCATGCGGAGCATATTCCTTAAAACGAAGTTGACATCTGATATATCGAGCTCGGCGCGCCTACAATTGCAACCGAAATGCATGGTTTCGGAGCGGTGATTGAGATGCTGATTGGCCACGATTGAGATGTTGAGCGTCGCATAGAGCGACGTGACGCCTGAAACCTTCCGTAACTGTTTCCGACGCACGGGATTCACGACGGAGCACATTTAGTCAGCGATTCCGGACCAAGACGGCGTCATCGGTGAACTGCGCGAAGAGCTGGGCAACGTTCCAGATGCTGTGGCTGAAGGAGGGCCCTTTGAGGATTTCCTGAGTGTCAACGACGACTTTGCCGTCCCTGTGAGCCCCTCAGGCACAGACAGCGTCACTGGTGTCATGGCAGCTGCTGCTACTGAAAGTACCGGAGACACAAAAAATGTCACAAGGGACATTTTGAGTCTATTCAGTGCTTTAATGAAGGTTAGTGAAGCCCTTTCGCCACTTGATGTGCTCTGCCAATATTACTTCGATATTGAAGGACACAGACTTGAACTGGCGAAAATGACGTCTCCGCCAAAACGAAAGTGAATACAAAAATCACCGTTCTTTTGTTAAATAGGCAGTTAAGGCTAAAAGAGGGTTTATTGCATGCAATAAACAGATTGTTTTTTCTATGGTAATGTCATAATTTATGCCTTTGTTTCTCTACGTGGGAATGGAAGGGGGTGTCCCGCTTATTGCGAACTTGTAACAAAAAAATTCGTTATAGACGGGTTCGGCTATATCGAACTAGTGGATATATCGATCTAATCGCGGTGCATATAAGAGTTCGCTATAACCGGGTTTGACTGTAGTCAGTGCTGATCCCCACCACGGTAAAGAAATCAGGCAAATAATAGGAATAGGCTGGCGTGCATTCGCAAGAACTCAGAAATAATGAGGAGTAAGCTCCCTCTGTCCCCAAAAGAACAGTATCCAACCAATGCGATATTGGTGGTGGTGACGTAGGGAGCCGAAATTCGCCGCATTACGAAGCAACTAGAAAACAATCTTACATCGGCTCAGCGGGCCATGGAGGGAATTTATGATAGGAGTAACACTGAGGAACAAGGAACGGGTGTAGTGGATCAAGTAGCAAACTCGAGTTGAAGATATCCTAGTTGAAATTTAAAAAAAAAATGAAATGGACTTGGGCTGGCCGTGTAGTGAGACGAACCGGCAAAAGGTGGAACAAAAGGTGAACAGAATGGATACTAAAAGACCGGAATAGAAGAAGAGAAAGGTCATTAACTGGATGGAGAGAAGAAATAAAAAAATTCGCAGAAAAAGAATGGACTGGGGCAGCGCAGGACAGAAGAATGGGGAGGCCTTTGTCCTGCAGTGGACCTAAATAGGCCGTTGTTTTTGTCACTCTTGATGATGATGATAGTGGATGCGGTGGGGCGTTTGACTCAGGAACGTGTGTTGAAGACATGTACTGAAGCGCACAATGAGGCATTTAATCATTAGGGAAGGAGCAATAATGACACTGGTAAAGTACGTTCCTGCGAAACGTTGTCTTCGCTTGGTGACGCGAATATGAGTGTGCGCCTCGTTTTGGCAAGCAAGATCAGCATTCATAATAATTACCCAAAGGGTAATGAATATGATAATAATTTAGTAATTTATTCATTAATACGGTCAAGCATCATTTCAGGGTTATTGCCGAAAGGGTAAATAAAAAAAATTGGCGCCAATCCACGCTGGGAAAGTGATTGGAAAGCAAAGCTTTAAACAAAACCCACGACAATTGCCCATGCGACAGTCACTTGAATTCACACACGGGGCTCTACAAAGTGTGAAACCAGAGATTCTGCCAGCCATTACCTGGGATTCGCGTGGGCGGCGTCCCGAACGCAACAGCGTCGGCCACAGCCGGGCTGGAGCGGAGGACGGCGCCGCATCAGCCCGGCCGTGCGCAAGCACAAAGAAAACGGAGAGGAGCGTCTTTGGAAGGGCGGGACAGCGAAACCTAGCCATTTTAATGTGCTAGTTTTGTGGTCGTGGGTGGGTGGTATAGTGTATTGTAGTTGCAAGAGCGTTGCCATACCCGTGGGAGTTAATTTAAGCCGTTGTATTTATATCTGGATCAGTGCTTCTTCAATTTCTTCCCATGTATTGTGGAGAGGAGTTTCGTAGTTGCGGTCTTCAGGGGGAGGCACAGGGCTGTCCTGTATGCTTCGCGGATCGCTGAGTTAAGTTTGAGCCTGTAGGCTGGTTTTAGGGTTAGGTATGGAGCACCACACGCTATCCGGCTGATAGGATGGCTAGTATCAGGCGAAGCGTGTCGGTTTCTTTGAGGCCGAAGCGACGATGGGAGATGCGACGTATGAGGTGCATGAGCTGAGCGAGGGTCCGCTCTAGGGGGAGGATCGTTTAGGAGCCTGAGCCATTCTTTCGAATGGTTAGTCCCAATATGCGGAGGTAGGGAACGCTTGGGACTGCCTTATTGTTCATCTTGAGTTCCGAGTCGGGTATGTGTTGCACATTTTTCTTAATTGTTCTTTTGCTGGGTGTTAAAAGGGCCAATTTCTCTGGAGCCCATTTAAGAACGCGCGCTTGGAGGTATTGTGTCACATGTATTTCAGTTTGGAGGGCATATTCTTGGGCACCGATGGATCCTGTAGGTGTCTATAGTGTGAGATCACCCGCATACATACTATAAATAAAAAAGTGCTTTATATCTGGATCAGCATCCCTGAATTTACGCCATAACAAGTATCCCTGCAAAAGATGACTTACAAAAGAAGTCCACGCGAACGCCGAAATGCACGACCATGGGCCATATTTTATGCGCAGGCGGCGATTACTTGGAAACTGCGTGTAAACGTCACAAAAAGCAGTTTGTGCGTTCGAAAATTTCTGCACACTCCTTGAAGCAAAGACAAGTGACTCTAGCGGTGTCCCACTCAAGCGCTCTGTGCTGTCGCTTTGCTGGTCTGACGCGTGTCTCATGTCTTCAGCTGTTTTGTCGCTGGGCGCAGGCGGCTATCTCGGCGCTCTTTTTTCGCGTGCTGATTTTTACGTTTGCTGTTACAATGCCTACGGCACAGTGCACTCACTACGCATGCCTTAATGCCGCTAAAAGTAAAAGAAGTCAACAACTGTAAATATACGCCGTCATCAGAATACGAGTGCAATGGTGTGACCGAGTTCATTTCTGATACTTTCTGCAGGACCTCCACAACAGCTCCAAATGTTGCTCGAAAGCGTACACATGAAAGCTTTTGCTCACAGTACATAACACGCTAGGGATTGCTTGGGTGCACCAACTGGAAATGAGCCACGGAAACAACATCGCATGCGGGGCCACATTGCTGTCTTCCTCAGCTCCACCATGAGCATGCTCACCACGCACGCGCAATAACGCGCACAGCGCAGGCGTCAGTTGACTGTGCGCTACAGGAATACTTTAACAAGTACCTTCTTAACGACTCTGCGATTCGCGCCACAGTGGGCAAGTTTTATCGCTCAAAGTTTGAGGGTTTACAATTCAGTAACTATACCGAGCTTTACACGAAGGTACAGAGCGTTACAGAGCTTTACAGAGCTTAACAGAGATCTGCAGCTTCACACGTTCCTCGCACAAGAAACGTTCGCTCTACAGCCATTCGTGTGTAAGAAAAGCAAGAAAAAACTTCTTCCGAAACGAGCGCTGAAAAATCACAATGACGAGAAAATTTGCCGTAAACATAATTATGCAGCGTTGTCACCAATGGCACAATGGTAATGCCATTTACTGCAGTGCCAAAGGTAGCAAGCAAATACTGATATAAGAACGTCAGATCTCTTTACTAACGCAGATAACTCGAAGTGGTGTTAATCAAGTATGATTCGTTGTTTCTGATTTAATTTTGTAAGCAGAATTTCCCGTCGCTAATTATTCCGAATTTAAACCAAACGCAAAAAAGTAATTGACCGTTTCTCCGACAAGCCATTGCTTCGGCGTCAGCAGCAGGCGTTCGGGAAGGCAGCGGACGGACACGGCTGGGGCAAGCGAAGCCGAGCGGCGTCCCTTAAAAGCGTCCTCAGGCATGACTGCGCACCTTAGTATGGCACACAGCGTCTCAGGTTCGAAAAGCAACGGGCGAAACCAGCCCCAAAAATGGCACTCGAAAGAGAATTCGGCAATACGAGGAATTGACGTGGTGCAGAAAACTACCGCAGTTCTGTCGCCTGAACGAAGCCGCAGCCTGAAGGCAACGTGCGAAGTGCGCTGATGTGGGGCCATAAATAGAAGGCAAGCAAACGCTTCCGTACTTCCCCTCGGTGGTCGAAACAAATAGAGACGCAGACGGCGAAAGAGAAGCGTGGCGGCGAGCAGGCGTACGCGCTGTAGCTAGCGAAGAGAGAGAAGCGGGAAACCTTGGGGTACGCCAACGCGCGCACACCAACGGGACAGCTCCGACAGGTAAGGCGGAAAAACGTCTTGCCAAACTGAGTGGCGCCGCCGCGACGTGCCGCGGATGCGTGAAATGTCGAAGCTTCGCCACTGCCAGGGACGGCGAGGTGCCTGTGAGGCCGCGGGGCTGCCTGCTGTACGTGTAGCCTGTAGTAGTAGCCTGTCCCGCTACTCTGGCTCGTTTCGTCACTTGCCAGAGCAGAGCTAATAATCGATCCATTTCTACATTTCTTCTTAGACGCCTTAACGGCATCTTCAGCTGTGCCTGCGCCGTCATATACAAGCTTTGGGAAAGGTAAAAACAGCCAGGCGGGTTTGTCGATTGAACGGGGCCCCGTGGCTTTGCGGTAAAGGATGCTGTACTTGTGCGATGTGCCTGCCTCTGCCAGGTGCAGATTTTCTGTCTGTCACGCTTAACTCAAGTGATTTTTTCTGACTTCTTGTTTTTTTAACTTTCCTTCTCCGCCATTACACTGCATTATACGTAAGGCTGTTCGTTTGCGGGTTTTATATACATTATTAAAATGGTGGGTTGCGGGGGGGGGGGGGGGGGGGCAGGTAAAAATTGGGTGGTATTTTTCAAACTGATAATCGGGCAGAAATCGGGGTTTTTTGTGAAACCACTCCGAAATTTGGGATTCTTGCGGTTAAATCTGCAAATGTATTAAATATTACACTCAGTGTATTTTAGAAGCCATCAGAAGCTTCTTAACTCTAACGCGGTAAAATTTGTTTGTTCAAGCTGGTAAAAGTGGGGGGGGGGGGGGGTGGGTTACATCACGATTGTCAATCAAATGCGCTCCAAAATGTGGCATAATTGGGAAATGATGCATTAATGAAGACAGTAAAGAGCATTGATAACTTCTAAGAAGGGAAACATTTTATTCGGAAAAAACTGGCCTTCACTGTTTCGGTCATTCTTGCTTCTCATCTCAACGCATCTCAACTGGGAGAAAGTTCTGCCGACATCACAGCTTCCGTTAGCTAAGCAAAACAACGTTAGTGCAGCATTGGCCAGCCTGAGGTAGCCACCGTTAGAGTCAAGGCAAAACCCACTTAGTTCTGAAGTTCTGTAATTTGTGACCTGGTTACAAATTTTCGCCATTCCACTCAACTTAAAACTCCGCTTATCATGGAATTTTTACATAATTTAACGACTTTGAGTTCACGAGAGAGTACTGGAAATCAACAGCGTTTTCAGAATACGCATCAGGAAATGTTGGAGGGAAGGCATCGCTAGTTTTATGTTGGGTCGTACTAGTTTAAAAATTTCACGCGCGGAATTATAACGTTCTGCGACTACTTTCTCAATCAGCTGCCAAAGGCGCGGGTTCGCTTCCGCGCCGCGGTGACGGCCGCTTTATGATGGAGGAGAAAAGCTTAAGACGCCCGTGTGTTCCAGATTTCGGCGGAGGTTAGAGATTCCCAGGCGGTGAAAATTAATCATGCGCCTTCCACAACCGCGCGCCTCACTTCTCACTTCTGTGTAGCGTCGCCGTGTTAAACCTCACAATCAATCAATAAATCTGCTGCCCCAGCGCAAAACACGGCAGCGAGCAGCGCAAATCTTGCCGCGCGCAGTCAGGGAGCTGGTGCCTGGAAGCGGCGGCCGTTCAGTGATCGAGGACAGGAGCGCCGCCGCTATACCGGTTTTATTTTCTGCGTGACAGTCGACCCGGTGAAACATTGGGAGAGGCCACCGCTCGGGCCACTCTCAAACTACTCGTGCACTCGTGCATTTTTATAGTTGATATTGCGCCTGGCGAAGAGAAAAACACGGCCGTGTAGCACAAGTGCATTCTCCATCCGTTGGTTGAGCGGCGAAAGCGTTGTACGTTTGAGCATGATTGCGGCGGCTATTTCTCTGATAGAAGCGGAAAGCCATAAGGCCTGCAAAGCTGAAGAACATTTAGCTGCGCAAAAAAAAATTGAGAAATGTAAAGCAACGCACCTGACAGCCCAGTGCAACATAGGCGCAAAAGCTCTAAATTAGAGGGCAGGTAGGTCGATAAAACATTTATTGAGCTGAAACTTCAGAAAAATACAGCAAAAGACGAATGAAGCTCACACTAACGCGTAAGACTCACATTCACGACGGTCACGACGGTTTCAGTCCACATCTGATGCCGATTGCTGCTTCTTCGGTGCCGCAGCTAGTACCTTTACTCTGTCATGGTTGCTGTAAGTGTGAGCTTCCTTCATTTTCTTGGAAGCGATAATCAATGAACATCACCTTGGAGGGGCGTACGCTACGACGTGTTTTTCTTGGTCTGAGCAAGTGATGATGATGATTGCGTTTTTAGTGGCGCAAGGCCGGTTAAGGGCAAAAACGCGCCAAGGAGAAGTTGTTTTATGAGGACGAATTGATAGTAAATGTAAAACATTGAATTATAAATACAGTTAAACCTGGATGTAACGAAATTGAAAAAAGTTCGCAAATTTTCGTTACATCCAGGTTTTCGTTACATGCAGTTTTCAAGTAAACACCAGGGAAATCATCACGAACACCAAAAAAAACATGCGGCAGATGCCGATTTAGCGCAACTTACCTCAAATGTTTATTTAACACAAAAAAACTGCGTTATTTTCGCCTGTGTGTTTCGCGTCAAAGACGACGCAACGCGGCGGTCCAGAGAAACGAACTCCTCCAAAGCTTCCGCATCATCCTGCGAGCCGACGTGACGGCGCAGCACGTCCAGCGCATCCAAGACCTCCTTTGCTGTAGGCAACGGGAATGTATCCGCCTCTGACGAACCTTCATCATCGCCGCGATCTCTAACAGTTTCTACAAGTACCACAACGATACCCACGACGTCGCCGCGCTGAGAATGCGCTACGCCTAACAACAGAACACCTACCGGACCAGCCTAACCAGAGTGCGCTCGCCCGTTCGGCACGGCAGCGCCACCAGACGTCACAAAACATCGATGCTCGCATGGATGGCACGCACTTGCTTGCTGCAATCGTATGCGTTCTACCCGCCATCTTGCCCCATATTTTTTCCCCTATTATATAGAACTTGCGCGTTGTATTTACAAATTTTTAGTAGTGTTACGGCTCAAAATCATAAATGATCAGTGCCGCGAATTCGTTACATTCAGGTCGATTACCGCAACACCTTCGTTACGTGGAGGTCACAAATACATGGACTTCTATGGAGATGGAGTTGGGGATTGGAAAAAATTTGTTAAATCCAGGAATTCGTTACATGGAGGTTCGTTACATCCAGGTTTAACTGTATACGTGAAATTACATAAATTCCAATGTAGATGACTGGTGTCAACATGTATGGTAAGTGTCAACATGTATGGTATCAACATGTATGGTAAGTAATGAGGTGTAAAAATTCGATATCGCTAAGAACTTAAAAGTACGCTTGTGGGTAATTATAGGGTCGCCCCTAAAAAGTACGACGTGTGTAGTGGAACGTGTTGCCTGCTTTTGCCGTGTAGTTTCTAGTGCCTTGCATTGTATGAGGATGTGGATCACGGACAGGGCGTATCCACACCTGCTGCAGAGAGATCTTGGAGATCCGGTGAGCAGGTAGGAGTGTGTTGGCTGTGGGTGCCCTATCCGCAATCTAGCCAAGGCGACTTCGGTGTATCTATTGCGTGTGTCACTGGTCTATTGTCCCAAGTGTGGCTTTATTACGTGTAACTTGTTCTGTCTGTTCACTGCAATGTGTTTGCGATGCTTTGCAAAGTTTTTATCTCATGTGTGGCTTGGTGTCGGTGTAGGGTAATGTTGTTATGTCCACTCTATTCAAGAGTGTAGCAGCAGCAGCCATTCGATCCGCGGCTTCATTCCCGGCAATACCACAGTGGCGAGGGACCCAGCAAAGGACCAGTTAAAATTTGTTGACATTAGCAGACATAATGGCATTCAAGGCAAGATTCAGTACATGGTTTTTGGATGACTTTGATGACGACAATGCACGCACAACAGTACAACACTTAGGGAATATGCATAGACAATGGATTTCAACCTGTGACTTCGAAAGACATTGTCTTAAAATTGAATTTTATTTACAAAGCTTGAGCATGAAACGTGAATGCGTACAGAGGCACTGGGAGGTAAAAACCGCAAGGTAAGAACCGCAGGCGGGACCTCCCATGATGATTATAAAATAATAGGAAAAAGTGAATAAGTATCAAGCAACACTAGAATAAAATCCCCACAAACAAACAATCATCATAAAACAGAGACATTAACAACAAGAAGTATACCATAGGCCTCTGCCATAAAGATACTAGTATTACTGTTCAGAGTTTTATTGACATAATGCTATGTCAACGCGCAATGCAGGACACAGAGGTGGCACTTTTGGAGGCATCCGTATAAAATCCATAACACTGGTACTTCTGCTGCACGATTGCACGTCTGGGCGCTCCGTTTTTCTCTATATGTGTAAAAGATATGTCGCATGATACAGGGCAGAGATGCTGATTGATTGTGGGGTTTAACGCGCCGACGCAACGCAGGCGATGAGGCGCGCCGTAGTGGAGGGCTCCGGATTAATTTTGACCACCTGGGGATCTTTATCGTGCGCCGAAATCTCGTACACACGGGCGTTTTTGCTTTTCGCCTCCATCAGAAAAGCGGCCGCCGCGGCCAGGAATCGAACCCGCGACCAGGGCAGAGATGCTATGGTGCTATGAAATCTGTTACAGAAGCTTTGATGGCATCTAAAAGCAGCAAGCTCTGACGCTTCTTCTTTAACTCTGTTAGAGAAGGGCGCAGAAAACGATGGTCGATTTAGCAGGAGTTCATTTATCGATGTATCGTAAAGAACATCGTTAAAATGATGGTGAAGCATTGATGAGATTTTAAAGCATAAATGAGATCTGTGTGTGCTGGCTGACGTTGTAGGTTCCATTTATTATACACCAAATAGAGGCTTTTGACCGGGCTAGTGCAGAAGGCGCCATATCCCAGGCGAAGCACCAGATGAAGCACTGGGTCCAGCATTTTGAGGGATGTTTTACTTGTTGACCCATAGACAACGCTAACATAGCCGAATTGTGAACCTACTAAGCCAGTAAAAACACGTAAAAGAAGTTGTTTGTCAGCACCATATCAAGTCTGTAACGCAACTTTTAAGACCGTCATTGCCTTAAAGCATTTCTGTTTAAATTTATATGTGGAATGAATGAGAATTTTCTGTCAAAGACTGCGCCTAGAAACTTGTGTTCGTTTTTTACTGCAGTTGAGACACCATTCAGTTTATTTCTGGATCGAGCCAAATGCCACGCCCCTTGGAAAACAACACACAAGTGCACTTTCCTGGATTAAATTTAAAACCATCTGCCCAGCCAGCTAGCTTGTTAACACCGAGCTGGACTTGGCGCACATAGACAGACAAGTTACACGATTTAAAGATAGCTGGACGTCGTCTACATAGATTAAACATGAACTTGATGGTGGCAATGCCTTCCCAAGGGAATTAATTTTCAGTGTAAACAAGGTACAGCTCAAAAGTCCACCTTGCGGCACGCCATTTTCTAGCCCATGAACCCTAGATCGTGTAGTTCCAACGCGCCCTTGAAAGGTTCTCTCAGACAAATACCATCGCCATTGTTCTCCGGAGCAGGCACTAAGACGAAGAAGACCCCTAGATGCGACGGAGATTCTGAGGGATAGCTCGCGTTTAAAGCTCACTTCTCGCGGCAGGAGGCTCGCCCCTCGCGGAATCGAACGACGAAGACACCACTGGGTGCCACGAAAATAAACCCTCTGCTTCTGTTTGGAGAGCTTCATTTTTCGACTCCCACCACGCCTTGGCTCAACATTTTTGGTGCCGACGACCTGGGACCTACAGCTGGGACCTGCCGAGAGCATCGAGGCGGCGGAGCCAGCATGGAGAAGCTCAAATGCAAGAGGACATCGAGGCGGGTGCAGAACACAAAGCTCATCAACGAGGCAAGTGCCGCCATGGCCGATCCTTGTGCTACGGCCGACCAGCTAGCGTCGCTTTACGAGGGGCTCAAGGCGAATAACGACGAGCTAAATAAGATCACCGAAGACCTCGAAGCTCACATTCCGGATCAGGGGGCATTTGTGGCCGAATATGCGGGCGTGATCGAGTATCAAGATAACGCGACATGCGTCCTCGCTGAGCTAAATCAAGAGCAACCACCTTTCCCATGCAGCTGCACCTATGACAGGACCCGTAGCGAACGTCACGCCCCCCCCCCTCGCTGCTACGACTTCGGAGAGAACCGGGCCAAGCTTACCGAAACTCACCATCACTCCTTTCTATGGGGACCTGTGCCGATGGAATGAATTTTGGGAGCAATTCGACCAAATGATAAACAAGAATAGTGGCCTTTCAGTTTGCGAGAAATTCCACTACCTGCGACTCTTTCTGAAAGGAGATGCTGTTTCGGCAATGGGAGGGCTAGCTACGACGGAGGCGTGCTACCAGGATGCTCTTGCAATGCTGAAGGAGCGTTTCGGTGATCGCACGTAAGCAAGAGTATGTCGCCAGGCTCCGAATGATCAGCCCGATTAGGTCCTCAAGTGACACAAGTGGCCTTCACAAGCTCAACGACCAGGTTTTGGTCAACATCCCTGGCCTCGAAACCCTCGGCGTGAAACGGTCGGTCCTCCTTTTTGTCGATGCTCTCAGGTATCCTGTTGCGAGCCCTTCCACACGACATCGTGCTCCAGTACCACCGCACGCGCACTTCTGAAACACCTACATCGCAAGCGGATGCACCTGAGGATTTGCTGACAGACGTAGACCGTCTTCTCAAGTTCCTCAGCACCGAGCAGGAGAACCTTGAAAAGAGTGATTTCAGGGGTCAGAGAGGACGAGACACCAGGCCTGAATATGAGGGAGAGAAAAGCATCCGCCCTAGAGACTCTAAGCCCACGTCGTCTATTCTCTACAGCACTTCGGTGACGTCCGGTGAGGGGTGCGCATTCTGCAAGTCAGAAGGTCACATTACGGAGTCTTGTCCTGTGGACATACCTTCGGAAAAGAAGAAGCAAATTTTGTCGAAGGAGATGCGATGCTTTCGCTGCACGCTGAAAGCACACCGAGCACATGACTGTCGCCGGAAGATTACCTGCAATGCGTGTGCCAGTAGACATGCATCAAGCGTCTGTAGCCCGAAAAAGAACAACGCACAGGATTCTCGTTCTGAAGGAAGTCCGAACCCACGCACGATGGTCTGCGCATCAGTCGGAAAGAAGTCAGGAGTTGACACAAGTGGACGCGTTCTCCTCCAAACTTTTCGAGCCTGGGCAGTGAGTGACAACGCCTGCCGCTACGGCAGAGGCATATTCGACGTTGGCAGCCAGCAGACATTCGGGACTGAAGAACTTTGCGAGCACCTCAAATTGGAAAAGCAGTGGATTCGTCGATATCGCTCTGAACACGTTCGCCAACGCCAAAAGTCACCCTGCCGCGAGGCGTCGGATCGTCGAGCTTCGACTGAAGAGCCAATTTTCCGACACCGAAGTTGTCCTGAGCGCCATCGAAATACCCCACATCTGCCAGGACATTGAGGGCCCTACGATGGATTCGTCCGTCGTTGTGGCTTGCAAATCATCCGCAAAGGACATTGATGATGAGCTGCTTCACCCTGACGTCTTCACTCGCGGTGGCATAAGCATCCTCATTGGATCCGACCAGATGTGGACCATATTGTCTGGCGAATTGGTGAGGTCCGACGAAAACCAGGCTCTGATGGCTATAAACATGAAACTTGGATGGACGTTTCAAGGTAGAAGCACCGAGGTGACAGCGACATCAAATACTTCGCGCAGGATGATATGCGTTTTGAGGGCGGACGTAACCCAACGCGACGATATCCTCCGATCGTTTTGGGAACTTGAAAGCATAGGCATATTGGACCCGGCGACTAATGGTACCTCAAAGAGCGCAGCATTACGAGAACAACGTCTCATTCCGACATGGACGATGCGAAGTGGCGCTACCATGCAAAG
Source organism: Haemaphysalis longicornis (assembly GCF_048455015.1). NCBI lineage: Eukaryota > Metazoa > Arthropoda > Arachnida > Ixodida > Ixodidae > Haemaphysalis > Haemaphysalis longicornis. Next base: position 167,199,937 of record NW_027526361.1, on the reverse strand, counting down.
CTAATGTCAAGGTTTCAGACAACAAGGACATAGCCATAACAAGGCTTCAGAAACTTCTTCATCGACTGGCGAAGATAGAAGGACTGCTCCGCACCTATGACACCGTGATCCGAGAATATGTACGAGCAGGGCATGCCGAAATAATAGAGGAACCACCATCCAATCCAGGGAAATTATACGATAAGCCTCACAAAGAAGTCATAACGAGAACAAGCACTGACAACCAAAGTAAGGATTGTCTTTCACGCTTCTTCACACGCAAAAGGATGCAAGTCACTGAACGGGCGTCTGGAAAAGGGCGACAATTTGTACCAGGACCTAGGAAAGATACTCCTTCGTTTTAGGAAGCATCGCATTGCCATGTTGGCAGACATCGAAAAAGCGTTCCGCCAAATCTCCATCAAAGAGGAAGACAGAGACGCTTTTCGTTTTCCTTGGTTCCAAGAAGGAAACCCTCTGGAGTTCTCTGTAAACCAACTACAGGAATGGAGGATGGCGCCTGTACCCTTCGGAGCTACGTGTAGCCCCTTTCTACTAACCGCGACGATACTTCATCACTTGAAATCGGTGGCTGCAGAACAAGCCCACACGGCTCAACTTCTGAGCTAGTCGTTTTAGATGTGAACGCATCTCATTCACTCGCCTTGTCCCTGCATCCATCCGGCGTTGTCGGCGTCCACCCCTCCCCCATTCTCCTCGCCGCGCCAGCTGCGCTCTCCACCGCTCACCCCCTCTCCTCTTCGAAACCGAACACTCTCTCGCGAGGGGCATTGGATTGGATTCGATTGGCTTGGCTTGGCTTGGCTTGGCTTGGATTGTATTGACTTTGTTTGGCTTGGATTGGATTGGATTTGGGTTGGATTAAAGTGGATTGTGTTGAATTGTGTTGCGTCATAGCCGCGGTAGACGCACTGGCGCCGGCGCGTCCCCTCACCGTTATGCGCGCTATAAAACGCGGTGCCTGCGCCACTCCGCTCCATCGCTCCAGCGCCGTTCCTCCGCTGTCCAACGCTGCAACGTGAACCCCCTATGCGTCGCATCTACACAGGGGTTCCCGCGAGGGGAGGTGGGAGTTTTTATGTCGACGACCTTGTCACGGGTGCCGACTCCGTAGAAGAAGCGACGAGGTTGTACTCTGAAGCACGCGGAATCATGAAGGCCGCTGGCATGACCCTCAGAAAATGGACCACAGACTCGGACAAATTAAGACGTCATCTGGAACATGAAGCTCATGAAGTCTGCAAAGAAATGGTTGTACTTCACGAATCCACGGTGAAAGTGCTAGGCATAGCTTGGGACCCTGATAGAGGCATGTTTGGGTTCCAGATATCGAATCTTCTAGCCTTCCTAAAAGCAAAAATTGACACGAAGAGATTAGTTCTCCGAGCGACCTCAAGGATATTTGATCAACTAGGTTTTATTGGACCGTACACCATGTCAGCAAGGCTGCTATTCCAAAAGCTTTGGTCGCGAGGAATAGGCTGGGATGAGAGAGAGAGAGCAAAAACATTTTAATGAGCTCAAATGTGAGAGTGGAACCCTAGTCCGGGAATCCATGCGTTGCCCTCGCCATCTTGGACCGTGTCACCAGGAGAGCCTGGTCCTCCGGTTGACAGCTGGTCAACAGTGTCTCCCACAGCTCAGTAAAGGAACAGGTGGAGAGGGGTGGTAGCGCTGGGTTGTGAGCGCATTCCACAATTATATGCTCGAGGGTACCTAGCTGTGGACAAAACTTGCATAGCGTGGTGTACTGTGTGGGAAACAATAAATTCATTCAAACCATGTGAACGTACGTGCCTGCTTGTAATTGTGGTAGTATTATTTCCTGAGGTTTGCTGAGGGATGGGTGAGGGCACGGGAATTTTAAGTGCGAATGCACTTTATAAGCGACCCCAAACCATCCACCGCCGGCGGCGGCGGCGGCGGCGTCCGCAGTGCTCCTCTATATTTAAAAAAGAAACAGCATCCGGCGCCAGGTTTCGATCCGAGGACTTTGCGGCCGCAGCGCGACGCTCTACCGACCAAGCCACGGACGCGACGCTGATATCAGTGTTAGTGACGCGCCTTATATCTTTAACGCATTCAAACTACGTCGTCAGCGGCGTGCGTTGGCGACTCAGCGGCGTTATAGCGGCTTGATAACTGCGTTGTGTACACGTGATACTACAAACCCGATGGAAGAGATGGAAGAGAAGGCGGCGAGGCGGTGGGCTGCGGGGGCCGAGCGCAAGCGCCGCAAGCGGGCCGACAACCGTGCATTCGCACTTTCACAATCTCCCCCTCGAGGAAATGCGGGGGAATTTTTTGTCTGGTGGTCCGGTAAAATTGAGTAATTTCCTGATACGTGAGAAGTGGCGTCGGAGCTGCGGGGACCTCTGGCGCTCGGTGGACCAGTTCGCGAGGCTGTTGGTGGGCGAAGTTGTTGCCCGTTACAGAGGCATGGGCAGGACCAAACAATCGCATGGGCAGGTACAAACGATCGCCACTCGGTGAGATGGACGGTATCGCTGAAGTAACCGCAGGGTCGTTGATGCAACCCTCCCTGAAAAGAAACTGCGGCCGGCTGCTTGAGAGTCAGTGATGATGACTCTGCTGGAGCATTGGATGAGGGCTAAGGCAATGGCGAGTTCTTCGGCGTCTCGTGGGGATGTCGTACGTATGGATGCGAATGAAGTTAAATGGCTTCTGGTTGTTGTCACTGCAACCATGGTTTGGTTGTCAGCGTAGCTCGCCGCATCGGTGTAGGGCACGTCAGAGTGATTACCATATAAGCGTTTGTGGGCTTGGCTGCGGGCGGTCCTGCGCTCGGGATGGACGTCGGGGTTCATATTCTTTGGCAGGGGTCGTACAGAGATATGTTTACGCCACTCGTCTGACAAAGGGGCCAGGTGGGTTTGTTCTTCACCGAGCCAGTTGATGCATGTCAGAACAAAGCGGCCTGCTGGAGTGTGTGTCAGACCGAGGCGCTGGCTTGCGAGATGACCTTCAATGAGTTCCTCAATAGTGTTGTGAAGACCCATTTCAAGAAGCTTGGTTGTCGATGTACTCATAGGGAGCCCAAGTGCTTGTTTAAATGCCTTCCGAATGATCCTGTTTAGTGTTTCAATGTCGGATTTGGTTTGGGCCATGTATGGAGCGACATAGGTGAGGCGAGAAATGACGAAAGCTTGAATTAGTTTCATTGTTTCCTTTTCTTTCATTACTCAATGCCGGTTAGTGACCCGCCCAATCATATGCACGACTATAGCTGACATATTACGCAGTTTTGACAAGGCAAAGTCGTTTCGGGTGTTGGCTTGGATGGTAAGCCCTAATATCTTGAGTGAGTGGCTAGGTTTGATCGAATGGCCGTCAAGAGATATTTCGATGGGCTCGACGTGGTGTCGTGGGGGGTGTTTCCGGATGATGACAAGTTCTGATTTTTGCGGTGAACAATGTAAGCCACAAGCCTGGGCGTAATTATTGACTTATTCGGCTGCACGCTGCAATGTGTCCTGTAGCCCACCGAGAGAGTGTGTGTCAGTCCAGAGGGTGATGTCGTCTGCATACAGTGCGTGGTGAAGATTCGAAATCAGCTCTAGCTGTTTTAGTAGACCCAGAAAAGCGATATTGAAGAGGAGTGGAGACAATATCGAGCCTTGCGGTGTACCCCGACTGCCAAGAGAGATTGTTTGGGATTTGATATCTCCAATTTTGAGCACAGCCTGGCGGCCTGTGAGGAAGTCCGAAATGTAGGAACAAATTCGGTTGCCACTGCCAGCATTATTAAGGCGGGAGAGAATCGCTGCGTACGCAACGTTATCGAAGGCCCCTGTTAGGTCGAGGGCCAAAATGGCTCGAGGTGAGTGGTGAGTGGCAGGTGCAATTACGAGCAGCTGCCTCTAGATCTACAGAAAGAATGAGACCAGTGGGTATTCCAGCTGCCCAACCTGCATGAAATCGCGGTTCCTCGATGGATAACCGGAGAAGATAAATTTCCCTACAAACTGGAAGTGCACGTCTTTTGCGATGCAAGCCCGCAAGCGTATGGAGCAGCGGTGTACGTCCTTACGGATAATAACAGGAAGTGTAGCCTGCTGATCTCCAAGTCCCGGGTGGTCCCACTCAAGAAAATCACCTGACCGCGATTGGAGCTTCTAGGAGCTTTAATTGGCGCAAGACTTCTAAGCTATGGGACTACCAGTGTCACGAACGTGTAGGTAGAATACACGAGGCGGACAGACTCGAGAGTAACTTTGTCATGGATACAAGGTGATGTGACGAAGTGGAAACAATTTGTATCAAACCGAGTCATCGAAATTACAGAAAGGACAGAGCCGTCACGCTGGCGGTACTGCTCCGGATCGGACAATCCAGCAGATCTTCTAACTCATGGCGCATCCGTTGAGCAGATTACTGCAAATCACTTATGGTGGAATGGACCTGACTGGATTCGTCAGCGGAGGGAATTGTGGCCAACAAGTCAGGACCTATCAGAAGCTCAGGAAGACCTGAATACCGAAATGATCGCAATACATGTCACGGCCACAGCAGAAAGCACGAGTCCAGTAATGAGTGTAAAGCGCTACAGTAATCTGCAGAAGCTCTTCAGAGTGACGACATGGGTGATAAGGTTCATCAACAACTGCCGACGTGCTGGGAGTCGCACCGGTTCTATAACGGCAGACGAACTATGGAATTCTGAGTACTGGATCAAGCACGTACAATCCGAAAGTTTTGCGACAGAAATGAACTATGTGACGGGTGCAGTGGCTCTTCTTGATGCTCCAAGTCTAACCCCTATCAACCCTTTCTTGGATGCGGATGGTATCCTTCAGGTTGGTAGGCGCTTAGCACATTTGAAAACTGCGGACATGCAGAAACACCCAATCATATTGCCTGTAAATCACCCATTTTCGTCTTTGCTGGCAGCTAGAGCCCACACTCAAGTTCTACACGGTGGCGTGAGAGACACGATGACACAACTACGAGAGATATACTGGTTTGCCGAGCAAGATCCTTGGTGAAACGAGTGGTCAACGTCTGCCATCTGTGCAAGCGGTTCCGAGTCAGGCTCGAGATGCTCCGACTGCCCCTCTTTCCAATGACCCCCTATCGTCTACAAACGCGTTTAGGGTTGTAGGAGTGGACTTCACTGGGCCTCTGTACGTACGATCGCCAAGCGGCGATTCCAAGTGCTACATCGCTCTCTTCACGTGCGCCACATCAAGAGCGCTCCACTTGGAGTTACTCTCTTCGATCACAGCAGAGGACTTCTTGCTCAGCTTTCGGAGATTCGTGGCCCGCAGGGGTTTACCCAGGGTCATGTACTCAGACAACGCCCGAACTTTCAAGAAAGCCTCGGTGGACGTAAAACGAGTCTGCCGACTCCTCTCCGATCAAGAAGTCGCAGAGCATTTAAGCAATGCTGGGATCAGGTGCAAGTTCATCGTTCCTAATGCCCCCTGGTGGGATGGTTCGTGGGAGCGGCTGGTTAGGACGTTTAAGCAAGCACTCAGAAAGGTATTGGGGAGAGCCAAGCCTTGGTTTGAAGACCTGGCTACCGTCCTCACCGAAGTAGAAGCCGTTGTGATCTCCAGGCCTCTTACTTTCGTGGAGTCGGACATAGGGGAGCCATGTGCTCTCACTCCTGCCGATCTCCTCACTGGTCGCAGACTTCCGCATGTGCCTACCAAGAGTGACTCGGGAAACGATACAACCACCTGTTCGTGCACTGATGCCGTACGGCGGTATCGGTAGCGAGAACGTTTGACAGAACACTTCTGTGCTAGGTGGATGAAAGAATACCTGTTGCAGCTTCCGTATGCAGACTTCACAACGAAGAAAGCGGCCACTGAAGTCAAAGTAGGAGACGTGGTGTTAGTGTACCAAAAAAAACACCGCGCCAAATGTGGAAACTGGCCATAGCTCAGGAGGTCTACAAAAGCACCGATGGTATCATCCGTTCTTGCAAGATCAAGCTGCAAGGTGGGCTTGTGACAACCAGACTCATACAAAGACTTTACCCTCTTGAAATTCACGCCTAGCCATTTTCTCGCAGCCCGGAATGTGTGGAAAATGCCATCGCCATTGTTCTCCGGAGCAGGCACGAAGACGAAGAATACCCCTAGATGCCACGAAGATGCTGAGGGATAGCTCGTGCTCAGAGCTCGCTTCTCGCGGCAGGAGGCTCGCCTCTCACGGAATCGAACGACGAAGACACCACTGGGTGCCACGAAAATAAACCCTCTGCTTCTGTTTGGAGAGCTCCATTTTTCGACTCCCGCCACGCCTTGGCTCAATACCGCTACATGCCCAAGGACACCGAATCCATGAGGATACCATAGCGCCATGCAGTATCATACGCTTTTACAAGATCAAAGAATAATATCGTACAGTACTGCTTGCGGAAGAAAGCATCTTTTATATACGACTCCAATGGAAGTTATACAACGAGTTGAACGATTTGTTGGTAGATCGCCCTGAAGCTTGCCTGGCAGCTCTCGAGAAGACCGTTGCACTCAAAAATGTACACGAGTCTCCTGTTAATCATATTCTCGAGGAAATTGCACAGGCAAAGGGGGAAGAAGGGTCCTTCCCTTCTTTCAGGAAAGCCACTACAATGGCCTCCTTCCAAGGCTTTGGAAGCTGCCCCGAAAGCCTGACATTGTGCTATAAATGAAGGAGTGCTTCAAGGGTGCATGCGTGTAAGGGTCGTATGTACCATTATCTGCAGCTGGAGCTAAAGTCTTACATGTGTTCAGAGCAGCCTTCAGCTCATGAATTGAAAAAAGGAGAATTGTGGGAAGTGTGCGACTTGTTGCTATTACATAGGGACTTCTTTTCGCAAGACATTTTGTGTTCCATAAAAGTGTTTGTGTAATGTGCAGATCTTGATACGTGTTGGAAGTGCAGTGAAATTGTGTTAGCCTGGTCTTTGAGTGTCCCCTGTTGTGCTAACCAGGGGAAGGCTGTGTCTGATGTCCTTTCATTTTTCGTATACGTGTCCAGATTATTTGTGGGCCAATGTATGAGTTTATGTATGTCAAAAAGGTGCGCCAACTGCCTCGTTTTGCCACACAGCGCGCACGTTTTGGAAACGCCTTTGTCCGTTTGACCAAAAGTACGTTACCCGACATGGGGTACACCCACACATCTGTGTAGACTTTGTTTCACCACACAAATACGCTCACAACACCCCATTACACATTCAACGAAACGAAGCAAACACTGCAAAAACAACGGAAGGATGCGTAGTCCAATGCAACGACTCATTCCACTAACGACGGGAGCGCCGAGTGGTGACTCCACCCGTCCAGCTGTCCAGTCTCTATGAACAATTCACCACGGTTCTTCACAGCATATGTTTGGGGTCACGCGGTCCGCGGTGTCGCCAATGCCGTCACCATGAATACACAAGGTGCCCCGTGCGGGGTCAGAGAGGAGGAGGTGGCGAGCAGTTTTATTAAAGCGCGATAGTGCGCGTCGAGAAGGTCCCGAGCCAAATTTCCCAACGCGAGATGGTCCCTCAGCTGGGGCACGGGTTTTGGGTGAGAGGGGGTAAAGTCATTGACAGTGGGAGTTTGTTGACTAGGCGCCGAGACGAGGATCTGCTTAAGTGGGAAAGGGGGATGTCGTGAGCAGTGGAAGCTGCTCTGTTACGTTGAACAAGCTACGCTTGTTGGGGCTGACGGCGGTGCTGGTGGATTGTCTTGTTTCGGTGGATGCGTCGGAGGAAAGCCGCCATGGCTACAGCCATACTTGGAGGTGCATCACCCGTTGGGTGGGTCCGGACCAGACCCGTTTCGTCCGTCCTTTCTTGCGGTAAGGTGTGATGTTTGGCATATTTAATTGTAGGTGCTGTTTGAGGGGTTGGCGACCTTGCCACCGGAACACCTGGGTGAGTCCGGTTGGGGGCAGGTGCCTCGGCAATCGCTGACATATCCGAAGATTTGCGAACTTTTGTGGTGAGGTGATACGGCCTGGCTTGATGTAGCACCTAGCCGACAGGGACGTGGTAGATGTCCCTGGAGTCATTGAACGTCATGAGGGCAGGTGTGGGAAGACCCATAAGCTGAGAGTGTAGGGAGAGCGCGCGGTTGGCTTTCTGACGTTCTTGCAAAGTTGCACTCGTTATGTTCTCTTTAAGACCATGCATAACGCCAATGTAGGTGTTCGGTGGAATTGCCATGGTACGCAAGCTCATAGTTAGCACCTACTTTGTTGAGAGGGAGAGACATCACTTCATTGAGCCTTAAGCGCGTTTATGGGAGTGGTGTGGCCGTTGGTGTGAGGCCGGCGGCGACGTTATCAGTGTGTGTGCCCAGAAGTATCTGGACCTCTGAGTCCTAGCTGCCTAGCACTCTGTGAGGGGGGGAAGGAAAACCCCCTCTGCAGGTTCTTTAGTAGGGTGTGTTCAGTGGCGACTGGGGGTAGACACAGTCACCAGTTAATCAGACGAGGGCGCTTTGAGAGGTTACAAAGAAAACGTGTATTATAGAACAAAGCACGACGCAGACAACAATACTTAGACGATAGACTACCAGAAAGCTAACAAAACCGAAAACGTCCAACTAAAGCACAGAAAAGCCTAAGCGCCAGAAAAGTGCCTCAAAAAAAGTTCATAACGAGTTCAACGTTACGTGGCGTAGGACTCGGAGCGTCGGGGTGTCTCGGTGCGTTGCGCTGAGCGTCGCCTCGGGAAGTCTCGCGTGCTGGGCCGTTGACGGTGCAGTTCCGTCGCTGCTCCTCGAAGAACGGTACTTGCGGGAGCGGTCGTGGCCGGAACCTGGTCACCACCAGGCGCCACGTCACCGAAGGCCGCGGGCAGTCGGCACCCGGTAGCAGCCGGTAGACGATCGCCAGTCAGTGGTCGTTCAGGAACGGGGCACGACGCAGCGCGTGTGCCTGCCACGGGCCAGGACACTGGGGAATAGGACGGTGGTCAGGGGAGGCCTTGGCGTCAGGTAGATCCCTCCGAGCTTGGGTCCCCGAGACCCCATGAGCTCTCGATCTGCGCCTGGATGCCGCTCTCCTCGAACCGTCCTCTCGGAACTCCTCCACTGGAATGGCCGTCCTTCCTCGTTCCCGTCTGGCCTCGTCACCGCTCCGTTGTGGCCGGCTCTCATAGGCTACTCGCGTTCACAGTCATCAGCTCGTGTAGCCTGCCACTTCTTTTTCGGCCCTGCCAAAACGAGGACAATCCCTTCATGTGTCCGCGACGTCGCCGTCGTCGTCGTCCCCGCCGACTGAGCACTTCACCTTACATGTGTTCCCCCTTTAGAAAATTTTTTCTTCCGTGAAAAAACTGCACAAGGCGGTGAAGAATCACTGCTGGGTGGTCGGATGGCGTAGACGTAGTTGGCATCACGGTGAACACCATCCCACACACGGTGAACACAATCCCTCACATTCAGCGACTGTCACGCACACTCGCGCACTACAAGTCTCCCGTGAGTCACCGCAACACTTCACGATTCGCAGTGTCATGCCATCATGCAATACTATTTCGCTATAGTACAACAACCACTCCTAAACTTTACACATCAGTGCAATAGAGACACATTTTCTACAAATATTTAGTCCGACCACTCTAATTCTATTCTCTAACAAGCAATAAATTAATAACACAATCTATATGTCTGAAGCAACCCGTTCCAAGCCAAGTCGATTCCGTGTTTTCAGCCCGCTTCATTGATCTGAGGCTTCATCTTTACTTTTTTGCACCTCTTCCACTCCGCACCCTTGGCGAGGCTATCAGTTTGGTTCTTAGAGTCAGCTGTGCTCACATCGGTAACGCGCTCAAGGCAAGAATCGCGGCTCGACGGTTCCGCCACAAACCAGCGGCTTCCAGGTTTATCCGCTTCTTTTCCCTTGCGGGCGATCTTTCGGGCCCGTTTGTTAGTCGCCCCCAGAAGGACGCACCGGGTACTTTGCGACTTGCGCTATCTGGCTTGCGGCGCTTACCCTGGACCTTGATTTTTACTGCTCGCCGTCTGACTTTCTTCCGATCTAGTTTCAGCATTCTCTTTTTTGCCTTATGCATGCCCGTTACTCTACGTTTCACTTTAGGCCTATCCTCATCAAGAGGAACGCCCTTCAATATTTTTGCTTTGCTCAGTTTTGCGTGCAAAGGACCGGTTGAAACCATTTTCCCGGGGCATTGCTTTCGCCCTTTCATGCGTTTTTGCATGTTTTTGCCGTAGCCTAGTTGCCCCTGCACGAACACCCTGTCCTTTTTTTTAGTGTCTTGGCCACAGTCGAATCGCTCTGTGTGGGGGTGCGTTTCCAGCTGGTTACCCAACTTGGTGCACGGCTGCGCTTGGCTGATCTCACACGGCGCATTCCACTCATCTGCACGCGGTGGATCTGCAACCGCGCCATGTTTGAGTAGGGGATCAGCTCGCGCTTCGCACGCGCCTTTCACTTCAGCGTTCAGCGCCTCACAATCTTTGTCTCCTTTTCTGGTGCACGCGGGCTCATCGCAGTTTGCGACCCTCGTGACGCCTCCGCCACGCGCCTCGGGTTTGTTACTCTCTTTTTTCCATGTTTTCTCGAGACTACGTTCTGTCGTTAACATACAGCAAAATATCGTCTCCTTGCTGTTAGCTTGTTTAGGGAAAGAATTGACGTTATGACCCACTCGGCGGCAATCCGAACAGTACGGTTGCTTTGGCCTCGAACGACAATCTGAGGCTTGGTGACCCAGCTTGACACACAGAAAGCACCGAGGGGTTCTGGCTGGGTTCGTCATATTCCTCGCCTCCTTTGACGACCCAGCGTCCTGCGTTTCCTTAAAGCCCTGCAGGTTGATTTGATGCTGGGCCTCGAGGAAGTTATCGGCGGCCTGCGTCATTTCCGAGAGTTTCGTGCAGTCCCTTTCCCGTAGGAAAACTGCTAACGCGCTGTGGCAGTTGGTCAGGAATTGCTCCGAGACAATTAACTGTCGTACTCCGTCATAGGTTTTAGGAGTACCTCCCATTTCCACCCAGCGGTCGAAGAAACTCTCTAGTCTCGTCGCATATTGCTTCGCCGTCTCACTGTCTTGCGGCTTGCTCTGCCGAAACCTTTCCCTGTAGCCTTCAACCGTGAAACGGAAGCGTTGCAGCAGCGCCAGTTTAGTCTTATCATAACCGATGGACTCGTCAGGAGACAGCCGTCCGAAGACCTTCAAAGCTGCTCCGGCTAGACACAAACTGAGCGCTGTGGCCCATTTCTCTTTCGGCCAACGCTGCCCATTCGCCACTTGTTCAAAACGCTTCAGATAAGCATCCAAATCATCACGAGCTTCATTGAAGACGGGAATGAAGTTGTGTGGATTGACATTAAAGACGGCATTCCACCGACTGCGCATCACCAGCAGTCGCCCCCGAGCCTCAACTCTCTCCAATTTCTGCCAACCTGAGTCTTAGCTGCAGGTTCTTTTCTTCCTACTCAAGTCGAACTCGTGCAGCCTCGCGCTCCTGACGGCTGGCCTCTCGCTCTGCCGCCCTCTCATCTCGCGCCTTCGCTAGAGCATCGCCAACCCACGCACGCAACTCCGCCTCACGCAACCCAAGACGCTCCCCAGTGGCAACTAACTCCTGTACGTTCATCGTACACAGATGCAGGGATAACTGTTGCACCGTAACCTCTCAATACGCAAACGCCCTCGTCCTGTCGCGGACGCCAATTTTGTAAAAAGGGAAGGAAAACCCCCTCTGCAGGTTCTTTAGTAGGGTGTGTTCAGTGGCGACTGGGGGTAGACACAGTCACCAGTTAATCAGACGAGGGCGCTTTGAGAGGTTACAAAGAAAACGTGTATTATAGAACAAAGCACGACGCAGACAACAATACTTAGACGATAGACTACCAGAAAGCTAACAAAACCGAAAACGTCCAACTAAAGCACAGAAAAGCCTAAGCGCCAGAAAAGTGCCTCAAAAAAAGTTCATAACGAGTTCAACGTTACGTGGCGTAGGACTCGGAGCGTCGGGGTGTCTCGGTGCGTTGCGCTGAGCGTCGCCTCGGGAAGTCTCGCGTGCTGGGCCGTTGACGGTGCAGTTCCGTCGCTGCTCCTCGAAGAACGGTACTTGCGGGAGCGGTCGTGGCCGGAACCTGGTCACCACCAGGCGCCACGTCACCGAAGGCCGCGGGCAGTCGGCACCCGGTAGCCGCCGGTAGACGATCTCCAGGCCGTGGTCGTTCAGGAACGGGGCACGACGCAGCGCGTGTGCCTGCCACGGGCCAGGACACTGGAGAATAGGACGCTGGTCAGGGGAGGCCTTGGCGTCAGGTAGATCCCTCCGAGCTTGGGTCCCCGAGACCTGATGAGCTCTCGATCTGCGCCTGGATGCCGCTCTCCTCGAACCGTCCTCTCGAAACTCCTTCACCCTAAATGGCCGTTCTTCCTCATTCCCGTCTGGCCTCGTCACCGCTCCGTTGTGGCCGGCTCTCATAGGCCACTCGCGTTCACCGTCATCAGCTCGTGTAACCTGCCACTTCTTCTTTTTCGGCCTTGCCAAAACGAGGACAATCCCTTCATGTGTCCGCGACGTCGTCGTCGTCGTCGTCCCCGCCGACTGAGCGCTTCACCTTACACACTCCCTCCCACTGCCCTTCATTACCTATGCAGGAAAACGGATCTTGAGGACAGGCCCGCATAGAGTGGACCAGTGTGGCTAGTTCCTCACAGAGTGGAAAGCTTGTCGAGGGGAATTGCGAGGGGCGAATGTGGTGCAGTGGTGCTCGGCAGGCGGCCAAGGAGTTTGTCTGCAGGAGTCGCCATAGGCGCTGCGGATGGCTGGTTAGCTCAGGAGCTATCTGGGCGTTGGTTCTGCTTAAAGGGACCTTGCAACGCTTTTTTCAACTTGTTTCGAAATCCTAACCGCTTGCAGAACGTAGTCACCCAACACACCCGGTACTTAGATTAGGGGGTCGCAAGGTACCTCAGCCAATAATTACGGCTCTATGCCCATCAGATAACTTGGAAACTCGCTCAAAAGATTTTTCTCTCTTGCCGGTCTTGACGTTCTTCGGCCGCCCGAATTAGGTCACTAAGGCCATGTAGCGGCTGTTGACCCCTTTTCCTTCAGTTGCAGCAGCGAGCGCTTTTCGATAGCAACATTAAAAATAAAGCCACAAAAATAAAACAGAAACGGAAGGCCTATGTTGTGTGACAAGCAAATCACGCTGTGCCGCTCCGTGCTGATGATAACTACAGCTTTCGCAGTGCTTCCGGACGCAGAGGAAAAAGTGAAAGCGATTATCGAAATTGTTGCACGGTCCCTTTAAAGGGAGAGGCAATCGATTTTTGTCGAGTATATGTTCTCTATCCCAAGTGAAAGGACGCCCGTTAAAGTAATTTAACGAGGAACGGTACTGCTGATAACGCCGTAGAACCTTGTATATCAAAGTTTTTATATCTACGAGCCGTATGTGCCCTCCCAAAAATAATGCTGGCAACCATGACATACAGTAGCGCGGCAACATACTTTCTTCTGCATGTGAGATGAAGAGCGATATTTAAAAACTTGTCCCCAGCTAAAAAGTCTGCATCGCTGGCTTTCTTATTCCTTTATATGTTTTTTTTAATTCACCAGTCTATTTTGAACGTAGGCGCCATCTTTTGGGATAAAATATAGGTAGAATCTGGCTTCACGTTGTGGAGGTCGGCAGTTCGATTCCCTCCGGATGCGTCTTTTTGTTTAAGCTGCCGTTTGCGTATTTGAAAACTGAAGTCAAATATTTCGGCCTTAGAAACGCCCCTGATTCAGGCACAATCGTCCAAGCTCCTTCACTGGGTGTGTTTACTGTACGCTGCCGTTTATTCTGGTCATGGAGGCTCAGCCGCAGCGAGCAACCCAGCGGCGCCGGGCGGCGCGTATTAAAAAGTTTCAGAATAATGTTTAAAAATACATATATAATACATATACAATTTAAACTTATACAAATAGTTGTGTTAAAAAGTTTTCATTAAATGAATAAACATTTCAGAAGTTATAGATTGCTGCTAGGTTTTCAGGTCACGTGACAGGGACACATATTGTAGTGTCAAGTTTCTACACTGCGAACCGCCACCCTTCCTATCTTAGAAAGTTTGGTGTCAAATTAAAATTATTTCCGCCAGTTTGTTTAGCTATGTCAAACGCTGGCTTCAATGAGCTAGAGAACATATACGCGACAAAAATCGGTGTTGCGTCCCTTTAAGGGATTGGAGTCAGGTTGAGCATGCTCGATCACTTTTATGGAAAACTGCTGTCTCGGAGTGCTGCTTGTTTGAGCGAGCGCTGCGGGCGCCCAAGCAAGCCCGCAGCGCCCAGCAAGCACTCAGCAAGCGGCATGCCTCCAGAGGATTACGGGGAGGAGTGCTGTGGCCACTTAGCTCTTGAAAGTTTATGCCTGCGCTGGCGGGTGCTGATTGATGGGACGCGGACGTGTCCCTCTGGCCCGCGCTGTGGCCGTAGGTGACATGTCATGCACGATGGTGTCGCCTGGCCTGAGACTGGGTCTATCGTATTCGGCAAGGTTGGAGATCATGAAGTGAGTCGAAACTTTACCCTTTATAGGCCTGGCGGATCAGTAAGGTGTTCACGAGTTCGAGATGAAGTACCGGAACTCCTTGTAGTGTCGTATACCTGTCAAATGAAAAGGCACACGATTTCTCGGATGTAACACGGGAGCCGAAGGGGCTCGTGTGCGGTCGCGTTGGCCCCATGACCTAAATTTCCAATTAGAACTACAGGTTCTATTCACCGGCACGCCGCTAATGGCGGCAACGATGTGTGTGCGCATCTATGCCTGCGCATGTGCGTCCCCGTTGCTGAGGTGGCGTACTATGTACGGGCTGTTCGAAGCACAGATGGCCGCGACTCCTCGGACTGCCGTGTTAACGTCGGTTACGCGTAGAGTAGTTGTTCCGTTCATCGGTGTGACAATCTTGTGCCCTAACTCAACCCCAACTTCCTTACGACAGAGTACAAGTTGTAGTAACTCAAAGGCTGCAAAGTGAGCGCCGTTGTAGCGCTGTTGTGGAGAAGTGTAGTCTGTCCCGCCGGGCTGAATTACATCGACGTCAGGTACTGTTTAGCGCAGCCTGCCTGTCGCAAGACTCAAGTCGAGTCATCAGCACAGATCAGATCATTCCGAGCTGCCGTACTTGCTATCCGCCACATAAGAGGGTTCAGCAGTGCCGGCCTCCCATAGACAATACATGGACACTTTCAGAAGCCATAGCGCGACTAATATTTGGCCTAACCCTTTGGGGTTAGTATCAACTTTTTCCACTTTCAAAAATGGGGGGAATGTTGCGGACAGATTTTTAAACTGGGATCTCGTTTTTTTACAAACGAGTAAGAAATATGAGCAAAAACATGGATTTTCAGGGTGCCTGTGTTTCTGCGCGCCGCATTGAAAAAAATCTCCCAATATCAAAATTCTGTTCGCAACATTCCCTCCCTTTGGCTCTTCTGATTGCATACATGCCGGTAGAATTCTTCTAAGGCGAATAGTTTTAGCGCTAGGCTTTCTGGAAGTTCCGCAGCTCGAGAACGCTCGCAATCAAATTTCCCACTCTTGTTGGTGGCTCCGTCTTTCGTAACCAGGAGGAAACATTATTAGGCTCTACCACTCACCGCGTACACGCTGCGGTCTTGCTATGTTACTGCGCGGATAGCCGGACTTTTGGGCTTATGCGGCATGCGCGCGAAAGAGCGAAGAAAAGTTTGCCGTCACTCGTGCGAGGGGCACCACCGCTTTGATTGCAACTATGCATTGCAGCGTTATCTCTTGCGAGACGGGTTCCACGCTTATCAGCGCGCGGGTAAGAGCATGGTTAGACCGATGGCGTTGGTCGAAGCGGTGAATATTTTGCTTTTTCACCGAACGACGGCTTGATTCCGCAGTAATGCTGTTTAGTTTTTTTTATTATTAAACTCTGAGCAAAGACAAAGCGCTTGCTGTAATTGACGCGACCTCAAATCTCGCCGGTAAAGTTGCTGCTTTTGTCCATTATATACTGGCAGTGTCACGGTGCAAAAATGCAGGAGTATTTTTTTTGTACGATGGGGGAAGGGGGCGAGGGGGTGGTTTCGCACTTGAGCGGCTAAAAAAACTTTAGTGGGGCTTCCTGAACGGAAAACGCCACCTGACTTCTTTATTTTTCTGTTTGCTCATTAAAACGTTTTGCCTCCTCTTTCTGCTCCTCCTTCCTCTCTCTCTCTCTCTCTCTCTCTCTCTCTCTCTCTCTCTCTCTCTCTCTCTCTCTCTCTCTCTCTCTCTCTCTCTCTCTCTCTCTCTCTCTCCCCCTTTACGTAGCATGAGCAATATACATTTAGGAGCACCCGTTTTTCAGGTTACAGTGACAGCTTTTTCTTTATCTTCAACTGCGGCATTCCCGCGAACGGAGACTTAGCTTATGCAGCCACTTGCATCTGCGTACGCGTGCGTTAGCGGAGTAATGCGTAAACCCGCTGACTCGTGCGCTAATATGAAGCAGGTGTACCACATTATTGTATTGTTCAATTAGCGTAGCGACCTTCCTAAATGTCAGGGCGCGTTTATAGAAATCGTAAAATGCAACGTTTTTATTACTTGATTCCTTGTTTATATCCATTCAAGGCAGAAATTGCTGAAAGTTGCAGACGGAGGTAACTGTGCGAGCGCACAGAATGTTCACCTTACTTGAAATTAAGTATATTAAATCAAAAGTATCACTCTCCTTGTACTGCAAGTAATGGAAATTCTTCAGGCTGAATGTGCCCTTCCAAAATTGCTTCTTCACACCGTTCGATTTTCAGTCCCCAAGGCAAAGAAATGCACGGTGTGCTGTAAGATGCACTGATACAGCGTAGAGGTAAGAAAGTCACGCTCGGAAGTTCAGCTTAGTCTTTGAAGGAACGAAATTTGATTTTTCTGTTTTTTTTTCCGTTTCTTTCTTTCATCGTCTTTTCCATCCCTGCTAGCGCGGTCTTTGTTTAATAGTGACTGTTTTTATTTCCGTTCTTTTTATTACGTTTAGGGTTCAGCGCTCATTTTGAACCCTTTAAAGCATGGATAAGCGATTGGTCGTCAATGACCGTTCACCGGTGTTCGCCTTCCTTTATTTTTTTTATTTTTTTTGTCTCAGTCCACGCACATACATCTTTTATTTATTCTCGCAGTCTGGTCAGTTTGTGTACAAATGAGACACGAACGTTACAATATGTTTTCTAGTATCAGCGCATAATACGTATTTTAAAGCGAAGGTGCCACTTGTATGTAATTGTAACTTGTATCAACCTGTTGAAGCGCAGCACAAGACGAGGGACAAAAACGCAGAAGACGAAGATCGCAGAGTGTGTCTTCTCAGTGTTCTTTTCCCTCGTCTTGTGCCGCGCTTCCACACGTCATGTACCAACTCGTCAAAAACAACAACTCTCCTGTAACTCGTATGCATTCATGTGTCTTGTGGGCTGGCTACAACAGCACTTGCCTTGCTTATTCTGCACTTTTGTCGTTAAACCGATCAACGGCTTTATAATTTTAACCGCCCCCCCCCCCCCATCCAGAATTGCTGTTGGTGATGCTGAAATAAAGATTTGAGTGATTCGTAATTGTTAAAATGCTCTTTGGCGGGTACCTGGTTCATTTTCTTTTATTTATATTCCATTGGAGCATGCTCGGCGCATTTTTGTTACAGACGACCGTTCTAGACCAACCACTGGCAGGCCACGACGGTGACTTGCTTGATCTGGTCCCCTCCATCATGCTGGCGCCATGGCTTGTAATAACTCAGTGAGGTTCTGTCCTTTTACAGCTACATAAATGATACCATCGCAGTCTTAACACTTTTATCAGAAAAATCCTTAAATTGTATTTTGGATGAAACAGGTAGAAGCTATTCCATATTATATTTCCCTTTTTCCCTTTTTTTCAATCTATTTCTGGTCCCACACATGGATGGGTAATTGACGCTGTATGTTAACCTAAGGATTTGGGAAGCCAGGCATGTCCTGCTCAGAGAGAGATGATTTCGCCTTCGCGTAAAATAAGTGGACTTGTTTGTTTCTTTTCGAGATATCACACATTGCTTCTTATTTTGTGTATGCCCCCATGCACAGCTCTTTGATGTTTTTTTTTTATCGCTTACTCTCCGCATTTCATCCGCACTTGGGAAGGCGAGATTCAGTGCCCGAAATCATTCAGATTTTTTAGCCCAATTCGCGGATTCAAAAACAAGTGTTGCTCACTCTCTCAATTCATCGCGGCGTCTACCTCACCCCCGGAT
The DNA here is from genome assembly GCF_048455015.1 of Haemaphysalis longicornis. Classification (NCBI taxonomy): domain Eukaryota; kingdom Metazoa; phylum Arthropoda; class Arachnida; order Ixodida; family Ixodidae; genus Haemaphysalis; species Haemaphysalis longicornis. The sequence goes on along the minus strand of NW_027526361.1, from coordinate 167,181,714 downwards.
GTCATAGCACTTCAAGAGACCAATTCCCCCCCTCGCCTTCCCGGCTACGTGACGTACGGAGAAGACACTGGCAATAGACCACTGGCACTGGTGGTTTGCTCACACGCTGGTGAGCAAACGAATCACTGCTATCCAACACGCTCTCCAACAAGCAGAGAAGTTGGGAATCCTGGTAGAGCTCATCAAACGCGCTACAAAACCGATACATAGCCTCTTCCTTTTGAACATGTATTGCAGACCCAAATGTAAAGCCGGAAGCCTCCACGATGTGATCACTCAGGCCATCCGCAAAGCGGGAAGTCATCCTCTTCTCATAACGGGCGATTTCAACGCGGCCCACCAGCTCTGGGGTTACACGTACTCTAATACACGTGGTAATGCTTTGCATGCCATCATCGAAAACTACGACCTAACTCTCCTGACTAATCCCGCCTCCCTTACGCGCATGGGCAACAGCGTCACCAAGGACACTTCACCAGATTTGGCTATGATTGGTCACATCTCTCATGCGGACTTGGCGCACCTCGGAGAATATTTAGGAAGTGACCACGCCATCTTGGCCACCACCATACACGGCACAGAGTGCCGAGTCAAATTCGGCACGGCGCGTCTCACTGACTGGACCAAACTCCGAGAAGAACGACAAACAAGAGAAAAACCGACAAATCATCCACCAATCACTCTTCAAGAGTGGATATCCCGTCTCCACCAGGACGTCCAAAATCACACAAAAGTAATTGAGACGTCGACCACCGCCCCATGCGTGGACGCGCGCCTCCTCCACATGTGGGAAGCTCGCCGCAGTCTAATTAAACGCTGGCGCAAACAAAAGCTCAACCGTAAGTTAAAAAAAACTCATTGCTCAGCTTACAGAGGAAGCGGCACGCTATGCCGCCTCATTGTGCAAAGAAAACTGGCTCGCCCTCTGCGATGGTATGTGCGTAACTCCCTTAGCACTTCCAAAACGTGGAAGCTGCTGCGTTTTCTTATAGACCCCGGCAAGAGCAAGACGGAATCCCAACGCACAATGGCCAGAATTCTTCACCAACACTCGGGAAGCACACGAAACCTGCTCGCCACTCTTACGACCCGCTATCTTCCCACTCACCCTACGGAGCCCATTCCCCCCTACTCTGGAAGGCCCAACCCGCTCCTGGACGACGACATCCATCTGCATGAGGTTACGGCCGCTCTGGACAAGCTTCGCCGCAATACGGCGCTCGGAATAGACCAAATAACCAACAAGGCCCTCGCTAATCTGGACACCCCTTCCCTGCTTGAGCTAAAGGATTATTTCAATCACATCTGGCAGACGGGTTTACTCCCAGATGAATGGAAAACAGCGGAAGTCAGGCTCATACCTAAGCCGGGCAAACCACCGAGCACTGATAATCTTCGACCTATTTCCCTCACATCATGTGTAGGCAAATTGTTGGAGCACATCGTTTTAAACAGGCTACAAACGTACCTCGAAGATCACGATAAGCTACCTACGACCATGTTTGGCTTTCGCCCTCGTCTGTCTACGCAAGACATCTTACTCCAGCTCAAGGAAGAGGTTATGCTGCCTGCCACCCGCAACTCACCCACAGCCATCCTTGTGCTGGACCTCAAGGGGGCGTTTGACAATGTTAAACACGCCGCCATCCTCTCGCAACTAAATGCTCTCGACTGCGGGCCTAGAATGTACCAGTACATAAGAGATTTCCTCACAGATCGTAGGGCAGCACTTAAAGTGGGAGACCTAGCCACAGATCCCATCCTGCTGGGCAGCCGCGGCACACCACAAGGGGCAGTGCTCTCCCCTTTGTTATTCAATATTGCGCTGATCGGTCTCCCTCCCTTATTGGATTCTATTGCGGGCATACATCACGGCTTGTATGCAGATGATATTACCATCTGGTCGAAGACAGGATCGTTAGGCGAGATAGAGAGAGAGAGAGAGAAATGACTTGTATTGATTCGTCCTGCGAGAAAGGTGCGGGTCAGGCCACGCAGGGCTTCGCCGCACCTCGTCTAACTACCTGCGCTAGGTAGCGGCGGAGAAACTGCAGCCAACACGGTCACTCATTACGCCAAGTCTTGCGGCCTCCAATGTGCCCCACAAAAATCGGAGCTCCTCCTTGTTTGTACAAGAAAGAAACTCCTCCAGAAGCCACCCACTGTCACCATCCACATGGAGGGCCACACCATCGTTCCCTCCTCGCATATCAAGATCCTTGGTATGACCTTTCAAGCCGATCGAACAAACTCCATCCTAATAAATAGGCTGAAACATACCTCGGACCAAGTCACACATATGATCAGGCGTGTGACCACCAAAACACGGGGAATGCGTGATGAGGACACCCTCCGCCTCGTCCAAGCATTCATAATCTCAAGAATTACATACGCCATACCCTACGCTCTTCTCTCCAAGTCAGAAATGGAGCGGCTGGATGTCATCATTCGAAAGGCCTACAAACAGGCACTCGGACTTCCCGTCAGCACGGCCACCGACAAGCTATTGAAGCTGGGCCTGCACAATACAGCCGACGAGCTCATAGAAGCCCATCTTTCGAGCCAAAGGTTGAGGCTGGGAGTTACAAGCACAGGGAGGACTCTTCTCTCTCGTCTGGGGCTCACATCCCCTCTGCAACGTCAGACATCTCAAATGAGAATTCTCGACCACAATATCAGGAAACAGCTGTACGTCTCACCGCTCCCTAGAAACATGCACCCTGTGCATCACTCTGGGCGCAGGGAAGCAAGAGCCAAGGCCATCCACACTTACTACGGGAGGGAACCAACCACAGTGTACACGGACGCGTCTTCCTATCCCGGCATAAGAGCAATGACAGCCGTGGTTGTCCAGAACAATAAGCACGTCACCAGCCTAACCCTACCCGGATACGACCCCTTACAAGCGGAGGAAGCGGCCATCGCTTTCGTCATAACGCAAACTACTGGCAGCGTAATCATCACAGATTCGCAGCAAGCGTGCCGCAACTTCTCATGCGGACGAATTCACCGCGCAACCCACCAAATCATCTGTCAGCGTCCACCAGACAGATCTATCATGATCACATGGGCACCCGCCCACTCTGCCGTCCCGGGCAACGAAACCGCCCACCTGTTGGCCCGAGAGTTATCCCGCCGGGCCCCGGGAAGCGAGCAAGAGAGGCCAACCCCGCTGATCACGTATTACGAAATAACGCAGCACTACAAGTTGGGACGTATCATCTACCCAGCACCGCATAAACACCTAACGAAAGAGGAGGAACGGCAGCTCCGTGCACTCCAGACGAATACTTTCCCCCATCCCACTAAATGCCACATCTTGCACCCCACCGTATATTCCCCGCTATGCTGCTTCTGCGGAGCCCCCGGGACGCTCTTTCATATGGTAGGGGGCTGCGCGCACGCCCCACTACATTCGCGAAATCCCTCCATTCCTTCTCGCGAGCTTTGGGAGAGAGCTCTGACCGGCTCCGACCTCAATGACCAGCGCCTGCTGGTGTTGAGGGCTGTTGAGGCGGGGAAAGCTCAAGGGGTCTTGGACTGAGGACTCCTCCCCATTGCTTTTTGCATTAAACACGTTTACTCTCTCTCTCTCTCTCTCAATAATTCCGCCCACAGTAAATACATCTGTAAATACATTTGTACCACACACGTGAATATGACAACATCCAGTTTACAGGGCGGGCCTGTACCTGATAATGCTACGATGACGCATCCATATTTCGGTGGCACGCTTCACAATTATCGCCCTCACGCTCTCACAATTATCACTCTCACACACACGCACACACACAGACACACACACGCACGCGCACACGCACACGCACAGAAACGCGCACCCACGCACATACGCGCCCACGCATGCACGCACGCACGCGAACGCTCAGAAGCGCGCGCGCGCGCACGCACGCACGCACACGCACACACACATGCACGCACGCACGCACACACGCGCGTACGCGCACACGCGCGCGCGCACATACACACACACACACAGAAACGCGCACACGCATCCACGCACGCACGCGAACGCACAGAAATGCGCGCGCGCGCTCGCACGCACGGACACGCAGACACATGCACGCACACACACGCACACGCACACACATGCACACACGCACGCATGCACGCACCCGCGCACATGCGCAGACGCACCCACAAACACACGCAGGCACGGAGCACGGACATGCATACACGTACACATGCACTCGCTCACACGCAAACACATGAACACGAAGGCACACGTAGGTGCAAGCTAGAGCTCTTTGATCTTACTTGATGTTCTCTGAGTTACTTTGATACAAAGTAACTCGGGGTGCAAGCATGCCAGGAAAATTTGACCCCAAAGTAGCATCGCGATTTCATGCAATTAATTATCTTGCATTGTATTTTCTGCAGATTCTTCACACCTATCTTTTAGAATTGCGAAATCAGTTTACCACTTCCATATAACTCACGAATAACCGTTGCTGTCCGGAATAAATCAGAGTGCTACTCAAAGATTCTTGATCAATTCGATAGCGAATTCCGTGCCTTGCCTGTACCTTGTAATACTTCATAGAAAGATACGCAGCACGCCCGTCCCACGTCGGGGAACTATACGAATACAGTGTGGCTAAAGCGCACCACCCGTGTGTACAGGAATAGCGACGTAGTACATTGCTCAGTGGAACGCCGCCGTGATTTCAGGGTTGCGGGCAGAAAAAACGCAACTACCCGGGCTACAGGCATCACACAACGGCAACGCAAAATTTAGCAATTTACCCGCCGCGGTGGCTCAGTGGCAAAGGCGTTGCGCTGCTGAGCACGAGGTGGCGGGTTCAATTCCCGGCCGCGGCGGCCGCTTTTCTGGTGGAGGCGAAAAGCAAAAACGCCCGTGTGTACGAGATTTCGGCGCACGTTAAAGATCCCATGGCGATCAAAACTAATCCGGAGCCCTCCACTGCGGCGCGCCTCATCGCCTGCGTTGCGTCGGCGCGATAAAACCCTACAACAATCAAAATTTAGCGATTTAAAAAAGCGAAAAGCAAGCACTCAAGAATGTTCCCATAGCAACCCTGCAGTACCCATGCACAACCGGACAGCCTAAACAAATATGTCCAGATACCCGTCACTGCGTGGCTGCGAAAAAAGCGCAGCGAAGATGCGGGTGCCATCCCGGCCTCTCTTCAGATGGAGGCGAGAAGGAACAACGTCCCCGTGTCAAGATTTCGCAGAACGATCTGTAGGTCGTTGTAATTCATCCGGAGCCCCCCACTATCGCGCGCTTATATCCCAGATGTTTCTGCAGCGTGTTACAGTCCCAAATTTTCAATTTTTTCAAAGCGCACCGAGCTTAGTCCAGGCCGAGTTGAGCTCATGCCCGACCATGTTCGGAAGTCGCCTTGTAGTCACAGCGTCAGCAGGCGCATATTCGTTATCTCGCCGCTGCCTCAGCTGACTGCGACGCGCGTCTGTCGCAGCCACGTGTACGCTGCGACTATTGATAACGCTGGGTCATGTAGTCTTGGAAAATGCGTGAGACTGCCCAGTTCGCGTTATCTGTTACAGTAAACGTTGTTAATTGAACGTTGAAAGGTAGTATCAGGAAGTGACAGAAATGTTGCGTTCGTGGCAGACATTCAATTAATCTGCATGGGTATTTCCATGATTCGAAAGAAAGCAAGAGCGCATCAGACAGGACGGAAAGACAAGTTTAATTTTTACCAATTGCTCTAAATGTTTTTTGGACGTGTCGATTTCGAATAGTGCCCAATTGAGTATTTATTGTTCTTTACGTTGTCTGTACATATTAACATTTAAGATTTTCTTTCACAGCACAAAAAGTCCAAAAATATTCATGAATGATCATACATACGTGCAAAATCTTTGTTAGCTGAATTTTTCCGTTTTCTGGAATGTTTGGTTTATTTCGGAAGACGGCTACGTTCACGGCCGTCAAGGCGTGCAACCACGCACTGTTTTATTTTATGGCACACCACCAACAGTGGTGTGCCATACTGTGGTGTGCCATACTGCCAACAGTGGTGTGTGGCACTGGGTAAATGAGGAATATAAGGCATACAGAGACAACACATAAGCAAGGGTATTAAATCAAAAATTAGTAAAAGATATGTGTGGGTATACGAGGTGTTTCATCGAGACTAGTAAATTTAAAAAAATGGGATTTTGGAAGCAAAGCTTTTTTTCTTGCGCTAAGTGATCAGGGGCCGTGGCGGGTGCCAAGTGCTATTTATGGAAATAAGTAACTTGACTTGGTTAATCACCGTTTCAATTATCCTAAGTTAGCTGCTTGATTGTAATGATTGACTAGTAGAGGATCATTAGTCCATCTCGTATCGATTATTACATTTCCGAAATTGTAACTCCGTGCAGAGGTACAGCGCTCAGAACCTAAGCTCACCAGATGTGCGTAAAGGGCTCGGGGCGGAATCTAAGCGCCGCGAAGCTGCGCCCTCAGGGCCTCAGGCTCATGTCACTCGGAGCTGTACATGCCACACGCACGCCGGGCTTTATCTTCGGCCTGAACAGAGGCCGAAGCCTGAACAGCCGAAAAGCATCTGGTAGCCGGATTTATAGGTTACAAAGTTATTACGTCTAAACAAGCTTTGGTCGGCCCATGTGGCCACCAAAACAATAATGACAAAAAAAGCGCTCCGACATTGGGAATGAGCGTCTCGGGTTACTGTGTTACTGGGGGGGGGGGGGAGCGGAGGCGATATACCACTGAAAGTGAACTAAGGGAGGGCATGTTTTGGCCCAAACGGATAACCGTTGGACCACCGTGGTAACGGAATGACTACACTAAAATGAGACTAGAAAGAGCAGAAGACCGCTAGCGCTATGAAAGAATGACATAAAGACATTAAGCGTAAATGAGTTATTCGGACAGAGCAATATAAAAGCAGTTGGACTTCCACGGGCAACGCCCTTGATAGGCTGATCATTCATTCATTCATTCATTCATTCATTCATTCATTCATTCATTCATTCGTTCATTCATTCATTCATATATACATACTGTCATGTGGGAAGAAGAGCCCATACCTGAAGGGGATTGGCCCCAGAAGAAGATGTTGTCAGAAAAGATGAAGAGAAAGAAAAATCAGCATACGGGATGGTGAGAAGGATTTTGAAGTGACCAATGGAGAAGAAACACAGGGTAATCGAAGAGGAGGAGGAAGTAGCTTGTTCAGCGAATGGGAGCCGCACATGATAGAATGCGAGGTGAAGAGGAAGAGAACAAAGGTGGAGTAGACAGAGTGGAACGACGTCTTGGAGGAACGGTGGCAAGTTCGGGCCGTGCCCCACAACGCACCAGCGGCATCGTACCGTTTGGCAGCGGGCTGCCCGGAACCACCGATTACCAGCAGCTTCGCTCTGCTGGCCTCCTGCTGACCGGCGGCATCGCACCGCCGGCGACCCGTCGAGCTGTGCCCCACGACGCACCAGCGGCATCGCACCGTCTGGCAGCGGGCAGCTCAAGACCACCTATGACCAGCAGCTTTGCACTGCTGGCCTCCTGCTGAGCCGCGCTGCTCAACGAAGACGTGGCATCGCACCGCGGTGATCCGGACCACGATGCACCAGCACGGGCCGTCGCAACGTGCTGCGACATTCGGCAACGGGGAAGCCTACCCACCGGGACACGTCATCGAAATAGCAGCGGCTTCGACGTGCTACAGGGTGGGACTTGTCTGAATTTGGCATAGACAGTTAATGTGCTATAGTTACTATTTGAGTAGAATTTTGATAGTGTGAGTTTGTGCGTGTTTCTTTTTGGTGTAGGGTGATATGCTTGTGAGTTTGTTATGATCGCGTTCGTTTGAGGTGTTGGTGTTGTAAATATATTGTGTGTAAATCAAATGCTTCAAACCGAGCCTCATTTCTCTGCCGCGTGAGACGCGTGACATATACATACATACACACATACACATACATACATACATACATACATACATACATACATACATACATACATACATACATACATACATACATACATACATACATACATACATACATACTACATGCATACATACATACATACATACATACATACATACATACATACATACATACATACATACATACCTGCGTATGAACATACGTACGTACGTACACTACTCAATTTACGCAGTGTGGACGTATTATAAAAAATTAAGAAAAAGCGTACGATAATTTAAGTAAACCGGCATCAAATTTCGTTATTCACATTTAGCTCAATGTGTATACATATGACTTTAGCGTTACGGGAACGTTTACCTAACTGTGACCTACGCATTGCACTTGTTAGATGCATTTCGTAGTTACGTAATATTTATGGTCACAATAATTTGTTATATTTCTTTACAAAAATAAACAATACAACAAAACGCCTCAAATAAGTGCGCTGCGTAGGATTTAAAGCCGTCTAAATAGAACATCTTGGTACACCAAACACATTTCGTGGAAAAGAACAAAAAGAACGAGCTAAGTGGGAAATCACCATTGTTACGTAGAGGATGAACCGGTCATAGAAGAGCGTTCTAAGCAGAGCCATGGCTGGATCCCATCCGCAACACCCCGTTTCCCGTTTCGCTTCACACGCTAAAAACACCGCGGAGCTAGACAAATTGAATTGTCCAAGAACTCACAAGTCGTCGCATCAATGGCCACAATTATTACCGTTCGAACCACTATGTGCGTAGCTTAGATTGGGCTTAACCGCTTGCATAATAGTGTGATCGGGAAAGTGATAGTTCTTCTTGTTTGGTGATTTTTTATGACGAAATGTTATCTCGTCGATACTACGTACAATCGTGTACTTTTACTTCAAATCCCATGTCGCATAGTACGAAACTTTTCAAAAGCAATACAGCGGTAATAAATTCCAACTAAGCTGTTTCACTATTCTAGAAATGTTATAAATGATGTTATATCGACTGCGGAAAATATTAAGGAAGAAATTTGATCAGATTACAAATATGTTTGCATGGCGAAGCGGGTGACAACTTTAGGCACCCTTCTTCATCTAGAAGGGCTGATAAAGCTGTAGTTATTGCCGGCACAGCGCCGCACAGCGTGATTTGCTCGCCCGCAAGAAATGTGTTTTCAGTTTCTGCTCTGACATTGGTGTGATTTTCTTCATGCGTAACACTCGCATTCGTCGCTGCAGTAATTTAACACGCATACGTGGGATAGAATTCTCCTCGAAGAAGTCACGTTTCGTGGCTTCCACAGAAGCGCAACGAACCAAGCTTCTATCCCGCAAACGGCAGGATTGACAACGAATTCTGAGAGCAGCCTGCAGCCCAGTAGATCCACACGCACCTCTTGCCGCTTCCGTAGCTCGCTGCAATGCTCTTCTGTCGGTCGGAGCCATGTAACCGCCGCCGTTTACGCTGGCGCGAAAGTGAATTGTGTATACGCGCTGTCGTATTTCTGTGTTCTTACCTGTGCGCGTAGATTGATACCAAAGGTTTAGAAAACCTCTATACATTTTCTGTCGCCTTCTTAGACGCAGTGGCCTTATCTGGGGGTCGCATGAAATGAATGTATCTCTTCATTCGCACCACGAGAAGCACCCTCCTCGCCCTCTTTGCAAGTCGCCGACTTCGTGTTCTCCAGAAAAAAAAACAACAGCATGCAAAAACGCAAAAAGAAACATCTGGGCCAAGTCATGCCGGTATTCATTCCGTACTGATATCTGACATTCTTGGCCAAGATCTTCGGTCGTATCAGGGAACGCTCGTGTCATCGCACGACCGATGCATGCCGTCATCTGAGCTATATTTCCTTTCGTGCGGCGGAATAAAGCGTGCTTCGGTGTCCTGGTTGTTTTTACACTGATAGATTGCAACTACCTGACGCAGCTTTTTGGGGGCGGTACGTGATGCCATCTAGGAAGCGAAAAAGTGCGAATCTGAGTTGGCGCCGAACTGCTGAACCCTCTCGGTTCTCTGCGAGCGCCCTCTCCTTCGGCCACCTGCTGATAGGTGTCGCTAGTCTCCCAGCTAACAATGCCCCCATTGCTACGCTACCCGCTACTGTCGTAGCTCCACCGCTGTGTACGTGAACGCGCACAATTTCTTCGGAAGAAATATTTGGCCTTTCTACTCAACGAATCTGGCGTGGTAAAGGTGAGGGCTCACATGTGTCAATATCCGGGGTCGGAGGCGACTGCGCTGCAGCGTAGGCATTTCGTGCGTCATAGCCCTAGCAATTGCTCAAACCACTGCAGAGATCCTTATTACGGACTGCCAACAAGCATGCAGAACGTTCTCCAGCGGCTTCGTCTCACCCCCCGCCACACAAATTCTGCTGCAGCATCCTCTGCAACACCGCGTAAGGATTATTTGGACTCCCGCCCATGCCGACGTGGCTGGCAACAAAGTTGCCCATCAGCATGCCCGAGATCTGACACGCCGGGCTAGTCAGGAGTTCTGCGAACAGTGGCGTCACTGTCCCCTCTTGTCCCACAGGGAAATCACGCAGAACTACCGCTTGCAACGAACAATGTACCCTCCTCCACGCAAAAACCTCACAAAAGAACAAGAACACCACCTTCGAGGTATCCAAACCACACCGTTCCTTACCTAATTAGAGCCCACATTCTGACCCCCAAACTGTACTCCTCGCAATGCCGCTTCTGTGAGGCTCCGAGCATGCTTTACCATATTGTGTGGGGCTGCAATAAGAACCCCAACTTACCTCCCCCTCCTGGCCCTTCCCCTCCCCTGAGCCATGGGAGAGAGCACTGTACAACTCGGACCCTGATGGCCAGCTTTGGCTGGTGAAGACAGCCCAAGAAGCCGGACGGTCTCTCATGGGGTCCCGGAATAAGGACTCTTCCCCGAGGCGAACTGCTTTATAGGGACGTTTATTCCTCCTCCTGCTCCTTTGTAGGAAGTTCTTTCTCTTATGCGCTGTAGCAGATGACACTCATCATCATCGGTCTCATCAGCACCGACCGAGCGGTGGCACGTGCTCGCGCTGCACCCTCGCGCTGCACCCGCCATCACTTGTATTAACGCCCTCATACTAGACGTGTGTTCTCCACCCTCTCACCACGGCTTAGCAGCCGGAGGACCTCGAGGTCCACTACTTCCTTCTTTCGCGACTGCGCCTGCATCCTCACTTGGCTAGGCGCAGTTTTCTAGGGCGAGTACAAGATCACCACGGAATGTGCCTCCGGTTATTCATATTTGTTGACGCCACGGACGAGATCGGGTGGTAACGGTGCAGACGGCGGTCGCCGGACCTGTTTCAAAGCAAGGCTTTCTACCTCTGCCAGCCAGCGGTTCCTTCGCTGCGTGCGCGACAAGGAATTCCTAACGCAGCTTTGGAGGGGGAATGTGGTTTTCGCTCACGGAGCACAGTGTAGATTGCGCGGTGAATTGTTACTCAGCGTTGCCGGCGCGCAGGTGCCTGCTCACAACGGCGGGCGAGTCGGCGGGACGGCTTTGTCGTATGCTTTAGCGACGGTCGTTTGGGGCCTGTTTTGGCGCAGCTTCGCGTCCATTGCGCGCTTCCTTCGCATGGCTTAAGGTATGCGGCCACCTGTTTCAATTTTTTTTTAATTTTGACCGTTCAATTTTTATTTCACATGGATCCTATAAAGGACCGCATTTTGTGATATTCAAAAGCTAAAAGTAGCGAAACTATTATTTATGCTTGCTATTGATAAGAAATACGGCAAGCTTCGCTGTTGCCGGAACATTTAAACCTATTGAAATGTTTGCAGGAAATCCAAAATGTTTGGCACAGAGGTGGCTAACTAACTATACTGTACAGTGAATTAGGTTCTTTGCCATCGGATATTTGGGAATCAAGTTATAGGGAAAATACCAAAAGAAACCAAAAAGTGTCATTTTTTCTGCATTCCTTGAAATAAATTATGACTACATCAAAACTTACTGTTCATTTTTAGAAGCCCTAGTTCATTGCACAGTCTAGTAATACAGGAACGAGCCTGCCAAGTTTGATTTAAAAGGAATTGTTTTTTTTCGAGGTTACAACTGTTCGCGCACGAAAAAAGGGCGAGAAATCTAGTTTTGAGAAAAAAAGAGAATAAAGTTTTTCGATCCAGTTACAAACCAGATGACCGTGCTTTGGAAAGTTAAAATTCACCAGGTTCATAGCTAGAAGCCAGATCTTTTTTTGGCTTTTGTTGCTGCCCGCATTTTCTTGCGGAGAGGTTCAGCGTCACCTATTAGTTGGCGCTTTTCCTTTTTCACTCGGTGCTGGTCACTGGTACAAGTTGCAGGGGGAGCGTGGTGGCCAGGTTCAGTGCCCACTCCCTCAAAATACTTTTTATACATCTGTTGGTATGTTTCAAGCGTCAAACAGCATGTCATATAACAAAAAGAAGGGTGGGCAGGCTCAAGGCGCGTCTTAGGCAACCCAGGACAGTTGGGCAAAAACAGATGATAGTGTCCGCATAGCTATAATCATATTACCTTAAATTGAAGGTTCTAGCAACGGTACCTCACAATTGTTCTCGAAGTTTCCAAGCTTTGCAGCCCTAACCGACACATACACGTCCACATTGTCTTCGGTTGGAGCATTCACTCTGTACCGACTGTCACGAAACTTACGCTTCTGTCACCTTGGTGGCCTGGACCTGACTTGACCTTTTTATTAAAATGTCCAGGGTATGTTATTACTGCTTTCACTAGGAATAATACCTATAAAAAGGATGAGCCCGGTAGCATTAACCGCAGGAACACAAAGCGAGCGCAAAGTAAACGAGGGACGCTTGTGGGGTCATGCATCCCTCTTACTGAAACTTAAAGCAATGTTTAGAAAACGTAATCCTTACAAATTGTCTTTGAACAATATTTTACGTATCAGACTAAAAGATGCCACATAAATTTCTAATATACGTTCTCATTTTCGCTGCGTAATAACTTTCTGTTACCCCACCACTTTTGTTTTGGTTACAGAACCATGCACTAGCTGTCAAAAAATTGGCTATAACTTTTGAACTAACCAAGATAAGAACACAATTCTTTCTGCGGAACATAATTCTTTCTTATTTGTGTTCCCAAAGTGTAACACAGAAAAATATGGTATATTTTCGAAAAAAAAATGTCTTTTCAAAGGTGGCAACTTACCTTAACTTGTTCGACAGCACCTCAAGGGTAACCCTGATCCGACGGAATTAAGTGGTCGTAAGGCAAAGAAAAGTTAAGGATTCGTTTGCAGGGCGGGAAAGCAAAATGGAGAGACCACATGCAGACATCTCGCCGGTGGAGAAACGCTATCTTTTGCGCACTGCCTGCCGTTTTCTAAATTGGAGAATACCACTTCGGTTGTGTTTTAACAGGTATTACAACAGGCGAAAGGAGCAAATGTTTCTGATGGCGATTATAAAAGTTCTCTTAGCTTCCTCACAATTTTCAAACTTACTAAACTACTAATTTAAATTAAACAGGAATCACTAAGGTAACATGCCGAATTGTTTTGGTGTCTGCGCTTGTGTCGGCTGGTTGTGTAGCCCCGAACTAGCGCATCAGGATGGGTAGGTTCCGCTGTGTCACCTTTCGAAAAACGCTCCTCTCCGTTTTCTTTCGGCCGATGCACGGCTGGGCTGCAGCGGCGGCGTCCGCCGCTCTAGCCCGGCCGTGGCCGACGCTGCTGCGTTCGGGACACCGTCCCCGCGAATTTCATATAGCGGCTGGCAAAATCTCTGGTTTCACACTTTGTAGAGCCTCATTTGGGAATTCAAGTGACATCGCATGGGCAATTGTTTTGGGGTCCGTTGAAAGCTTTATTTTCCCACCACTTTTACAACGTGGATTGGAGTCATTTTTTCCCGCGATATGTGGACGCATGCTCAGACAAGGCGGCCACTGTCATGGCGGTTTTTACTGTTCAACGCGCTAAACTTTTATGTGAATGCCATCTATACAAAATTCTTTATTATTAAAGACGATAGTCTTTCTTGGGCTACTTAAACCCAGAAATTTTGGTCTGTCTGTATGTCTGTCTGTCTGTCTGTCTGTCTGTCTGTCTATCTGTGACTCGATTCACCCACCCGGCCAAAGCAAAACAATGCCTGCGCAATAGTCTTATATAGTCACAGCTAAATCTACCCGTCTATGTCCGGTGTAATGTTCATACTTGTCAATATTGTTGAAGAAGAACAAGACATTACGCAAATATGACGCAACAAATAAATACAAAGTGATATTTGCAGTGTTCCTTTATAAAAATGCAAACATGCTTGACTTTTGCGAAAATAAATACTTCATCAACTGCAGAAAAAGAATTCACTCCGCCGTCCCCTGCTGTTGCCCGCGCCACTATAGGTTCTGGCGCCATTTTAAGAAATCAACCGGAAACTGTTACGCAAGGTTCCACTAGATAGGTTCCAAGTTCTGCTTGCAACGCACGTGGAATAGGGAAACGCGGTTCTACAAAAGTTGAAGTAGGGCGCCTCGATTAACGCGCGTCTTCGCCGTACGGCAGCGTTCGTATCAAGACACCCGGCTTGGAGCAGCGGAACGCGGCAAATTTAAAATGATTTAAGCAAACATTTGGCGTCTTTACCTTGGGAGAAGCGCGACTCAAGATGAACAACATGAGAGGTGAGCGGTAAAGCGAAGGGAGGCATTTACTTCGCAACAGCTTGTAAAGACTATCGTCTTTTGACGGCATTTGCAACGAAAGGAGCAGATACGCGGCCAATTTTTTTTAAGATTACCTTCCCTTATTTTCGGTGTCTCCTTCACACGAGCTACAGTGATTTACACTAACAAGACTGGCCTTCTAAGGCAGTGGCTGGCCCGTCAAACACAGCAAGGTGCCGTTCGCTTGCGCCCGTTTAAGTCGGCAAGGATCCGTGGCCTACCAGGTAGCATGCCTCAGACGAGGATGCTGCTCTTGGAGCGCTCAACTTAGCGCCAGCTGGACTGCAAGACTAAGGACCAGGAAGCGGGTGTGTGTAGTAGCTTGGCTCAGTGACATCGTCTATACACCGTAAAGGAGTGTTATTCTGTGTGAAATAGCTGGCGCATGTAATGCCTCACCAAGTATTTACCCTCATAGCATTCATAATATTTGCTTAGTATTGCGATTGTGCAAAAATAATTGTTCTATGGCTACCCGAAGCTTGGGAGGAAGAGAGGCGTGAATCTTTGTTGCCTGCTTTGACAGCCCAGTCGCCTTCCTCTTCACTCTGTTGGGGGATTCGCCAATATCCGTGCCATTACATTCGGCCACATTGCAAAGGGGCGCACCAACGACCTGTTGCTGTGGTCCGCTGGCTCTGGCTTGATGTTAAATTCAAGAACAGCTGAAAAGCCTGCTGTACTTTTCCTGCCGGTGAGTGCTTCTCACGGCTCGTTTCAGGTCTTCCTTTCCGGTTTCTGCGGGGGCTACGATTTCTTCCGTTGACGAGTGAGTCATAGTTTTTCCGGTCAATCTTGGCCCTCAAAGACGCGCGTCATCCTGTCCTTCCTGTCTGGTTGCTTTAAAGGAGCCATGAAGAGAAAACAAAAGTTTGTTTTATTCGAAAAATTAGGTGTTTCATAGTACCCCAAGCGCTTTCCCGGAAGCAAATGATGCTTTATTCACTGAGAAATAAGGCAATTTAAGCCAAAATTTTAAATCTCCCGCTAAAATTGAACATTCCGTGACGTGTACAATGGCGTCATAGAGCCGGTCCATGAAACAGATACTTAGTATGTCGACTCCATATAGCACCCACACGCGGGAGTCGATCGAGACGGCGGCCATTTTAAAAATACTAGTAAAACCTAGTGCACCCGCAGCCCTAGTCATGGAATCGCCTGATCCGGAGAACAAAACTCTCGCCGAGGAGCTCGGGCTTGCATTTAACAACCTCACACCACAAAAACGCTCAATGCTTCTAAGTGCACGAGCGGCAAGAGTTGTGGGATACGCGGTGGACGGGAAAGCGACCATTCCGCGATAGCCACAACAGACGAACGCCCAGCCGTCGGCACCGCTGCCTCGTCAGCCCCGTCGCGACGGACGAATATAGACTGGTATGTATGTGCCGTATTTTGATTACGGTTAATAATAGTTCAATTTCAGTAGCAGTATCACTTATGCCAGTTGGCCGGTGTCGTGTATGGAAAGCCGTTCGCGCGAGCTCTCTGCTTCGACCAGAAAGATACGAACGTCAATGCGCGGTGTTTACGGCATTTTTTTTCCCCAAGGTCAGAGCGATTTGACGAAGTCGGCGACGAGCGCCAGCATGTCCCAGGAGTGAGCTAACGTAAGGGTCCCTGCCGTAACTGAACAAACTGAAGTTTTCAGTGGTTGTAAACTGGAAACGAGCTCGTAACGACAGCAGCAAGCCAACACCATTCGAAACTTACGCGACGACTGGCACTATCTCGTCGCTTCTTGCTGTTCCTTACTCCCCTCGTTTCTATTTTTACCTTTGCTGGTTGGCGATATGACGGCCAACCTCCTGTGAAGGGATTACGATACGAAGCAAGGTCGCGGCTGTGCGTGCTGGAATGGTTCGTTGGCCCCGAAGAGCCTCGAACCCAAAAATTCGTCTGCGCGACGGCGAGATGTCGAGTCGGCCGCGGCGCTAGTTTCGTACGCATTGGCGCACACGCTTGCGAGTTCGTTCGGACCTTCAACCGTTTACTCCACCGTTCTTTGTCATAAAAAGAATGTGCAGTATGTTTCACGGGCATTTAGCTCGCTATGCAAGCTGTAAGCCCTGCCTAACATGCGTTTGCTTTTGCCGGCCTCCGCCAATCGCAGAGCTTAGCCCATGTGACGGCATAGGTTCTGTTGCGGAAAATGAGCTGGTGGGTCGCATGGTCATTTCCTTTTTTCCTAATTATGTAGCTTATTTGAGCGAAGTTTGCGTTATAAGTGGTGTCGCTATGGTTCTAACGAGGCAATCTTTCGAATGAACCAAACTTGTGTTTTCTCTTCATGGCTCCTTTAAGTTGGTACTGTCACTTCTGTGGACTTTGTCGTTGTCCTTTTCGACCACAGTCGCTGAAGCCCACTTTTCAGTGACTGGAGCATTCTTGTGTTCTCTAGCGCTTGCGGCGTCTGTTTGGATGTTTGACATTATATGCCGGGGCTGCCAGCTTCCCCCGCCATGTCTGTTTGTTCGTCGTCATCGGTCCGAGCTGAAGCGATTGCTGGTTGTTTAACAGATACATGAGGGGCGTCCGCGGATGGGTTGGTTGGGGTACCCATTTTGATCGTCTTCTCGCGTTGCTGTGGGAACAACAAGCACTCCGTGAGGTTGTTGGAGTAGCGCGTCACAGTGGACAAAAAGTGGTCTTCCACCTTCACTCTGCCTAGGTTTAAATGATCCAGGGAACTTCCTGGTGTCACGTTATCCTGGTTGGAGGGTGCGACCGTCGGGATGCCGGGAGTGGTAGGATCGTGGACTCGGGGTGACGGGCGTGAGTATCGACAAATCCGGCCGTTGCTCCCGTAGACATTTGGATGCCGACCCGGAAAGCGCCGAATTGCTACAGCACTGCTCCTTGTGTTGACAATGTCGTTGAGCTGCGCACAAGTGCCCTGTTGGAGTTCCCGGTTGACCTATATGCCGACGCAGGTGTTGGGGTTCCCGACCTTGTTTGCCTCCGTGAGATTTCGATGGCCTTCCAGTCGACTGAAATCGCACGAAGGCAGAGGCCAGCTCCCCGGAAATACTAACTGCTTCGGTCCTGCACACGTCGAAGGTGGCTCATCGACGAGAAAGGCCTGCGTCTGCACAGAGGAAACAATCGGCGGATAACTGGCTTGGTACGGGGACTCGGCACACGAGGCTCCTTCTTGAGTCACAATTGGGGTCACCTTGCTCTTTGCATCCCCGTGCTTCACGGCCATATCACACAATTCGGGACCAGGGCCAGTATCTCTGCCGGGGTCTGCAGCGATGCCTGTAGGTGAGGCTCCTTTGCCTGCCTTGTTGCACTCTGCTGCAGTTCTACGGCCAGGTGAATAAAATCTTGCAGGCTCAAATCTGGTGGGTGCAACGTGAGGGTTGCAGCTTGGGCGGGGTCAGTAAGACCGTTTATGACGTGCTGCCTCGCTGCAGGAAACAGCCAAGGGAGGCCGCTGTCTACGACAAGGCGGAGCTTGTCATAGATGCAGACCTTGATCTCCTCTCCGCGGCCTTCATACCGGCTCCGCATCCCCATGTAGCGGGTGTCATAGGTACCTGAGAAGTTACCTTACGCTGCGGTGAACGCCCCCTTCCAGCTTATGTGCGCTGTATAAAATTTTTTGGGGATGTTTTGGTACCTCTGCTTGCACTGATTCATTGAACCACTAGACAAGGCGTCTGGTTGAAGAACAAACAAAAGTGATTAGAAGTCCTCGCGTGCGAAAGTGTATATTTGAGCATACCTCATGGCATGCACTCACGGTATGCATACCTCTTAACAACAATCATAGCTGGAGGTACGATCGGGGATTTTTTAAAAATCTAACCAATGATACAACAAAAAGGATTTTCCTGCGATATAACCAACGATTAAGCCGCAATTTTTAGTATGCACATATGTTTCTCGGCAAAATATTTGTGCAGCTACGTATGGCTCACTTGTACGCTATCCGCTCAGTCGTCTGTCTTTATCAAAAATGTCTCCCATTTGAGGAAAATTAGCACCTGCACTGGTTAAGAAACTACCCGCTAAAGATATCACCGCTACAGGATCTTGGACACGACAGTACTGCTCATTTTGTTAGGAAGTTAGCCTAGGAGCAACACTAACAGCCTGAAAGGCTTGAAGAAAAGCTTCAGTTTTTGTTTATTCAATTTTTCTGAGTGGAAAGAGAAGCTAGAGCAAAATGCTAGGGCCTGACCAATGCTCTTGCTCCATGCTGACTTCCATAAACAACAGCGAACGTAAACTATAACATCCAGAACGTTTCAGCACCGCAATGCGTAGGCCCCACACGTACAAACAAAATTGCACTCTGAGACCCAAAGTAAGGAGGTGGGGGAAATGTATGTGTTCATGATTGAGAAACAGCACACGATGACGGACTGTGAATTGTTTAATCCACAGGAAAAACAATATACGAGCATACGCATGAAAGATTACAATTCACACATAGAGCATTCATTCGCGCATACTGGGAGCCAAACAAAAAATAATAAACATAAGTGGCACATATGCGGACATAATCAAACAGCTCTGGCAAGAAAGTAAACCTCTCTATCAGCGATGGTGGTAAGGGTTCGGTAATGCATCTGCTATTTTTTGCGACGTGAAGCGTCTCCACAACCTCGCGGGCAAGCCAGTCTTTGTGTTGAAGCAGCACCTCAGTGTGTTTCAAACACGGGTCGCATTTGCACTAGCAACAGTGCGCGGATTATGAACCGGTGCCAACTTGCCGAATTGACAGCCCTTCTGAGTACACGTAGGCGCAAACTCTCCTATACACAGGCTGAATATTTAAGTAAAATTTCAAGGCTCAGCGTACACAAGTACAACACCAATACTTTTATATACATCTTGTGAACACACAATAAACAGAACGCACAGAACTTCACTTGTTTTTAAACAAATACTGCAATAACTAGACCAATGCTAGTATTTCGAACAAAGTACTGGGAATATCATTCTAAAGAACTTATTCGACAACCTTTCGCTTCCATTCAGGCCTTCTTCAACTAAAAAATAAACCAGCGATATTTGAAATCAGTATGTTGCCTACGCTTCACAGACCTGTGATGATTTTTTATCACGTAGGCAGTACTTACTTGTTTAGTATGGTGTATGGTTGTTTTGAAGGCTATTACTTCTGATTTGTTTCATTAATCTGTATAATATACTAGATCAGGTGCAAGCAAGTTTTGCTTGATAAATAAATCGTGGTTTTTGAAATATTTTATTCTTCAGTGTAACTATGGAAGATGATTCGCAGTGCTTTCTTGCAACATTATTAATTTTGTACAACTATCAGTGAACGCCACTGCCCATAGAAAATTACAATAAGGAAGTCTAGAATAAAATAAGGTATGACACACCGGCTTTTTATAGCCACAGGGGATGACAACGAGCGATTTTATTGAGACAACCAACGTTTTTGCTCGGTTAGGTCGTTTTTAAACCATGTACCTAAAATATGTGCTGTTGGCTTGCTTTATTGCACCGTTACGGAACAGCCATTTAAAGTTAGGTTTTGTTGGTTTACTAATGGGCACCAGTATTAGATATTTAGTTTCACTGAAAATTAGTTGTAGTTTATTCGTGTGCAACCAAAATGAAAGAATATTCAATTAGTTGTAAAACATCAGCTCGCATTGACGAAGTATTTTTGACAAAAGCATTCGGATACATACCGTTCGCATACGTATCATTCGCATACATAGCTCACCTGGGGAGTTTAGTATAGCAGAATAGTCATTAACATATATGTGAATAAGGAAGGGACGAAGTAGTGACTCTTGAAGAACACCATTTTCATCTGACGTTGAGGGGATGTTGTGGTTTCTATTTAGACATTCTGGTAGTTCTTGCTTCGAGGGCTTCATAAAGGTTCTTCCGCAATACTTCCACAATGAAGTTTTTGTAAACTGATCTGATGATTCACCGATGGAAATGTTTTGCGAAGACTTAGAAACAAAGTGTAAATTGTTCCTGCCCAATATTCTTAAGTGTTTTGTGTTTTGTTGTCAATAGTGCTCGCGCGGTGGACGTTTGTTTTGCTAACCGTACTTCAGATAACTTAAAATTTTGTATTTATCCACACATTCCGCAGTCCAACGACTATAACACGATCAAATAGTTTAGAAAACACATACAATACATAAATCAGACTGAAATTGCTAAAGCACCCTAATTCATGGTAACCGCCAGCTATTCTGCCATCGTCAAAGAATTGCTAAACAAGGGACCAGTTCGTAACGTAAAGATGTGAGCCAAAAGAGGGGGGGGGGGGATTTTTATCAGGGCCGTACTCTTCAAGACTGGCTTTAGGGAATTTTACCCAGGAGCTGCATGTTTTTCAACTTATTTTCCACGCCTCGTGTATTATTCCCCCCCCCCCCCCCACTACATGAAAGAGTAGGTTTGCGCAAGAGTGTCTTGTTTCATATTGGCAACCGGCAGCTTAAAACCAGTCACGTTAACGAGCAACACCAAAGTACCGATAATTTGGCTAGTGCAAACAAATACCAGCATGTGGAACTATTATACATACACCCATATTCAGCAACACAAATGCAACATCCAGAAAGGCCAGCAAAGTGAGAAGACAGGTGCCCTCATAAAAAAGAAATGGTGAACTGGGGCTCTCATAAATTCTGCCATCAGTGCCAATCCTGAAAGTTTCATAAATATTACCGCATTGCTTCACTGTTTTTGTTTTAACGACAAACCTATTACATATGAGCACATGAGACGCACTGTTTTTGGTATTCAGCCTAGCGCGATTTCGCTTGAACATTTAGGAACAAACAAATAGTTTCAAGTCAGGTTGAAACACTGATGTGCACGAGCTTTGGCTCGACAAGAAAACAAGTGGTTGTTTGTTTACTTTTTATGCAGCGTCATCGAAAAAATGTCCAGTTGAAGTTGATAACCGGTAAACGTAGGCCGTTGCCCCTTTGCGGCAGCTTTACCACCGTCAGCATCCCATCCATGTTGCGATCACTCCGTTCAAAACTTGAGATGAGAAAGGCAGGCACAGGTGAGCGCACAAATAGCCCGGTCACATTTTGTAGCACTGGGCCGGAAGGTGGTAGCCGTGCTCAGAGCAGGGCGCACTGCTCAGAAACGGAGGCCAACATTCGTAGGGCGAAAGCCGCCCACCTGGAGGGCAGCGGGTTCCCGTCACACTGAGCTCTCCCGCATTCTCGAGTAGTCCGGTGAGTCCAGGGGCGTGCACCGGTTGTAGAAGAGTACGCCTAAAAAGGTGGCCACCGCCGACACGATGATTCCGCACAGCATGAGGATAGACGAACTCAGCTCCATGGAGGGCTGCTGCTCTGGTTCGCAGGAGAATTCGGAGGGACTCAGGTCACGGATAGCACGTCCTTCCAGCAGATGCGGACCCGCGCACCTGCGTACGCACAACCATCATCCGTGATTGCACACTGCCGGACTGATGGCCCGCTGATGCAAGTTTTCCTGACTACTGCCAAGAAAACTAGAGATCTGATTTCCCCGCCTGTACGCTCTGTAGCATTCCAGAACTTCTTGAGGAGACCATCTACTGTGCTAGCTTTTCACACGTCGCTCATGTTTCGTGCCGGGCGTATAAGCAATTATTCGGTTCCAAACGATCACTTTATTTCTCTACCTTATTCGAACTAATTCTGCATATTTTTGCATGGTTCTGTGCAGTTTGCAAGCTACCCGTGCACGTGTTCTTTAATGGTCCTTGATTGTAATATACGGCAAATTTTTCCACTATGCGCCCTCTAATGCATACGAATTTATTTGCATGACAGTGTAAATTACGCTCGTGTGGGCAGTCTGTTAACCGACTTGTACGGTACATCGCCCGTATAGAATAGGGCGGCTGGAAAATGAAACTTTTTTTATGACTTTCTGTCGCAATTTTGGCAGACATTTTGGGCTTTTGCTACTCAAACATCGCCAGCGTCAATAATGCACGTAATCTTTCGCTTTCTAACTCCTACTTTTCTGTATGTTCCCTTCCAGCATTACGTGCTACGCCAAGAACTTTTAAAACTCGGTGGTTTAGCATTTCAAAAGGAAGGGGCTGACCCGTAATGATCGACGAGTTCACATTATCCGCTTCTCTTTATGTTACTGCGAATGAAATAAACAATTCTTTTCAGACCAGCATTACAGCGATGGAATGGCGCTGCAACGGAAGTTCAACCCGTGACGCAATAATCACCCGGGGAACGTGCTCGTAAATTCTGTGTACTAGTGACAATGATATCTTAATTGTGAAGGACAAGCAAGCGCCCTGTGTGTCGCACGTTTCGTCTGCGATAAAACGTTCACCATGTTTGGATTCTGAACAACACACCCAACTTCTTCCTCTAATCTACCAACACCTACCCCTACCATTTAGCCACGGCAAAGATCCACCTCGTAAATGTTGTCGAAACTGGGGAAATTTTTCTCTAAGTGGAACCGAAAGGTAGTACCAAGTTGTTTCAATGATATTGCCCAAGCAACAAAATATTGTAAGTTTTTGGCATGGGTGTAATATTTAAAAATAAATCTCATCAGGGCACTATAGGTAGCCTCGATGCAAAAGCCTCGTGACTTCGCTTGCTGTACTTCTCAAAGAGTTGTGCACTGCTGCATTGGACGACAACACCAAAGTGACAACGCCAAAGTGACAGGCGGTTAGCTCTTGTAGCTGTTCCGCAGGCCTCCTGTGTATCGGCCTTGTTGGCATCCTATGACGTGGCGTACTTGGACGTGGAGTGTCTGGGCGTTGTTGGCGTACTTGGATTTGGCGTAATGGTAATAATGGAGCGCGGTTACCCGACTCAAAAATGGGCGGCACGCCCGACTGTGGAAGATTTTCCATAAAGAGACACGCCACCACTCACTCGTACAGCGCCGCCGACGAAGACAGGAGAAATTTACAGCATCTCTAGTACCTCTGCGGAACCACCAGGGGCTCCCTCTAAGTTTTGTGTTTTATTTTTTTTTTTAAATACAGGGCCCCGACATGTCCGGTTATCCAGTTGTACTGCGGCAGACCTTGATCAATTTCGGCAAAGCTGACTCTGCGTAAAGCCACATATCCAGCTTCGTTGGATGTCCCCCGCCAGCTTCACGACGTGATCATCTTCACGACGTGATCATTTTACTGGCCAGGGATCTACCCGGCCGTCCATCGCTACGTCGCAGCATGTGATGTTTGCCAACGTCTAAAAACGCCCCCTTACGTCCCGCCGGCCAGTTCCAACCTTTAGACATTCCCACCGAACCATTCTATCTTGTCGCCTTTTCGGCCCCTTTCCGTTGTCCTTATCCGGAAATCGTTGGATTGCAGTAGCAACGGATTATGCTATCCGCTACGCCAACAGACGTGCACTCCCCATGATCTGTGCTACCGATGTCGACGATTGCTTGATTCACGACGTTATCCTCCGTCACTGTCCTCCGCGCCAGCTGCTCACGGATCGTGGCCGGCACTTTTTATCACAAGTTCGCCACGACCTTCTGCGCTCTTGTGAAATAAAGCACAAAGTGGCAAGTGTTAAGACCCTCAGAACGGCTAAGAAAAAGCAAAACACTCACTGTCAAGTTTGCAATGTACGTCTCCAACGACCATCGGGATTTGGACGTTGCACTAAAAAATGTAACATTTGCATACAATTCTCCGTTTTTTCTTCTCTTTGGCTGTGAGCCTACCCTAATGTTCGGCACCATGCTGCCAGGTCCGACTCAGCCGACCACTGCGTATGCTTGTGAAGTCATCGCCCACGCTGACCTGGCTCGCCTGGTTGCCCGCGCAGGGCTCTCGGCATCACAAGCATCCCAGAAATCTCGATACGACGACCGCCCCCGCCTTGCACACTTTGCTGCACACTCCTTGTTTCTTTTGTGGAACCCTTCTCGCCGTGTTGGACTGTTGAAAAGCTCATGTCCCCATTCATTGGCCCTTACCGCTTCGAGCGTGCCGTCACTTGCGTCACGTACGAAATTGTGCCTCTGGCGCCTCCAGCGTCGTCTGTGCGCTCGACTCCTCAGCTCGTCCACGTGAGCCACCTCAAGCCGTACCTCACACGGGATCCACTTACCCCTGCTCCTTCTTCATAAGAGGCACCGGCATGGTGCTTCTGCGGCCGGAGAGTTGTGTCGCAGACCTTGGCCAGCTTCGCCAGAAACTGACGCTAATCACAGCTGCATCGTTCAATACAGCTACGTGCGATTTATTTTTATCTGGGTGTGTGTTACTGTGGAAGGACCGACGGAAAGGAAAAAGGGAGATGAAGTTGAAGTTTCGTTTTACGCCATCAACCTTCCTCTGTGCCGGTGACTACGGTGTCCTTTGTAAATGCACATTACTTCTGGCAAGCTATCACGGCGTTGTCATGTAAGAAGATACTGACGGAAAACACTGGATTCTCGCCGCATGGGGCACATAAAACTATTGCCCTAAATGTTAATTATGGCTATCATCTGTTCAGGCGTGTCGGCATTTGTGTCAAGTCTCGTCGTGGGCTCATACGGCACAGTAAACATTTTTACAATCTTAAGGGTGCTGAGAAAGATGGTGTATTTACCATTCACACCCTTTTTGCACCTTTTTAGCACCCAAATTTAGTACCGGCAGCCTAACATTAGGGTGCTTCAAAATAAATGGTGTAACCAACAGTTGAAAAGGGTGCAACAACCGCCGAAAGGGTGCTGATTGGTATTTATTTTTTATTAGGGTGCTCACCACAGCACCCTATGGTTTGGGTATTAAAACGAAGGGGGAAAATACGCTGGTAGAAGGGGCAAAATTGCACAAAACGTGCTGAATGCTTAAATCCGACGCTTCATTATTACTTCGACTTCATCACAACGTTTATTTCGATGTCTGGGTATACGGGAGGGGAAGACTCTAAAATGCCTCTTGTGGTCCTAAAAATATTTTTTTGCGCAAGCCATCGATGTCTTCAACCAAACTGAATGTACCAAGAATTTGTTGTCGTAATATTATGGAGTAACACTGCTGACGCAAATATACGGAGTCATTGAATGAGGGTTTCGCATTTTATGATAAACAAACAAGCATCGAGTGGTTTTTAACACGATAGTGTTTTGTTCGGGGATTCACGAAGATTTCACTTACATCATATCCGTCACGCAAGTGACGGCAGTACAACGAAGCAAGCAGCCTGTAAGGGGTCACCCCTGCACCCAGGGTCCTCTCGCGGGGAAGCAACATTTAGTGCTAAAGAGAGCGCTATACTTTGTGTCGTTCGTTTTCGGGTTCACACTAAAAATTTTTACGCCCAAAAGGGTGCTTCAGCTTGTCGCCGCAGGAGCACCCTAAAAACTGAATATTTTACGCCCTTTAGGGTGCTTGGATTTTGTCGCCGCAGGAGCACCCTCTGTGAAGCACCCCAGAAGACAGGTGCCTTATAAACACCCTTTTCCGCCTAAAAGTATCCTAGGGTGCTACTTAGCACCCCAATCTGTAGGAGCATCTTCTGCAAAAGCACCCACCTAAAGGGGTACAAAACGGGTGCGTCATCCTCGGTTCACAGGTGCAGCAGGTGTGAGACCACATATTGCACAATATCACACACGATTATGGTATGAAACATTCATGCTTTCCAAGCTCGGTTCTGTGAGACATTCCATTGAAGCTCAACATCAGCTGATAATTTCCTTGAACTTGTGTCACCGATTGTTAAAACATCAATTTAAAAAGTCAGGAGCCACATCTCAGTACAGTTATAACTTTAGAGGTAGTTGATTACCCAACACTTCGTAAAAAACCAATTATATGTTCACTTTGCCGAACTGCAGTACACATCCTTCGAGATTCACTGCAGAGCCTAACCATGCTGTGCAGTGAAAGCAATTAGGTGTGCAACACTTCAACCACACAAAACTTCCTTGAACCTTAAAACCCTTGGCTTCTTAGTATTGCATCAAACTTCCAATCAAGGTAGCTACCTGCGATGTTTCGTGCCTTATTCTTGAGCTGAGCAGGAAGGTTCAATATCAAGGAAGACCAAATGCAAAATGTCTAGTTTCCTCCGTAATGCGGCTCATAATACAGTTCCCTCCGTACTGCGGCTCATAATCTACTTATAAAAGTTGGGTACCCAAGCCATTTATTTTCGTTTGCATTATTCTTTTTGCTTTACGGAAAAATATTCATATGGTACAGCACTTGCAAGGTTTGGTGGTATTTGGAGTTTTATAAACATACCTTTAGACTAAATGACCCCACATAGCAATAACAAGAACTGCAAACATCACAGAACAATGCATACAAGTTCCTTGGTGAAGCCCATGGTTGAAATGTAATGCCATTGTTCAGAAAACATTATTTTATCATGAGGCTAGCTTGTACATGGTGCCTTGCATTATGTCCCTGCCGGTGGATGTGGGGTCATTTGTCACTGTTGCAAATGAAAAGCCAACAGCCAGGGCCCATTAGTTTTGGCTAGTATTACGAGGTGCCTCACGGTAAGCATTCTACGTCGATACACTTTTTTAGAGTTGACTAGAACTGAAATCAGCAAAAGATTCTCTACAAAACATTCATTCTATCCGCAGCTTTAGGGTTTGCTAATTTCCATAGTTGGGTTTCTTCTGCCTTTCTTAACAACATTTTTCATTTGATAAGAAGGTGCACAACCAAAAGCAAAAAGCTTTTCTGTAAACCTTTGGTAGCTATATAATTGTTACAAAATATTTTACTCTAAATATGGCAGCTTAAACTGAGAATATTTGCATTTAAAAACATTAAAATAAGTTTAAATTGATCATAAATTTTTAGCTGTTTTTACGCAAAACTGTACATGGGATATGAAGTGCACCACAAGGAGGGCTTTGGATTAGCTTTAGCAAATTTGGGACATTTAAGGTGCACTGAAATCTCTACACATGCGCTTTTTCACTTTCTGTATCCACCAGGAAAATGGCTGCCAATTTAGACAGCGATTCTAAATAGTAGTTGACGTGCATTTTAAAATAATCACAAACATTATAGCCACAAAATTATTTTTACAAGTTGTAGACATTGCCCGTTACACCAGACATTGGACTACACTGTCAAGAGCTTTGACATCTACAATGACGTCTACAAAGCAGGCTTATACTGGTAGAATGTTTCATACCATAATTACTGTGTGTTCAGAGCTCACGTGTGAAGTATGGATACTGCTGCTTCAGCAAGAACCGAGGATGAGCACCCTTCCTGGTTCTGAAAAAAAATAACAGAGGAAATGCCTTAAGCAGGATTCTGAAACGGGGTTGAATGAAACAAGAATGAACAAGAAATTCTTTCAAAACATGTAAAGCAATGCAAACAAATATTTATTTCAACTTATTTCTACACAAGACCACCTCATGAAGACTGGTGGTGGGGTATTGGCTCAAAAAAAAAGCAGAGAGCACTTATACAAATGCTACAGGGAGCCTTCGCAGCCAACAATTGTTTGAACACACCTAAACTAATCACTGTTCAACAAACTCATAAAAAATGTTTGAATGCATAAAAAAAACAGTGGTAAACACAGGAAACAGTTAAAACAGAATGACGGCACAAGTTTGTCCCGTCGTTCTCTTCTGTGTCCTGGGTTTTCCTATGGTTTTTCATCCATTCAAACATGTACCAGCTAGCCCAGTCCAACGCCTTGGTATCATAAAAATATGGATAGTCAATCCTTACACAAAGTTGAAAAAAAAAGAAAGTATAAAGTAGGTGACAAAATTAAAACGACAGCAAATTGGTTGGCTTTTAATTTTAAATGATAATATAAAAAATAATGGCATGAATGAAAGTGAGCAGCACGCGAAGTACCTTGTTGCTAGCCCGACATTCCACTTTGAAGCAAAATGTCCGCTTTCAACACTACATAGGCTAAACATGCAATGAGGCATTCCTTTAGGCACACAAAATATACCATAATTGTTAAAAAAGCTACGAATTAGTTGAAAAAACCTGACCACGACAAATTGGAATTAGTGACTAGATACAGTTTCAGAAATACACAGCGACATCATATAAAAATATATGGTTCCCATACAAAGATTGATCATAACAAAAATTCAGGACATTTATCAGACTGGCATCAATGTGCAAAGCAGCTTAATGAAGGAAGACGGTCTTCACTAAAAACATGTTAATATTGGGAGCTCATGTGCTTCCCTGCAAGTTGGGTGTGTAAACCCACTGACATCTTAACTAACCCGCCTGAATCATCACTTGATAGACATTCAGGAATTTTACGAATTGGTTTATTGTAGCCAGCTGTCTAGTTTATTTCCCTATTTTTCTTGGCATTTCGTGTCTAATTCTAAATTTGGTGACTAGATAGCTTTTACTATGGTCATGCACTGGTGACAACGAATATTTGATTTTACTTTAAAAAAATTTCAGTTTTGTTTTATTGCTCACCAGCCAACGATCTGAAATATCAGAGGTGCTTAAAGCGTATGTTGGCATTTTCTTCCTGCAGTGTAGTACAACTAATCATGACTTTTACCATAATTTGTTCACAAATCGTAATATGTGGAAAGTATTCAGCTTAATGAAAATGTCATTTCAGAAGCATGCACAATCAACAAGGCCTCAATGACTCTCATGACGTGGTCCACTTGTTTCTGTCACAAATAACCTGAGTGCAGACACATTCCACCGAAGACGAAGGTAACATGCCCTCTTGGGTGATGAATATTTAAAAAGCCTTACGAGTAAATTTGCTGCTGAGCACGCGAAATTGTGGCATTAAAACAAAAGATCCCTCTGCGGCATCTTTCACTTGGAGGAGCGCTTGACCACAAACTTTGAGAAGCTGGAAAATGCTCCATGAACCGCTCCAGCCAGCAAAAACGATGCAGGACACAAGTTGGTAGGCGGACCGTTGGCATCCTGCGATTGTGAAGATATTTCTGTTTAGTAGATGCTCTTCTTTTTGTACCACTGTTTATTTCACCTTTAACAAGCAGCTGAACTCCTTAACGTTCGCATAATAAAATGCTGCAATGCGGAACAGTTAGCAGGGTTACCTCAATTTTGCTTTTCTACGAATTAACACAATGTAGGTAATCAGCACACAACTGCAATCAAACTACAATTTTCGCCTACTTCACTGCTAACATCAGCGTTTGACTGCTCAAGCACAAATACAGTTTAGACATGTGAGCAATCTGCTAAACGTATCCCCACAAACTGAACAATCAGGCATCAGAAATCGGCAAGGAAGGAGGTGTCACGTTTAAATGGCACTTTTTTTGTTCAAAACATAAACAACACCTGGAAGCTTGAAGCGTGAGAGGGGGTCTTTCACGCTGACAATGTCAGAACATAGCTTGCTAGTGGGCACCTGCACAATGTGCACAATGTGTTTCTTGAAAATGCGTGCGAAAGTTTGATTGATGTGTAGGACGAGAATTGCAGCACGTTTTGACACAGGCCTTGTGGACGCTTCTGCCTGCTAATGTCAATGTGGATTCTTGCTAGTCGCCCTCTTCGCTTCTTTCTGAATATAATGCTTTAGGCAGTATATTCAGGACAACGACTGCATCAAAACGTGCAGCAATTACCTACGTCCCACACATCGGTGAAACTCTCGCACACATTTCCAAGACACGCAGTGCATACATTGTGCATGTGCCCACTAGCAAGCTGCGTTCTGACATTGTCAGCGTGAGAGACCCCCTCTCACGCTCCAAGCTTCCGGGTATTGTTTATTAGATTCCATGCGCTGAATGCAAATCAGTGTACATTGGCGAAACGGGCAATCTGCACAGAAGATTAATGCAGCACTGGAACGAAGTGAACAAGGGCCATGCAAAAACAAGTCCACCGGCAGAGCACCGTGAGAGGACGGGACACGAGGTCGACTGGAACAAGACAAAATTATTGACAACTGAGTGCAATCTATCTTCTCGATTACTGCTCGAGTCCCTCATTGTTCAGACGACGCCCAACATTATCAACATAATGGATGGCAATCTGCACCATATCTATGCAAACTCATTGCGCCGCGTAATGCCCAATATATAGCTTCGTTTTCCACGACACATGCTCACCGTGAACAAGCAACAAACCGTTAAATGGCTTTCTTGACTTGGTCAGTGACCTACGTTTCATCACTGCAATAATGCTTTTACCTGCCTACACGGCATTCCGTCAAACACTGGACTACACCACATAAGCCATTGGCGTTCTTAACCTGCACCAGAGTATATAACCTTTCACTACTGCTATGAGATATACCCATAAACGCACTTCAATATGGCCTTTATATTTAGCTCTTGGAAACATTATGTATAATTTTACCTTTAAGTTGCACCTGCTACAGTAGCTGGTACTATATCAAAAACATGAAAAAAAAAAAACGGTGGTTTAAGGGCACAGGGTAAGCTCTATACTTCCCATGCATTTTTGGCCATTTTGAGGTACATTTTTCTCGGCATCTAATAAAGGTATCTACATAACGTATATATCATTTTCTTTCAAATTTTGTGCTCTTTTAACTGTAGTAGAATTATAAACATCCTTAAAAATTTCAGTTTTTTATCATTTTTTGTCTGTTAGTACCTAAATTTTGGCATTATTTTAGCATTAAAAATTGTGTAACAAAAAAACTGTTGCGTGCATACTTTCAATTCTAGTACAGCAGGTGTGAAACGTTATGTAGATGACAGGGGGGAAAAATCAGCTCGTTATCGTGAACGATATAGGAAATAATGGTACCTTTGTAAGAAAAAACATTGTTTTGAGATAATTGAGTTTAAAGTAAAAAAAGAGGTTAAAAACAATACTTTTTTTGCCAAAAACACCAATGGAGCCATTTATTTAAAAAGCAGCAGCTTCATAATCACTGCCAAAGTCATTTTTTTGCTTTTCACCCGGTCGTCTGTCCTTCCTTGACTATTTTGTGCACCATCGTACAGATCTGCTCACGAAGTATTTTGCTTGTGGTCAACCTCTTTGGGCCACTTAATGGTGGTTTTGCTGCCAGGTTTTGGTCTGAATGATTTCAAAATGCTGGCTCATGCGTTGCTTCATCATTTAATAAAAGAACAGCATCCAATGTTACAATCATTAGAGTGTGCAGCCCAAAAAAGATGTTTTTTTGTTCGCAGCTTCGAAGGGCAATTGTGGAAAAACGTGCAACAGGGTCTTGGGATTGCCCTCACTGAAAAATCAGCTCTGCAGTGATTGCTATGCAATTTCTTAATACAGATGATTCCAGAAAAGCATTTTGATCTGAAACTGGAAGTTTTTTGATGAAAAAAAATGACAATAAACCCTGAGAACATTCTAAAGAGGATGTGGGCACTTACTACTTGCTTACGGGAAAGCTGCTTTTTAGCGAGAAATAAGACTTTTTAAGGCAAGTGTGAATATGGAAAATGTGCACAAGGAATTGAACTTCCCTAATTGCGAAGAAAAACAAAAAGTCATTTTTTCAAAATTTCGCCTTACCCTGTGCCCTTAACACGCCAAAGCTACACTTGGGATATGGGGAGCACTGTAGGGGAAGGCTTCGCATTAATTTTGACCATCTGGGTATTTTTGTGCGCATCGAAATCTCCAAACACGGGCGTCTTTACGTGTTGCCTCCATCTGAAAAGCGGCTACACCAAGCGGTATCTAACCGACATTCGCCTCCACAGCACACCACCCTAGCCACGGCAGTGGGTTAAACATATGAAATAAAGCGAGTTTTGGAGTGCAAATGAAAATATTAATCACACGTCTTATTTTCCCAATCGATGTACCTTTTGAAATCCACCATGCAATCCCCCTCCCCTACCGGCCTACCAAAACACCTTTGTCTCAAGAGGTAATCAGGCTGTTGTTAATGAAGTAAGTATTTACAATCCGAGACTTGCCACCGTTAAAGTCATGCACTTTGTTTTAGAGATAAGCGACATTAGCCATTTGCAGCACCAGGAGTTAATTGTGTTAAGATCAGATTGAAAGCATTGACGGTAGTAGTTGAAAGAAATTGTGTGATAAATTACAACATCATCTGCAAATAGACCTACATGGGAGGATATGCAACATGGAAGATAGACCAAGCAACCTGCCTGGGGGGACAACAAAGTGGCACGAGCAAAAGAAGTATATAGTTATTAGAAGTAAACTGCATTTGAGAAGAATGAAAATCTTTTGCTCAAGTAAGGACATTAGGGTGAAGTTTGAGAAGTAGTCTGTGGTGTGCAATGCGATTGAATGCTTTAGAAAAATCGAGAAAAACTACCGCAGTTTGTAAGCCTGTGTCAATGGATCAATGTAGATCGTGAACAAATCCTGAAAGTTGTGTTTCTCAAGTAACCCTTGTGAAAACCGTGGTGATACTCGAATGTGATATTGTGATTTTATAAATAATTAGCGACCTGAGAGTGGATGAAATGTTTCCTGACCTTGCATATGGTGCTTGTTAGGGAAATTTAATGGTGAAGTACCGTCTCCTGATTTAAAGACTGGTGCTACCTTGACTATCTTCCAACCATTGAGATTAGTGCCTGTCATGAGAGACTGCGAAAAAAGCGCTGTCAGAATTCTACAGACTGCGGGATGTACTTTTCGGTATAGTATGATTATTACCAGTATGATCTGAAGTAGACCAGTTTGTATTGCAAGTTTAAAACCATATCGAAAGATCCTAAATGTTTGCTTGGCTTGATTACATACGAATACTTGCTTCAAAGTTCAATTTCTCTTCTTGCCCTTTAGTCGTCAGCCCCAGATTCTCTTCAATATCTCTGCTAAGCAATGACACGCTCCATACGCACAGCACCGCTTCATGAAAATGTTTCAAATAATCAGAGGCCACAGCACTGCTAACAGGTATACATCATGGCAAGTTCCACAACATGCAATAACTAACCTGAAAATACATAATCGGTGGGTGCACCGATATGGCAGCAGTGCCTGGACCGATGTGTCGAGCAAATGCGCTGACTTCTGAACGGGTGGTCCAAGCGGCCAGATGATGGATGAATGACCATTCCTGGCGGCAAAGCGTACGGAGCACCAACGAAAGGCCAGGCAGTACTTGGGTACAGCAGGTGCAGTGTCGGTTGGCCAAGGGAGGCCCTGGCAAAGCCTTTGAAACTGGACTGGAAGGCAGCTGACCCAGGACCGCCAGCAGCAGCACCTGCAGGTGCATAATCTGTGAGTGTGCTGACACTTGTTGAAATACAAGAAGAGCACACATAAAGCACGAATGCTTACATCAAGTAGATTTTTAATCGTTTAAAGACAGTAACCTCCAAGGCACTAATAAGAACATTCCCGGAACACCCCAAGTGATATTTAGGTCACAGTATGAATGTATTTATTAGACCCGCAGGTATTGTGAGTGGGGTATGCATGATATATGCAAAGCTAGCTACTGAGCTAATTTGCATGGAACGCATGCTAGCAGCTCATCTGTATCCCTTGCTTTCAATCGGAACTGGTGTGTGATAGTTGAGGCTCCTCCATTTCAATGTCTGACTTGTATCTGCACGTTCAATTCTCCAATATAAATCGAGTTGAGTGAGTGCCTACAGCTTTCTTGTTAAGCTCTGTATGGCCTGCGGTTTTGCGAAAATGAGAACTTGCGAATCGGCTCAATTTTCTGCACTAATTTAAACAATACATATGCCTCTGATATCAAGCCCCAGACTTCCCGAGAGCTACTCTGACAGAATCAAATCGGCAGGCGCCTCGTAGGCGTTGTGAAATCTCCCCCACTACCCCGAGACTATGCTAACTCCCTGCGAGGCCACATGCGCGCATTTCACCTTCAATTTGCACGTATGTGAATTCTATACCTCTATGAACTCTCAGACGGGCGTCGTCATATTCGTGCCGGACTCGTGAAACTCGGCAACGTAAATTACCGCACTCGCTCGCTGGTGCGCGGCCCGAACTCTCTCACCGTTTCCGGCCCTTGCATACTATTTTCTCCACCTTGCACTTTGTAAATTCTCATGTTTAACTACACCTCGTGCGCCCTCATCTCTTGCCTGCTTTTCTTCCAGCACAACTCCGTCAGCACCCGGTCGACGCGTACGCTGTCGGGGCGCGTTGGCGAGCGAGTACAGCAATTTCGCTGTTGTCGAGCTTCACGAGAACAGCACACATATCGCGGCCCGAAGACCGCGAGGCGTACGGTCGCCGGTCTCGCGAGCGCAATAGCTGCGAAGCGCACTGCACGGAATTCGTGAAGGGGGGGGGGGGGGGAGATTTCACAACACCTACGAGACGCCAGCCATGGAATCACGTGTACGCGTTTTCACATGCACTTCCAGGGAACCTCCTGTTCATGTTATTTCTTGGTATACCGCGGGTATTCACGAGGGAGGACTAATCACAGCGTTGTGCCACTCACGCGAAATTGCGACTGCGATCTGCAACCGCAAAGGCACTGTTTGAGAGACGCATAAACAAACGCCCCGGTGTTAAAGAGCCTTGCGTGATGTGAAATTATTAGCAGCCGTGTACCACAGCGCGAGCATCGTAGCCAAGGTCTAGCTTCAGCGTAAATTGATGCGGACTTCTGCGGAAACGGTGGACTGGGCGCCACACAAGTATCTCACGTAGGCTCTCAGAGCAAACGAGATGGGGGTCTAGCGAATTACTGACCCATAAACACCAGAACTCGTTCCAACCAAATACAGAATAATAAAAAATGCGTACTTACCCGAGCAAAAACGATGTTTCCAACGTAAAATTCTCCTTCACTGTCGTCTTCATCTCGCGGACACACGAACACGCTTTGTTCTGATGCAATGTCATCCACTTTTGACGCGCAGTATTTTATCCGGCGATGATCGTTCTTCCGGGGTCCCCATGTTCAACACACGCGTAGGTTAGAAGGGTAGACATCACCCATAAAGCTTCTATAACTATGATTTAAGCTTGAAATACATAAAACATATTAAATCACGCCACCAACCACTCGGTACAAAACGCTATGAAAAAACACACACAAAAGTGAGAGATAGTTGCCAGACTTCAAATGCAGCACCTCTATTTTTGACGAAAATTGTGTTACTACTGTAATGTTGGTAATTATCTTTCTGCTTTCAAAGTCTGAAATGTGTTTATAACTTAAATTTAAGGTTTTTAAACACAAAAAGTGAATACACATAAAGTAATTGACATATATACTGATATTGTAAAGAGGTTTGACGTTTGTTTTGGTTTTGTTTTCACGGCGGGCTTCTTAAGAGAGAACGTGCGAGAAAACGAGCTACTTTGGGTTTAGGAAGAGGGCGGTAAATGTCGGCGTGATAGAAAGCAAGGAACAGGTGCTTACCCTGGTCGTTAAAAAAGGAGCTAATGAAACCCTCACGTAAAAAAAAAAAAAAAAAAAAACACGTTCGACGAGGAATCGAACCATTGACCTACAAAACAGTAAACGGACGCGTTAACAAACAGCTATGTCGGCGGGCGGTGTTCGAGGCGCCTAAAACAACTCTATACTTACGTAAGTTGTCAACGAATATTGTTGCTTGTGTCTAGTCATCGCCTCCTTTAACGATGGTCTAGTTTATGCTGCATTTTTGAAATTCTGGCTGTCCTAACGCTTGTTTCTCACTCACCGGTCTTGCAGACGAGGCCGCATTGCTAGCGCTGCAAGCGATTGAGCCAAAGCTCCATTATTTGACTAAAGAAAAGCTATCGCAGTCAACCCGACCTTTTCTGCGCAAGCCACGGCAGCCACGAAATAAATGGAATGTGCCGTTAGAATTATGGCGTTGATGACGCTTGTTTGACCGGCACCGTCTTGCAGACAAGCAACGTCGCTCTAATACTACAAGCGATGTCACTCCTGGCATGTCAGGCGCATCAAACCCATCGTGTAAAACGACTGCTAACAGTGCGAAAACCTCTGAGTTTGTAACAAGTGGGGATTTGCGGTGGCGGCGACGTAATAGGTACAGCAAGCAGGTAGGCAGAACAGCAGCGTAGGGTTACAACCTTTCCCCGAAAAAAAAAAACGGGCCTTCCGGGGGGGGGGGGGGGGGAGAAGGGATTGTGTTAAAAAAAGACGCCATGTTTTTTAACATGCAGTGCCATTTATTGTAGTGTTTTCTTAGAGAGAAATCAACATAACGTTTGTACTGAAAGTGATTGAGAGCTTGGTTAATCGCTCATCGCTCTGCATGTGCTTCACTGAAAAGTAACCGCAATTGCTGACCGCGGCGGTAGAATTTCGTTATTTTGTTCTTCCCTTAGGTCCCCCTCCATCTGAGGCAGCGCGCTCGCCCGCGTATTTTCTCTGCTCGCGTGTCTTTGCGCAGCTTGTCGACATAGGCGTGCGCAGAGTTCTCAATTTGGGGGGGCAAAGTAGAGTGAACTTATTCTAGTTCACTCTAGGCAAAGTCTTACCGCTGCGCCCCCCCCCCCCCCAGAGCAACTCCCGACCTCTTCTCACTGAAGGCCTTGCGGTGCGAACGCAGTGCAAAGAGGGATGGTTATAAAATTTTTATTTCAATGTGATGGAATTGCAACACACACAAAATATTTCTGAGCAGAAATTTTACTTTCATGTGTTACATCGGCAAGGCATGGGGCAAATTTGGCGCCCCCTTTAGATGATTTAGATGATTGCCCCCCCCCTGTGCGCACGCCTATGCTTGTCGACACGTATTTATCGGCTTAGTTGTTGAATTGACGCTTATAAAACGCCAAAACGGGCATAATCACGGCACAAAAGCCAAAAAACCGGCTGGTGACGGCTGGTTTTAGATATGGACCGGCAACCGGCCCGCTGTTTAAAAAACCGGTCGGGCTGGTCCAAAACCAGGAAGGTGGCAACCCTACGGCAGCGACGAGCGAAAATGATTTTACACGACCGCCCCCGTCGGCCTGCGCAAAAAAGGAAGATAGAACCCCTGCATACACGCCCTCGAAGAAAGCTGTACAGCCGATTCAGTTTGTTGTGGACGAAGAGCAACCGAGGCTGCAGCCACAAACGATTGCGCTTGCCGTGGTATGAGCCAAAGCATATCTTCACATAGTTATGTTATCGTCCGTCTGACTGTTACTTACTGAAGGGAAAATTCAGAACACAAACGTTGACGTCTAGCGTCTATGCCAGACATAGACGCTGCTGTTTAGGCCCTAAAAACCACCTTCAGGGCTGTCTGTCGGTTCTGTCTGATGGCGCGCTCGCGCCGCTGATTACGAACGAGGCGTCTGTTGGCGTTGACTTATCGTGTTGGCGAGCCGGTAAACGCCATCACGGTTAAACTCCCTGTTGGAAGACTACGCTGTTGGGACGATAGAGTGCCGACAGAGCTTCTTATTGGCCCCACAAACGCCATCAAGGTTAAACTCCCTGTTGGAAGACTAGGCTATTGGAACGATAGAGTGCCGACAGAACTTCGTATTGGCCCCACAGGCGTGCTGTGAGCCCAACAAGAAAGTCTTGTTGGAATTTTTGCCCGGGGCATAATAATACGGGAACAAATTCTTAGGTAAATTCGATTTCGTTGAGGACACCGATGCCTCGCGTAAAAGTTTTATTTATAGGACTACAAGAGGCATTTTGTAGCCTTTCCTTCCCGTGCACCCAGACATCGAAACGAACCTTGTGATACACTCGAAGCAGTAGATTAGTGCAGAGTGGAATTTAAACATTCAGCACGTTTTGTTCAATTTACGAACAGCAATTTTAGAGCCTTTCCCCTGGTCTATGTGGAGAGTTCATATTTATTCTCTCAACGGGCGGTGAAGTAGTGCAATGTGCGGTTTAAACATTCAGCCTGTTTTTGTGCAATTTTGCATGCTTGCATTCACACACCGTTCTTTTAGGCACCCTAACGATAAGGTGCCGTGGTAACACCCCAATCGAGAAGAAATACTTTTTAGCACCCCTTTAACGGTCGTAGCACCCTATGAAACTGTTGATTACACCCCTGAATTTTGGCACCCTCGAGGTGGGGTGCCCGAGCAATATTTGGGTGCTTGAAAGGTGCAAAAAGGGTGCAAAATGTTCAGTACACCCTCCTTGCACCTTAAAGGGTGTAAAAATGTTAAGATTTACACCCCTTAATATGTGGCACCCTCATGATTGGGTGCCGGAGCAATGTTTTAGTCCTTAAAAGGTGCAAAAAGGGTGCAAAATGTTGAGTGCACCCTTTTAGCACCTTTAAGGGTGTTAAAAAGTTTAGTGTGTTTTATATTTTAACACGAAAGTGTTTTATGCCGGGATACACCAAGATTTCGCTGACGTCATATCCGTGACGGAAAGCTAGCCAGGACAACGAACACAGGAGAAATGCCAGAAAAAAATTCATTGGCGCCGATGGTGCTTCCGTCTAGGAGAGGTGAAGCGAAGTAGTGCCTTATGACGCTAACGAGCGCCGACAGTTGGCGTAAGCAGCGTCGTAGCCACGCCGACGGGCGAATAGCATGAACGTGACAAAATCGGTGCGAAGAGAAACGCTAGCGGGAAGCCAAATACGATCGCGTGTTCACGGTTCAAGCTACGAACTCTCCCTTTCGCGTTCCACAAGTTGAGATCATCGCAACGCAACCGTCAGCCGTATACGCCACAGAGCAGGACCGAAGTTGTCACACCTTTGCTGAAGCGACCCGCTACAAGACGTCGCTCGCCAAACACACCCACAAGACAGCCGCCGACTCGTAAATCATGCTCCTTCCACAGCAGATTTTGCTCCATATTTTTCTTTCGTTTTTTACCGATTCCTATGGCAGAGGAATCAACCATTGTTTTTGTTGACGTTCCCTCTCCCGTGTATGCCTGTTTCCACAGCAGACGGTAATCCCTAATTGTTTGCACTGCATGGGGAACGAATTATGAAAAGTACATGGCCCGCCTATTCGCAACAAATGAAAGATTTAAATAGTTCGCAACCGCGTCGTGAAGAATCTTATCACGACAAGTGAAGTACCTCGGCGTAGAGATAGAGTCGCTTTAGCGACCATCTACAGTACAACATTTAGAAGAAAGCCTACATTACATTGAGACACAACGCATTTGCGAGAAAGTTGGCTTTGCCGCAAATATTATTTTAAATGATTGTGTCTCACGGACGGCATACTCGGTTAAAGCTATTTTTGATATCAGTATAAAGTTTTGCTGAAAAAGGCTAGACCTTTCTTTCGGTAAAACGTAACTATCCAAAAGGCTCGTGTATTGTATAACACTGCCCTTTTCTCATGCTCAGACGCTTACGGATGTCTACAAAGTGATTTCAGGGTTTGTACCAAGCCGTACGTAAGGGGCGAATCTGTGCCATGCCCTTTCCCGCATTTTATAGATTGCTGAAGATTTGTTATACCAAGTATTATCTAACGGCAAACCCGGACATCGCCGGTTCTACCGCTAGTGTCCACATGAAATCACCGGCAATATCGAACGTTTTCGTATGGTCTAAGCCATGATGAGTGCCCGTACATGAAGGTGTGGATGTTCTTTCTTTTCAGTTTTCACAGGTGATGCGGACTGTGAAGATGATCACTGCGCCATTCCTCTGAACATCCCAGACATCCGCACAGTCTGTGGTGTTGGCCTGTGCCTTCAGCATTAAAAAGTATACACACTAAGTGCTATATGCTCGTCGCACCCTCTCAGTTGTGTCACTCGCCCGAAACTAAAAATTTCGAGAAAGGGTTTACCGATGCTGAAAGTGTGGTCCTCTGGTTGTACGAAACAGGGCTCGACCTTTCTTATCCACACGAAATAAAAAACGTGGCGACAAGCATTCACAACTAGATATCTGGGGATATGTACACTATGGGAATACTATATAGACCTCCAAGAAACTAAAACTCCGTGGGCAAGGTTTGACGAGTACGCCGCTGCGTTTATGTGCTATGGCCCATGTCGAACTTACCAGCAAATACTCTAGACACAATTACGAGCCTAAGGACGGGTCAAGCAATATCAAACTCAGTCTACGTCAGTTTTTGGGTATCTGTTAACGTGATTAAACATCAAATAGCAACGTTATGCTTAGCGTCAAGAGGTCCAGGGAATAAAATGAAAGAAGCGCTCACTAACGCGTAAAACTTGAAGGAAGCGAAGCTGTATACCCAACCTTCACGGACATCACGATGGTTTAAGTTCCATGATTGCAGCGGATTTCTTCTTGTTGACTACCGCAACGACCTTTACTACATCACTGTTGCTATAAGTGTGAGCATCCTTCATTTTCTGATACTGATAATAATTGGCAATGGCTTTCGAGGAGCGTACGCTGTGACGTGTCTTTCTCGTTCCGAGCAAGTGTTTCCATGATTACGGTGAACGCTGTAGTTTTTATTTTTGCGTTCTTGGCCGCTTCCCCGAAGTTGGTATGCTTGGCTTGACAATCGTGCGCAGGGGAGACTAGGTGGTGGTCGCGTGGCACGCGCACATGACCGCTCGGCATGTTATTGATTTTTTTAACGGCCAGGCGGTCGCCGCGAGACACGCCCTCTCGGGAGGGCCGCTTGGTATTTTAACCGCGGACAGAAAAAAATTACTTTTTGATAAACAGCAAGGCTGTTAAAAGAGGGATGCTTGCCCTTTGCGAGAGGTTATGCTATGAGATAAAGAAGCGAAATCATCCCCCGAAAAGAGCGGGATTCCCACTGTTCAGCCTCCTGCAAGGTGAAGCGGGGTGGGACACACAGCTATGGCTGGCCGCTTATGCAAGCATGCGGATGCGATCATGTCGTGGGTACGTAAAGGTAAAAACTTCGGCTAAGCTTCAACTAAAGGTAAAAGCGTCCGGACTACAGCCGTGGTAGAGGCGGAAAATAAAGTGAGGTGAAGTGAAGTGAATTTAAGTGAGCGTATCTAATAAGAAACTAAAGATCGCTGCAGGCTTGATTCAACTTAAGCTCACATTTAGCTTCGCACAGAGTTGTGTCGCAACACCACCTTTTCTTGTAGCAACGCACTCTAAATATTTACGCAGACGTTGAATCTGGGAGCGAAACAAAGAATATATGCCCATAATATTCCCGACCATTTGCCTTTTCCACAGGATAACCACCATTTGTTGTTTTGCCTGTGTATATTTGTTGTGTTTCATCTTTCGTCCTTATATAATTCCCACTGCGCTGCGAACATATCCGTAAGGGTTGTTAACCTTGCATTCTAAAAACCACCAGTGTTTTAAAGCAAAGCTTTACTACTTTCGTCCAGTAGTTTCACCGCGGATGCGCAAGTTCACCTTTTGACCGCAGACACACCCCCAGTGACGCACTCCTCGAAGCGCATCGCGTGATTCGCTGGGCCCTCTGTCAGCGCTGCGCACAAGCCCCCGTTTTCAGTCGTTCTGCTCAAGTAGCCGGAGCGGCCGCGACTGGAGCGGCCTCTCAGCTGATTGGCCACCGACCAACCCAGCAGTCTCCCACGCATGCGCCGCTGTGTCGTCTCGGCCTACGCGACTCATCTTGCGTAGCCTTCGCCGTGAACAAAAGCGAGGTCGGGCCTCCTGTAAGCGTGGCACGGCACCAAATGGCTTTGAGCCGTGGTCGGCAAAACAGCTACATCAAAGGTTAACCAAGGAAAACCAAGACTCAAACAGACTAAGCCAAGCTTTCGCTTTACATATCCAAGGGTAGCTGAGCCAAGCCGCAGCCACTTTTTACTCAAATGAACGAAGCGTCCGCATGTACAGTTCTTCGTATTTAATTACCGGTAGTTTCCCGATTAATCCCAATTATTTCGACCCACGACAACATGCAAAGAAAACTCACCTGGGCTCGTTCTCCCACCGCTGTGTCACCGCGACTGCTGCCATCCAGCTTAGCCGGCAGTCGCAGATCCAATGGTTCTCACTTAGGTCGGCAACAAGCAGTTCATCCCAATCGAGCAGTCTGGGCGAAAGGCTCTGCAACCCTGTTTGGCGCATGTGCAGTTCTTGGAGCCGCACCACCTGGCCGCCGCCACTCCAGGGGTGGCGGTAGAAGGCGTCCGGGTGGATGGCCGACAGCTTTGGGTTGAAGCTGAGGTACAGCTTCCGCAGGTTGTGCAGGTTCCCGAACGCATGTGCGTCCACGTGGCTAAGATGGGAGAGGTGACTCAGGTTCAGCGT
The DNA here is from genome assembly GCF_048455015.1 of Haemaphysalis longicornis. Taxonomy (NCBI): domain Eukaryota; kingdom Metazoa; phylum Arthropoda; class Arachnida; order Ixodida; family Ixodidae; genus Haemaphysalis; species Haemaphysalis longicornis. The sequence goes on along the minus strand of NW_027526361.1, from coordinate 167,139,079 downwards.
CCGCAGAACTGGCATGCCGTGCAGGCACAATGGATGCAGGCGCTTCAACGGGTTCCAGCTCAAATCGAGCGACTTCAAGGAGGTTAGGCCCAGCAGCAGCCTAGGCACGCTTAGAATTCCATTTCCGGCCAGCCCAAGGGTTTCCACGCCATTAACAAATCTGAACGCATCCCGAAGCAGGCTCACCTGGCCTAAGTGGTTCAGTTGGATCGAGCGAAGCTCTCCCAGTGGAGCAAAGTGATCGCCATTTACACGAACTAACGGGTTGTGGTCTAAAACAAGCTCCTTAAGACGACCAAGATGCCAAAAGCTGCCTTTGCTGAGTGTTCGGATGTTGTTGTAGCCGAGGTCAAGGTGCGTGAGAGACTCGAGCCCCTCAAAAACGCCGTCTGCGATCACCTTGAGTCGATTGTGCGCTAGCGACAGACTTTTCAGTACAGGCACCGAGGCGTTGTCGGGACACCACCACTGCCTCGCAACGGATTGTATGTCGTTGCTGGACAGGTCTAGCTGTCGCAGTGCTGGGGCCCGCAGAAAAGATTCACGCTCGAGCCGCGATATTCCATTGCGCCGAAGAGACAAGGATTCTACGACAGCGGGAACCACTGCTTCATGGAGCTCCGAGATAGCACGCGCAGAACAGTCCAATCGCAGCTGCTCCGCCCGCTGGAGGCAGCATCCGGGCTGGACGCACAGGTCGGGATTGCTCATGTCCAGCGGCTGCAGGGACGTCGTGATGCTGAACGCCACCAGGTGGAGGAATGTCAGCCAGCCGGAAAGCTTGTGAGGAACCCGCGCTGTCATCCCCTCTAGGTCACCACCACAAGTTCCTGTCAGCAGCAAAAATAACACCGGGATGGTTTGTGGTACACAAACCTAGAACTGGGAGTGCGTCTAAATGCACGTCGCCGTCGTCTCAATATTTTAAATGCAGTGCTGTACTTCATATGCGAAACATGTGCTCCTTAAAAATTCTGTTTACGAATGACAAGTTTGGCGACCCGGTGACCACACTGAGAGTTCTTATTTAACAAAATCGGCGGACTAAACCAAAGACAAGAAAAGAATGCAGACAAACGCCACGCCGCGCCTAAAATTAAATGTCTCATTTTTAAAGACGAATCATATATGCACAAGAAGCCTCAGCCATTTTAAGCCATGAAGGTGGGAGACAAGCGCATATACAGGACTTAACAGGGCCGCAATCACAAGTATCCATTGCGGCATACTGCGAACGCCACCCTCACCAGTCACTTCAATGCTGCCGGCTCAAGAGTTTCCGTTCTCTTGTGGATGCAAACCCCGAACGTCCTGAGCGCGCCCAGCGCCATGTACCGCTTTGCTTGAAACAATCCTTCTATTCTCTTATGCTATTGCTCAAAAATGTCCGCTGTGCTGCCTCAGTAGCCAAGGGTTTTAGAACGAACTCCCCCGGTTCGACCCCAGCAATGCTGATATAGTTTCTAAAACCCGTGATTAATTTATTGTAAACGATCTCTTAGATTAATTATGCGCATTTTTTGCCGTATAAAATAGCTTTATAACCCTTGAGTTGGTTTACAGTTGGGGCGTGGCATATCAGCACCTTTAGTTAACGTTTCGTTTACCCTCTCATCGGAAGTGCCTGCCTTGTACCTATCTTAACTTCTGAAACCCTCCGTACATACGGAATTATGGGAATACAATATTTCTACCTTTGCTGAGACCACCGGAATAAAAACAGGGGCGTGTGTCCGCAACACATGAAAATAAAGTATGGTGCAAGGTTCAAACATTTTGACAGCGGATTCATCCCTGTACAACCGCCAGAAACACCAAACGATTGCCAGTGTGAGTTCCGTATATAGGGAGTATACGGAAAACGCATGACGCCGTATTTCGCGCTTTAATTCAGAGAGAAACACCAAAACTGCGTCAAACGTTTCTATTCTGACTGAACACGATTTTGTTTGTAAATTCTCTCTAAAATAAATTCCCTCTAAAAGTGGGAATTTATTATCATATCACCTATAAGCCAATGCGTGCAAGTCCTGCCCGAAGAGTAGGCATTAACTGGCCAACTCGCGAACAAAATTACGAGAATTAATTTATACAGTGTTTCTTGCTTGCTCTGCTACACTAAATAACTGGATCCTTGGGAATTGTTTCTTTAGTTGCCGATTTGCATAATGAACTCTTTAAAGGTGAACCCGTCACACCACAAATTCACATGGACGAAAGCCAGCTAGTTAGAAACACAAATAGTAAAGGGCTTTCGAATTATAATCGCACGGCCAGGGAAGCAACAGTAGACGACGAGGGGCTGTGATGCTCTTGCATGCTAAAAGTGCGCCAATGTTTGCTATTCCTAATTGGCGCCACACGGCATTCTCGTTTAGTTTATATTAAACGTTACTGGTTAACTTTTCGATAACTGTAGCGTTACTGACTGAAAGAAAAAGACAATACGCAAGCCGGTTCACCACTTATGCGGGCGACGTCGTCAGTAACAAACTGAGTTGTGCAAAGCCAGGCTTGAAGTAAAGCCGTTAATTCGAAGCGTTAACATGTACCCCGGACTTTGTAGCATATTGCACGGCAAACGCCAAGTTTATGGGTATAAGTAACATCTCGCCTTTGAACTTTCTGACGCAACAAGTAGCGGAAGGTCAGCCTCACAGCGATTTCCCCGCGCTAATGGTAACACACACTGCACATTTCGTCACCATGCACACTGACAATATTTGCAGTTTTTTTTTTGTGACTCCTGATTGATTGTAGGGTTTAACGCGCCGACGCAACGCAGGTGATGGGGCGCGCCGTAGTGGAGGGCTCCGGATGAATTTTGACTACCTAGGGATCTTTAACGTGCGCCGAAATCTCGTACACACGGGCATTTTCGCTTTACGCCACCATCAGAAAGCGACCTAAAGAAAAGCGGCCTAAAAAAGCAAACTAATGTGCAGGTGATTGTGGAGGACTCACCGAATTCACTTGGGGAAAGCTCGTAACTTTGTCCACGAGTTCGACGAAAGACAAGGAGCACAAGCGTCGTCGAAGAGGATCGACCACTCGGCAGGCCGCCGGACATTGTCTGACAGTGCCTCACTTATCGCTTTTGTCTCGCCCGGCCCCCGGGTTAACGATGAAAGATCACTCTTTGCTACTTTCGCCTCCAGTATCTCCAGTTTTCATATCTCCAGTGTTCGATAGTGCGAGTTGGGGTGCTGTTTTGCTTCCATTTCTGACGTGCTTTCGCTGATCGCGTTACTAAGTACACAAAACTGGTCGAGGCAGTGGACCGGACGAAACAGAAAGCGCACTGAACTGTCTTGAACGATCCGTTAGAGCGAGTGTATTTTAATGTGAAGCGCAGCCACAGCCCGAAGCACTCCTGAACGCTCAAATTGAGGCGGAGCGTTTTGTACGGATTACGTGGCTCGTCTCGTTTGGCTTGTGATGATCAGTAACGTGGAGAACTGGAGTCACCATAATTTCCTCACAATGGACCTCTCCAGAGGCACGTCACATAGCGGCGGTGACGTCACGTTCGGTACACGCGCTCCTTTCTGCCGGGCCCGGTGGTTGGCAAAACATTTGGACCGGCGTGCGGCGCGTATGCAGTGAGGTGGTTTCGAACGCGCGCTAAAGTAGACTTACTTATACGCACAAATTTTGGTCTGCCTTCCTATTTGTGACTTAATTCAGCCTACCGGCCAAAGTGAAATGACAGCTGCGTAATAGTCTTATATACTCACAGCCAAATCTAAATGTCTAAGTCCGGTGTCAGTGTTCATACTTGTCAACATAGTTGAACAAGAACAACACGTTACGCAAATATCAAGCAGCAAATCAATACGTAAGTGATATTTGGAGTGTTCCGTTATTAAATAGTCGTGGATGCTTGGTTTTTGCGATAGCAAATAAAAGAATACATCAACGGCAGAAAACCACCGCCTGTTATTGCCAGCTCAACCTTGCGGCGGCATTTAAGACATCAAACGGCAATAGCAACGAAAGGTTCCACGCTTCGCTTGGAACGCTCGTGGAGTAGGGCAACGTGGTTCAATAAACGTTGTAGTAGAGTGCGTCAATTCACGCCCGTCTCGCCGTACGGCAGCGCTGGCATCGAGGCACCCCACTTGGTGCAGTGGAACGCGGTAAATTTAATCTGACTTGAGCAAACCTCTGGCGTGTTATCTTGGGAGGAACGAGACGGGAAAGGAACAGCATGTGAGGCGAGCGGGAAAGAGATGGGAGGCCTTTAGTTGGGAGGGGCGCCAGTCGACTATCGTCTTTCGGCGACATTTTTAACGAAAGGGGCAGATACGCGGCCATTTTTTGTTCGGGATTAGGTTTTTCTGATGCCTACGGGCTGTTGTGATTTCGGCTAAGCAAATCGTGCGAGCAAAGACAGCGGCATCAGAATCTTTTGCGCTCCCGAAAAAGTCAATTCGGTGGGTATTGAGGATGCGTGCAATGCGCCGAAGAGGCTGGAAGCCAAAGCAGCGGCATTGTCTACTCCTACTCATAGCAACAATTCCCATTTTCAAACTTATGCTTTTACTCAAAGCGCACTCACACCGTCTGCATTGGCATTCCGCGGGGAAAAGTGCCATGAAACGTTGCCCTGTGTCAATGAACTGCTAGCATGCAGCAACAGCAGAAATTTCGTACACTGACATAGTTCCATGGGGTTGGAGGGGGAGGGAAGCGGGGGGAATTTTTTTACTGCGTAATGTTGCCATGTTTGGACGAAGTATATAGAGTACTGTATTATTTATTTTATTTATTTATTTATTACCCACAGCGCCACGAAGGCATTACAGCGGGCGGGTTACAAGCCAAAAAAGAAAGAATGAAAGATACAGCAGACATCAATTCGCAACAAAAGGAGGCAATCACTCAACTGGAATATGGCACTGTGAAAATTGAAAAGAGTATAGGTACATTTATTTCAGTACTACACACGTTGAAAACGGAACAAAATGCGCATGTCCCTGCGCAGTTTTATACCACAAAACCCACAAAACGCAGTTTTATACCACAAAAGGCAATGATAGTCTAACCCGCTTAGAAAACGCACAATAAATGTTTAAGCGAGCGATCAGCGCTAGCCACCTACGGCCAGGCCGATCACGACACGTTTGGTCGTATGGGGAGCAGGAGAAATCTGCTCAAGACAAACACGTGCTTGTAAGTATAAAAAATATACAGCTCGATCAATTGCATTCTGCCTTGATGCCTCAGCGAAGCAGAGGTGCTTGCCGTGCCCGCACTTAGCATCGTACCGACGACTCGAGATGGGCCGCTCACGCGTCTGTCTTGCTGCACACTGAACTCGAAAAATGAGTTTGCTAGTATCGACCGTACTCAGTCAATGTGATCTTTTATTGCGGTCTCCCGACGCTGGCCTATGCAACGGGGGTAAAAAGCCACTAACCTTGACTTTCATGAAATAATGACTACCGAGAATTATTTTAGTGCCTCTCGCAAGCTATATACTCACTCAGCATACGTGGCTGCTATGTGCACCCTCCCAATGGCGGCAAACCACTTCGCCATTTCACTGGGGAAAGAGGCAACAAAACAAGAGAACATCATCCCGATAGTTTTCATTGGAGAAATTTCTGACGGTGGGGCGCTGTTCGTCCTCGTTGTCGTCGTCTTCTCAGCGGCAGTCTCGGTCATGTCGGGTACGCGTCGCGCCGCGTAGCTGTCGTCATGTTCGGGAGTCGCGTCATGGTTAGGTCGGGTCCTCGGGATGAGGGCATGTCTTGAATCACTGTCCTCGGCGCGTCCTCGGGTCGTTGGAGGGTTTCCGGTTTTTCGCCGTAGAGCAGCTTCACCTCCAGAAGGGGTAAACGGCGCCTGGCGTAGAAGTCCCCGAAGCGAGTTGAATTTCTTCCCTGATCACTTCGCTCACAGAGGTGACTTGGGGTTGCAGCGCAGTTGGCAAGAGTTTCCGTTGTTCTTCCCTGACGACAGCGCGGATTGTCTCACGTAGTGTGTCAGAGCTAATAGCCCCGGCATCGATCGTGTCCGCAAGTAGCGCATTGATGGGACGGTCGTATTGCCTCGTACGAATTTCCAACGTCTTCTCCATGGCGGCCGCCTCAGACGCGAATTCGGCAACCGTTTTAGGGGGGTTGCGGACAAGGCAAGCAAAAAGTTCTTGCTTTACACCTCGCATCAGAAACCTCAGTTTCTTTTCTTCCGTTATTTCCGGATCTGCGCGACGAAATAGTCTCTTCATTTCCTCAACAAAAATTACGACTCCTTCGTTGGGGTGTTGCGTTCGAGTTTCCAACAAAAGTGCAGCTCGTTCTTTTCTCACAAGGGTAGTGAAGGTCTTAAGGAATTCGCTTTTGAATTGCGTCCAGTAGGTCAAGGCGCTCTCGTGGTTCTCGAAACCAAGTTCGAGCTGAATCCTCCAAGTAAAAGAAAACATGCCGGAAGGTTTCTTCATCGTCCCAACTTTTGAAGATGCGGACGCGCTCCAGCTTCTCCAACCATTCCTCCGGGTCTTCAGCGGGGGCTCCTCAGAATGATGGCGGTTCCCGGGGCTGCTGCAGCACAATTGGCGACGTTGTTTCTTGCAACATGGTGGTGGTTGCAGCGGTCGTTGTCTTGGGTCTTTCTGGCAGGAGGCCGAACTTGGGCGGCAAACCTTGCAGTCGGCGGCTGGCTCTAGTTGGATTGGCCTGGCGGCTTCCAGAGGTCGTAGGGAGCGTAGCACCTCCACCAGATGTCACTAAGCCAAACACGATGTAGTTGTCGTCAAGGGAAAGACGTTTATTGGAGCGAACTTGTGCTCCTCTAACAACTCAAATAATGCACAGGCGGTGAAGCAGCAGTCAATAAAGTCACGTGCGCTAACGAGCGTCGGTGATAGTAATACCGCGGCGTCTGCTCTGCAGGCTTTTTATCTTTCGGCGCTCGTGGTTCTGGAAGCGTCGATTCACATCCAGAACATTGTATATCAAGGAAGATTATTCTACGCTAGTGACGTTACGGCGAAACAGTCGCCTTATCGGGATAAAAATAAAGAATGGAACACGCACTTCACATGGGACACAGATAACTGAGCCGGGCGCGGCCGGGCATTAAAAACAAACAATAAATAAACAAACCCGTAGATGGTTCGCGGCAATATCTTATCCCGGCAAGTTCACCTTCTGCTATCAACAATTGTGCCACTCGTCCCGGCGCTGACGAGGACGAGGACAACCGGGGAGTCAGGTTTCCAAACTGTATATTATAACCACGGAATACATTATACCGACTGGTTTTGACGTCCTGCTACGGTAGGATGGTCGGTCCTGCGATGAACTATGAAATGGCTGTTCAGGTCCTGAGGTAAACTCTTTTTATTCTACACATGGCGACATTTGGTTACAATTGAAGACATACGACATAAAGAATATGCAGTGAAATCTCGTTGATTCGTTTTTACAGGAACCGGAAAATAAAACGTAGTATGCGAAAATCGTATTATCCAAAGAGGTTAAAAAACGAGGAAAATAGGCATACTCGATAAGCTACTCACATTTATCGAGCGCCATCGAAGTAGCTAATTAATTTTGCCGCAATGTTTTGTTTTCAACGTCCAGGAGAAAATTATTCTGAAACGTAAAAAAAACAACAGCCGGTGTGTTTTGTTTCTTGGTCACGGTTTTCTACGGCAATCCGTGTCGTGCCTTCAGGCGGTGAAGCCAGCCACCGCATGCATGGAAGTCTTCAATGGCCAACAATAACGCGATGCTGTCAACTTTTCAAATGCAGAGCATTTCTTTAACTCACGATGTCACCCGGCGTTGTCGGCGTGCCTCGGCGTCCGCAACAGCCGTTCCAGGTGCGCCCTCTCCCCACTCCTCCTCTCCCGCATCACGCTACCCTCCTCGCTCTCAACAGCAGGTCCGCACCCCTCCCCCTACACTATATAAAAAAATAATACTTACCGGCGCGCGGTTTCGATCCCACGACCCTGCGGGCGGAACGCAAGGTACATGGTGCTCTACCCACTGCGCCACAAAGCCGAAACAGAATGGAAGGCTACGAACGCGCCTTATAGCCTTGACTCATTCAAACTACGTCAAGAAGCTGCTGATACAACGCATTCACTACCTGTGGGCGGAACGCGAGGTACATGGTGCTCTTCCCACTGCGCCACAAAACCGACACAGAATGAAAGGCTACGAACGCGCCTTATATTCTTGACTCATTCAAACTACGTCAACAAGCTGCTGATACAACGCATTCACTACCACCAACTCCCCAAACACTAAACGTTAACGCAATACACCCACCCCCTATGCGACGCATTTACTCGAGTCCCCCTCGCGGGGAGATGGGCCCTTTTTGCATAGGGCTGACCAGTCAACGTTCACTCCTGTCTCTGTAAGTTCCTTGAACCAGAAGTAGAATTTTCTCACGCTTCGCACCTCCTGTTTGTTTACCCCGTGGTCGGAATGTTCCAGCTTGTTTCAAAATTTTTCCTTGATATGGGGAATCCGAGCTCGTGTGCGAAATCCACACGCATCCACTTCGTGTTTTCTTCGAATTTGCGTACAATGGCTACTTTTTCATGTAGACTGAGTGCCTCACATTTGCTCGACATTCTCGCAAGCCTTGGAAAGTTGGAGCACCGCCGCGCAGAGCAAAAAGGCAGTCAGAGGGGGGGAAACCTTACAAGCACAGCAGCAGCACCGAATACTGCAACAACAACAAAAACACCCTGAAATAGAACAAGAACAGCCTGGGAAGCACGGTAATGACGAGAAGTCAGGAAGGCAAGTCGCTTCCTACCGAGAGCATTGCGCACCTTTTTTAATTATGCTACGTTGCTACGCTACGTTGCTACGCTAGGGGATCTACAGCGCCGTCTAAACGGCGCTGTAGATCCCTTAGCGTATCATCAACGTTGCACGGAGCTGTCCCGACTGGCAGCGATATTTTTACTGCAAAACCTGCGCTGGCTCGTCTCAGCGGTACCGCAACCTGCAGATCGCAGTTTTTGGAATGCGGTTTGAGCTTGTTTAGCGAAAACTAAACGTACAATTTCTAAAAATTCCCGTCAACATCGTATTATCCAAATTTCGGGGAAAATGTGGCCGTATTAAATGCACGAAAATTCATCACTTCAAAGTGACGTCGGCCGGGAATGAAAAGAAAAACGCATTAGCCCGAAAAACGTAATATGCAAAATCGTATCAACGCGATTCAACTGTACAAAATTTTCACGAAAAAATAGAAGTGGGCAAATACTGTTACCGAGACATTATTTAAGTCACGAGGGTCTCCTGTTATCGGCCCATGTTTGTTTTCCTTCGCTCGACCGACCCTCGTCTTTAACTTGTCCTCCCGTTTGTCATATCTCTAAAATACCAAGACCTTCAGTTTTGTCACACAAAACAACTCCTCCGCCTTACGAAAATCGTTAATGAGATTCAATCGACATTTGATTGACTCTACTGGTTACATACGGGAATATAATATGGAGAGGATTGAGCATGTTGTAAAGAACGGAGACAGCCTAAAAGTAGCGAAGAGCAGTGTAAAGCAAAGACCACTAAAGTGTGTACAGTTTTTTATTGAGTAGCAATCTTCGTCATCCGTTTCGTCGTCGTCTACCGACGGCACATTATTAGCCTAGGGAAAATCGCATTGTAGCGCGTCCTCGCCTAGGTAGTCCTCCACTTCTTCTTCGTCGTCAGGTGGTCTGGTGTCCATCTCTGTGTGGATCACTCTGAGAAAAAAGGGTTTGGTAGTTTCTTTTTTAGATGTGAAACAGGAATGTATCATATATTGCTCCCGAAGAGGTATAAATTTTGCTCCTTTGCAAATAAAGAAAACGAAATAGACGGGAGCTGGCTGGCATGCATGTAGTGATACGAACCAAGAACTGGTGGACCATTAGGGAAACAGGTGGATACAAGAGATTGGTCTAGAAGAATGGGAAGGCCAGTAAGCCAAAGGAGGAATGACATAGAGAAAGAAATTCCGGGGCAAACTGTAGACTCGATCAGCGCAGGGCAGGAGTGGTCGGAGGTCAATAGGAGAGGCCTTCGTCCTGCAGTGGACCTGAGCAGGATGATGATGACGATGATGATGATGAAATGAATGAGTATGTTTTTCACCAATGGGAGTGGAGGAAGATTTCCCCCTTTGGTGAATTAATGCTGGAGCGTTACTCACCTGAAAAATGGAGGGCAGGGAGTAGTAGCAGCTTCTAAGCATAACAATCCATGAGCGCTTACATAAAGGTGTTTCCTCTATGCCTAACGTAGGCAACAATACCGAGGACGCACATTGGCGGGCACAGATTGGCAACAACAAACATAGCACAACACAGCAACATACACTTCATTAAAGATATTACCAACGCACAATACATGCCACAGACAACAGTGCAAGAATACAAGTATTCATTGCGCGACACAGGACACTTTTCACTTATCCATAGCATTCGCGTGATCACAAAGCACAACTAAACGTAAAGCGGCAACAAAATATTTATAACAAGGATCGCAGAGCACGCAAGTAGAGAAAATGAGCTTGTATAGTTTGAAAATGAGCTTGTAATGGTGGGCTCACGCAGCCCACCATTGCGTGAGCCTCACCTGTGTTTTGTTATTTCGTCAATGTAATACGTGTAAATGCTATTTTTTATTATTTTCACGTTTCGGGAGAAGCAGTAGAGTGGCTCAAAGACAAAAAATAACATGTAGCAAAAATAACGTGTAGAGAAACAATACGGCATGTATGTTTGAGTAATACCACTCATCAATCTCCTTGCCTTCGCTCTTTTAACAGAGAGCACACTCCTGGTCTGGCAGCTATACCGGTACGCCAGCCAAAACGCTACCGAAAATGCTGCGGTTCGTACTCGTTGAAGAAAAAAGAGGCACTTTAGTATCATCGCTGCCGCATTATATACCCTTGCGCATCAGTAGACAGCACCGACAAATACGGAGGTAATGTTGAACAGGGCGCATGCAGGGCGCATGTGAGCGGCACCCGCAGAATGTGCCCCAAACGCATGGCGAGCCCACGGTGACAAAAGAATGCTCGCGGCTTACCTTCGCTCACCGTGGATATGCACACCAAAGTCTTGGCTTAGTCTGGTTAAGTCTTGGTTTTGCTTGGTTAACCTTTGATGTATCTGTATTGCCGACCACGGCTCAAAGCCGTTCGGTCCCGTGCAATGCTCACAGGAGGAGGCCCGGCATCGCTTTCATTCTAGGCGAACGCAGCGTTCCTCTTTCATGGCGAACGCGGCGCAAGACAAGTTACGTAGCCCGAGACAACCCAGCGGCGCCTGCGTAGGAGGCTGCGGGTTTGGTTGGCAGCCGATCAGCTGAGCGGCCGTTACCGTCGCGGCCGCCGCCGCTACGTGAGCAGAAGGACTTAAAACAGGGCCTTGTGCGCAGCGCCGGCAGCAGGCCGGCGAATTCCCCGATGCGCTTCCACGGGTGTGTCGCCGGGGGGCTCTGCGGTCAAAAGGTTAACTTGCGCGTCCTCCGCGAAACCGCTTGACGGAAGTTGTAAACCTTGGCTTTAAAAGACAATGAGAGGACAAGGAAGCGGCATACTGCAGCAGCGGTGTTGCACAGAGTCGTGTACACCCGGTCGGCGAAAGCAACTGTGCAAACAAGAACCATTTACTTCCTTGTGTCCGTGTTTCGTAGAGGCAGTATAGAGGGTGTTATAGGCAAACTAAAGGTAGAAATTCGCCGGGATGGATGCAAAACTCGCTATTTTGTACCCTTTCTACCCTTTTTGTAAAGTGATTGTGAAGGGATGGCTTGACACATTTGTCAGCATCGTCTTCGGCGGGGCGGTACCAGTGGCACGCCGGTCGCTACGCGACAATAGATGGTTTTAGTACAGCGTTTGTAGCCTTTGCGTACGCTAGACGCTAATTTTTTGCGTCCCGCTACGTAAACACCGCGAGCGTAGTTTTATTAGAGCGTCTCATCAGTTTTGTGTAGCGGCACGCTAATGCATACGGCGCCATCTGCCGGCTGATCTGCGAGCGGAATGCCGGTGTGCTTGGAGATTTTACGACTATCCAAACAATTGTAAACAAACGCTTTCCCGTTAGTATTGAATGCAATTCGGCCACACCACGGCATGAATATTCTCTTACCTGAGTAAGTTCCATAACGACACCGTTGAAGTCCCGCGGAACTTATTGCGCGAAATCGCACAGAGCGCCCTGAATCGAATGCCCGGGTTTGACGCATAAATTTTATTCAACTTCAAAACAATCCAGACAGGTGTTTCGGACGAACACAACGTCACGACATGCGTTGCAAGTGTGAACTGCAATCGACCGGTGATCGGTTGCCTCCTCCTGCCCGTCGTAAATCCGGCACTCACCTCGCGCGTGGTTTGCGGGGTGGAACATCAAGTCACTTAACGCTGGCGCTCAAGCCGAGAGGGCTTTTAGCCACGCACACTGTACATACCCGATTCGAGGTTGAGTCGTACGTCGCACGAGAAAGATAATCCAGAGCATGGGAAGCAATGTCCACCCGCAGAAACACAACGTCGCATTTCATCGCGAACGCGCCCACAACACACACACACAAACACCGCTTCTGTCGCTGGCCTGGCTTCAAATCTTCGTTCGGGCAGTCAGCGATGTCACGACGATACGGAGCTGCGCGAGGGGCGATGTGCTAAGCACTCGACGTACTTAAAAACACAGAGACAAAGAAATTGGTTCATCGGGAGCAAATTACTGTCGACAGAAAAGCGGAATCGTGGATGCTTGCCGGGCTAGTTGCCCCCATGTTGGAAACGCAAGCGGCCTCACGTACGCACGCTAGTTCGCTGAAATAGCGTCCGTCCTCTAAACGCTGAAGCGGCCTAACATACGGCGCATGCGCAGTGAGAACGACGCAAAGGAATAGCGTTCGCTAACTGTTTGCGTATGGTTGCGTACGTTATTCTAAAACTCTCTAATGACGACGGCAGCGGTAGCTCATGTCGCGCAAGCCCACGAGCAAGCCTGGACGACGCCGCGTAACCAGGTGTAACCGCCAAGAGGCACGCGTCCACGCGCGCTCGGTGTTTTTGCTTCGCTAATGCCACTGCCTGAAGATCGTGCCCGGTCCCTCACGCCGGGGGCGCCGAGCGGTCGCCGCGAGGTACGCGCTCACGTCTCCACGCCGGACGGATTTTTGTGGGCCTAACCAGCTCTGCTGCAAAAACCATGGCGCAGGTACCTGGAACGAACGTACACCACCGGGCGGGGGCTTTCTTTAGGATTGGCTTCAGCAGAGTCAAGTACTCTCCTTGCATTTTGGCCGTATCGCTTTACGAACCAGAACACATTATTTATGACGCCAAAATTTTCACTTAGAATAGAAGGTTCTAAATGTTATTAAACTGGAACTAATGTTCGTTTATTCTGCACAATTCCTGCGTGTACAACACTGCAGTTGCACGGTTTCACGGCAAACTTTCCAAAAACTATTTCGAGTGCCAATAACGACTTAGAGAAGACGTCGTACCGGTTACATCACTTATCAAGTGATGTAACGCGTTGGAACACAATCTAAACAAACTGCGTCGACGACGCACGTACACCGCTCCAGATAGCGCCAGAAATGCGATTTCTGGCATCAAAAGGCCGCAACAGCGACACCATCCACCGCGCCTAAATACGCGAATCGATGGCGCGTTGTGTGATCCGTCGATGGTATGAATCGCCACCCCCGTGATGACGCCACGAAGGGCAGGTTGCCACGGTGCGGGTCCGTGCTCGAGCGGCCCGCCGCAGGCGTCAGCGAGAGGCGGCCAGGTAGGAGGTCCAGTAGACGAGCGCAACGAACGGGAAGCCGACGGCGAAGGCGAGCCTGGCACGGCGATCGTAGAGCGCCTCGTCCATGCCCACGTCCGGCGGCGTCTGGGTGGCGACGTCGCGCGTCAGCCGGAAGCCGTCCGCCACGTACAGTCGCTCCACTTGGCCCGCGCTGACCGCCTCGACGGGCGGCGTCTGCGCACTCCACGCGCGCTGCCTCTGAAAAGAGACCCGTGGCGCGCTCGTGTGAGGGCGCTCCTTGAGCATGGGCGCACGAGCATGGCGCAAAGCGAACGACTGCATTTTCGGCTACCCTTTCGCCGATGCTCACAAAACCGGCTAGTTGGATGGAAGGTTTCACATACCCTTACGGTGAGTGGCACTTCGGCCATTTAAGCTTCAGGTGGGTGCAATAACGAACTGCGAAACAATGAGCGCCGTCGAAGGTTTCCGGTGAGCGTTACCATACCATAGATGTTACCATTAATGGTTGAAGGAGAAGGAGATACAACGCGGCAACATTCGCCCCTTCAGTTACGGTCACCGTAATGTAGCGGTAACATAGCTATTTCGCTGGGTAAAAGTGTTCCCGCTAAAAATATCTTTTAGGTGCGAAGCACTTTAGGACCTCGCAATGTCCGTGCCGTCATCCGGCGTTCTCCGTGCGCATAGAGTTCCTCTAAATAGGTCCCGCAGGGAGCTATATAGAGGTATTCGAGAGGAACTCTACGAGGGCACAGCTATTGGCGGTGAGCGCGACTACGGGCGGCGCTGCGAAGCGCGCCTCCGTTAAGGTCCCTGAAATTACGAAGGTAGCGCCATCTTTAGATCTAGCCGCCTTTCGCCCTCGCCCGCGCTCCTTTCCTCCTTCATGTTTTGCCATTTTCTTTTTCGCCGGCGAACGCCGCGCGCCATTGGCCAACGGCCAGTGACGTAGTACCCGTCCCCGCGTTGTTTGTTTTTCTTCTCTTCGCCGCCACTGTTCATTTAAATTCGCCATTTTAGGCTCAGCTGCCTCGGAGCAGGCCTTATCGAAGCCGCCAGCGTATAAAAACCGATAACAACCGAAGAGTCAGCTGCTCGTTTCAAACAAGTGTTGCGTCGGCGTCACTTTATGTAGCTTCGCGATGCCGAGTTGTTGTGCCTTCGGCTGCTCGAATAACGTCAGTGCAGTCACGGCTAGCTCGGCTGTAGCAAGCTGTAATTTATCAGATCCCACACATGAATCAATGTTAGCTGTACAGCATAAAAAGGATTCACAATTGCGCTTGTTAACGCGCTTCTGGCCTTGGAATACGGTAGTTATTATAGAACTGGGCACTACAGCTAATTGTAAGCTGAGCGCATTCTTTCACTGCGCGTTCTTTGTGCCAGCCTTTTCCAGATATGCCCGACAGGGCCTTACTCGAAGTAATTGTGAACGCCAATCCCACGAACATTGCTATGCCACGGACGCACTGCCAAAAGTACAGCCGTCATGGGCGAGGCCAACGAGGAGACGCGAGAACTTTGACCCTGACAGCAGCCTATAACGACGTGAAGGTGACATATATTTTGCAACAGCGTCAAAGCACCGGAAAGTGCACGGAATAAAGGTGGCATGAATGCCAGTAGCTAATGCGGGACGCATACTGAGCGCTGCCTAATGATCTACAACTAACGCAAAAAACCCGAACGCAAAAAAGCCAGCGCAGCGCTCGAACTGCCGCGAACCAAGGTCACCGCGAACCATGCGCAAGCCCTCTGTGCAGCGCTTGCACAACCACAACTTAAACACGCAAATGCAAGAACGGAATTACTGTAACAGAGCAATTTGAAACGTCGACGTTCGATCCTTTCGCGTTCACGAACTATCCTGAGCATGCCGCACAGGTAAACAAACACCGCGCTGTCCGTATGCGCCAGCGGCATCCATCCCGCAAATATCCCCTTCTACACAAAAATATACAACAAAACAGCCTCACTTAGGGCGTGTTGGTAATACGGGGCTCTAGAAATACTATGTAACAGAGCAGTTTGAAACGTCCACGTTCGATCCTTTCGCGTTCACGAACTATCCTGAGCATGCCGCACACGTAAACAAACCCCGCGCTGTCCGTATGCGCCCGCGGCATCCACCCCGCAAATAGTATCCCCTTCTAGACAAAACTATACAACAAAACAGCCTCACTTAATGCGTGTTGGTAAAACGGGGCTCTAGAAATACTATTAATGCTACCAAAGAGCGATTGCGGCGCGAAAACAAGAGCAAACTGCACGAAAAACTGCAGCGAGCGGCCCGACGCGTTGCGAGGGCGTCTGCTCTGAGGAAGCCAACAAAAATTGCGGCCCCACCATGGAGTTAAAGGGACCGCGGCGCCGCGGGTGAGGGGAGAGAAAAAAAAATTCCCCCGCATTTCCCCGAGGGGGAGAATGTGAAAGTGCGAATGCACGGTTGTCGGCCCGCTTGCGGCGCTTGCGCTCGGCCCCCGCAGCCCACCGCCTCGCCGCCTTCTCTTCCATCTCTTCCATCGGGTTTGTAGTATCACGTGTACACCACGCAGTTATCAAGCCGCTATAACGCCGCTGAGTCGCCAACGCACGCCGCTGACGACGTAGTTTGAATGCGTTAAAGATATAAGGCGCGTCTAACACTGATATCACCGTCGCGTCCATGGCTTGGTCGGACTCTACTTCCGGCCACAGCGGTGAACGGACGTGTGATGTCGGGCTCTGATAGAGCGGCTTCAGCGGGCCAGATGGCCCTCGGTAGCAGGATTGAAGATAATGAAGATTACGCTGTCGTACTGCCAACTCTGCCAACCGGGTCAGTCGTTAATAATACTGTCTTTTTTCACTGTGATGTGAAGGGGCGGCCATACCGCGTCGAAGACTTACGAGACGCGCTACAGCAACCGAATGTTTTCGGCAGCGTCGTAGCGCTTGGTCCCTACCAGATGAACCAAGTATGGGCTGCGACTTTTAACAACGCCGAAGCTGCAAAGAAGATTGTCGCCACTCAGGAGATAAAGGTGAAAGGACGGAAATGCCTCGTGATTGACCCGTGCAATCGGGACATCCGTGTCAAGTTGCATTGGGTGTTGCACAACGTGCCAGACGAAGAAATCAAGAAAGCGTTCCAACACGCGTCATATCGCTGCAACTCAAGGCGGGTGTAGCACCCGAAGACATCCCACAGCAGATGCGCATCGCAGGAGACCGAGCCCTCGTCGCGGTCCCAGGTAGGCCGCCGCAGTGTCTGCGCTGTGAGCAGATCGGGCACATCAGGCGAGACTGCCGCGTCCCGCGGTGTAGCGTCTGCCGCCGCTTCGGGCACGAAGCGCAACACTGCGTCAAGACCTACGCCGTTGCCGCAACGACGCCGTTTGGCTCGGAGAAATCTGAGCTGACGATGGACGAGGCGGAAGCGGAGGAAATCAACAAGGCAGCTGACGACGGCGGGAACGGCGAAAGCGGCCAGCCGACGCAAGATAACGAGAATCAGCCGAAGGATATTGGCAGTGAGACGCAGGAAAGCGTGACGTGCCAGCCTGAAGTCATCGTGAGTGGTAGCGGGAACGCGGGCTGTGTTGAACGCGCCGCGGCGTCTCCTAGCGAGGACGACGACTCCAAGCCTGACATAATGGAGGTGGAAGCCAGCGGTGAGGCCTCTACGGCAGCCAAGCGGTCGCGAGAAGAAAACGGCCCCGAGGAGCACGAACCCATCGAAGCCATCGGAGAGCCCCCGCGAAAGGCGGGACAAGGGAGGCGTGCGATACCCAAAGCCAAGCTTCATGTCCCGCCAGAACGAGCGCCGAGAAACGTCAAATGAAAGCCACAACGGTACCGAACCAACCAAAAGGCCAAAAAAAAAAGTGCGTCGACGGACACTGGCGAGGTGTGCTATTCAAGTGGGGGCAACATCACGTGAAATGGTGTCTTGTGTTGTCTGGTGTGGGGGCATCAACCAAGACAGAATTTCCAGGGTGAAAGCTATAGCTAGAACAATGCGTGGAACTACATCACGTTGTAACGATTCTATATTTGATGGCAGTGTTGTCAGTCTTTTCGCCGTTAGTGTAGGGTTTAAAAAAAAAATGCCTCTCATCATAGGTACCCTGAACGTGCGCGGGCTAGGTGCCAGGCGGAAACAATGCCAATTGAAGCGCCTTATGATTGAGAAGGAACTTGACTTTCTGTGCGTACAAGAAACTAAAAATAGAGGCAGAGGACAAGACTAACAGCATGGTCAATACATTCGGTAACAGCTTTTACGCGTGCGTAAGTCACGCTGTTGGAACATCGGGAGGGTGTTGTATACTTATAAGATCAGCAAGCGGTGTGTTGGTTAAAAATGTTCGTTCCGGCAAGTCTGGAAGATTAGTTGTATGTGACTTTCTGTTTGACGGAGATGAATTTCGGGTGCTCTGTATTTATGCTCCAAACAAAATACAAGAACGAGAAGAGTTTTTTCAGGACATTGAAACCTATCTAAATTGCGAAAAACATGTAATGCTTTTGGGAGACTTCAACTGCGTTTGTGCGAGAGAAGACCGAATAGGCGGGTTTGGACAGAAGGATCGAAGCGCCAAATTCCTTTATGAAATGTTAGAAGGCCATGAAATGGAAGACGTTGCTCACATTGCGTCAAAAGAAAACTGTTTAAGATTTACGCATTTCCAAGGCGCTAGCCACGCTCGCCTAGACAGAGCTTACGTGAGCCTGAACCTGGTGTCAATGTGTTCGAACTACAGCGTAAAGGATGTATCTTTCAGTGATCATTGTCTCGTGTCCTTCGTGGTAGGCGGCAGAAAAGAGGATAAGAAGTTTTCTTGGGAACTGTGGAAATTAAACTGTAGATTATTGAAAGATTCAGGGTTTAAAGAAAAAGTAGAGAAAATTTTCGTCGAGCACGACAGCGCAGTGGGTCCTTCCTGGGCAGAAAAATGGGAATTAATAAAGCAGGACGTAAAGTTGTGCGCAATATCCAGGTCAACCGCATTATGACGGATAGAAAGAGCAGCGGAAAAAAATTGCGCAACAATCTACACCAGTTACTTGTACTAGAGAGCGAAATGCCTGGTTTATTTGGCGAAGATATAGCAGCTATAAAAGGCAAACTAGAGGCAATAGATAAAGTTCGCTATCAGGGAGCCACAGTGCGGGCCCGTGGCGAAAAATTATTAGCTGGGGAAACACCCACTAAAAGGGCGTTAGGCGATGAAATAAAATAAGCACAAAAAAATGAAATTAAGGAAATAGTTTTTCACGGAACACTTACAAGGGAAGAAAAAAACATAGAAAAGGCATTTGTGGAGCATTATGAGAAACTGTTTGGTCATAGTGCTCCGCGAATGGAAGATTTCAAAAGAGAATTTCTTCCGTTGATACCACAGTTAGAAGACGTCGTGCAGGAAGGCTTAGAACAGCCGCTTACACTCGGCGAAGTGAAAAAAGCAATTGACGAATTGCAGGGGGCTAAAACGCCAGGACCGGATGGCATAAATGCGGAGTTTTACAAGGCGTTCAACGATAGAGTTTCAGTTATTTTGCTGAACGTTTTTAAAGAAGCATATGAGAATAATAGTTTCCCGGTGTCATTCTCCCGGACATATACGGTTCTATTACCCAAATGTGATGATCCGGTTAAACTGCAGTCAGTTAATGGCTACCGCCCGATCACGTTAGCGAACGTTGATTATAAAATACTGATGAAAATTTTAGCGAAAAGGTTGCAAACAGTCATAACGTCCTTAGTTGGGCCACATCAGACGTGCGGCATTAGGGGACGAAGTATCGTCACCAATATCCATGTTGCTCGGAGTGTGTTGGAATGCTGTGATTTGATGTGCCGCCACGTTGCGATGATGCAGATTGACCTTGAAAAAGCCTTCGACAGAGTGTGTCACGAAGTGTTATTCTGTATTATGAAACAAGCAAATGTGGGGGAAGTGCTATACAATGGAGTGCATATGGCTTACCAGGGGTGTACCACGCAGTTAGTTATAAACAAAAAGGTCAGCAAATGCGTACCTGTGTTATCGTCAGTTAGGCAAGGTTGTCCGATGTCGCCACTCCTTTTTAGCATGTTTTTAGAGCCTTTTTGTTTAAAAATAATCCAAAGTAATGAAGTTAGGGGATTTAGTTTGAACTCAAGTGAACTGCGGTTGTTGACTTATGCGGACGACGTGGCAGTGTTTGTTACAGATAAAGAGAGCGTGCAAAAAGTGACAAAGATTACAAAAGATTTCTGCGCACAAACCTGTAGTGCCGTAAACTGGGAAAAATGTTCGGGTCTGTGGCACGGGGTATGGCCCACCAAACCAGAGTTTTTTGAAAACATCCAGCGGTTTCAGGTACCGAAAAGATATCTTGGCGCTCCGCTGGAGTGCTACCAAGATAGTAGCAAGCATTGGCAGGAAGAAGCAGTAAGATTGCGTGAAAAAGCAACGAGGTGGGGAGGCCGCAACCTTTCGATGTTCGCTCGTGCCACTGTCTGCAACATGTTCTTCCTGGCAAAGCTATGGTACGTGATGCAAGTAATACACTGTTCGCGAGTAAATGTGCAGAAAATGCACCGTATTTTTGCTGTATTCATCTGGGGTTTCCAGTGGGAAAGAACCAGCCGTACGAATCTCTTTCGTAAAGTTCGAACGGGAGGGGTGATCTTATCACACCTGTTTTTGCGACAACTTGTCAGCAGATTTATGTTTCTTCGCGATGCGAGTGATGCCTTTCTGCGCACATTTCTACAAAGTGTCTTGGTGGGTTCACTCCCGCAGTTTGTTGTTTCCAGTGTTGATGAACGTTACACATTGAAAGGTTACCTGAAGGAAACCGTTGAATCTTTAAGATTCCTCTGTGTAAGGTTTTCCCTTGAATACCTTTCAAGTGTTTCAAGAAAACGTCTGTCAGAAGATCTTAGAGATGTTCTTTTTCCAGTACCGCTGTACAGAACTATGTACCGCATTGGGCCAGGGCAAGATGTACTGTGTCGCGTCAAAAAGATGGCAGTCCCAGCATGTATGAAAACATTCTTTTTTAAGCTTCATTCGGGAACTCTTCTAGTCAAAACATGGATGGCTGAAAAAGGGTTGTTTGTGCCATGGACAACAGTTTGTCTTTTGTGTAAAAAACCCGAAACAATAGACCACGTTTTCCTAGACTGCTGGGATGCCGTCTTTTTTTGGGACGTTCTTCAGCGTACCCTGAAAAAAGACTTGCCTGTGACATCACATGGAATCCGTTTCATTCCCGTAGACGAACATGACAGTGTGCCGTATGACCTGATAATGTTTTTGGGCCTACACGCCATTTGGCTGAGTCGTATGGCGGTGCGCCACTCTGATGCTGACGCGAAGACCGTCAGCAAGTACTTTGCTCAGAATGTCAGTATGCTGAAGGAAGTAATTAATGTGCAGTGCCCGGAGCTTACGTGGCTACCCGTTTTGGAGGAATTGTCTTCTTTCGATGTTTATAATAGTTTTCGCCAACCGAAGTTCGGTGAGCGGGTTTTAAACCGACACTGATGCGTTTTAGAATAGCATTGTAGACATTGTAGGGACTGTTTGTTCAATGTGCAATAAAGAAAAAAAAAGCGTCCGTGGCTTGGTCGGTAGAGCGTCGCGCTGCGGCCGCAAAGTCCTCGGATCGAAACCTGGCGCCGGATGCTGTTTCTTTTTCAAATATAGAGGAGCACTGCGGACGCCAACGCCGCCGGCGGTGGATGGTTTGGGGTCGCTTATAAAGTGCATTCGCACTTAAAAGAGGAGGGCAGCGGAGAAGGAGGGAGCAGTTGGCGCTACCTTAGTAATTTTAGGGATCTTAGCCTCCGTGACGTCGGCTTAGGGACTCTCGCATTTGTCGTCTGCTTCACTCGGGCTCGCTCTCCCTGCTGTTTCTTTGCGCTCGGTTGACGTCTGATGCTTGTTTGCACCAGATTCCGTGTGTGCGTAACTTTTCATCATAATAAAATTCTTTAAATCGCATACACCAGCTGAAGGCGCTATTTAAAGTATAGTTTTTGATACCGCTCCGGAACAAACATTGCGGCGGCGCCCCAGTTTTTGCGAAGCCGGCACTGTGTGGAGCGCCAAGAGTCGTAGTAAGCGTCAGCTTCAGTGTTCATAAATCTTTAGAACAAAGGGAGTCGCCAGCTGCTAATAACCCACAAAAGTAAAAATGCAAGGCCAAAGTAAATACCAGGCCTTCGGGGTTGTCGGATTTGGCAGAAGGCATTAGGATTCCCGGTAGTCATATGAAAGAAAAAAACTTTTCGCAACCTCGCAAAACGATCGAAAGTATTATATCTCATCACTTTACGTTGTAATAGCATGAAAGTGTGCTGACATGCACTATGGGCCGCAAAACCTGTAGGTTGAGCGACAGATAACCCACTGTTTGTTGGTTTTATAATATGCTTCTAACCAGTATGGAGGTTTATTGAGCAAAACAAGCAACGTCTACGGTAAAGATACAGTAACATTATGTTTGTTCAGACCTGGAGGGAAATTCGGTACATTCTCGCAATTTTGAGATATGCATCATAGGAAAACTGCGCTCAAGAGGAGTAAGAGGAGGCGAGGGGAAAACCTAATTTAACAGTAAAATTGAACTCATTAGCGGGTAGGGTCCTCAGTCCAAAACAAGAGAGTAAGAGTATTTTTTTTCGATTCATAGAACGCTAACCGGAGTAGACTAGGATTTTTTTGTTACGTCTGGAAGGGGTGCAAGCAGTATAGAGATTTTTCGAAATATTCATCGGTTTCGATTCTTGTAATATATGCACGTATACTATTTATTGCGTTTGTTAGCTAGTACATCACATCTTTAACGCCGTAATTATGTCATAATTGTTTGGGTTGGCTGTCAGCTCGTTATGATAACGATGGTTACGGTAGAAATTCGGAGCACCAAAAGCCGCTTCGAGTACTCTGCTGGGGCCAAATTCTCTAAAAAACGGGCGTCGCTTTGAAGCGACGGATTAGCGCCATTGAAATGCATGTGTTGTAGGGTCGGGGCAGTCGCTTTGCGGTGCTCCTCATGAAGGGTGATCCTGAGAAAAGCAGTGTGGCAAGGGCGCGAAGCGACACCCACTGCCCCCCGTCGTTTCGCTTGTCACTTCGCGCCCTTGCCACACTGCTTTTCTCAGGATCACCCCTCATGAGGAGCACCGCAAAGCGACGGCCCCAACCCCACAACACATGCATTTCAATGGCGCTAACCCGTCGCTTCAAAGCGACGCCCCGTCGTTTTAGAGAATTCGGCCCCTGGACAACGTTGTCTGAGGCGCGATCGCGGTGGCGTAGCACAAATCTTCTCATTGTATTTGCATTTGAATAAACAACGCACGCAGAGAATATGCATCTTCTTGCACGCAGCCATATCTAAATCGAATTTGTCATGAAGGAAATATACGCCATACAGCCTGAAGAAAATATCCACACGATCTTTGTGATCCACCCCAGCATCCCAAAACCTACGAATAAACATTTGTAACGGTGCGGAAAAATTAATGCGTTGGGCAAAGTAAAACAAAAAAAAACATTAACCTGATGCAGGTCGACAACGAAAGAAATGGACAGCCGCTTTATTTCCTGCAATGCAATGCGCGTGTACGGGCCCTCTGCTTGGCACGCGGCCTTAGACTGTTCAGTTTTCATAAGAGCGTCCCAAAAATAGTGTATGGAAGCCTAGGCATTTTGAATACTTATCGAGGAGCTCTGAGCGCTGTACCTCGCGTATAAGCTAGAAAGGACAAGTTACACGCGATCTTCTGACCGTTGCTCTGAACAAAGTTATTCTCTCTCTCATCGTGTGTTGCAAACTTGTGCGGGATACACCTTGAAATTATTCATGCGGCAGAGGCTGGTAAAAATACCTGAATTACTAGAAACACGCTTCTTGATGCACTAAAGCATCAAAGCGAGCAATTTCTAGCCCAGGCGCTGCAGCCCCTCACAAGCGGAGTGTAGCCGACGACAGCGGAGTGGGTCCCTACCCCCTAAGCCCACGTCAGAGCCAGGGGGCGCTACTCAAACATCTCACCGCCAATATAGAGGGTCTATTCGTTTCACCTGCACCGCGTGAACCAGTTCAGGTGGTGCCGCACTTCGCCGTTCGTTTCAGCGGTGCAGCTCGCGGCACCTGAACTGCGCCGTTCGATTCACCGGTGGTGCTGACGGGTGCATGACGGGTTCATAGCTTTGCGTGCACTCCCTGCCGAGGAGGTGCAGAAGCAGACGAAAAATGTGCAGGTCTGGTTCCGACGATGGCGGAACCCGCTTTGCACCGCTGTGAACTGGTTCAAGAGGTGCAGGCTGAATCCAATAGACCCAGAGAAACTCTACGAGCGCACAGCATTGTAAGCCATCTACCGAGAGCAGCGCAGTCTGTAGTACCATCCGCGCGCCATCTGGGGAGAGCACTGAAAACTGCAGTAGCAAACAGCGCGAATTTCAAAGGGCACAAAACGCAAAAACAAAGCAAAAACCATAAACTGTCAACGATAATCCGCGGCAAAAAAAACAGTTGCAATTGCAGTTGAAACTACAGTGACTACAGCGCAATGAGATGAGGTTGACAGGAATGGATCAACGAAGGTGGGCAGGTAAGGTTTGTAGGTACCTATACTTGAAAAGCGTGGACACGCAGGGGTTAAGGAAGACTGGAAGGCTAACGATGCAATACGAAAAGAACAGTGGAGAGCCCAAAACAGCCAAGGTACCAAAAAAAGAAGCAAGGCCAATTGAAACGAATAAATGGAGAGTAAGAATGGAAGCTAAAACGTCGTTACAGATGTACAGGGCTGAGAAATTGAACATCAGAAAGGAAAACTTCTATGATAATTCCCAGGGCAGTGCTTTGCTTTTTGAGGCTAGAGTAGGTTGGTTGCGAACAAAGAGCTTTGTGGGGAAGTGTTCACAAAATGATGCGGTATGCGTGGTCTGCGGAAAAGAAATAGAAACTATGCGGCACATAGTGTTAGAATGTGAGGGTATCCATCCAAATCTACACGAGGGAAATATTGGGCTTCCAGAAGCCCTAGGATTTTAGAGTAGCACAGAAGAAGTTAACTTCAAGGCTGTCGGGGACGAAAAGAAGATTAGAATGCTGGTGGACGAAAAACAGAGTGGAATGTTGCCTAGTACAGTTACCACCCCTAACAGAAAAAAAAACGTATTTTGTGCCTAACGAGCTTTTTGTGCCTGCCTTAAACAGCCTTAGTATTAAACCAAGAGTATTAAACTTAGGTATATAAGTCCTTTTTGGTAAGATGACATGTCATCCCCCCACTACAAAAGTGATTGCAATAGCAATCATCACCATCATATATAAGCGCGTTCCGGAATCAACCGACGACCATCAGGGGAACCTCCATAGACAAATAAGGCGGTAGGTTGGGCGAGGTGGTTACTAACTAAGGAAATCAGCGTACTACCGAACATTAAACCTCGTCTTTGCCAAATTCAATCTAGCCCCGCTCGAAGAACCACTGTCTCTGCACTTCACCGACCACAAGGCAGTGATCCTGAAGGGGAAGCACAACCCGGAACTCGTCACAACGTAGCACCAATACCGTCAATAAAACACTGTATATATACACTGCACACACATTTGACCATTCATTAATGCATTTATTGCGCGATAATTTGTGTCAATTCGGCACAATTAGGGCAAATAAAATTGCACATCTCCACGCCCTGAACGCTGGTGAGGGTGCGAAGTACTGGAACGCGAATTGTCTTTCGTGTGGCGCTTGCCATTTACAGTGCATTTACTGCTCCTCAAAATCATTCGTGTCACGCCGACAGCCTGGAACTTGCAGTAGAAACTCTTGATTCGCGCAGGCACGCAAAACCTGTCAGGTGTTTTGTCAAATGGCGACCTCGATGTGCGTTTGCTACAGCAGCGCAGTACGGCGACGACACAGGCGCTGTGGCGGCACTCACGACGTTTCAGGTGGCACAAGAGCACTAACAGGTAATATTACGGCAGGGGGAGCACGTAGTAATTCACGTAACGCCAGCAAATCGAAATCAAACCACCAAAACTACGCACAACAAACGACGAACCAGCCACGTTTTTTTTTTGTACATCGCACCTATGACAGTGACTGCATATATGTTAGCCTAGACTAGACTTATTACTACAGTTGGCTATATAGCAGTTATTCCATGATCACCCCTGAAGCAAACTAGGCAGCTGACGTCATTATAGTATTTTGTTAAAGTTGATAATAGCAAACATATATTTAATGACAGTATATTTTCTTGAAGTTGTTGTAAGTTGTTGCTACTCAAAATCAAATTCAAATAAAAAGGGATTAACAAGGTTATTATCATCGTCATCTACATCATGATTGACTGTTTTGTATTTTGTTCAGCGTCCAAGCATTCACTTTTTTACTTTTCATAAACAGAACAGGGTGGTAAAAAATTATTCCCCGCGCGCGCGCACGCACACACACGCGCACACACGCGCGCGCGCACACGCGCGCGCGCGCACACACACACACACACACACACACACACACACACACACACACACACACACACACACACACACACACACACACACACACACACACACACACACACACACGCGCACGCACGCACGCACGCACGCACGCACGCACGCACGCGCGCGCACACACACACACACACACACACACACACACACACACACACACACGCGCGCGCGCACGCACGCACGCACGCACGCGCGCGCACACACGCACACACAAAAGGACCGTGCGTCAAGTTATTCGCGCAGGCAAATAGTTCACTAAAACTATAGTGCCTAGAGGCACTATACTGAAATGGAGGCTTAGCAAGGCAGGGCAAGCTGAAATATTTAGCCTTACGTCTAGAAGGACCTCACATTCCGCTCCCGTGGCTTGGAGGTTACGTACTCGCTTACTGATTCAAAGGGCGGAGGTTCGAACCAGCCCAATGACTTTTTTTCGTTTAAAAAACTGTGTGTTTCAAGTAAAGTTTTCTTGCCTTAGGTGTTATTTTGACGCTGTTATTGCTCTTGTTGCTCTCCTCTGGCTGTGTCCCTTCTTTTTTTTCTGTCGCAATATCTTTATACCGTAAGCTCTACCCCAATAAACAGTACCCCGCTTCAGCATTTAGTAAAGGATAAGCCATTTTACAACGACCCTGAAGGAAAACACAGACTAGGACAATCGGAAGCCACTTTTCAGGTTGTTTTTTGCTTTCATTGCCTTATTTTCTATTCGGCTTTTTGTTTTTTTTTTTTACGTTTTTTTGGTCTATATTCTTCTCCCTCCCATTTTTTTTTTGTAAGGGGAGGGAGGAGGCACTTCGAATAGCCTCGTTCATAATGTATCCTTTTTACGCCACTGTTTCATACAAACGTACCAGTTCGTAATGTTAATTCTACGAATTTATCAGACCTTACTAGCACGAAATAACGTATACAGTGCTGCAGAATTTCCACAAACCATCGCCATTGTTTCTTACCACCTCTAGCCAAGACAAAAAACTTCACTTATTTTATACCTAAGTTTTATACTCCGCGTCCGAAATAAAATCTTCGCATAGCAACATAAACTTCATTTTTACCACAGTACATATAGAGGTAAAATATCATAACTGTTTGTCCGGCAGTGTATAAAAATTGCACAGCCTGCTTATGTCCTAGAGGTAACACAAAGGAAAAGTCAAAAGAAAGGCCACATAGTCAACATGGAGGATCCACAAAGTAAACCGAAAGGAAAAATTCGTTTTCATGAGGGATGAACCCATTCTTCTACATCAGCTGGACTCCGCGGCTGGGATTCACTCTGTATAGGTGGACCGAGTAAATGCGCCGTGATATTCTACTTCAGAAATGCCGGCAACCGCTACACGCAGCTCCAAGCAGAACGAGTTTGACGTTGCAAGTTATGTCGGTGGGGTAAGTTTTCATCCAACCACAGCATACATCTTAACATAGGCGTAACCAAACACCCACTAACGTGGATTGACCAGTATGATGACAGACGTCACTACAAGCGACCTCCGATTTCAGCAATTCTTATTTGGTTGCGACGTCAACACACTAACCCCGGTTTTTTTTTTTGTTGCAGTCTACGACAGTCGTGTGGTTAAGATGTACCACAATGAAGCTGACCACCGCGTGAAGGAGGCGCGTGACGAGCGCGGGAAGGCAGAAATTGCGAGCCACGCACGGTGCTGCCGGCCGTAGCCTGCAGGTGGTCGAGAAAGGCGGCGAGCACGAGCAGCAGGCAGAGCAGGAGCCAGGCGTCCATAGCGGTGAGCACGTCGTGGCCCCGGAGCAGCTCCTTGAACTCGGTGGCGTGCAGGGCCAGGCCCGCCAGCGCCGCGCACGGAAGGAACAGGCCGCTGCCCGGGAACCACAGCCGCGCCCACGCCACCGGCACCAGCAGCGCGGACGGAAGCCACGTGCTCAGGATGTGCGGCCAAGGGTTGCGGCTGAACGCGAACATCAGCAGCAGGCAGCGCTCGTGCCCTGCAGGGACGTCGAGGAAAATATTTCGCCAAAGCTAAAAAATTCACGCATCTCAACGAAGTGAATCATGACGAGTGGGCGAAGCACTGGGGATCGTTCTCACCGTAAATCACCCGTGGCATTCCCCACTCGCGCATGTAAATGAGTGACAACGCATGTGTACATATATATAATTCAAATCCAATCCAACCCAATCCGATACAATTCAATTTCATCCAATCCAATCCAAGTCAATACAAACCAGTTAAAATCCAATCCAATCCATTTCAATCCAATTCATTCCATAGCTGCAACCTTTTGAGTGGGCTGACATGCACATATTCGGCTTATAACACTGTGTACACCTAATAAAATTGTTTACTTGTTGGTTGGGTTGTCGGTGACATATGGTCGGCACGGAGGCCAGTTTAGTCGTTACAAGCAGCGCATCACTGTGAGCAGGATTGTTGCCTGAATCTCTCTTGCTCACCGCGCCAATTTTCAGCGCGCTTGTTATGAGAGTGCTGCCGCGAGCCTTCGGGGAATCTGGAGGGGCAGAGTACTGGCTGTTTCGCGCTTAATTCGCGACATGCGACGCGCTGTGGCTATGTTGGCAGTCTCTGGTACACACGCGCATTTCAGAAATCTCGCCAGACGGACGGCTACCTTTGAAGGGGGGAAGACCGGACGTCGGAACGCTTGTACCCTGCACTAGTTGGCGTCACCAGTAACGCGACTAATGCTGGCTACCATGAACAGCGGACATCTTCGATTCACGTCCTTCCGGCCGACAAGGCGCAAGGCTTAAAGGCCAACTTTAGCGAAATTTTCGGCTCCTTAAATTCAGATTTTCCCGGTACTGTCACCTTAAAAATTGCGACGTGGAAAATTTGGAGGCTCAGATATGCGTCGCCGCATCGCAAACGAAGATGACAAACGGTATTTTCGATTACGAGGGTGCTGGTTTGGGCCTGTTGGTAGAACATGACATAGAATTGAAGCGCTAGGACAACAGGACAAGTGACTTGACACACACAAGGCGCTACTTCCAACAGTTTTATTAGCACACGAATACACATATATATACATGAACACTGCTGGCCCACGTCATAGAACAATTTTATCACGTCACACGAAACTCAAAAATCACGCTCTTTCTTTGATAAGGCCACAGAGCATTTTAGTGGGACCAATGGCGTTATCGCAAAACACAATGCATTCGTCGTTAGGCGGGGAACCGGGATTCAAAACTGTTACTTGAAAATCTCGAAAAAGAACGCTTCTAGAAAAGACTATGCACGCCTCGATCATGATTAAGGAGTACAACCTTTATCTCATAGATCCCGTACCAGTACAAATTGATATCGTTCATAGATGCGTTCACTTAGTGTGCAAAAAAATTGTCTCATGGGCGAGTTCTTCGTTCGGGACTGGAGTGTTTGAAGGCTTGACGGTCGATTGGACGCACCTTCGGCGAAGGCTGGACCCAATCTCAGCTTTCGCGATTCTCTCGACTCTCTTTACGACGGGATGGTAAATGTCATTTCAATGCGGCACATACTGTGGATATCTTCAAAGGAGAGGAAATAAAGAATTCAGTGTCCTTCGAATCTGAGCTCGCGCGGTGACGGGCAGGAATAGACTGCAAATAGCCAACAATAACAAAGATAAAACCATACATGAGCGCTATAATTACAAAAATAATGAAAATTCAATCCTGTGGCTTTTTATAGGCTTTAAAGGAACCATGAAGAGAAAATGCAAGTTGGTTTTATTCGAAAGATTTCGTGTTTTATAGTGCCCCCAGCGCTTGTCCGGATACAAACGATGCTTTATTCACTGAGAAATTAAACAATTTAGGTTAAAATTTTGATTTTCCCGCTCAATCGTGCGTTTTCGTGGTCCCAAGTGACATCACTGAAACCAACCGCTCTGCAGCCTAGAATACCTTCATTCACGCATCCGCCGTACAGGGTAGAGACACGTATACGCTGGCGCCGCCATTTTCGGTTGCTCGCTCGCCGCCGAAGCAAGTCATTGTGTCAAAACCGCGCTAAAATTATCGCCGCAACGCGTTTTACTGAAGAAGTTTGAATCATATTGTCTGTTTCGCGTTGCTAGGTCTCGTGGGAAACGAAAAGAATAACGCGTTGAGCCCGTTGGCCCAATTGCGGCGGCACGGGACCGTTCAAAGGTTGTCTCCACCCTGTACAGCGGTGTTGGTTTGTTCCCGCGTTTCTTTGCGTTCCGTAACCTAGATGGCGCCACCATACCGTGGCAAGCGTTTGGTTTGTTTTTGCCCGCATTTAAACCTGGCTTGTTTTTGTTCTGGGAGAAAATATTCGTTCCCTGAAACAGTGCTCGCTCGACAGATGGGGTCACGTAAGACACTGTTGCTTGCGTCAATCGGCCAGTGTCGTCTGAGACAACCCCAAGCCCCGTAGTGCTGTGCAGCGAAACCAAGCATGCTGTGCGCAGTACGAACAGCAGAACGCATCAGTACTTCTATGTTTACATGTGCTTTCGTAACTTCCACTGTTTGTCCCATCATTCTTATTGCTTTGTAAAGAATGTGCCCTAAATTTAAGCGCAAATCGCTCGTTCGTCTAGTTTGTAAGTTCTACCTAATTTGCGTCTGCTTCTGCCAGCCTCCGCCAATCGCAGAGCTTAGCTCATGTGACGACATAGGTTCTGTTGCGGGAAATGAGCTGGTGGGTCGCATGACCATTCCCGTTTTTCCTAATTATGTAGCTTATTTGAGCGAAGTTTACGTTAAAAGTGGTGTCAGTATGATTCTAACGAGACAATCTTTTGAATGAACCAAACTTGTGTTTTCTCTTCATGGCTCCTTTAAAGGGGGTTGCGGCGCCTTTTCGTGACCACTCATATCGACGCCGGGCTGGTTCTGAAACTCTGGCGAACCCCTGCTCCGCACTTGACAGGTTTCACGTTGAGTGGAACTGCTTTAGAGCGAAGCCTTAAGGCCCAACCACACACACGCGTAAAACCGACGTACTCGCGCAACGACGTAAACCGGCGTAAGCGCGTAAGGAACCGGCGTACTCCGGCGTACGCGGAATGCATTGGTACGCGCTTGTTACGCCCCAGTCAAAGCGCGCCAGACATCGACGCAAACTTTCGGACGTACGGTGGTACGGTGTTGACGTACACCTCTGGCGGTGATGTTATCGGCGGTCAGATCACATAACAAGACAGTGAGTTGATAAATAAGCTAACTTCACTATTCATTATGCGATTAAACGAAGTAATCTGTAAAATACAGTGTCCAAACAACCGGACAAAACACGCGAAGCAACGAGCAACTATGGGAGCAAGGCAGTTTTACGCCATAGTAGCGGAATGGTTTTCTGCCTGCCAAGTATGCATACTAATCCTTAACATTTTTCATGTCCCAAGAACTGTTTTAGTTGTTTCTGTATTAAGTATATGTATTTTTGTGCGAATAGGCATTATTTGCTTTATTTGAGTTAAAATGTACTTGAACTGGTCGCCACAAAGCTGAGTTCAAAGTAGTCGAGCCACACTGCGCGGCGCAATGGTTACGCGCGCGTTGCGGCGATATGTGGTTACTCGCCCTCTCCGACGTCGTCGGCCGGCGTAAAGGCAGCGGCGTATGCCGCCGCAGGCGTACGTCGTTGCGCGAGTACGTCGGTTTTACGCGTGCATTTGGTTGGGCCTTTAGTGTTCTCCCTGATGCCTCTGTACGCCAATACGCCCTCAAGGAAAGCCAGCTTTCTCTCACGATAAGGATGACTGGTCGTGGGTGAAGGGAAAGAAAAGAGTGCTTCCTGTGGCCGGAATAGAACCTGGGTGCCTCGCGCTACGAAGCCGGCGCCCATCCGATCGCCCCACTTCGACATGGTCGAAGCGGGTTGGAAAACCCCCACGACAACCAAGGGCTCCTCCACGAGAAGAACGGCATTGCTCTGCGTTCCGGAATTCTGTTAGCCACAAGACATGAGGCTTCACGTCCCATTCTGAGGTTTAGGACGTTAAGCCTAACGTCACATCTTGGGGTTTAACACCTCAAACCGGCAGGCACCTACTCACAAATTGCTCACAGAACGCCAAGCAGCCCGTACCGATTCCCGCCCTACACCCCAAACATTCGGCCTACGGAGCGCACACCCGGCAGTCGCTGTGGGTATTCTAGAAGAGTAGTGCGTCCCTCCAGAGTAGCACACCCTCGCAGTATGTGACTGCCCAACCAAGGAACCTATCACGAGTAACCTTCGCTTGCAACATAGTCGTCGTTAGACGGAGGGGTGAATGATTTTTTTTTAGTATTCCTGTCGTAGGTATACAGTTCGCGAACGTCTTCGTTTGACATTATTTGCATTTATTAAAACATCTTGGTGCCTATATTTACGGCGTTGAAGACCTAAAACGTTGTCTTGCCTGGCTGTTTTTGGCACCTAAAGCGCACCTTTTTTAATGCCTAACAATTCGGCCTCTACTGACCATGATATCGGGCAAGTGCACACTCCGGGTGAGCAACGCGTCAGTGATGGGCGAGACTTCATAATCACCGCTGGCAACTGCTGCGCTGGACGGCAAGTTTATGTAAATCACGGCTCCGGGGTGAAAGCGAATGTGTTCCGTGGAGTGAAACGTTTTTTCTGTTTCGTCATAAAAAACGGGATTTCCCGGCAGCTCAAGGCGGAGGGCCCCAGAAAAACAATCGATTATGGCGGCGTGATCTGATAGGAAACGAAGTCCTAAACGAACGGCATGGGACCAGTTGTCAATAACACTTAACCAAAAAAAGTAAAGCCGTTCCACGGACTGATGGCGAAATCTGGCAAGTGCGAAGCAGTGATTCGGTAGAAGGGCTGTGGCGCCCTCTCCTGAAGAGTTTTAGTAACTGCCTGCCATTGATACTGCAAGTAGTTACGAGCGGGCGTGTTACGGTTCAGCGCGCCGCTATCGCTTTCGCGCTAGGTGTAAGTTGCGGAGTGCTCCATTGCTGCGTAAGAAAGCCTGCTAAGACAGAATAAAGCTTGCCGGTGAACGGAAGGCGCGCGGGGCCACCCTGTCGGTGACTCAAGCTCGGCGGCTACCAACGGATCATCATGTTTCGACTTGTCCCTGCGAAGCGGTCGCCGCAGCCGAGATCACCTCTCCCCCCTCTTTCAGACTCAACGAGCACCGCTACTCTGGCTACTCCCAGTCCCTCCAGAACTGCGAAAGAGTAGTGTGCGCCTGTACCATTTTCGGGCCATGTGCACAGAAGCACTGCGAAAGGCGCGCGGCCGTTACGGCTACTGTGTATAAAAAAAGGGCAGCCGCCATGGCCACAGCGCAACCAGAGATCACCCCCAACACTTTCAATATGAAGACATGAGCCCGTCTGTCCTAATAGAATTGACACCGCCTAAAGATTAGGGTTTGATACGAGAAGCCAACTTGCGGCCATGTCAGTGACTCTCAGCAGTGCCGGGAACAAACCTGGGGATACTAGCCTATAAAGAAGTCTGATACAGGGTCTGATTCAGTGAAGTCTGAAGCAGGGTTTCGTAAAGGCTATTCAACGATAGACCACATTCACACGACCAATTGGGTGATAGAGAAATGCGCGGAGATAAAAGACCTAAATATATCATTCAAAGATTATGAGAAAGCCTTTGACTCGGTCTGAACCTCAGCAGTCATTCAGCCATTACGGAACGAATGTGTAGATGAGCATTATGTAAGAATACTAGTCGATATCAACAATAGGTCCACAGCTACCATCCCCCTCCATAAGGAGAAGTAAAATACCTATGAAGAAGGGCTTGAGACAGGGAGACACAATCTCTCCAATATTATTCACAGGATGTTTACAAGAAGTATTCAGAACATTGCATTGGGAGCAGGCGGGAGTAAGGGTAATGGAGAACACCTCAATAACCTCAGATTTGCTGATGACTTTGCCTTGCTAAGTAACTCGGGGGACGAATTGCAAAGATGATTCCCGCACTGGACATGCAGAGTAGATTCGTGGTGCTGAAAATTAATATGCAGAAAACTAAAGTAATGATCAATAACCTCGGGACCGTTCAGCGGTTTGAGATAGGTGGCGAGGCAATGGAAGTGGTAAGTGAATATATATACTTAGGCCAAGTAGTGACCACGTGTCCCAAACATGAGGCAGAGATAATTAGAAGAATAAGAACGCGGTGGAGCGCATTCGGCAGGTACTCTCAGATAATGAATAGCAGCCTACCATTGTCGCTGAAGAAGAAAGTGCATGACAGCTGCCTCTTACCGGTACTCACCTATTGGGCATAGACTCGGAGACTCACTAAAATGGTTTAATTTAACTTGAGGACAACTCAGCGAGCAATGGAACGGAAGATGATAGGTGTAACATTAAGGGGCAAGAAGAGAGCGGAGTGGGTCAGGGAACAAACGCTTGTTAAGGACATATTAGTGAAGACATGTACGTAGGCAGGCCATGTAATGCAAAGTAAAGATAACTGTTGGTCATTAAGGTTAACAGAGGAGGCAATCCTGGCAGGGGGCGGCAGAAAGTCAGGTTGGCAGATGAGATCAAGAAGTTTGCGGAGATAAATTGGTCGCAGTTAGCACAGGACCGCATAATTAGGATATCTATTGGAGATGTCTTCGCCCTGCAGTGGGTATAGACAGGCTGATGATGATTATGATGATGTTAAAGTCTGATAACGAATGCAGCTTGCCCCCCCCCCCTTTTCCCAGTAATCATGATTGTAATGTGTTTCTTCCTTTACGAAGCCACCATCGGGAGGGGTCTCAGCGCCTGGTCTTTTGTCAACATTGTGGTGCAAGAAACCCGAAACGCAGAACCACCGGAGGTAAGCTTCACTGAGAGGGTTCACTCATCTTCGACCGCCGTCGCGCCCCGGGGGAGCCACAGTGAAGCCGCTCGTGTAAGGAGCCGGCTCAGGAAAAATTGGGAAGTCCTAAAAAATTAGTGCCTTTCCACTCTGTGAAGAAGGATGACCTGCAAAGCTGGACACAGTCCACGGAGTGCACGAAACAAAACATGGTTATCGTAATTTGCGATGGAGGTTATTTCCTAGCCAATTAGACGAACGAACCTCTTACGGATCCAAGCTTTGTTCTTGCAGATAAACATGGGACTGCATGTGTCCCCCCCTCGTCGTAAGCATCTTACTGCTTGTGTAAGGACAGGTTCAGACTGTTGCCACAACTGTTGTGGTAACTTTAAAGAATTACGTCATCTCACGTCTCAGCCAACCGAACTGCGTGACATAGCATTTTTTTATGTTCATAGATTACCCGCCGCGGTGGATCAGTGGCTAAGGCGTTCCGCTGCTGAGCACGAAGTCGCGGGTTCCCTTCCCGGCCACGGCGGCCGCTTTTCTGATGGAGGCGAAAAGCAAAAACGCCCGTGTGTACGAGATTTCAGCGCACGTTAAAGATCCCCAGCTGGTGAAAATTAATCCGGAGCCCTCCACTTCGGCGCGCCTCATCGCCTGCGTTGCGTCGGCCCGTTAAACCCCACAATCAATCAACGTCCATAGATGGCAAAACGGGTTTTGCGTTGGTAATCTGAACATAGGCTAACACACAAACCCAACCCGCTCTACCACTAAGGACTCCGGACAGGTCCAATTTGGCCGTTTGACGTCCGCGTTTAAATCTCGCACCACTACACGGGACATGCCATCCTGCAGAACGGGAATGAAGCCTGTGGCTACGTGGGCACGCGGCCCGTCGTCCCTCCCACTATTCTCCACTACAAACCTGCGCACGCATAAACCGGCCACCGGTCATGTGCGCGTTCTCAGAAGTGACAGACGCCGTCGAAAATATCTCCTGAAAGCCCTCTGAAAAAGTGATAATGGCTCACGCCGGCGTTCCAAGCGGGCAATTTGCCGTTGACCGGGTGGGGATCCGCCGCTGCTCCACGAGCTAAACTGGAGGCGGTAACAGCGGTGTCAGCACCTTTTCGTTGTTTTTGCACCCATTCACGCTTATGTTCCGGCCAACGCTTCGATTCTTGCTCTTCCTCCCAACGAACGGCATGCATCCGTCCCATAACGATTTAAAACCTGGAAGCCCTTGAGCTCTATTCTCGCGTACAAACGTGTGTCTGACCATTTTCTTTCCCACTAGTATGCACCTCACTGTTTGTGTAAGATGTCGGTGTAACACATCAACCCACACCCGAACCCCTCGGTGGAGTAGGATAGGCGATTAATCGCATACACCCATGTAATTTCGATATCTTAATGCCAGTACAACCGGAATTCTATCGGTAGCAGCATGACGCCTAGCTGTGCGTGCACGCCCTCTTTTTGTACCTGCAAACCGTGCACCCATAAACCGGTAACCGGTGATGACGCATACATAGGCGCAAAAGACACCGGCGAAAATGTCGATCCAAGCTGAAAAAGAAATATGGGGTCAAGCCGGCTTTCCAACTGGGGAAGTTTCTCTTCTACCGGGATGGATTAGCAGCTACTTGTCTAAGCGAATTTGAGTGGAAACGGCGACGGCAGATATCGGTCGTTTTAGGGGGCAGCCTTTGGCAGCCGTTACCTGGGCTTCGTGGGAGCGGCGTCTGTTTATGTCTGCATAACCGAGTGAGCGAACGCAGTAGCTAGCGAAGGGGGAAGTGGAGTACGGCACGTGCGGCTACGACGTCATCTCTCTCATGTGTCGTCACCAAGTAGTGCCCTCACCTGGCACTTTCCCAGACGTAGTTCCATTCTCCGCTAATCTAATCTACGCGAGGTTTACGCGGGAGGTTCGAACACGATACGCAACAACATGCTCGCTGCTCTCTTGTGCGGGGCTAATCCGAACCACTTGAATTTGCGCAGGAGGTTCAAACACGATTTGTATTATGCTGGCCGGCGGCGGCGGCGCACTGCGAGGTAGCAGCAGAGTAACGCACGCCGCCCTATGTTGGCTGATCACGTGAACACTTCCTGAGACGCAGCAGAAATGCGCCGTGATCGAGAAGACCGTGCGCAGCTCGCGCTGCGCACAAATTTCATATCAGGGAGTGTAGTAATCATCAGTGCATTTTTACGCGCATCTGTGCTTCTGTTGATTTTTCGCAATCATCTCATAACCGCACTACCCCCGTTCGCTGCCGACTGCGCAACTTGCCAAAGGGGCATCGGCGGAGGCGAGGGGGAAAATAGCTGTTAAAGAAGTGTCAGTGGTGGTGAGGAGTAGGCCTGGAATTGCGCCGAGTAAATCGATGACACCGGAATGAAAACTGGGGGGAGGGGGGGGGGGTAGACATATATACTGCTTTCCAGTAAAAGAGGCGAGCCGGTTTCACTACTCCTGGACGCTTGCCGACACACTAAGGTGGCTACGCGGCTGTGTGACACCGTGGCGATGTCGTGTCCTGTTCCCTTGTGGGTCCCACTGCCAGTTACTTAGGGAACGCTGCGCTGGGTGATAGAGGCCCTAATAGAAAGACGGCTGATGGTCCGGGAGTCGCTGATCTTTTTCATGTGTAAAGCACGGACAGACCATACACAAGAAGAGGGCAACACGAGCCCGCTTTCTATCAACTGTTTATTCAATACAAAAACCCACATGCATTTATACTCAATCGTTCCTTCACAACACATGCGCAAAGAGCATTAACATAACTTTTGTTATCATGCATTACTATACCGCATGACCTTTGATTGTTGCATCCAAAAATTTAACCTCATTTTGCTGAAGTGTTATAGATGGCTGGGCGGCACACGCGTCTTCTGATTTCCGTATTTTGTAAGATTCAACGATGACGCGGCACATCTCATCTTTTTGCGCATATTCTGCTGTCGCACGCCTACAACCTGGTTAGCACCCTTTGCAGGCTTTACAATGTAGTACAACAATGTACAGTGCAATTACGTACTATTCAAGGACTTTAGTTTCTTTTCCTTCCTTTTAAAGCAAAGCTTTTTACCTCTGCCCCTCAAGGGTTCTTTCGCCCTTTCGCTACCGTTGGTGTCAACAGAAAACTCCCGCGAACAAATAAAACAATGGCTGGAACCGCCAGGAACCGAACCTGGAACTAATAGAGTAACAAAGACAGAGCCCGTTGTCTTACCGATTTAGCTACGAGCCCACGCCGCGACGGGGAAGACAAGTGATGCACTCACCCAGCATATGTAAGGGGTTAACCACTACATTCTCGGTGAATGCCACGCGATAGCGAATAAAGGACGCTCACACCAACCCGCGGTATATCACTTCTAGTACGCCAATGCGCTACGCCTGTGGCTTCCAGTGTTCACGTAAAAAATGTCTGCTCCTTGTCGTCCGCCCTCACGCAAAACGACACCTCAAGGAACACACTCAAATACTCCTTGATGGCCAGGCCATCACTCCAAACCCGAGCATGAAGATCCTCGGCCTATATCTTCAGGCCAACACCAAGAGTGACGTATCCTTGCAGCGCCTCAAACACAGCATCAATGAAATCATACACATTATCAGGCAAGCTGCCCCCAAGAAGTGAGGCCTCAAGGAATGCGATACTTGTCGATTAGTTTCAGCTGTTGTCCTCTCGAGAATCACTTACGTCAACCCCATGTCGTCTTCTCAGCAAGGAAAACATAAAGATGCTTTATATAATGATTAGAAAGGTGGTTAAGCAAGCAATTGTTCTTCCCATGAGTGCGTCGACAGAGAGGCTGGTTAGCACGGGGCAGTACAACACGGTGGAAGAGCTGATAGAGGGCCATATTTCTATTCAGAAGCTCCGAATGAGCAGAACTTCGCCGAGTCGCCGCATCCTTCACGAGATTAGGCAGCACAGAATCGCACCCCGCTTGATGTACTCCTGGACTTTTGGCGACAAGAAATAAAATGCTCCCTTTGCTTAGAAAAAGGAACCGCTCACACGACGAGGGTCACCGACAAGCACGGGCTCAAGCGCTCAACACCACCCTCGGTGGGGATCATGCAGTTATCTACACAGACACTTCCAAACGTCGAGGGAAGCAGTACGCCACCATCGTGGCCAGCTACAGAACCAGCCTCCTAGCTTGTGCCTCACTCAAGACCAAAGACATGACGACAGCAGAAGAGGCAGGCATCACTTTAGCTCTCACTCAACCAGGGGTTCGGAAGGTAGTCACCGATTCCCAACAAGCCTACCGGAATTACCAGTCGGGTTTGGTGCCCCGACCGGCACTGCGTGTGCTAAACAACCACTCCCCAAATGGTTCCATTCAGCTTGTCTGGACACACGCTCACGCTTCCATGGAGGGCAACGAATACGCCCACCAAGCCTGCCCTTTTACCCCCCGTGCTATGGAGCTTCTAGAGGACAGTCACCCGCTTGTCTCTTTCAGGGACATAACCCAGAATTATCGCCTTCTGAGACAGACCCTACCTTCACCGTACCCTGGCATTTCCATAGAACAACGAACTACCCTACGGCTCATACAATCCGGCTCCTTTCCTTACCCGACGCGTCTTCACTTAAAGGGACACTGAAGTGATATGTAAACATTGCAGGATTACTACACACAAAACACAAGTTAGCCTGAATGGGAGTTTCTTGGCTGGAATACGTCTTTTAAACTCCTCACGACAGGCGGCCTGCTCCCACGTGTGGTAGTATGATGGTAGAAAAACTGCCAGTTTACACCGGGGGCCACAAGCCGTCGTAAATAAGCGCATTTACCACGGTTGTACCTCTTCACAAAATGCAGTATCTGGCTGTGATTACTGCGTTTGTCCTAATGGGAGTATTAAAAACTCCCACGCCACCTCCATTTCCTTCTCCTCCTCCTTCACCCCTTCCTCCTTTACGCGTCCTTACAAAATGGCTGCCAGTTGGTGTCGTGTGTCGTGTGAGCTCCAGCGCCCCCGAAAATTTATTGCCAGTGTGAACTTGCGGCCGGACGAACGGATGTGAAGTGCTTCCCAACAACCGAAGCTCGTTGCGAACATTGTGGAACCAGCCTGGACTTACGTGCGACGGACTGCAACGTCGCCTCCGTGTCACCGACCTTCGACCCGACGGAATACGCCAGCGAGCCGACGCGAGGCCTAAATGCAGTGATCGCTGAGAGTGGCTCGTTAAAAACAACGCGGTTGTGCCTCTGCGAGGTGGTTGAAGGTAAGATTTTCACGTTTTTTATTGTACGCAACATTTTGGCAGACTTGTGCCCCTTCTAGCGTCAAATAAACTCAACGTGTTTCCCGCGCCACTGCACGGGCGATTCTCCGCCACTGGAGGTGAGCGTTGTGCGTGAAAGACGGCACCATGCCCGGAACGTCATTGGGGAGGCCGAACGGTGTGAAAGCAATGCGTATTTGCGCGGGTCTCGAGCAGAACACTCACTGGTTCACACTCGCAAGCAGAATGAAAACTGTCCGAACTCTGGACAGCTGTTAGGTGTTTTGTTAGGCTGTGTCTGTGGCTTACTGGCAAGCGAGGGTGAAGTTGGCCGGTCAAACGTCGCAGGACAGCCGCTTTTCTTGAGAAGTAGGTGTGGTGCCAGCCGCGCCTGCTACGAGGAGGGTGACTGCCGCGTGCCGCCGGCGATTAATTGCTTTCACTGGAAAGGGAGAAGGTCGGGGCTCCGTGGGAGCTCTCCGTACGCTACGCGCGTGTAACTATAACCAGCAAACGCCATTCGAGGGAGCATTCTGTAGAGTCGACAGACGACTGCTTATTTTATTTATTTTTTTTTTTTGAAGGGGGGCAGGCGCAGGCGTCCCACCGACCGAAATTTTTCCTTAACTTTCGGTGAGGGGAGAGAGGGGCAGTGGGGGGGTAAAACCTGAAGCTCGTTCCCAGAACAGTATACACGCAAGGAAAAGAGGGAAATGAAGCATTTTGAGAAGTTGGTCGCCACAAGGAAGGGTCGCGCACTTTTTTGAACAGCAGAACACTTCGTTTTGACGAACTAGTGAGCGCAGGTGTCTCGGACAGAAGTGCAATTTTGCGTAGCTTTAAACAAACATTCAGACATTACGGAAAGTTGGACACAAGAGTGACAAGTTCAGCGTCTTTACAGTGCCGTTTCTTTTTTTTTTTTTCAGGTCAGATGCCCAATATGCTTATGTATTTGTTACCGCAGATTTAAAGCGTTTTGCTATCCCTCTAATGAATGTGCTGCTGTGGCTTCCAGAAGAACGTGCCAGGGGGTGCGGCAACGTCAGCGTTTGGGAGGCAGGTGCAAGCAAACAGCGCACCGACACCATGGTGACCTCATTGTTTGCAAATGGCTTAATTTTTTTTTGTTGAGTGTTGTAGTAGATAAAGTTCTTACCAAGATACCTTGTGTTCTCGATGTAGGTGTTTTGTTGATTCAGTGTTTTATTGTCTTATTAACGTGTTCACACGTGTACCGTATCCATGTATTTTTATGCAATAAATTGACTGTGCAGTGCAGAAAACAAACTTTTCACGTTTCGCCATTCAACGTTTGAAGCGGAAAAAGACTAGAAATTACGTGATCCCCAACGAAAAATAAAAATGCGGCCTGTGCCCTTATTAAGAACTCCCAAATGCAGTAATAAATTCCACTGCAGCGCATATATATGAAGCGCACAAAAACACACAAAAAAAACCTCGAATGCAGGTCAACACTGCTCCCAATGCGCCCCCTGAAAACTCCCAGTTGGAGCAGTGCAGAAAACAAACTTTTCACGTTTCGCCATTCAACGTTTGAAGCGGAAAAAGACTAGAAATTACGTGATCCCCAACGAAAAATAAAAATGCGGCCTGTGCCCTTATTAAGAACTCCCAAATGCAGTAATAAATTCCACTGCAGCGCATATATATGAAGCGCACAAAAACACACAAAAAAAACCTCGAATGCAGGTCAACACTGCTCCCAATGCGCCCCCTGAAAACTCCCAGTTGGAGGAAACAATACACTCCCAATGGTACCCCTGGAAACTCCCATTGTAGTGGCAGTAAAATAAAACTCCCATATGCTACTAAAAAAACTGCCGAAATAATGGGAGTAAGGCGAAACTCCCATTGGAAGGAGTTTTGAAAACTCCGAATTGGTACTGAGTTATGACACAAGCCATTTACTCCCATTCCGGCTTATTTGTGTTCTGTGTGTAGCTCAAATTGTAGTTCGGAGTCACCAGGCCATGTTTCGACCACTCTGGGCGCGTTTACGTGATTTTATTTAGTATAAAAATTAATGCGAAAATGCTGTCCTCCTCTTTTTACGCTCGCCCATTTTCTGTGGCGTTTTCGTGTGACGTCCGGAGGAGCCCAGCTCGCAATTGGCTGCGCTACTGCATGGCTCCCCGGCCTTCAGACAGAGTCAGTCGGCCCAGCGTTTCGTCCGCCGGCCGCCGACGGGTCGTCGCAATTCGTTCGCTCAGTTGAAACGAAGCCAGGACACGTTTGTGAATGGAAGAATCTGCCTTTCTTTACTTGGTTAGTTTGTACACTGTATCTAGCTCCAAGTCAAGGTCGCTTCACACAAGCGCTGCACAAGCGCACATGCGACGCTTCGCTGACTGGTACGCCAGCAGGAAAATATAAGGCCTCTTGAAGGCGGGAGAAGAGTCAGCGAAGTCAATATAGGTACTAAGGAAATAAAATCAACTGATATTTTTACCGCCCAGCGTAAAACTAGGGTGCGGGAAGCACTTTTTTGCGCTGGGCGAACAAGCACAGCGGCAAGCAGCACGACTCAACATCTGCGAACGCTTTTCCGTCTAAGAAACGCAATTGCTAGGCGTGAGATATTGTGGAAATTTGGGGGACGCTTACTGCACGAGCGCAATACAACAAATAGTCACCTAATCTGCTTGAAATGCTAAAACTAAATATAAGTGTAAACTGGTTATACATTATATACCTTATGTTTCCAAGGTCAGCAGCGCTCGCCCGTGACCGAATTGTCCGCATTCTGCTTACGGTAGAACGCTGCCTCAGCTTTTTCGAACGAGGTCAAGGAGGACGCCGACGTGAACGCTACAACGGAGTCTGTCGTAAGCGAAGTGGCAGAAACAGACGCAAAGGAGCTACCGGCGGACGCCACATCTACAGGTGATAACGCGTCCAGCCAGACGCAGCAAGAACCAACGGCGGACGCAACCCAAGACAGCAACGCGGAAAATATGGAACACCAAGAAGGCTCGTCAAAGCGACGAAGGGAGCAAACTACGGATATGACAGATGAGCAACGGCTGCGACACCTAGAGCAGAAGTGGAAAGTCGTCGTCGGGAAGAAGAGAAATGCGAACAAACAACGGTCGTCGTCACTTTCACGCGACGGAAACTGATCTGGTTCAGTGTCATTGACTCACATGCAGTAATTAGAAAGGTAAGCGCAGTGCTCTTTGCCTGGTTTCGCTAATCAATTATGCCAGTAGAAGTAGCTAAACCGTTGCGATTTGCTGGGCTTAATGTGAGAGGGCTGGCGACGAAAAAGAGGCAAAACCAGTTATATCGATTAGCCACGGAAAAGGACATTGATGTCTTTGCTGTTCAAGA
Organism: Haemaphysalis longicornis; assembly: GCF_048455015.1. Classification (NCBI taxonomy): domain Eukaryota; kingdom Metazoa; phylum Arthropoda; class Arachnida; order Ixodida; family Ixodidae; genus Haemaphysalis; species Haemaphysalis longicornis. Next base: position 167,095,382 of record NW_027526361.1, on the reverse strand, counting down.
GACTAAAATTGACCGCGAAGACCAGACAGAGAGCATGGCGCGACGGTTCGAAAATCAGTATAACGTTTGTGTCAGCCACGCTGTTGGAAATTCGGCAGGGTGTCTTCTTTTTATTCCAAAGAGTATTGGCGCTGTGATAGAAAGTGTCACTGCATGTGTGAATGGAAGATTTATTGTGTGTGACTTTACACTGTCAAATCAGGAATGGAGAGTTATATGTTTATATGCGTCAACTAAAGTTCAAACGCGAAAGGAAGATTTCCAATCGGTGGGAAACTATTGCAAATCGGATCGTTTCCTAGTGTTATTGGGGGACTTCAACTGTGTTTGTTCTTCGCGCGATAAAACGAGTGCAACGCCGTTTCGGGATGCAAGTACAGTTATTTTGAGTGATGTAATTAATGAAAGTGGTCTAGAAGATGTTGGCGCGACTTTTAACAATGGGCCCGTGTTCTTTACACACTTCCAGGGTACTAGCCACGCTACACTGGACAGAGCGTATCTATCCTTAGAATGGATTCCAGATTGTCGAGAATACGAAGTTTGTCCGGTGACTTTCAGTGATCACTGCTTGGTTTTGTTTTGCATTGGCAGGAAAACAAAAAATAAGAATGCCTTTAGTTGGGAAGGGTGGAAACTAAATGGGAAGCTTTTAGAAGATGACGTGTTCGTAGCTAATACGCTTACGTTGCTAGAAAGTTTGAAAAATGAGGACAGCTGCCACTGTGAAGGACGGGAACTCTTCAAACAGAGTGTAAAAATCAAAGCAATTGAAAGATCGAGCCTACTAAAACAAGAGGCGACAAAGCAACAGGCCTTATTGCGGGCAAACGTAGAAGCCTTGTTAGCCGAAGAATGCATGAAACCTGGCGAGTACAAAAAAAAACTCCCAAGCATTTCCCCGAGGGTGAACATGGTTAAGTGCGAATGCACGGGGTGATGCTATGAGGGGGAGTAAAGTTAAAATCCGTTGGCATTCGCCCGTGAGCGCGCGCGAGCCGACCCACGGAGGTCTGGCAGTTTATCGCTGCATATATAGGGGGGTACGCCGCGCCGAGCGCGCCGAGCCAGGTGGCTGAGAGAGGAGGCGAGCGCAAGGGGAGAGGGACAGCGGCGCACAGCAGCTGCAGCCGAGCGAGGGGGAGAGGAGAGAGTGTGACGTCACGGTGGAGAGAGAGGCGCGCGGCAGCTGCTGGGGAGAGGAGGCGCGCTGTGACGTCATACCATGACGTCATGGCGCGAGGAGCGGTGCGGGGAGCGGCGCGCACCCGCGCAGCCACGGCGAGGAGGCGGAGCGAGCGCGGTCACGTGGTGAAGTGACGTCACCGCGCCGTTGCTACCGACGTTCATCTCCGCTCCACGCCGTTGCTAGGGAGAGGAGGACTGCGGACGCCGCCGCCGCCGCCGCCGGCGGTGGAAGGTTTGGGGTCGCTTATAAAGTGCATTCGCACTTAAAATGACATACGAACAGTAAAGCAAAAACTTGAAGCGATAGACACAGAGCGGTACCGTAGCGCGCTTGTAAGGGCAAGGGCTGAAAAGATAACTGCGGGCGAGATGCCGTCCAAACGAGCCTTAGGCCTTGAAAAATGGCATGCGCGGCGCAATGACATCGTGGAAATAGAAAATAATGGTAGGATTACTCGTGATACAAACATTATAGAAACTGTCTTTTTTCAGTACTATAGTGAGCTCTTCGCAAAACATGAAGTTAATTGTGAAATATTTAAGCGAGATTTTCTGAAGCTAATGCCCAGATTAGATGAAGAAACAAAAGAATACTTGGAAATCCCAATTTCTTTTGATGAAGTCGTGAAAGCTATAGAGAATCTAAATCCTGGAAAATCCCCAGGACCGGATGGTTTAACGGCTGCTTTTTATAAGAAATTTAAGAATGAAATTGCGCTGGTGCTGCAAATGGTTTTTAATGAGGCATACGATCTCGACGCACTACCCCCATCCTTCTCTACGTCACACGCTGTACTGATCCCAAAAACGGACGATGCCGTCAAACTCAGAGATGTGAAATCTTACCGGCCTATATGCTTAACAAATGTAGACTATAAAATTTTAATGAAAGTATTAGCTAGTAGGCTCCAAACAGTAATGCAAGATATTGTAGGTTCACACCAGACTTGTGGAATCAGAGGGCGGACTATATTCACGGATGTACATAAGGCGCGTTGTATTCTGGAGTGTTGTGATGCTACACAATCTGGGGTCGCAATGCTCCAGATTGACTTGGAGAAGGCTTTCGATCGTGTGCCGCACGATATCTTATTTCAAATTTTAGAGTACATTAATATCGGCAAAGTTATACGAAACGGAGTGCGTATGGCGTACAGTAAATGCACAACCCGTCTTATAGTAATAAGGCAGTTGGAAAAAGAGTTCAGGTGCAGCGATCGGTGAGGCAAGGATGCCCGATATCCCCACTCCTTTTCTGTATATATATTGAGACGTTTTGCTTAAGTGTCATTAAAAGCAGTAACATTCAAGGTTTTCGGTTGCAAATGACGGAAGTTCGACTACTAGCGTACGCGGATGACATTGCAGTATTCTGCACTACTAAAGAAAGCATTCTCGAGGTAGTAAAAACCGTGAAGCACTCTTGCTTAGCTAGCGGAAGTGCAGTAAACTGGTCTAAATGCTTAGGCTTTTGGCATGGCGAATGGCAGTCCACGCCAAGCGTTTTCGCCAACATCCAGTGGGTCACGAGTCCTGTTAAGCACCTGGGGGTGCCACTAGACAGTTATCAAGACAGTGACCCTTACTGGGCCAAGCAACTCAAGGAACTTCGAGAAAAGACAGAGAAGTGGAAAGGGTGGGGTTTATCAATGTTTGCGAGAGCCACAGTTTGCAATTTGTTTTCTTATAAGCAAGCTGTGGTATGTAATGCAAGTTTTGCATTGTTCAAGGGCTAATATTCAGAAATTTAATCGTGTGTTCGCTGTGTTTATCTGGAGTTCTTCATGGGAAAGAACGAATAGAACGAACCTCTTTCGGAAAGTGCGTGAAGGCGGACTTGGTTTATCGCACTTATTTTTAAGGCAAGTAGTCAATTGATTTCTGTTTCTTCGTGATGTTGAAGACGCGTTTCTTAGGACTGTTTGTCAGCTGCGACTTGGAAGACTTTTGCCTGAATTTGTTGTGAGCTCTGAGTACATGAGGGGAACTGTACGTGGATTTTTTAAGGAGGTGGTGTCGTCATACCGTTTTCTTTCAGTGCGTTTTTCTTTGGAGTACTTAAGCGGGGTGAGTCGGAAGAAACTGTACAAAGATATCGTCGAGAGTGTATTGCCAGTGCCAATATACCGCCGCAAGTGTAATCTAAGGCCTGAGAGAGATGTACTTAAGCGAGTAAAAAGAATGACGGTCCCAGGTGGAGTGAAATCTTTCTTTTTTAAACTCCATACTGGAACACTGGAAGTAAAGACCTGGATGGAGGAAAAGGGATGGTTTGTGCCATGGGGTGTGCACTGTTTTCTGTGTCGAAAGCCAGAAACAATTGAGCACGTGTTCTTGGACTGTTGGGGAGCGGTGTTCTTTTGGGACATCCTACAGTGAACACTCAAAAAAGATTTGCCCGTCGATGCTTACGGTAGTAGGTTTTTGAACGTTGAAAATGAGGACGGTGTGCCGCTTGACACAATTATGCTGTATGGACTACATAGCATCTGGAGAAACAGGATGGCGGTACGCTACTCCGACCCAGATGCCAGGCTCATCAGACACTACTTCAAAGATTCAATAGGTTCTTTTGTGCAGATACTGAAACTTCAGCCCTTTAAACCCGAGTGGCTACCCACAATTGAAACATTGTTGGTAATGAAAGAATATTGAAATTGCAGCCCAAGAAGGGCTGCAGTTCTAGTGGTTGTATTGAGTATTGAGTGTACAGATTATCAGTTACGTGTGTCTTTGTTTTGTCATCCTGTCAAAGAAGACAATAAAGAAAAAAAAAAGTGACCAATTGTCCGGAGCGCTAAGTATGTCATCGCAAATGTTTTGCAAGTCACAAGTTCTAATCCCCGCCGTTACGTGCTTTTTTTTATAAGTTAACTTTTTCATTTTCCCCCGATGTTTTCTATACTGAGTTCACCTTTTTTTGGGCCGCAACGTTCATTGCTCAACGAGCTAGTTAACAGAACGCGCGCAGGCTGGCACTGGCGCGCTAGCGAGTTCTCGTTGGCGTGCTGTTGCCATAAGCACCGACTGATTGCGGGCAGTGGGCACAGGCCAGAATCAACAGACCCTTGGCTTGGTGCGAACACGCTTTTTACGATACAGGCATGAGTGAGGCAAGCTCCAAATATGGGGGAAAAACGCATGGCATTTGAGCGTCTGCAGGGACGCGGAGGGCGTTCATGTACTGCGTAGGCCTCGGCTAGTGAATGCTACGATTCCAAGCCGTCCTGGAAGGCTTATCTTATACATTTTACAGCCGACAACATGGCAGAAGCGCGGTACGATGATTACTGAGATATTGAGAATGCCCATCCAAGAACGCCATCAGTTGTGTTTTACAGAACCGAAACCGAAACCGAAACTTGTTTGATTCCTAACCTTGGGCATCGTCCAATCACGGTGCCCCCTCCTCCCAACGTCACAGCCTTAGTTGGTGCGGCCGCCGCAAACCGCGCATGGTAGTTTTTCTTCTTTCGCGCTTTGTAAAATAATTACCGATTTGCCAACCGGAATAACGATGAAAAGTGTGCTAATTTGAGGCAGTCTACGTAGTGCAAGCAAAAACGGGAGCTTGACAAATTCACTTCAGTGTCTCTTTAATGCGCCCGAATCGCTACGACGCTGAATGTAAATTTTGCTCAGAAGTACGAACAGTGTGCCACAAAATCGGGGTTGTGCGACTTTAGCCCTGAGCGCCATCCTCTCTTTCCGTCAACTACCGAACAAGAGCAATGGGAGATGCTACTGTCCTGCCCCTCCCTACCTACCCTGCTTCAGTCGGTGCACAAAGCAGAGGCGGCGCGGACTGAATATGGGCTACAGTGAAGAAGGAACCACTTCCCTAAGCCGCACTCTGGGCCCTTCAGAAATCTGAATAGAAGTATTTCCTTCTCCTCCTGCGTCTCCTCCTCCTTCTCGTCCTCCTCCTTCGTCTCTGCCGCCGATCTCGTGGCCATCGTCCGCAACGGCAGAGGCGGAGAAGTGAGATCGTCTAACGCCGGGTTTGAGCTTCCTTAATTTTATAAAAAAAAGTTTCCACTGATGTGCTACACCAATACAACTCACCATTCATGCATCATGGTCTAATTTAACCTCACCAAGAATATCTCTTTGAAGTAATAGAGGGTGTCATGAGGTACATTTCACTTGTCTCTTGTTTCACTATTTTATTGTAGAGCGACGTGAGTGAATCTAAGTGACGTCGCATGGGTGATCGTTGTGGGTGCCGGTTACAGCTTTGCTTTCCAACCACATTCACAGGGTGAATTGGCGCGACTTTTTTGTCATTCCGGAGCATTGCGAAGTCGCTAGTGGTGATGTCTGTCATAAAAGCCATGTATGGTTGGTCTATAACTTGCCACAGCATTGTGATAATGAAAAGTTGCGGAATGTCGCCGAAGGTGAAATAAAATGACAAGAAATTGCCCAATTCCACTGCTCAATGCAAAATCTGGCAACTAAAAATTGAAGCAATTGAGTTAGCACACTCTCCCGATTAACTAAAAAACCAGAAAATAGCATCCAAGACGAAACCGAGAAGACCTGAGGTTTGTAGAACGTAGAAGTAGCGTAATACTGCTTACGCATCCGTTCGCTTATTTAGTCGAGTACTTAGAGCACCCTATTCTGGGCCTTACGGTACCGGCGTACCAAAATATGATTACGCATGGTGTAGACCATGCACTACAGAAAAAAAGAGTAAAAAGCTCAACAGGTTCAAAGGGAAGCAAATGTCTGCGAGTGTGTGTGAACAGAGCTAATGCTTACAGCGCAAACGATTAGACTAGGGACGACAGAGGAGCAGCAACACGGACAAGGAGCAACAATCAATTAACAAGAGAGATAGTAGAAGCCGCCGCAATGGCACGTATTGGCGACGCATTCATCAGTATGCCGTCCCTGAGATTTCAGAAAAAGAACTGGGTTATCTGTTCTCTGCGGTGATGCTCCCCAAGGGCTAAATAACGCTTTTTGTTTGCTGTTTTTGTATATATACGGTGGTTATCCTTGTTATGCGCAGTGCCTGTCTGGTTCCAATGTTTTTCCCGCAACCTGTATAATGTTTGGGAACTTACATATCTGTGTTTTCTGCAGAGGTCGGCGAACTCACTCATGAGTCCACTGACTGAGACTCATTTGGACTCAAACTCACGCGTGAGTTTGAGTTTGAGTGAGCGCGAGGCTAGTGTGGCATGGTGAGTTTGAGCTTGAGTGAGTTTGAGCCGAGTGAGCCCGTCTCAGTTTGAGCCCGATTGAGTTTGAGTACGCCTTAGGCCTAGTGAATTCTGAGTCCATTTTGAGTTCTGAGTACATTTTGACTTTAAGTCAATTTTGAGTTCTGAGTACATTTTGACTTTGAGACCATTTCGAGTTTGAGTACATTTTGAATTTGAGTCCATTTTTAGTTCTGAGTACATTTTGAGTTTGAGTCCATTTCGAGTTTGAGTACATATGAGTAGCCTAGCAGGCAGCTATGGTTGGCTGTTAAGTTTCATGCGTCGCTGTGTGCTCGGAATTCAGGTTACCTGCGGGTACGGCACCAATCGCGATCCGCGTGATTGGTTGGCAGGGAGGGGGTGTCTGAATTTTTTTACTTTCTTGTTGAATTTTCATGACCCTAAGCACTTGCTGTATACCAAGTATTCGCGGCTGGCGCGCGAGTGATAATTGACAGGTGAGGTCATAAAAAAGGGTTGTCTTAACTTTTACTCCTGATGGATCCACGAAGAGGGTGGGAAAGGGTGGTGGGAAAGCACACTGCGGCGCTTGCTTGCTTGTTGTTCGCCTGCTACTGTTAACGACTTGATATACTAGGGTTCACAAAGGAAGAGGTGCGAGCCGGGGGTAAAAGGGGGCGGGGGCTGTCCCTTCTGCTGTTTCAAATGAATTAGCTGAATTGACTTAGACGAAATAATGTCCGCATTAGGTTGGGTGAAATGTCAAACTGATTACGCTAAGGCGTGTAAGGTATCAAATGAAAGGTCCCTTTTAACGGAATCACGCGGGGTAAATAAAAAATGCTTCCTAATTGTAGTCATCAGGCAGTCAAATGAGTGATAGATTGGGTTAAAATTCAAAATGACGCTGCGAGGGCATCTGGGGAATGAAATTCAAGGTCTCGATGTGGGGAATCCATCGGGACGAAAATGACTTATGGATATATCATGACGTAGTCATCGTAAGCCATAGATTCGGTTAAAATTCAAGTTCAATGCGCTAGGGCGTGTGGCGTATCAAATTAAAGGTCTCGATGAGGATACTCACGTGCTTCCTGATTATTATCATGACATACTCAAGGTGGGTCATACATTAGGTTAAAATTCACAATGACACCACTGGGTGTGCAGGGCATCAAATTAAAGGTTCCGATGAGGAAAATCTCGTGGGACAAAAATGCAGTATGGCTATATCATGAGATAGTCATGGTTAGTCATTGATTGGTTTAACATTCAAATTGATTCCGCTAGGATGTGATGGGTATAAAATTAATCGTTTTGATGACCGGAATCACGTGGGAGAAATACAAAAATGCTTCCTGGTTATAACCATGAGATAGTCATGGCGAGTCTTATTTGGGTTAAAATTCGAAGTGACCCATAGGGCGTGTAGGGTATCAAATCTACGGTTTTGACGAGGGGAATCACGGGGAACAAATAAAAAGGCTTCGTGGTTCTAATCATGAGATAGTCATTATGAGTCATAGATTGGGTTAAACTCAAGGTGAGGCCACTAAAGAAAACAATGTGGGGTGTCAAATTGAAGGTTTCAGTTAGGAGAATCACGTCGGACATTTAAATAATGCGTCCTGGTTACAGTCATGAGAGTCATGGTCAGTTTGGTATGAATTCCATACGATCCTGCAAGGGTGTGTGGGGTATCAAATTAAAAGTCTCGTCGCGGGGGGTCACGTGGGACAAATATAAAAATGCTTTCTGATTGTAGTTATGAGGACATAGCAAATGGTATGTTTCTTTAATTGCTGGGTAGGGTTTAACCAAAATTCCCTGCCAACCCGTAAGGCAGTTGTGCTATATACATGCAAGGGCTTGTCCAGAGATGTCCACCAATACGGTAGATAGTAATAAAAGCGCTGCTGAGCACGAGGTCGCGGGTTCGATTCCCGGCCGCGGCGGCCGCTTTTCTGATGGAGGAGAAAAGCAAAAACGTCCGTGTGTACGAGATTTCGGCGCACGTTAAAGATCTCCAGGTGGTCAAAATTAATCCGGAGCCCTCCACTACGGCGCGCTTCATCGCCTGCGTGGCGTCGGCGCGTTAAACCCTACAATCAATCAATCAATCAATCGATCAATCAATCAATCAATCAATCAATCAATCAATCAATCAATCAATCAATCAATCAATCAATCAATCAATCAATCAATCAATCAATCAATCAATCAATCAATCAGATAGAAATAAAAATATTGGCGTCTAATTGCTGAACCAACGAGGCAGGATGGCATGGGGTAGGAACAAAAGCCATGCCAAGCTCTCGAACTTAAATCACAAGACACAAAAACTCTCTGCAAATAGTTGCCATTCAAACGTTACTTCTCCATTTCCCCGTGTCCCAACAAACAAGCAAGTCCTTCGACACATATGGTGTTGTGGAAATTGTGGACGACCATAGGTAACAGGGGGCATCAGAGCTCATCACAAAGGCGAATTTCACATTTTTTTATGAATAAGCCTTGCGGCCGCGTTTCGTGTCCACAATTTCCTTCCCACATTGTACAAATGTGCACTCGAATCCAGAATTGCCCAATTACATGTGAGACATTAACTCCTTCCTAGAGTGTAGGAGATAGAGAGGCAACAGAGCCACCAAGACATAAACAGACATTGCGACAGAAGGAAAACACTTCAGAAAAATAAGCATCGCAGTTTGCGTGTGCGTTCGAACTGATTTTATTACCATGAGAAATCAGCGCAAGATATCAGAACTAGAACATGATGACAATGTAAAGGAAAAGAATTAACTCGGGCTCTGCAGTTCTCCAACGACTACATCTCAAACACCATGAAAGAACAGATGACTGACGCAACACACACACATATACACACGCACACACACACACAAACACACACACTCACAAACATGCACGCACGCGCACTCGCACTCGCACTCGCACACGCACACGCATGCATGCTGCAAATTAACAGCTGGGTACGGTGGCGGTAATTGCTTACCACGATAGCGTGGTGCTGCGCCGAGCTACGAGAGCTCATCTCCCCTAGCAAATGCTAATAAAAACTAATAAAAGTGCCTCAGCAAACAACGAGGCACTTTTCTGTTTGTCGCACGTGATTTCCCTCCTCGGCACCCTCAATTTGATACCCTACATTCTTTAGCGCCACATATTTCTGAATTTTAACCCAATCTGAGACTATCCATGACTCCCGTGTTACACGGTTCACCATTTTCGATATTTTTTCTTATCATTTTTTTAGTTTTTTAACATTTACTTTCATCAATTTTCTACATTTACGCTTTTATAATTATTACAGGTTGAACTACCGTGATATCTGCATTTTTATGGAAATGCAGGGCGTTACACAATCCTGGCCGCGGGAGAGGGAGGGGTGTACTCGGCAAAGAATGCTACGCATTAAAGAAGCAAATGCATATCCATGAACGCCTCGCGCTTCAGAGATTCGCGGCGACAGTTCATTTTGATACAAGGCGTTTTTTTTTTCAGGATGCAGAGCAAGAAGCACGGAACCGTAACCCTAAACAACTTCGACGTAAATGAACTGAGCAGTGAGCGCACGTCCCCTCGCCCAACCTTGTTTGTTTCGCCCCAGGGCCCCAGCCCACCATCGAGCCTGGGCCACCTCTGTCATAAACACGAACACGGAGCCTACATCAAGAGTTTGGTATCCAATATATACGTACCATTGCTTGCAACCAGCGCTAGTCATCATGGGCAGCAGGTATAGCTGTATTAAATCTGCAACAAAAATTGTTTCCGACCTCACAGGAGCTACGGTGTCATGTCGTGCCGAATGCAAGAGTTTGAGCTCACGAATTCGCACCCGTAATATTTTTACCACGCATGAATTTGACAACACTGAATGCTAATAAAATCAGAGTCCATCTGAGCCACAGTGGATTCCTAACACGATAGAGTTGTGAGTCCATTCTGAGTTTGAGTACATTTTGAATTTGTATCCATTTTGAGTTCTGAGTACATTTTGAGTTTAAGACCATTTTGAGTTCTGACTACATTTTGAGTTTGAGTCCATTTTGAGTTCTGAGTACTTTTTCAGTTTAAGTACATTTTGAAGTTCTAAGTACATTTGAGTTTGAGTACATTTTGAGTTTGAGTACATATTGAGTTTTGAGTACATTTTGAGTTCTGAGAACATTTTGAGTCCGAGTACATTTTGAGTTTGAGTACATTTTGAGTTTGAGTCCATTTTGAGTTCTGAGTACATTTTGAGTTTGAGTCCATATTGAGTTCTGGGTACATTTTGAGTTTGAGTCCATTTTGAGTCCTGAGTACATTTTGAGTTTCAGTACATTTTGAGTTTGACTTCATATTGAGTTCTGAGTACATTTTGAGTTTGAGTGCATTCTGAGTTCTGAGTACATTTTGAGTTTGAGTCCAATTTGAGTTCTGAGTACATTTTGAGTTTGAGTACATTTTGAGTTTGACTACATATTGAGTTTTGAGTACATTTTGAGTTGTGAGTACATATAAGTTTTGAGTCCATTTTGAGTTTGAGTACATTTTGAGTTCTGAGTACATTTTAAGTTTTGAGTCCGAAGGAGTTCTGAGTTTTGCGCTCAATGTGAGCTTGAGTTTCAGTGAGCGCAGATGTGCTGCTCAGCTTTGAGTCTGAGTTTGAGTGAGTGGTGATTCGAAAAAAAAATTGCGAGTGAGTTTGATTGAGCCGCGCCAACTTTGCCGAGGTATGGTTTTTCGAAATAAATCATTAGTTCAACAGCGCTTGTCCGTGTATCCACTCTCTTTCATCCTTCGTCTAAATGTTCGCGCTGTAAGCATTATTTCAATGGAGTACAAAGTTGCCCAAACTCTCACATGTGAACCAAGGCTAGATGAGGCGTAATCCAGGCAGGAAAACAGAAAAACACAACAGCAATCGTCATGTTTCATTTAAAAAAAAAACAGAAAATGCAGCAATGCTTCTTCAAACCTATATTTCGGGGTGGAGACAATCTGCGCGATGCCTTCGTAGGTTGCAACTTATCGCGCCTTTCCTTGAAAAAGACTCCCCTGGAGCTTTTTTTCGGCTCTGTGAAGACTAAACATTGTTCAATAATTCGCGCAGTGCTTTGAGCGCAGGGACACGTAGAAACCAGGTATATTCAGCCGCGAAGCATGCCCAGGCAGAGACGCAGAATAGAGGGCCCCTTCAAAGGAGGCCTCCATGCTTAACGGAGATGGGGGGCGAGAGGGAACATTCACGCGCCCTAATTCGGTCACGGCTCCGATGTTCCTGCTCCGTTTCCTACTGATCGGTCCCCGTACGGTGTGCTTATGTAAATACTTCGGTGTTCAAATTAGTCAAAATGAAACATGCTCCTCCCTGTGCTTATTTCGGCCAAATTGCCCCCGCTAATGTTAGCCGCTAACATTGGATGCGTAGTAGAACGGACAATTGGGCTAGTTGGTAGCTGTTCATCTTGAAGGTGGAAGCGATCACACAACAGGGACGAAAGTAGAAAACAGAGACGACACGGCGCTAACTCGCAACTATTTGCTTATTGAAAAGAAACACAAATATATACTTTCAACATCTCGCGTGCTGCGTTTATATCGCCCAAGATAAAACCATGAAGATCACTTTTTACAGGGTTTCAATACCGGTGTACACGCGACAATCGAAAGGTAAAGGATTAAAACAGCAAAACCATAACATATCAAGAAATCACTACAATCGCAACAAGTTGCATAGATAAACATATTCTTTGTCTGTTATAAAAATTGACGCGACACTAACACATCTATCTCCGGACCGTTTAATGTGAAATGCTTCTATCAGCTCTCGAGTGGTTTTATCTTGATGCTGTGACAAAACTGTGGTATCGCAGAAGATGGGCGAACACCCACGCGTGGTGCAGTGTAAGGGCGTGCACACCATCAAGGGTCAGCTTACCGGCGATGGAATGCAGCGCCTGGTCGGTCCTGGTGACAGTTACAGTGTGAAGTCGTGGCGAGGCTCGCACGCCGGTCTGGGGCGCGACGGCCCAGTGAAGCTGCACTGAAGCCTCCGTGTGCCGCCCTGAGAGCAGAGGGAGCCAAGTGAAGGCGGCAGCAAAAACCCGCCCGCTTTGCTATCCTCTGGCCGATTTTCCCCTCACTGGCAGCGCGCCCTGCTCAAGAAGGCCGGCCGTGAATCACCGTTACCTGGCGCCAAGAAAAGGCGTATAAATTGCGCCTATACAAGTCCCTACTGTACAGAATACCACGAGTATAGCTTTACGGACGTTATCAGAGTCACGTTATGTGACTCTGTCCCGTTTCTTTTCTCTCCTTCCGTGGAAATTTAACGCGTTTAGACAATATTTCACGCGTTTACCCAGGGGAAATATTTAGGGGCGTCCTTCCCAGAAATCTCGGCCCAAAACAGAAATACTCGCATCTACATTCATCAGGCCTGCCTTAGAATGTTGAATGTCACGTGGTTCCCCTTTTCCAACAAGCTCTGTAACCCACTAGAACGAATACAACGGAGAGCGGTTTCATTCAATCTCAAATAAGTACAAGACAGCAGGCTCGACGCCGCCCCCCCCCCCCCACCCTAAAAAAAAGCAGGAAAATACCCACCAGCGCTGTACTTGCACATCAGAAATAACTCTACCAAACAGTTCATGGTAATAAGCTTGCCTTAAACTATAAACATAAACAAACAAAATTCACGCACACACGCGCTTCATGTCCAATGGGCGAGTTCCGTGATGTTTTTGGAAACAGACAAACGCGGGCCTGGAGCCATCCGCTAGGGTCGCTTGCAAAAACGCACTGTCTAGTGACCGGCCTGGTCTGATGACATTGCTTGTTCTGAACAAAACGGTGGCATTAGTAAGAGATGCCCTGAATTATATTTGCTTTCATAATAGAGGGCTGCCTTTGGTTGAAAACTTCGGCTGCGCGGGAAGAGGATTTTTAGTTGTTTTACTTTACTTTAGTCATCACCACATTTATACATATTGTGAGCGCTCTTGGCCATTCCACTGGTGAAGGTTGACGGAGCCGCCCTTGGTGCGAAGAATCTGCAGTGCTTAAAATGTTCCCTCTACACATGTACATTATCATCATCATTAGCTGACGCGCCAACACTTCGTTATCTTTGTAGATACTCATCATCATGGGGTATGCGCGTGGGTTCCCCCCTCGAGATTGCAAATAAACGGTCTCCGTGAACACGCTGCACTCGGGTGAACCTTGTTCTCTCAATATCAACTTAAAAATGACACACTATGTCCTTCAAGCGTATAGCACAGCACTGCGACGTTTTGAGTCTGAAAGCTTTTGACGTTCGCGGTCACTCACGCAGCTTGATCCTGAACGGGCAATGCTGGATTCCCAGTGGATACAGCTCGAGGTTGATCACGCAAGAGGCCTTGAATACGTACCTGCAACATGAAGACAGACTAATCGGTATGACAGTTTGTAGATCTGTTTTGAGGCGAAATCACTGCCAGGCGACATCACCCTATACTTTGCCCACCAGCCATGCCAGTACCGGGCACGGCAGGCAGGCAGGGCATGGTCAGCTTGCCGGTTTACCGGAAATAAGTCTGGCAATGTGGTCTCCTACTAGTCAGAACCCGCCCTGGGTAAGGAAGGTTTCGGTTGAGTTAATTGTGGTTGAGGTCGCAATCTATAAACGAATGTTGTGGCAGCAGGTGGGATCCTGCTGCAGCATGTCAGGGAGCAGCAGTAGTATTAATTTTATTTGGTCCAAAAGTTGCAGTGACTATACCATTGAGTTATTCACTCAGTCATCTAGATAGCGGGGTTCTCGCTGCTTTGTGAGCTCGGTGTCTTCAGCCAACTGGGCTAGCGCTTCTTGCACGAGGGGAGCTGGGCTAGAGATGGCCGCCTCTCACTCTGGGAAGGATATGTTACGAACAATGGGATGAGTTATTCTCCGTGATGATCATATGACTGGGCATGACCAAATCATGTGGTGAAGTGAGGCTTGTTCTACAGAACAGTAGGGACAAGTGTCTTTATGTTCCGCAAGAAATATGATGAACATGAGATGTGAAGTGGGGAATGATAGTGTTTGAAGCTGCCTCAGAAGGACTGCATGCCTGCGACTGAGCGATGGATGCGGTGGTGGGAAACAGGCACGATCCTGGTGAAAATAGTCGAGGATATCGCCGAAAGTGTGGAGACGGTCCTTACAACAAACAGGTTGCGGGCTATCTTCAGGGGTCCTTCGAGGCTATCGGCGAACGTTATCTCCAGCAGTCTGATTGGCTCTCTCAATTCCCATTAGGCCATGCTGTGAAGGTGACCACATTTATTTTTTTTTATTATTTTTTGAACAATTATCTATTTATTTATTTATTTATTTATTTATTTATTTATTTATTTATTTATTTATTTATTTGCAAAAACCTTACAAGCCTACGAGGGGCATAGCGTAAGGGGAGGTAAAAAAAATTAAATCCGTTCCACTCAGTATGAAAGCTGTCGGAAGTGCAGATCAGTGATTCGCCACAATGCGCTGTAGCGCCGTTATCCCTCACTGCTACCGCTCACTGCTACCTCCAAATTCAATTCAGATTTTCCGCCTTCGCAGTGCTCGCGCACCCCGTACCTAAAGCTGCGCCAGCGAGAGTTCTGTTCTTGTTGTGCTTGCTTTTCCTTCAGCACGTCTGCCGGCATTGCACTGGCACTTTTTTTTCGCTTAAACCAACCCAGCGAGCGTTCCTAACTAAATGAACGCGGATGCTGCCGTTAATTACGTATAGGTATTTTCCTCCAAATGTACCTACAGCTTCATTTGCGCTAAACAACGGGAAGATGTATGACAAGCGCCAGCGGTTCACGAATATCGAACGCCTATGTCTATACAAACCGCTTGGCTTTCGAAGCCTCTGGGTTACGCAGCACGCGGTCGCGGGTTCGATTCCCAGCCGCGGCGACAGCTTTTCTGATGGAGGCAATAAGCAAAAACGCCCGTGTGTACGAGATTTCGGCGCACGGTAAAGATCCCCAGGTGGTCAAAATTAACCCGGAGCACTCGACTACGGCGAGCCTCGTCGCCTGCGTTGCGTCGGCGCGTTAAAATCTGTCAATCAATCTCTGGGTTACGCCGCGTCGACAGCCGCTACGACGGAACGACGTGTAGCTGTACTTGGGTCTGTTACATCCGGCTGCTCGGCATACTGTGGTGTTAGGCGTAGCGCGTGCGTGGTGCAATCTCTTGATACGATCGCCCAAGAAACCACTCTGATGAAGATCTGCGCGCCCATCTGCGCGACGGTGACGTAGTGTGCGCTGGCTTTATAAGCCAGCAGCCGTATCTGTGTGTGCTTCTTCTTGACTTGTAGCTTGTATTGACGCCAGTCCCTGCGTCGAATAAATCAGTAAGACACTGCTGCCGAGTGGACCTGCTTCCGTCATTCCCACATCCAACAAAGTCTAGCGAGCGAGCTACAACGACAAGGCGAGCCCTTAAAATGCTCTGCACTTAAAAACAGTAGAAGCAATGGAAACGAACTGGCGGAAACGGCTTTTCCATGGCATATCCAACGCACCCCTGGGAACATTAATCGCTCGCTTGGCACTCTCCTTTCGGTGTACACACACGGATTACGTGCCGCAGAGGGACTTTGTGCGAGGCCAGCAAAAGTGAAAGGCTATAAGATGCAGCTGCAGCCTGGCCCCAGTCACCCCTGAAGAAGAAACCGAGCGGGCTTCGAAACGTCGGGTATTCGTCTATGTATTGGTTGGAGCAGAATTAAATCTCAGAACAGCAACTAAACATAATATGCACCAGGTGAGGCTTACACTGCATTTCGAATACAAGGCGCGAAAACACAAGGACACGATATATCGCTAAGACGTAACTATAGATTATGAGGCGCAGCACATACGAAATGCAGCTTCACAAGATACGGCAGAGAACAAAAAGTCGACCCGCTGCGGTGGCTCAGTGGATAGGGCGTTGTGCTGCTGAGCACGCGGGCACGGGTTCGATTCCCGGCCGCAGCGGCCGCTTTTCTGATGGAGGCGAAAAGCAAAAACGCCCGTGTGTGCGAGATTTCGGCGCACGTTAGAGATCCCCGTGTGGTCAAATTAATCTGGAGCCCTGCACTACGGCGCGCCACATCGCCTGCATTGCGTCGGCGCGTTAAACCCTGCAATCAATCAATCAATCCATCAATTAATCAATCAATCAATCAAAATCAAAAGAAAAAGTCGGTTAACAGTTTAAGAAAGCAAATCTGAGTAATTGCTGGTTACACGGTAGTGGAAAGAGGCATGGTTTGGTACGGAAATGATGGTGTCCGGTAAATGGTTCCACAGAGAGATGGGACGTGGGAGAGCAGAACTGCTCAAATTTAATGTATCACCGAAAATGCGCGAGTAAGTGAGATTGTTAGGCAAACGTTTTGGCATGCGCAACGGTCTTTCTAGACGGGGGGGGGGGGGGTGACAGCTTATTCCCATAGATATACTTGTGTAACAAACACAGAAGAGCAATGATTGATTGATTGTGGGGTTTTAACGCGCCGACGCAACGCAGGCGATGAGGCGCGCCGTAGTGGAGGGCTCCGGATTAATTTTGACCACCTGGGGATCTTTATCGTGTGCCGAAATCTCGTACACACGGCCGTTTTTGCTTTTCGCCTCCATCAGAAAAGCGGCCGCCGCGGCCGGGAAGCGAACCCCAGAAGAGCAATGAAACAACGTGCATCAATTAAGATGATGTCATTATTATGCTTAATCTGGGTAACGCTCTGAGAATTCTTATAATCTCGATAAGTAAAGCGTGCTGCTCTATTCTGGATGGCTTCAAGCATATATTTTTATTTTAGATATTTTTGGATAGGCTACCATACAGGGATAGTAAATTCCAGTTGAGGACGAACAAAAGTATACTGCAGGGTAGGCGCACTTTTTAAGTTTATTCGTAAATACCCCAATGATCGCGAGGCCTTGGCGCAAACGGCGGTGATATGGGAAGCCCATGACCGATTCAAAGTGAAGTGAACCCCGAGGTATTTATTTCAAGCTGCTCCAGAGGCGGGAGAGCTGTTTAAAAAGTATATTAACTTAGAATTGGCAGCCTAACTACACATTAGGATTCGTCAAGATGCATTTGCCAGGTCTTATACCAACGTGAAACAGTTATGAGGTCATTTGTAAGAGTGATGGGGTCGTCAGCACGGATAATGTTACGATATAATATGCAATCGCCAGCAAAAAGAAAATCGAAGATAAAATGTTTGTAGACCGGCCGTTGATGAATATCTAAATTAGCAAGGGTCCTACAACGATGCCTTGTGGAACACCGGAAATGACGTAGCAAGAAAGAGCAGATAAATTTACAACTGTGAACTGCTCGCGAAGAGAAAAAATTTTGCAGCCATGTAAGGGTCCATGAATATAATCTGAGGGATGGTAGTTTCGAAATTAGGTGACAATCACGGACCCGGCGGAACGCGTTAGGGCAATCAAAAAAAGGACAATCGATTTGTTTGTTATTATTAATGTTAAAATGCTGGTCGTATGTAAATTCAAAAATCTGTGAATCGCATGAAACATCCTTTCTGAACCAATATTTGCTAGTAAAAAAAATTATTGGACTGTGAAGCCATGATGTGTTCCAGTAAGTTGCAACGGGTACAGCAAAGCCCGCTTATATCGAACAGCGCGAGGATTGTAAAATAGTCCGATATAGCAAAAATTCGATACAGAAAGAGAAGCAAAAAACACTTATATGAGAGCAATCTTGCCGACGGAGCCACGGCACGAGCTAACGCTAAGCTCTTACGACCCTGCAGTTCACTATTGATACGACACTTTCTCAGAAAAAAAAGACAGTAATTTATTGGGGTGGAAGAACTGCGTGAGTGTAGCCTGCTTCTTGGAGAACAACGCGTTTCTGGTGACTGCTTGCTCCACGGCATCTAAACAGTGGCCAATCACAAGACCGCTGCCCTGAATGGCACTGCAGTATCGCCGTAGCAGGGTGCACGGCAGCGACGGCTTCGCTCGTGCTCGGAAGCGGTACGGAGCCCTCGGCATCTTCCAGAGGTGGAAAGGAAACGAAGTGCACTGGGTGTATTATTGAGCCCATGTGGGGGCTCACCTGCATACAACACAGTGCGGGGTGGGGGGGGAGGAAAGGAGGTGGATGAAAGATTAGAGAGGGGAAAGGGGGTGATACATCGGTGTCTTCGACAGAGCGGGGACAAGCATGGATACAAGCGAGTAACGGCGAACCCAGCGAACCGAGCAAGTGCGGCCAGCGAGTGGCGCGGACTTCAAGTTCGGTGACGCCGCAGCCTGCAGCACTGAATGTGGCGCTTTCGGCTCCAACGGCATGCATGCGTGGAGCTGGTCCACTCTGCCACGGCTGGTTTGGACGCGCCCGAGCACGCGCGGGAGTCGCAAGCGACACCTGCGCCACCACTGCGCGCAGATGTATCGCGGGAAAGCCTGCCGCATGCCTAAGAATAGCGAAAAATCCCGCACGGGAGAGTTCGATATATCCATTGTGAGGAAAATCGCGTTCGATATAAAAAGTTTTAAATGCATGCAATTTTTACCAGAATTATACAAGGGTTCGATATAGGCAATAATTCGTTATTTCCGTGTTCGATATAAGCGGGCTTTACTGTACAAGTTAACGAGATCGGACGGTAGTTACCAGGTTAATTTCTAACAGCCTTAAATGCAGGAACTATTTTGGCAATTTTCTAATGAGAAGAAAGACGTCCGGATGAGCGGCAGTATTTGATTGGGAACGGAAATAGTGTTCTTAAGTATTTTGGAACTGATGTTATCAATGCCAGCAGATGTATATAATTTCAGGTCGGTTATTAGCCGAGCAATACCTTCAGCCGTGATGTTAATAGGTTCCCTGTAAGGGTAGTTGGGACTGGTCTTCCGTAGTGAATATTGATGAACAAAATTAGTTGATGCTGCGGAAGGTCCGGCTATGAGATGTGGGCCTTTGAAGCAGGGTGTCCAAGGCTCTTGATGATACCCTGCCCTTTAAAAAATTAACTAAGTTCGATTTCGAATCGGTTATGATTCTTAGATGTGGAGACCAGCTGGGTGCTATGGCTAAACCGATTGCCATTTCTTCTGCCTCTGTGCAGGACCGCTACTGCCGATGCGTCCCTGTCGTGCTATGGACTGGCAACGGTGTATACCACAGGGGACCGCGTTGGGCGTTGTTGGACAAGGGACTTTGCTCTTGCCTCACGCCGTATCCTATTGTGGATCCGGTGCATTTGCCTAGGCGTACGGAACACTCTGATAACCTCCATCAGAGGAGGCGAAATGGCAACAATTGGGAATAGCAACAAGCTCTATGTGCCGAGGAGCCCTCAGAGAAAACGGTGAGCTCCTCTTCGACTAAACAAGCAGCTGCTAAGCATACACTACGTCCGCCCCACTACCACGGGGCACTTGAAAGTCGTTTTCCGCCCGTAAGGAAGACTCGATGTCTCCAAAATAAGCTCCGGCATCCTAGGCTTGGCAACCCTCATTGCTGCTGGGCTCAGCAAACTACAAGCCGCAGAAGACATCCTCCGTCCTAACGCGGCTAGAAACGTGTTTGCTGTGAGCACAACAAGCATAGAAAGGGCGAAAACAAAGCATGGTGCGCCAACTCAACATCGGGAATCACGCCTACAGCCCCCTCCCTTACGTGAACTCCCCGGAAGATACCTATACAGGAGTGGTAGACGGAATTCCGCCCGAGGACACCCCGCCAGACATAACTGAAAACCTCGTGAATCCATCTAATCCCCAGGGAATAAACACCATCGCATGGGGACGACAAAAATCGCTCTTGTCGCATTTGACGGACCCAAGGTTCCCCTCCTTATTTACTACGGGGGAGCAGAATTTCCCTGCTACATACACAAGCAAAAATCGGAAGCATGCCTGCCCTGCGGAACAGTAGGGCATAGGGCTGGCGTCTGGCCAAATCCGACACCCTGCCGCTGCCAAGGATGTGGGCAGCGCACCTCGGAAGACATCCCACATCAGTGCACGCCTAAAAGTGCGCTCTGCAAGGGCGACGTCCCTTTTGTAGAGAAAAGGTGCACGCAACCCTACCAGCCACCGTCTTTTCCAAGCAAGCCATCCGACAGCCAAATACCAAGGAAAGCCGGTGCCCAGCATCCATCAGCACCCCGTGGGAAGGCAACGCCACGAGGCTTTCGGAAACAGAGGGACGCTGCCGATCCACCTGCAGGGACGGGGTGCAAAGGGTCCTGCGTGCGGACCCGAGCACCCCTTCCACAAAGTCAACAACCCAACACTCACATAGGTGAGGTGGGCTGGGATATGAGCTTCGCCAACATCACCACCATTACCATATAGCGACTTAGCTAAGCTTCAACAATTCCTTTTAAACACCCTGGAAGAAAACGAAAAGTCAATGCAGACGAACTACAAAAGCAGACAGCCGCACTGACCATTGGAAACGTAGGTAATACCAGTGCCCCCATGTATAGCGATGTCAGGAGCTAGTACACGCGAAACAAACGGGTAAATGTAGGACTGGATGCCATTGTTTAGAGTGTTGAGGTGCTGACCGGCTGGCTTAGCATAGATTGCAACGGCCCGGTGGTGCTGGCTGGGTGAGCGCAATGCCTACAGTATGAGGGGGCGCCGCCTTTGTCAGCTTTAACACGTCGAGCTAAACTTTTTTCTGCCCCTGACCTTGCTCAGGGCATCGCCCGTTCCTGGGTTCATCATCAATCGTTACGCGAAGACCTCCGGAGCATCAGGGCACTACTTGCGTCCCGGTCCGACGACGGAGTTCCGCTCCAGCAGGCTGCCGGAACGAAATTTCTTTCGTTCCGGTTTCTGTTTCTTACCATCAAAAAAATTTACGCTCCGGTTCAGCTTCGGAACGAAAAAAAAAATGATTCGGTTCGCAACGGTTCACAATGTTTCGTGTTCCCGCGCAAAAAAAAAATGAGATTCATGAAATGATAATAAAAACACTGAGAATTATGAAACTATGATAAAAAAATATTGGCTGATCTTAATTTGTTTGTTAAAATGCATGTTAAACATCTCAACTGCACGCAAAAAGATTGGAAGACATTTAAGCACTCTTTGTGGTATACCATTGGTGGATCACTGCAAATGACCATCCAAGTACCCTGGTCCCCAGAAACACACGGTGGCAGCCCTCAATGCGGCACCGTGGTTTGATTGAGACGCTGGCGTACATGGAAAATCCTCAATCCACATTTGTTTTGGGGCGCCCTACTGGGGTGAAGCATGTCATTGCCAGGTGCGAACAGTCCAAGCTTCCCTCACCCCCCTCCCCCGGTAAGGTCTTCCTAATGCTAGATGGCATTAGAGAGACCTGACCGGGGGAGACCGGGGGAGACCTGACCGCTCACTCTCTCACGCATATGTTCGCCTACATGGTAAGACCATTACCATCAGGCCCTATGCACCCAGTCCTCTTTTAGGTGCAGAGCACATTACGGGCTCGCCTGGTCGTCTTAACTCGCTAACGGTCGATGCGACTGTCGGAATCAGGCGGCGCCGCGAGATAACATACCCAAGTAGAGACTTCTGCACTGCCGTCAGGGAGTCACGCTGAGGCGTCGAAAATCACGTGGTTTAAATAGTCATGACCATTCGAACCTCGCGAACCGCTAGCGCTGGTCATACATCTCCCCGTTATTTAGCGCAAAGGAAACTGCAGGTACATTTCAGGCAGAATCTGCGTATGTCACCTGCAGCATCCGCGTTCATTTAGTTGGGAACGCTGGTGGGGTTGGTTTTTAAGATAGCAAGAGAAAAAAGACGCTACGCAAGAAAGAAATGACGTGGATTTGTTTTCGCATACAACGGCCAAACGATAACTGCAAATTTAATACGTCAGGTCGGACCCATGTTGTGCTGGAGTTCCCGCACAGCGCTAATAGGGGCCCGAACGTGGGACAGGTGGCGCTGCTGGCGCCGTTCAACAGCGCCACCCGCGGAAGAAAATCGCAAAAATGGTCTGGACTTGCCCTGACGTTATGTGTCCCCCCCCTTCCTCCCCCCCCCCTATGTGTGTTCTACCCCCTGAATGCATTTGATTGCCACCTTCACAAAGCTTTTCTGGGTTCCTTTAACAAGTCACTGCTGTTGTGATTGCTGCGTTCTAGATCCCTAAGACCACGTTCTAAAACACAATGCAACATCTTTTACATAAACCTAGATACATCAGATGGCAACACTACAATCGCACGAAACCTTTAATATTTGCACGCAATCTGTCACAGGTACACAGCCTACGAAACCGAGTAGGAAACGCGTGCGTTAACTAAGCGAATGCGCAGCAGCTCGGAACCATCGTAATGTCGCAAGGCATATTACAGACTCCTTTCACCATAATTTCGTCGGTGCATGAGACCCACGCTAGAGAAGCACGGCGGGTAATACGCGCAGACAATGTTATCGTAACGAAACCAATGCCAAAGGCGGCCTCAGCAGTGTTTTACAAATCTTATAAACGAACGCAATGTTTCAAAATAGCAACGCTGTTCGGTATAAGACTTCACTTCTGACTGCAGGCCGCACACATTGCAGACAATCATTCAGCGCCTGGCTCGCTTCATTCCTCCGTGAATCCGTGCGAGTATTCTTACAAAACAAAAACCAACACCGCCGATTACGTTTCTTCCCGTTCGTTGCGCAGCTTCGCAAGGTGTGGAGAGCTCAGGGTCAGTTTGGCCAACTTGCTTTCCGCACATCAGCTTTGCGCTTGCGTGCGCTTGGTCACTGAAACAGATTTTGCTCTTACGACGACAGGAACATTATTTCACGTTGTAAAAAATTAATAATGATTTAGAAAATATCAGTAAGAACAATGCGAAGCGACGCAAGTGCATCAACTAACCACGACGCGATGCGGTCGCGTGCTTGCACTGCCGGCCTTTTTTTTTCTTTACCAACGCTAAAATTCCGGGAAAACACAAATGCAATACTTACTTTGGAGCTCCGGACACGGCGTTCCACCGTTTTCAGCCGTCGCAAACGGCGACGATCCGGCAAAACGTTGGTACATAGCAACACACGCAGCTAGCCAACGGGCCGAACCAGCAATGCACAGAGTACTCCAACTGAGATGGCAGCAGCGCCGCTTCCGGAAACTGGCGCATGCGCAGATCGCCTGGTAAGATCGGTCTATTATCTCTGTCTCATGGTTGGGATCCAGGATCAACACTTCGTATAAGTAGATATTATCGCTTACCACTTCCAATGCCTCGCCACCTATCTCAAACTGCTGCGCTCTCCCGATGTTATTAAGCATTACTTTAGTTTTCTGCATATTAATTTTCAGTCCCACGATTCTACTCTGCTTGTCCGGTGCGGTAAGCATGCTTTGCAATTCGTCCCCTGAAATATATAGCAAGGCAACGTCATCAGCAAATCTGAGGTTACTTCGGTACTCTCTATAACCCTTACGCCCACCTGTTCCTAATCCAATGTCCTGAATACCTGTTGTAGACATGCTGTGAATAACATTGGAGAGGTTGTGCCTCCTTGTCTGACGCCCTTACTTACAGGTATTTTACTGCTCTCCTTATGAAGAACTATGCTAGCTGTGAACCCATTCTAGATATCCTCTAGTATTCTTACCTAATGTTCGTCTACACCCTGATTCCACAATGCCTGAATGACTGCTGAGGTTTAACAAAAAACAAGTCAGGTACAAGTACGCTCAGAACGAAAGCAAAGGCAGAGAGCCGCCCTGTGCAGCGTGGTGGCGCCGTCTAGGGGGACTAACGGTAAGAAAGGCGCTCCGCAGTACGCTGCAGAGAAAACAGTGCACTAACTTTCGCTTAAAGACCCGATTTTGTTACGTAATCGCAGATGCCACGAAACACGTGATTTGGATGGAGAATGAAAATGTAAACTTAAATTGATTCATTTATCACTGAGTAAAGCATATTTTGTTGCCGTACAACCGCTGGGGGCACTACATAACACAAATATTTCGAATAAAACGAACTTCTGCTTTGTGTTGCGCGGCCATGTTAAGCGGGACGTGCACTCCGTCGCCCGCTTCGCCTCCATTCCTTCCCCAGCGTTCCCCGCCCTTGCGCCCTCCCTTGGCACTCTTCTCCGTAGAGGCGGGCCGCAGCCGCACCTCGCGGCGCAAACTGCAGTGACGTGCATTGGCAGTGCGGACGGAGGAAAAGCCTCGTTTTCGAGACTCCAAGTGAGCTGACATGTACTCGGGGAGGATCACTGTCGACGGTGCAAGGTTAATCAGTAGAAATCACGAGCCAGAATTGAAGACGCAATGAAGAAACATGGTCCGACCTTCGGATTTCCACTCCTTCAAGCACATTTCGTAGCCACAGACTAGTTTCTTCACGGAGGCGTCGATGTCATGACGTCCTTGAAAATTCGGGCATGAAAAGAACGCGTGTACCACGCACTGAAGTCCCAGTAAAATCATGTACAAGCTCGTTAATATGAACTTGAAGGGAACGCCAATCACTTCGAATTAGTGAAAGTTGTAACTAACGAAAGTGAAGGACAAAAGCCCTACAACACGACTGTGGAGCAGTAGACCTTATCAGAAATTGAGTGCTTCAAAAAGAGCGCGATTTAAACCATCCGTTTATGCTTGCAGGTGAAAGCTAGAACTTTGTTCGCTGACGAGCTAATGTAGCGGAAGGCCTCATTTCCGCGTAATCCAAAACTGAAGAAGAGACGCGTAGCATTCCATCTTTCAAAGCGATGGCCGCAGGGGAACTTCGTCCGCCACCTCTTCGTGGTCGCTGGCAGCGACAGGTTCTAAGCTTTTGATCAAGAAATGATATCTGTCAGTACGCCCCGCGGAACTCTTCTCAACATCTACGTAGTCCGCAAAGAAACTCCTTCCAAAACGTCCGCTAGGGGAGTTTTAGATAGCTTTTACCGAAGCAAACTTTTCCTTCTGTTTTTCTCTCCTTTCCGGAGGTGCCATAGCCTCGTGTATAGGCATCATGGCCGTTTCCCTGGCCGTGCGGTAGGGCCCGAGCTTCCGGCGCGGTGGCGCGTAGTTCCCCGCGTTCGAATTAACGGGCTTTTCAATACATAGGCTCATACGAACACTTGGACGGACCAAATCGTCAAGCTACAATAAAATCATAAATACATAAAATATAATTATTGAAGTTACAATTATCGAGATTACATTGTATTCGGCAAGTGGTAGATGCTTAAAGATGCATTTCTGACTTCCCGCTTGCTCTGCCCTCCCCTCACAGCGCACACAGCTGAATCGGGATGTTCGCATTTTACCAACACAAGGACACTACTGTGGGAATGCATTTGCGACGGTATTTCGAAATTATATCGTCCCAAATCGATAACCGAACGCAAGCGGCTCACTGTTCTGTATGTTTATACAATATCTGCTCAAGTTATTTTCAGTCTTTAAAAGTTTAAATTTGAATTTAAATGAATATTTTGAGTCTGAGCTTGCATATCACCAGCCAGCATGTTTATAAGGGTAGTGTTTTTCTCGCAAGCGTCAAAACCAAAAAACCGCATGGTTGGCTAAGAAGCGCTCGTTGCGCGAAGCCGCCATGCACCTGCCTGCGTGTGGCGGCCAGCGTGCCGTCTTCGAAAACGTTGGTGATGCGCGAAGAGGCGTGGTCGCCGTCCGTGGCCGGCAGGAGGTCCACCTTGTGGGCGTCGAGGAAGGCGAGGCGCGGGGACCATATCTCTTCCTCCAGGTAGGCGGGAAGCGCCAGGAAGTTGTTCTTGCTGAAAAAGGTCAGGTTCAGCCGCCGGTCGCGCCACGAGAGACGCACCAGCGCCAGCAGGCCGAACTCCTGCAGTACGGAGGAGAAACGCGGCTGGTATTGGTTAGCACCGGACTGAGTATACACGTCCTCAGGCTAAGCGTACCCACGTATATGCGCACGGACGCCCTAGCACTCTGCGGCGGCATCTTCGCTGACCACGCGCGCCGTCCCTGCGACAACTGAAGGTTTGAGCGGTTGAAAACAAAAACAAAAAATATCCCGCCATCTCCACGAAGTGAATGATTATGAGTGGGGTGATGCTCCAATGCTTATCGGCAAAACCGTGAAACATTCGCCCACACATCATATAAAGACTCGACACGTTGTTATAGGGGTGACTGTATACACACTTATATACAGGATATTTATTATTTACATATCGATGAAATTATCCAGCGCCCGCTCCGATTCGAGGTTCTCTTCCCGCCGCTTGCGTGCCGCCTTTGCTGCGCGGGCTCTCACTTCGTCGGGTGCATTATGATTCAAGAAATAGAGCTAACAGATTTGCTTAATGAAGTTTCTTTCTTCTCACTTCGGGATCCGCTTGTCGACAAGCCCGCTTTGCTTCGGCTGCGCGAGCCCTCGCCGCTGCCGCCGCCTCCGGATTGATGCTGGTGCTGGCTTGGGATTGCTGCCGATGCTGGCGTCTTTCTTCCGCCTCGCGAGCTCTCACCGCGAGGTCTTGGTGGCGGCCCCGCATTGCAGCCGCGTCGCGAGCTCTCCGCGCCGCTGCCTTCGCTTCTAAGGTGTTCATGATGAGTAGCTTGTGACGCGCCGGCCATCTAGCCGGCGACCTATGAACTCATGAAGGAAAGAAAAGGTTGCTTTCCTCAATGTATGGGGTGTCCCTATTCGCACGTCCCGTGGGAACAATTTTTATTTTTAGTTCGGATGCCGAGTGCCAACAGTTTTTATTTCTAGTTCGCACGCAGCTGAAAGGGAGAGGAGGAATACACGTCCAGCCAGTTCACTGTTCAGCCAGCCGTCCAGCAGACGACTCTCCCTGTTCTGTGAGACGACTCTGTGGAAATGTGGGAGGCCTCGTGTTTGTGCTGCTACAGGTGCTACAGAGAGGAATTAAAAGAAGAATTATTTGTAGTTGGCCCTCAACGTGTAAGTATTATTAGGTAATTCTATCGGCGCCTTTGTGACTGTATTGCAACGCTACTTGTGGTACATTCAATCAGTGCTCAGACACCTGTCTCAGTGTGGCGGGTGAATTTGTGACGACGACGAACGGTACCGATGTTTGTTGTTCCGCGAAGATTTCCGTCGTCTCAAGTGTGCGTTCGTGTTACGTGCCCAGGGAGTGTCGTTTTCTCCGCGCATGTGCCAGCTTTATGCGGTGGCAAATCGGCTGCTACGCAAGTTATGTCAACGCCTCCTAAAAATGCTGTCATTGGCATTGGAGGCAAGTGAGACAGTAAAAAAAAGGAAGTGGAAAAACAACTTAAAATGGCCACTTTCGAGCGTTTCGAGCATACTGATGTCTGGCCTACATCATCCTGGTTGCACTTTCAAAAGTGCCTTTTCGGCGCCACGAAGTAACCAAGTGGTTCTGTTGCCTGGCCTGTTTCCTAACTAATCTGAAATGTGATCGCTTTGTGGCTGTGATCTGAAATGTTATTGTTTGTGTGTCGTGTTTTTTATCAGGCGATATGCACCATTTAGCCCAACAGCATATATTATTGAAATGTGACATTAGTGCAAAATTTGTAAATAATGGGAGTGGTTTTGCTGAAAACGTTTTTTTTTTTTCGTGTGTGCTGCAACCTTTTCATGTACGTTGCAGGGTGTTGCAACATATAAACTGTATACTTGAACACCCTGTATATTTCTCATTAGACGGCAGTATTATAATTGATTGATTGATTGATTGTGGGGTTTAACGCGCCGACGCAACGCAGGCGATGAGGCGCGCCGTAGTGGAGGGCTCCGGATTAATTTTGACCACCTGGGGATCCTTGGCAGTATTATAACTGTAGAATTGCGTAAAAACAGACTTTTTGATAGCTCTGCAGGATGGGACCTTAGACAAGCGCCCTTCTCCTCTCCTCTCAAAACTGTACCTGCGGGCTGCTCCGCAAATATGCGCATGAGCACAGCACTGAATGCTGTTTGTACTGATTAGCGTTCTCTATTATCACTCCTTTTAATTTTTGGTGTATCCAAAGGTACTCGGATGTACCGGAAAAATTTCTTAGCAATACGCCGGAAGTATCGGAAAATTTTTTTAAATTTGTGTTGGCGCACTGGACTGCTCTCGACCTCTTCGATTATCAACCACTAATTGTTTGCCACCTCAGCGAGCTGATCCAAGAGCTTTAAGCCACTTGAGACACGGGCCTGGTCATAATTGTTCTAATGCAACGTGATCATCTTGTACAGTTCGATACTTTCCATACAGTTCTGTCCAGACAGAACGCCAGCTGTTAGTAAAGTTCTGTCTAGGAGAAACGCAACTCATGGTGGGAGCAGTCTCAACTGGCCAAGCCCTTTACTCAACCGGCCAAGCCCTTTCGGCGCACTGACAAGCCATAATCACTGCTAATTATTATTCAATACTAATAATTACAGTCGCACCTCATTATAACAAAGTAGTTTCGTGGCAGTAAATTAGTTTGTTGTACCCGATAGACGTTGTTTGGTAGAGGTAAAACTTGGCACTAACGAATCGGCAATCTCGCTAGGGGAAAAATCCTAGCCACAAAAACGCATTATTTTAGGCTTTGAACTTACTGTAAACGAGTTATCCTTAGCTGTCTCCTTGTGGCATTTCAAACTAAATGGACCCAAACATGAGTACGTGAAATTACAACTGGGCAAAGTTCATTTGACAGAACAGGCCTGCATTATTATTTATTTGAAGAAGGACGTGATTTTTGTATGGTAGCTTTACATAGCACCGAACAGGATAAAGATTTCCGCAGTGACCGCGCACAAAAGGACCTTTTCTACTTCTACAGTTTTGGGCGTCGGGAGTTTTTTCTTCATTAATGCCGATTTCGCGTGCAGCTCTTGCAGTTCCACTTTCCGGCACTGAAATGATGCGTGTCCAACCAAAGTTTGTATTTAGTTCGTTATAGCCGATAATTTGCTATATCAGTGTTCATTATAATGAGGTTCAACTGTAAAAATGATTGGACTAACTCTAGCTCAGTCCAAACGGAACTCCAAACCGCTACCCCATGCCCGCTTCGAAACATGCAGCAACAGCAGTTTTTCTTGATATTCACTCAAACTGCCAAAATGCGTCTCCTCAATGACTAGCCAGAGTCCCTGTTAATTATTAATCATTGTTATCACTGATGATTGGACTAGCTCTGGCTTAATCCGGGTGGAACTCCAAGCTGCTACCCTAAGCCCATTTCACAATACAAAGCAAGAGCTGTCTGTCATGATTTTACCCAACTGACCAAACCGCTTCCATTCACTGACTAGCCTTAACCACTGTAATTAATAAAAACAGATGATTGGACGTAACTCTTGCGGTGGCTACGTCAGCTTAGCTTCAGTGAGAAATAGCGGTTTGGCCAGTTGTGTAAAAATCAAGACCGACTGCTCTAACTACGTGAATTGTAAAGCGGGCATTAGGTAAAGGTAGTACAAAACGCTATCCACGGGCATGCACACACTAAAGGAAAACTTGTGAAGATTCGAATCCATCCGAGTTCAACCTAGCGCTCCAAACTACCTTTAAAAATTTTGCGTGCAGCTTTCCCGCTCATGACAGTCCTTTCAACAGTGATTAGTCTGCAGTTATTTAACGAAATGTTAAATTTTTTGCGCAGCTAATATTGGGTGTGAAAACTTGCTTTATGCACAGTTCCAAGTCTCACCCGTGGCGCGACTAGGTTACTGAGCCATGAAAACTATCCCATTTTCGAAAAAAAAACCCTGTTGTTTAGACACAGGGGCAGGACACAAAGGGAGGTAATAGAAGCTTGGAATATCAGCCGGGAGGGGTCGAGGTGCGTGAGTCTTTCTTCAGTCAGTCTGCAAGAAGCAGAGTTGGCGTTTCTCGGACGACACATGCGGTGATAGCAGATTGTGGATTGTATTTTTTATGTCCGGGGTAATGTTTATTGATAATGTCTGTATAAGTCTTAATCAGTTGAATTATTTCGGTTGGTCATATATTTCTGTTTCTTAATAAATGTTGCCAGTTGCTAGTAGCGCGTCGTCCTGTGTGTTTCTCTTCTTAGTCAACGTCTTTCCGCGCCAATTTCCCCGATGAATCAACACCAACTCGCCCAACTTGCCATCCTGTTATAGGCCTCCTGCGCTGCCCAAGGGGCGCTGCGCAGGCGGCTTCCGGGCAGAACTTCCGGGTAGTACAAAGCTGCGCGGGTCCCATAGGATCCCTGTTGACAGAAGCAAAATGAGCTCGACGCACCCGATTATTTTGCGACGTGGTCACCAGCTCATCCTCGACGCGTCCGATCTATTTCAGCGATCAACTTGGCATTAGGGGAAAAAGCTTTGCAGCGCTAAACACGTTTACAGCGCCGACGAAAGTGCCGGGACCGTGACGGCGTCTGCTACTCGCAGGTTCACCGATCGATGGTCGTACGAAGTGAAATTTTAAGTGAAATTTCTAGTTTAAACTAATACTCTAGGTGACAAAGACTTCTCAAAAACAGCCAAGAAGAGTGACGCAATTGGCGATGATCGCCCTTTAAAAAGCCAGCGAGTACGGCGAACCGCAGGCTCGCCTGCTGCGATGCGCCGCTCTTTTGCGTACCTGCACACTATGCGCGCCCTTTCATTAAACCGTGCTCGTTTGCGTCGCCGTTACGAATACATGGTGCAGCGTGAGCTTGCCGTTTTGTTGCGTGTCTCAGTGACAAAATGCCGCGACCGTCAGAAGCGTGAAATCTGTTTTGCGATTCCGAAATTAGTGGCCGTAACACAAAGTGGTCGGGCGAACTAAGAGGCCGCTCGCTTTCGTTGTTTGCTCTCGCTTTACTTAATTACGCTCTTGCAGCATACACTCCCAGTGCGCACTTAATAACCTAGAATGAGGGTCAGCAACGGCCGAGTTCCATGCAGCCGACACGGCGGAGGGCTGGAAGGCAAAGCAGGTGGGAGGAAGAGGGGGGCTTTGAATGCAAAGAGAAAAAATTGTGCGAATTTCTCATAATATTTGACGATAATCTGGAGAAGTGTGAAGATGGGGGAGGGGGGGCAATTCAACTGGAGGACGCCAATTCTCTGTTCTTGTCTCGCTGTCTAACTCCATTTGAAGTCAAAACTGGCGTGTCGGCGTTCAGATTCGACGACCCCTGCACTAGAAAACCAACACAGTCAGTGATGATCGTATGTAAATATTCGGGGCCCCGCACCATGCATGCGGCTGTGTTATGCTATGCAGTGTTATGTGATGTTACAGAAGTACACATCTCTGCAGGCAGCAGGCGTGTGATTTGGTGCATGTTTTGCGTCCTTTAATAGCGCTTAATTTGTTTATTTGGCGCTATTGCCCCACCTACTCGCTAGTATACATGTACCCTGCCATTCGTAAATCGTGCGGCGTAAAACGTTACGCAAGATTAATTTAGTTTGCGAAAATACGAAACAAAATTTCCACTCGTGCCAGGCCAGCAGTGTCAGCTGAGTCGGATGCGCAATTCTTGCGTTCGCCTGCATGCTCCCGCTGAAGCAGCCTTTTACAGTTACCTCAGGACATAGGATGAGCAGTGTTCCGTGTTTATACTACTCGTGAACTTTCCTTTGTCGACCGCACGCAAGAAGAAAAAACTGTCTCTGTCGTCAAACAGTTAAACCACCCCACCTGGCGATACTCTCCCACGCCGCAACCACCGCGACAGCTCGCTCATAAGAAAGCCGATAAATCGGCTTGTTTTAGCTGATATTATTTTGTTTAGCCTCTGCAACTACTTTAAGGGCTATTTCATACAGTATGCAGTCATTTAAACACGCCACAAGGCGCCACAACCAACTTTCACTTTGGCTTGTAATTGAAAACACATGGAGGGCGGCGAGCGTCGTCTGCTTTTGTACTACCCAGTGGCATTGGCCGCTAGGGTGCTGCATGTCGCCAAAACTCCAGCGCAGGAGGCCTATTGAAGCAATAGAGGAATGTGGTGTGGGAGAAGAAGCTATGGGCATCGAGTGACAACCTTAGTACGATTGACTGTACGCTGCAGTTGCCCGAGTTCAGGGGCCTCTGGTTTTTGAACGGGTAATAGGAGATATTTTTTCATTTGGTGCATTTATGTTAAGCAGCTATCTGCCTCTGACTGTGGCTGAACTGACACAAGATTCTCTAAAATAATGGTCGTCATTTTGAAGTGATGCGGTATTGGTGCACAAATCCATGCGTTCCGTGGTTGACAGTCCCGCAGGGGAGTGGAAGATTGTAGAAATCGCACAGTACGTCTGGCAGAACAACGACAGGCAGAACAATGCACCCTGATTCTCCTGCTCCTCCACAGGATTCCCTAACCAAGGAATACGTGCACATTGATGCCATATTACTTAAAAATTACAGCCATAATTTTAGAGAATTCAGGCCCTGATATCTGGTGTTCCATTGATGTGCCCTATAATTGTGAAATCACTGCTTGACTCGGTAGGCTGAAATCCGGCATCGCAACAGAGTAATTGTTGGCAAAATGGATTACAGCCTGGGCACACACACACACATTGCACCCATGATCTTCCACAGTCTCCAAATACTATAATATACATAGGCTCGTACCGTCAGGCTCAATTGTTATAACCAATAATAAGAATAGGTGTAATTATTAAGCGGTGTATTTTACCATACAACATATAGCAAAGTTGATGGTGCCGTGACTTCATAGTTATGTCCAATGATGTTATAAGTGGGTTGGACTGTATATATAATGTTCCTGTGGGTTGTTTTTATTGCTTCGAAATAATATTTAGCTTCTAGAACTCCCTTATTTTTTCTCTCCCAAACAGACTTATTGCTGCTCCCAAACAGTCCAAAATGACTGGGGCCAACCACATCACTTCCAGTGGGTTCCAGATGCTTTGAGGCCTCTGGACACCTTGGAAGGTACCCCAGAGCTTGCGACGTGTGGGTAAACCTCCGAGCCAATGCGCGATCCAGCTCATTCCACCCTGTCAGCCAGTGGGCATGGCATCTCCAGCAGCACGGTGTGCTGGTAGGCCATCCATTCAGCAATGGGACTTGGAGCACTTTTCCCTACTTTCCACACTGCCGCCTTCAGCTGCAGTAGCCTCTGGTCCAGCTTGACGTTGGGGACGTGGCACAGTGGACCGGATCCTGGAACAGCTCTACCCCCTTCACCAGCTACACCATGGCAAGGCACTTGCAGAACTGGACCCCGTAGGCGACATCGTGCTGTGTGAAACGCAGGGCTAGCTTCCTGAGTGGTGTAATGTGCAGTGGTTAATAAAGTTCTCATTAAACGCGAAGTCTCAGCTGCAGAAACTAAAGACACACTGTGGATGAATCCGCTGAGGTGCTGCTCTGTAACCAACGTGGGCTGGGCCTCATCCAATTTCCCCCAGTGAGGCAGCACATGTGACCTAACCCTTGTTGTAGCTATCTTGCAGCTGTCACTAGAAGCAGTTCTCAGGAATAACTTTTAATGAAGTCATAAAAGTTAATCTCGAGCCTCACTCGTTGCGGTCAATGCTGTGCTTCTCGGCACCAAAGGGGATTTTACGGGTCAGTAATCCGTTCTAGTACCAAGGGCCCTTCAGAACTTTGGAAAAAAAACCTGTTTGCAAATGTAACAAAAATGGTGTCAAACATGAGGAATTATGGTGGTGGCATTGTCTCTAAAAAAACAGCTTTTTTGCAATACTTCCGGTAGCAACGTCTGCTTAAAACCTCGAATTTCTCTCCGAGAGTGAGTCTCACTTTCTTTGTGACTGCACAATGGCTTCAGACAATGACAAGACCGACGATGATCATGATGATGCACAGGGTAATGCTTGTGAGTAGCTATGCATAAGTAATGCAAACCTACTGCTCCCTTTTTGCTTGGTGTCCGGCAGGCATTGAGGCAGAGTTGCACTTTACAGCTGTTTTTTCTTCACATTTTTTAAGTTATTTTAAAGCTGAAACCCATCTTTTGAAATCATAATGCAAAAAAAATGACGATTAGAGAAAATTTTGAGAATTGAATGTTTTTTTAGAAAGAATGTGGAGGTGCAAGGTGCAAACTTTGGCATAGGGAATAGAAACGTAATTGGGCTATCTACCTAAAAGCATGTAACGATAGAAAGGTGAAACCTTGTGAGATTTGGGCGCACCCATTGTGGTGAAGGAGAAGGTAAGGCATGGAAGAGTTCGGGCGATGCAGTTGGCCCTAGTTGACAAGATAGTGACAGTGCAGTGCAGCTGGTCAACGTCGTCAAGGAAGAATCATCATGAATGTGAAGCTTGAGCAAGGGCCAAATCTTCACTAGTTGGATAGACACGTGGTAGTTGGGTCAACCGCTAATGACAGGTGTAGACATTGGGTAGGACATAGCAATGAGATCTGGCTGCTGGTACCCTATGCCACTGCCCTTCCATGGTGTCGCCTAGAAGACACAAGGAAGGTTGTGCGAC
Source organism: Haemaphysalis longicornis (assembly GCF_048455015.1). Classification (NCBI taxonomy): domain Eukaryota; kingdom Metazoa; phylum Arthropoda; class Arachnida; order Ixodida; family Ixodidae; genus Haemaphysalis; species Haemaphysalis longicornis. The sequence goes on along the minus strand of NW_027526361.1, from coordinate 167,060,625 downwards.
CGGCAGCATCGGGTACAAACAACACTGGGCCTAACGTCGTAACTACTCTGGATTTGTTGCAGCACTTGCTGCCTCACCATCTCATCACAAATGTGCATGTAGCACAAAAAATGAGCTGTAGTGCAGTCCAAGCAGTTACAATATATGCAAATTAGGTAAGATCACTAGAGAAATCAAACTTAACTGTGCGCCTGCCCCCCTCAATTTCAAACATTTCAACAAAGACGGAAAAAGAAAATACACGTCGCGCACCTGTTTGCTCTCTGCTGCTAAAGACAATATACCATTTATTTCCGTGTAGTTAATACTGGTTACACTAAAATGTGTGCAGGTCCGCTCCCCCGTGCTGGTTTACAAGTTCCCCTATCCCTCTGTAGATATCCACAAATCTAATGGTCCTGTGCATAAAGTATTAGCTGTGCATTAATACATTATCTCCATTTGATTCTACCATATTGAACGCAATGAGACGACATCGATCGGTGCTTCCTTGGCGAAAACAACCTGCCAAATTCTAACCTCCATTACTAAAAATATTTCCTATTAACACAATACATATTTGGATTCAGCAAGCTGACACCAAAACCACAAAATTTTGATACATATTTCACAATCCAAAGTTTCTTCTATATAATCCTACCGAATTGTGGCTTTAAAACGTTAAGAAGTTCACGTTCTGCAAAACTTTCCGCCCGGCATTTCATGTCTCTAAAATATATATGGTAAACAAAACACTCACAGAATGTAAAATCAATATGTACCACTGTTTTTCCTCACCACAGTATCTTGCACGTGCCTGCTGTACTCACACGAAATATCAAGCACTCTATTTCTAGAAATATGCATATTTGAATTAGCAGCACCGACTTAACCGCTGAACACGATGGTTCTCCGAGAACTGCTCATCGGTCGCATATGATAGAGCCGAGAAAAACTACAGGGGTAGAGATTTTCCCGGTGGAACCACATCAGAATGCCTACCGGAATTACAAAATATAAAAAGGAAACGGCGGAGATAAGTCAGCTTCAACACTTAACTCCCCGAAACACAATGCAAGCATTCAACCAAGAACAACTGGACTTGTGGCTCCACGGTTCCAACATGTTTACCAACGTGTTTATCAAATTTATTGCCTCAACTAACAAACTATTCAGCTACTCACTAACACAGATTAGCCAACAGCTATGCGGACAGCTTGACAATGCTAAGCTTGAGGTGTGCCAACAGAGACCAGAGTGATTCCAAAAGGACAGCGCAAGCCGCGCTACTCGCGAAGCAGGCGAAGGCTCAAAGGCGTGCGAACATTTTTTATTTTTTGTTGGGACGCGGTGTGCGAACTAAAAATAAAAAAAAATTCCTACACGGTGTGAGAACTAAAAATAAAAAAATTTTCCCACGGGGCGTGCGAATAGGGACACTCTCCATGTATGAACTATTGCACAGCTGCGGCTCCAGCGGTCGCCTGGAGAACTGGTGGGCACGGCGACCGCGCGACGCGGGACTTGAGCCCAGCAAGAGGAGCTTCGCCTCTAAAAACACACTGAGGGAATTATGGAAGCCCGCGAACCCGACTCGATACCCGGCAGCGATACGAGACCCAAAAACAATAGGGGGTTCGCTTGCACCTCCTGAGATGGTGCCACCGGCGCGCTTAGAAGCGAGGAGCTCGATGCTTCGGCGGCGGCGGCGGCCACCCGCTATGAGCGGGAATACCTCAGCCTGCGGCGGCGTAGCGCCCCGGGACGTCCCCTCCAGGCTCCATCCCGGACCGACCATCGCCCACCGATAGCGCCGAGAGTCGAACGACTCCAGCCGCTCGAGCAACGCGGGACCCGTCGACGGCCTAAGACGGGAGCGCTAGGGTGGTTGTAGTAATAAATTCCCTTGGGGGCTGGCGTCGGTTGCATTTGTCTCTTACCTGCTTCTCACGCCGGCGCCGTCTACACGGCAGCCGCGTGTGGAGGACCATCCGAGTCAGACCATTTCCAACAACATTTAGAAAAACAAGTTTGTTTCGTTTTTTTTTTTTTCAACAAGGATGACATGAAGAAAAAAACCTGTGCTTCTCCGGGGAAATTTGTTGGGATGCGACCAATCGGCAGTGAGGAAAGCGCTTTCTGAAATCAGTGCCTCGACGTGAAACCTTGAGCAGATTTTGAGAGTGGAAACTAGGCTGGGAGTTTTGTGATTCACCATGCAGCAGTTATATTATTCCAGTAGTAACAAAAATTTGTGGCCCACTTAAGTCTCATAAGTGATTTGAATATAAAATTCAGCAATTATCGAAGACTTCTTCACTGCTGCATTGTCTTTGCGGTGACCCATCCGGATAATTATTGGTCCAGCCTAAAGAGGAATTTAATTATGTTCCAACCAGTCGTACGTAGACACAACCCGTCGTTTCATCCTTGCGTTCCATCCTGGCACAATACAGGGTTAGTGGTGTAGTTACCACTGTTGGCTGCGGCTCTTGGCCACCCGAGTTCAAATCCAATTGAAACCCAATTAGATTTGTATGTGCATTTTTACTTTTATTTTTACAGTGGCCTTAATTTGGTTTCATTTGGTAGTTTGGTTTCGTTAACTCGGTTTCACCAGCCCTTACGGTCACTTTTCACGTTTCGTGAGACGTGTAAGGCTTTCCCCTTGAGAAATATGCGATCTTTTATAGATCTGTGTAGCATCGCGCTTTTGAAATGTTTCATTATTCTCGTTACATTGTTCTTGTTCTTGTTACGTCATTGATGACGGCACGAAAACAGGCGATTTGGCGGGAGGATCGAGATTTTAAGGTAAACTGATTAATATCACAGTGAAAAAGTATCGTTGGCTTCCGCATAAGCGTTGGAGGCACTCTAAAACACCAAATCTTTTGAATAGTAGAAACTTTTATTTTGTTTGCTGGCCCCTTTACGGCATTATATAGTTCACCTATATATAGTTCACCTATATAATGCTGGCCCGGCTTATCACCTGGCCACAGCGTAATCACCCTATGGGGTCTCGTTGAAAATTCGCGGCCTACGCGACTACCAGAAAACCAAATGTAGTCCAGGCTGCCTGCCTTATGCTGCTGCTCTTGTGCGCTCCCATTGGTGTTTGCGTATCTTCTCCGCTTTTTTTGGTTAATGGAAGCCAGTCGTCAGTTCAAGCGATGTGTTTCAGGGATCAGTGGTTGGATAACTAAACGCTGTTGAAAAAACTTCCCTCTTAGGTACTAAGTGCGGGAAAATATGGCTCAGGTAGGGCAGTAGTCCGGAAGACTAATTTCAGCTTTCTGGCACCGTATGCATTACTCTATGTCGGTTCATGTGGTGATTCATGCCGGTAGACGGAGCCGAAAGATTGCTTCCTACTATCGTTTTATATGCGCCACTATGTGCGTGCCCATCCTGTTATGAGAATATTAGTGGGTTTACAATAATGTAATGTCATAACACAGCGGTCACAATCATCAGTGCACTTTCCCAACGTCTGAAGCAAGCAGTGCATTGTGAATCATGGAACATACAAAGAATAAAAATATCTTGAATCTTACAGACTCTGATCCTGAAGGTGGATCAACGTTCATCAAATTTATGTCGACGTAAACTTGTGCTGGCTCTCCTGTTGCGGGAAGAAAATGAAAAATTACTCGGAATTCTGCGGCACTTTAAAACGGTACGTCACAAAAAAGTACGCTTCTCTATGCGTTCATTAATTTCAAATGAGCCAATGAAATTAAGTTATATAACCTATAAATCACGTTATATAAGTTATATATACAGAAAGAAATGCCGGCAGTCTACAACGCCAAAAAAGGCATAGGGGAATGGTTAGACTATTTTTTACCGTTAGTGACGTTACAATATTTTTTTTATTAATTACGTGAGAAAGAAAGAAAGAAAAACACTTGCCCAGAGTGGGGACCGAACCCACGCCTTTCGATTAGGTCTCCAATGCCTTACCAACTCGGCTATCTGGGCGACTGTGTTCTCCTTCACTTTCTGGGGTATTTATATTTACTACAACTGTATCTGACGCTTGAGGGTGGTAGCCAGCGCCACTCAGACTACACGGGGAGAAGGGGACCTTCTTTTCAACCCCCGGGGCGTGACGCGAACGTTTACAGCCTGTCATAAGCGGGTGACTTGCGGGAAACTCTCTTATGCAACCTTGGCATCAAGGCTGCCGGAACCGAGGCCCTCGCTAAGCTTTCACATGATAATAGGTTTTGGAAATGAGGGGCTCGTTAGGAAATACAGAAAGAAATGCCGGCAGTCTACAACGCCAAAGAAGGCATAGGGGAATGGTTAGACTATTTCTTTACCGTTAGTGACATTACAATATTTTTTTTATTAATTACGCGCCCAGGTCCCCACTCTGGGCGCGTCTTTTTCTTTCTTTCTTTCTCACGTAATTAATAAAAAAAGAAAAATAGTGTGTGTGTGTGTGTGTGTGTGTGTGTATGTGCGTGTGCGTGTGCGTGTGTGTGTGCGTGTGCGTGTGCGTGTGCGTGTGCGTGTGCGTGTGTGCGTGTGTGCGTGTGTGTGTGTGTGTGTGTGTGTGTGTGTGTGTGTGTGTGTGTGTGTGTGTGTGTGTGTGTGTGTGTGTGTGTGTGTGTTAGAAGTAAGGCAGAACGAAAAAGATGCCGTTGTCAGGTTGTAACTGCGAGCCGAGAACAGGCGATATTAGTTTCTCACAATTGAGAGTTGTCTTGCAGTTATGCTGACGTGGTACAGCTGCATGACTAAACCACCTCAAACCAACAACTGCTTAACAACGCATCACTTGAAATTCACATCACGAGCGAACTCCCCAAAAGCGAAATCATGATTATTCAGTCTACTGACTAGCCTGAAGAAACCACATTTTAATATGAAGCTCCGGCGAGATTGCCCTCCCCAGGTGTTACGATTCAGCGCGCCTATACCCTGTGCACGCGTGTGCAAGTTTGGTGTACAGCTGTGCAGGTCTTGGGTATAGCGGTAAAGCCCGCCCTCGTCAAACTAGTTAGGACACGCAGGATCTCGTCAAGCGCGCCTGTGCTCGAGGTCGGTGACCCATGCCAGGGCTGGCGACGGCGCGCATGGCTCATCGCTTCCCAAAGTTCTCACCCCGAAGAATGCACCAACTTCTGGGGACCTGGCCGCTGATTCTAGGGACATTTGAACAGCGAATCTAAGGAAGGTGTGTTTGGTGTATTTGTTCTTTTTTCGTGCCGTGCAACACGCTGGAGGCCTGTTTACCGTTGGCGCTTTCTGGTATTAATACAGAGTTTTAGTATAGCGGTTCGTGCCTTTGCGTACGTTAAACGCTAAATTTTTGCGCCACGCTACGTTGGCACCGACGGGGAGTTTTAGTACAGCCAGAGTCCTTCAATGCTTTTTTACGCACTGCTCGCCACGAATGGGACTTCGTTTATTGGTGAATACCAATTCGGTTGTGTTTTAGCAGACATTACAAAAGGCGAAATAAGCAACTGGTTCTGATAAATAGCGATTATAAAAGTTCCCTCTGCTTTCCCGCTATTCTCAAACTTACTAAACTAACTAGCTTTAATCACATGCCGAATTGTGTCGGTGTTTGTGTCGCGCGGTGGTGTAGCCCCTAACCAGCCCACCAGAATGGCTAGGTTCCGCTGTCTCACCCTTCGAATGACGCCCCTCTTCGTTTTCTTTCTGCTGACGCACGGCCGGGCTGCGCATTCCCAAGCCATATGCCGGGCTACAGCAGCGACTACCGCCGGCCTCTCTAGCCAGGCCGTGGCCGACGAAGCTGCGTTCGGGATGCCGCCCCCGCGAATTCCATGTAACGGCTGGCAGAATTTCTGGTTTCACTTTTTGTAGAGCCAGGTGTGTGAATTCAAGTGATGTCGCATGGGCAATTGACGTGGGCGTCTGTAAGGGTTTCAGAGGCCAACGACGCCGAATGTGTGGGACGCAGGGGGAGCGCGCGTTCCAGGAATGAGGCATGAATGGCTTTATGGCAGCCAGCTTGTTAAGAGCAAATGGCCTCTGGGCCAAGCCGCGGCGTGAGGACACAATGTATCGGGCCTCAACAGCGTTGTCGCGCTGTTTTGGTCGGCGCGCGTGGGGCGACTGTGGGAAAACCTTGGTAGTCCGGCGACTCGAATGGCATTTCGGGAACTTGGCGGCAGCTGGTTCTGTGGCCCACGGCGTGTACGTTTAGCGGAATGGTCGGTTGTAAAGCCATTCGGTCCGTCGCACCGCCGGAGACGGGGGAGCTTGGAGCTGTCAACTGTCAACTGTGGTTAGACAGTTGACGATTTATGGCGATAGTTCTCCCTTTGTTGGCCCGTGAACGCGCGCAGTGAGGGCGTGCGGGGGTGTCCGGTAGCGGCCCGGGGTGGATGCTGAAAAGGCGATGCGTGCGGCGGCAGCCGTCGCCTGTGTTCTCTACGTGTTGATTCTGGCGCGCGGTCCAATTAACGGGGCATCGCCTGTCAAGGCGGGCAATCTTGGAAGACGCACCGCATTTCGTTAAGACGGACGGTTATGGGTCCCAGCTGGTTCGGAGTGGCTGTGGTCTTGGACGAGGCGTGGTTACTGGCGACGCAGGCCACGTGCATAGCAGCTTTCCCTGCCGCTTGCACGTGTCTCCGCGGGTTTCTGAGTGTTTGTTGTATTTGTTTTGTTTGCTTTTGATCTTTTTCTCTGTTTTTCCGGTGAGAGAGAGAGAGAGAGAGAGTGACCAGCCTTTCAGGGTTACGGGGGGCGTTGCCCACCCCGGTTGAGGCCCGGACTTGGTAATCCATTCAATCAGGTCCCCAGGAGATACTGATTGGCCTGTGTATCGGGGTTGGAGCCTAAGCAACCCATCAAAATAACGAGACACGAGGTCTCGTGGTCGAATCCTCAAGGTTTAATGTGCTATGCACATGTCCGGCTAGGGAGGATCTCACCACTTGGGTAGTCTTAGGTAAGGGTCCGTCGCTGACGGGGGTGCCGCGTGGACAAAGTTGTAGCTGACCAAGAACCCCACTTTATTTCTTACTTTGTTAGGTCTATCCTCAGTATGTAAATCTTCTGTATATATCTTATATATATATATATACAGTTTTAAAAACCCTCAACAACTCTCGTCGTCGTTTCATCAGTGCCGCAACCATCAGGCACCAACGCAGATGATCATCAAGAAGGCTTTTGTCTCTCGCCACATCATCGGCGAGGCACCGAAACAGAGAAGCAGAACGAACCAACCTTTACTGTGTTGTTTAAAGGTTCGCTTTCCAATCACATTCAAAGCGTGGATTGGAGCCAATTTGTTTTTTAGACCTCCTTGGTTATTGGTTAGGAGTGGAGGCTCGGGGTTCGCGGTATCGCCAATAACGTCTCCTTAAATACACAAGGTGCCCTGTGTGGGGTTGTACCGGTTACTGGTACGCACGTTCAGCACTTGAGCGCTTGCCCCTGGCCCACAGTCTGAATAAATAACCAACGCACGATAGACTTTTGTTCTTTCCCGTCCAGCACCCGGAGTTTCATTAGCCTGATACAGCGTTGACAGGCGCCACATAAAATCTATCGGTGAATAAGGCCATGAACGAGCAGCCACTTCCAGGCGTGGTCGAAGAGCCCAAGAAAGCTGATTCATTATTACATTGGGAAAGAGTTTCGGGAAACAGGCACGGGGGAAAGTAATGGCTGTTAGCAAACGTTCAGCCAGTGGGGCAAAGCGGACCTTAAGAAAAGGGAATGCACGGAAGGCGTGGAGTGTGTATTTTACGCAACTGAACACTCAGAAGACGCGGCGGCCAAGTTTCCTGAGTGCAAAAGCCGGGCTGTTGAACTGCAAACCTCTCTCACAAAGCAGCACAAAGGGCCGGCTACCCAGAAAAGAAGCCACGTAACATAACATCAGGAGCGCCGGTGTCATCGAAGATTGTGTTGTATTTAATCTAGAAAGGGTGAAAACTGAGCTCACTGTATCAGCGAGACCAAGTCATCGTCAGCGGCAACGGCGTAGTCAGAAATATTTTTCCGGGGCTGTTTGTTAAACTTTGTTATACGCTGCTGGAAAAGAAAAAAAAATACGAAGGAACAGATCGTGCTCCCCCCAAAAATTGTAGTCATTTTTTGTCTATAATAAACCGACACCCTTCGTATATTTGTTTTTACATTATAGCTTTCTGATTGAGGGTGCAAATAGCATAGGACGAAAAGAAGGGAGAGGAAGGGATGCGGCGCTCAGAAAATTTTGGCAAGTGTTGTGGCACCGGCACACCCGCCTGGCTACGGCCTTTGTGAGTACCACAGACCAAAACGACGCCGAGGACTTGCATTGCGAAGGACATAGCGCGCCCAACCACCTGAATAATGGCATGAATCTCAGTAATATGGTGGCGTTCGCATAGTAGCGCCAGCTAAAACAACACGACACCGTCGGCTGGGGAAACCGAAGAAGCGCCGCGGCGGCCGAGGCGGCGGGACAGTGAAAGAGTTCTCGGCGGTAGCGGACGAGTCGCTGTACGCCGCTCGGAGTTGCAGCAATAAACGCATGTTTATCCACAATATCATCGCTTGACTGGCATCGCGAGCTTGTTCGGCTACCAAAGAGCTCATATTACCATCCTCAACGCCTTCAATAACAGTTTTCTCAAAATTCACAGGCCTCCCGCGCTGCAGAGGCTTCGTGCTGGCCACCATCACAGCGCCCCAGCGCAACATCCCGGAAATATCTTTTTAAGCCACATAGTAGTGTTGCTAGTGAACCTGGAAATGTTTGTCAGTCTGCCCCTCCATTCCGACGCCAGGCCAAGAGGTAAAAGCATTCTTGTACGACACGTTTATATCTTAAGGCCATGCTCATACTTGTATATTTAATCCTTTAAAAATACTGCCATTCCTGAAAGGGATTCTAGCAGGTGGGTTACAGGGCATAAAAAGAATATATGGTTGAGAACACTTGTACAATGGAACACAGGTGAGTTGGTTCGGTTTCTTCTCGGGTACGAAAAGTTGTGAGAAATAATATTGTAACGGTGCCTATTATTACAGGGGCGACGCGGTCAATCCCGCTAATGGAAGCGCGGGAGTGGACTGGACGAAGAGAAGGACGAAGGCTCTCTTGCCGGTGCTCCAGCTGTGTCGCCATTTTGACTCTCCGTGTGCTGAGTAATTAAAAGTGCCCCCTAGTTTTATCCACAGGGTGCAATATCCTGCATAAATAAAAACAAAAACAGATGATTTCCTATCAATGCTAATTAAGGGTGGACTCAGGCACGCAGCCAGAAATTTTTTTCGCGGGGGGGGGGGGGGCGCGGTCGACCAAACAATGGGGCGGGGAAATATGTAGGCGTCGTTTTTCAAATGAAGCGTGAAATAACTGTCTTTAACTGCGAATTGTGTATGCTGAACGCTAACAGTAAAGTCCACCTTAAGGACTTAGATGATGATGATGAACATGATATGACTTAAATTCCCGTTCACCGGTCTATGGGTAGGCCACGGGTGATTCGTTCGTCCGTAGAGCAGGCAGTTATGCGGGCACGCGCTCGTGAGCGTGATCATGAGTGTGCTCGTGAGTGGCACGCGGTCCCCGAAGTTCGTCAGGCGCAAGTAGAGGCCAACACTGGATGTTCACTACCAAGATTCGCGTGTTTTAGAATTTCCTTTAGGAAAGTGAGTAATAAGTTTGCTTATCAGCTCTGAAGTACAGTCGAATACGATTTGAAGGTTATCGCGCCAGCATCAGCGGCCACGCGTGCCACTGTCCTACGGCTTCGTTTCGTAACCATGATTTCGGAATCGTTTCGAAACCAAGATTTCGCACTCTTCTCTCTCTTGTTGGCTGTTCCATGCTGCTACAATGGCCTGCACTTGCCATTGCCACCCTGTATGATTTGCCACCCTTTGGGTTTAAAGTTTTACATTCGTTGTTATCAAGCAGACTTGGTTGCCTTTTATCTACACCGACGATAACGAAACTGGCATGGAAGATTTGCTAAAGCTGGTGTTCTGTCTGTTTCTTTTGAAAGAGTAGCTTTCCCGCAATAACCTTCGAATCGCCGTGGACTGTAGAAGCAGCACATTCGTATAATACGGCGGTGAAGCTAGCAAACGTGCGTATTTGTCCGTAATAAGTAATCGCCTTTTGGTTATTTTTTGTGCTAGTAACGTGAATAGTAAACTTACGCTTAGCGGAACATCTTAATGCACTGCTGTTGAATGTTGAGCTTGTTGCACGTTTCTTCAATTTCGTACTACTTCTATCCGTTAAATCGAACAGACATGGCTTCAGCAAAATTCCGGTTAAGCAAATACAGAATGCCGATTCTAATCAAGAGGGAGGTCAAGGAAACAATGGAATAGTGCCAAAAAGGCGACGCTCCGCAATAAAGAGAATTGTATAGTTTTGTTGATGTGGAGGAAATACAAGATTGGCAGAGGAATGCTTTCATACAGCACAAACTAGGGAACTGCAATAGTCAATGAAATGCGATGTGAATAGGAAAATAAACATATCAAGGATTGATAGTTCACTGAACAAAATACAGTGACATGCTCTGTCATGTGATTATACTTTGCACCACTGTAAAGACAAAGAATGACACGCTAAAGTCCAGACCACATGCATGCCTATATGAGGCTTTTCCTGCTGTTCTGCCATTTCCCGGCCGTGCTAGCGAAACAGCGGGACTGCGTCGATCAGCTCGCGGCAGGTTCCCGGCGCTGCTCGGTGTAATGCATCCGGGCTGTATATGTTGACATGTACAGCATCGGGAGCGGGCACAGGGATCAGACGTTGACGTAGCCCTAGTTTTCAGCTTTATATATGAACAAGAATGTTCTTCAAACTGCTGGTTCTGCGCCAGCAGGCGACTTCAGGCGGTTCTTCAGGCTACTTAAACCCCACCCCAGACAGGCACGAATCTTTTCGGGGGGAGGAGGGGGGGGGGGGGGTGGGCACGGGCTTGGTGTGCCCCCTCTGGCTACGCCCCTGGTTGGACTCAAACAAAAAACTTGATGATAGCTGTAGAACTTGTGTATCCTGAAGTTTATTCCAATCGGAAATGGTTCTAGGAAACAAGGAATACTTAGACAGTTAGTACGTGTGCGATGGGGCGCGACTGTTAGTTGGTGTCTTTGCCTGGTTTCCTACTCTGCTGAAAATGATATCACGTCTGCAACATCTATTTTATAATGCCCCTTGATTCTTTGGTAGAGAAACTTCAGTCGGGATAAATTATTCCTGTAGCTAACGACGGTAACTCGGCTCGTCTTAGAAGCTCGGTTACTGAAGAACAAGAAGAAGAAGAAGAAGAAGAAATTTATTTGCCGAAAACATATTTACATAACAAAATATACTGAAGTGAGGCCGAATTTGTAATTATGTAGCGCACAGCCTTCTTTTGTGCGCTTTCGACTCAGCTGATGTTTGTCTTGGTGTAAGGATTCCAAATAACAACAAAATAACCCGTAGAACACATAACATAACACGTCCCAAATAACAGATAGAACCGCAAAAAGTGAACGTTAGGCACACGTGATGCAAAAAGATGAATGCGCAAGTAGTGCTTTCAATGTTGTTTTATGAATAGTTGGTTAACTTTTGCGACAGGAAATAAAAATACGCATTCAAAGCACGTCTTGACCCAAAAATAGCGGCAGTCCCCCTGGCGGCATTCCAGGATGTCCAAGAGTAACGGAAAGTTCCAGCAGATGGCGCAAGCAGTGGAACGCGTAAAAAGAAATTAACTTGAGCAAACCTCCACCGGGCTTATCGCAGGATCGAGGAGCGATGCGGGAGGGGAAGGGCAACACACGTTGTAAGGAAAGAAGACAGAGGAGTGTACGTTGCATAGCTGGCAAAAGACTGCCATCTTTCAACGACGTTTGCAGCGAAATGAGCAGATACGCAGCGAATTTTTTTCTATGTATGTTTTTGCAGCAATATACCCACCACGCACAAATGTATACTAACCCGCCGCGGTGGCTCAGTGGCTAAGGCGTTGCGCTGCTGAGCACGAGGTCGCGGGTTCGATTCCCGGCCGCGGCGGCCACTTCTCTGATGGAGGCGAAAAGCAAAAACGCCCGTGTGTACGAGATTTCGGCGCACGATAAAGATCCTCAGGTGGTCAAAACTAATCCGGAGCCCTCCACTACGGCGCGCCTCATCGCCTGCGTTGCGTCGGCGCGTTAAACCCCACAATCAATCAACAAATGTATACTAACACAACAAACTCGTATTTCTAAACATCGCGGTTAATTTCTTTAAAAAGCGCATCATAACGCCAGACCACACAAAGTAGCTTCATGGAACATAGCTCACGCACGATGGTGGAGGGGGGAATGTTTTTTTTGTTTGTTTAGTATTTACTGCCTCAAATGCAATACTGCGTTGAAGTAGAGGCGCCAACCGGGAGGATGCCCACACAAGGTAGGTCTAACTTACCGGCTTGAGATGGAGCGACGTATTTTTTATAGCTGGAGCCAAGCACGACCAGCTTTGTTATCGCCTCGTCGACAGTTAAGTTTGCGCTCGCGAACAATCTGCAAGCAAACACAGAACATGATCAGTGATGATGCACCTCCTGAGTCGTGGCGCCCGTTGCAGTAGCGGAGCATACATTTCACACAGCACTTGTTAGTGTCAATTGTTGGCAACCACAAGCACTTACTAACCATTAAAATTTGTAATGAGAGGAGAGATAAAACTTGTGAACAAGCACCTTCGAACTTGTGTTGTCTTCTATTCACCCCGTCAAGTTGGCTCTGTCCTAGCATTGTAAACTTACTAATGCCTTGCATGTTTGCTTCGAGTATAGTTGTTTCGTTAATTGTATATTTCTCGACTTCGCTTAGGCCATTAATAAAGTAAATAGCTATCTACTACTATACAAAACGAGTACGCTAAATATTGACCTGTCACTGCTTGATTGGACACGCCATTTTCTCAGATCACGCGTCTACCTCGTAGCTACTTTCAAAAAAAGTATTAATTGAAGCCTGATTCACCTTTCTGAAATGTGTCTTGCATGACCAGCTAAACGGATTTCAAGACATCAAAATGGCGGTCAAAGATCGTTATGAATTCAGGCGTACCATGAGTACATTTAAATTGCGGATCCATCTTTAATGCGAACTCACAAAATTTGAGTGCGTTTGTCACAGATGAACTGAGTGTCAGAACTGTGAAGCGAACTTTCATGTTTGGTGATCTAATGTTCGTATGCCCCACAAAGTGCACAAAGGCGAGATGAGGTGGGACCAGCCCGGTGGATATAAATGTTTAGCATAGGAACTCTACATCGGAAGCTGGTTAACGGGACCTCGCACCGACGAGATTTAGAAAAACTGTGGTATTGACGGGTGGAGATAAAAGCACTTATAAAGGCACTGCTTTCACAAACACGTTGGATCGTTTTTGGTCGAGGTAAGACGGGGTAGTAGTTATAAAAACTACGCCGAAAAGGGTAATTGGCTTGGAAACTACCGTACATGAAGTTAAACGCACTGTAGACAGTTAAAATATAGGCCGACCGTCGATTCTTCGCCAGCCAAAGAGCTGCGGGCGCGTGCTGGTGAGTGCATACAGGCGACCCAACGCATTTCCACTTAAACAGTGCACAAATGTGATGCGGTAACGTCGACTAGAAGGACGAAGGCGTTTAAGCTACTCGACTGGAAAGATGATCGATACTTAAGTTTAGCAATAGCACTACTAGAAAGCTGCCGTGGTACGTCTGCGCGGCGGCCCGCCCCGGTCGGCTGCAGCGGCGGCCCGCCGCCGAAGCAGACGACGCGCCGAGAGTAGCGCAAGACTTGACTGCAGCGCCGCTAGTTCTCGCGACCGCCTTTCGGCCCACCCTCCTCCGCTGGCGGGGATGCGGAGCTCCGAAACTGAGCTTATTCTAGTAACGTTGAATTAACGCGACTGTTTGTCGCTCTTCTGTGAATCTTGTTACAACTAAGCCCGTAGCTGGGCTTCGTCTCATCACTCCTCGGCTGTGTGCCGAAGCCACACATCCGAGGAGTGATGAGTCGAATTACGCACCACCGTGTCGGTGACTCATGTTTTCACGTCTCGACAAAGCCCGGGTCAGACGCTTCACTTTCGGCGCGTTTCAAACTTCGACGGTTGCCGGCCCGGCGAGGCATGTCTCAGCGAGCTTCAAGGACACAGAGGCCCCGCGATCGCAGCGGAGTCCTCCTCTCTCCCTCTCTCGAGCTCAGCGAGCGCCGATGCTACCGACTGCTCACGAACTCTAGAAAGAGCGTTGTGTGTGTCTGTGACTTTCGTGACGTGCGCACATTCTGCGGGAACGCTGTTTTGACCGTTGCCGCTTTTGGGTATAAATAGAGCCGCCCAAGCGCTGTAGATCCATTCCTGTAAGAGCAGAGAATCAATGCTGTCGCTCTGCTCGAGTCCTGTAACTGTTACCTCGCCCGTCGGGGCGTTGTTCTTTGGCTTCGGCTCACCTCTCACTATGAAGTGAACAGTTACGTTGGCCTACGGCTGCTGCACGTCTTCACGGCTGCAACAGCGGCTGGCCGCTCTTCACACCACGCTACCACATGTATGTCGGAGGCGATGGAGCTCGGCTCGGGTCGGCCTTCCCGGTCGCAACAATCTACAAGCGTAGCAAGTCGAACCTCAGTAGCAAGACAGCGCACACACCTCACACCTTGAATTCTTGTTATGAACAGCCTCACTGTTAACAAAAATAGCTTGAGTATGGTAGAGTTCAGAAAAGTAAACGTAGCGACACACATAACGCAGCGACGGGCAAGCGACTTCAGGGGTCCCCGCTTTCTACTTGTCGCCGCTGTATCGGCGTGGCTGTCGCGGTGCCGCCGAACGACGCCGTCAATAAGCGCGGATGGAGCTTCCCAGTACAGACAACCGTGGCCTTAAAACTACCAGGAAGCGGTGGTTTTTGCTGCCTTCATTGGTTCCGCGATGCGTCGTCATCGGGGAGAGTGGGAAGTGTAATACTCATTTCTGCGCTGATCGTGATAATTATTTTTATGACTATCACAGCATGAAACGAAGAACAGACGTAAAGCCTCAAAAGTATCTCAAAGAAAAGCATTGCAGGGGTCCTTTAAAGTGTAAGGGTGCGGTGCCTGATACGAAAATGAAAACGAAAACGAGCCCACTTGACGTGAGCTGAATCTGCCTGCACAGCTGGCATTCTTTATTTCGAGCATTCAAGTTAATTGCGAAACTTTATCGACTTTGGCTTTACGCTGAGAAGCTTTTTTACGTGAAGGTCGCTGGGCACGCGGAGAGGCTCCCAGGGAAGGCTTCAATTTCATAAACAGCTCCAACAGGTTCATCTATGTGCGGATGCGCCGTCATTCTTGCACAAAAACAATGTTTTTTAGGTGAAAGGAACACTAATCGACGGCAACGTCTTCAACTGCTGCGGCGTTTTCATTATAACTGGAGCCACCCTTCTTGGAGATTCCTCAGTGTGGCTAGGTCAACAAACGGCAAAGTTGGCATGACAGCCATTTCCAATCAATGGCTGATGTCAGAACCTCAGCTACTTCGGGATATCTTTTTGAAGCACTGCCGCCGTACCTAAACGGTGGGAGCCTGGTGAAAGGAAATTGCAGTTGCCGTGCGGCTGCCGGTGTTGCGACATGCACGCAACAAACACCGTCGCGTACGATATGTTCAGTGGAAGTACAATGTACTTCCAGTGAACAGATCTTGTCCAACTTGAAAGATCGTGTCCAACTTTTTTGCATGCACAAAAGTTTGACAAGATCTTTTAACATATTCTTTCTCAAAAGCGTTTATTTCTTCTTCGTTCTCCACCAATCGAGGTTGTAGCCTATATCCTACACAGATACTGAAGTTGTAGGCTGTATAGCCTACATCCTCGACATCATACTCACTACAGCTACGTTTTGCGGCACTACCTCTGCAGAAGTTGAAGGCCAACCAAGACGGCGGGCGGAATTTCCGATGCGCGCTCGCTTTCTTTAATACGGACACGTACTGCTGTTTACGGCATGTGTGGAAACGGCGAGACTGGCGCATCTGCGTGACCACGCACGCGAGAAACGCTTTGCACCGTCCACTATGCGCACCACGGTGCCGCGCTGACCCGCATGATTGTGCGTAATCATGGAGCACATATTTCCTCCATGTGTATAATGATGGCCGTACGCGCTTCATCGCGGCTTCCTATCAAGAGAGGGCAACCGAGGCACCCAGGAGTGCAGCGGACACAAGTGTCGCAAGATGAGGTTACAGAGTATCGGCACTCTTTTCTCCTGCTGTGCGGTGCCGCCGCTGTGATCATTGGACAGTTCGCCTCACGTGAAACTTGTTTACACTGCGACAGTGCATGGGCACCGCTATTTTGTTTTTTTATGCATTGTGTGCCGGCCAACTGTGGTAGTCTTAGCTTGTCCTCTCCGCTTTGCAGACGCACGCGACTGGCGTCGTTCCAAACGTGAATCAAAGATAACCCGCTTCCCAGCATTTCAGCTGCAGAAGTGGGTCTGAAGATGCCGTGTTCCTGCGTCTTCGGCAGTGTTGTTTACAAATGCCCTCGTCAAAGTTTGCGGTGAGGCCGCAGAAGCGGCAGCCTGTCAACACTGATAAACACCAAAATGGCTGCCGTTGCTCATTTGCGTGCCTCAGTGACGGTACTCTGTATCTTATCTAGTGATACTAGCGGGCACCTCTCGCGGAGCCACGGACTCAGTGCTGCCGCTCTTGGGCCTCCTGCCGGGACCTAAGGCTCACAGGAGGGCGCATGCGGCACGGCGGTACCGCTGCGTAGCCGGGTGATCCAACCGCCGTGTCTTATTCTATGAAGGGCGCCTTCCTGGCTCCATAACAGAGCGCTTCAGAGCAGTGCTCACGCCGGTGGTGACGCGCCCCTGCCGATACTTGCAGATGGGTCACTCTCATTGGCGCCGGTGTAGTACCGTCACTCCCCAGTTGAAACCAGCCAATAAACGTCTGCTTTGCTGAGCCGCAGCTTCTGCGTATACTCCGTGCCGATGAAGCCGAGATCTTTCACACTTCAGCATATGTCGGACGTGGCTTCGCCCCCTCCCAGCATCCTTTCTTCATCCGTCGTCCGCGCTCCGTCCCACATTGTCACTCGCACAACTGGTGTTTATACATTCGAAATACGCGTGCACCTACCTGAATACTTCGGGGAAGGTGATGACAGTCATCTGAAAGGGAAACAGTAATAGTATCAACGCCCTACAATACGCACGAGGTAAACTTCCAGCTTTTGTTTTCTTTTCCACTCTAGTTTAACAAATTGCCACTGAAACCCAGTTCCCTGATAAACGTCTATAGTTTTGTTGTAGTGAGTTCCTCCTCACTCCTTAAAATCGCCACAGGTTGGCTTCACCACGACACCCGGGAGCGACCAATTATTTGTTTTATTTATTTGTTTTATTTTCAATACTGTGAGCCTATCCGGGCTGTTACCGGGCAGGCATGCAATGCAAGCGTCACACAATATTGCATTCGAATTTTTTGCGAAAGCGTCAACCATATTGCTGATAGGAAATACACGTGGGTATAAGTTGTTCCACTCAACAATAGTTTTGGCGATGAAAGATTGCTTAAAGACATCCACTCTAGGCACGTAAGGCAAAATGGCATAAGCGTGATTAGTTCGCGGCGAAACTCTTCCAGGACGCTTTAAGTACAAGCAAGGACTCAAGTTCAGCTTGCTGTTATAAAGTTGATATAAAAATTTAAGGCGCGCAATTCTCCTGTGCACAGCCAATGTAGTGAGAGCAGCCCAGCCATCATAGTGGTTACGGAGTGTATTTTATCATAGTCAGAAAAAACCTGGCCGCCATTCGCTGAATTCGTTCTAATTTATCTATTATGTATTGCTGATGTGGGTCCGAAATTATACTAGCGTGAGCAAATGTGCAGCGAAGCACATAGCGAAGACCTGAAAGCGGCGAAGAGGTGCCTTGGGGGGGGGGGAAATCAGATGTATGCACTTAAAGACAAGCAATGCAATGTCATCACAAATAGGGATAAAACAGTCACAGTAGCCGAGGAGTTCTACAAAGATCTGTACAGTAGCCGGGACATGCAGGATAATGCCGAACGAGAAAGTAGTTCAGAAGAGGTAGACATCCGACCAGTAATGACAGAAGTAAGGAAGGCTGTGAAATAAATGCAATGGGGCAAAGCACCTGGGGAGGATTGGATAACAGCCGTCCTCTTGAAAGATGGCGGAGAAATTGTACTTGAAAACTGGCAAACCTGTATACGCAATCCCTAATGCCCGCAAGTGTACCGGAATCTTGGAAAAACATGAAAATCATCCTAGTCCATAAGAAAAGTGACATGAAGGACTTGAAAAATTACAGGCCGATCAGATTACTGTCAGTCGTCTACAAGGTGCTTACCAAGGTAATCGCTAACAGAATTTCTGCAATCTTAGATTTCAGTCAACCTAAAGAACAAGCATGGTTCGGTAAAGTCTATTCAACAATGGATCATATTCACACGATCAATCAGGTGATAGATAAATATATAGAGCCCTCATAGATTATGAGAAAGCATTTGACTCGATCGAAACCTCAGCAGTCATTCGGGCATTACGGAACCAGGGGATAGATGAGCATTATATAACAATACTGGAGGATATCTATATTGGGTCCACAGCTACCATCGGCCTCCATAAGGACAGCCGTAAAATACCTATAAGGAAGGGCGTCAGACAAGGAGACACCATCTCTACAATATTATTCACGGCATGCTTACGAGAAGTATTCAGAACGTTGGATCGGCAACAGGTGGGAGTAAGGGTTAATGGAGAATACCTCAGTAACCTCAGATTTGCTGATGACGTTGCCTTACTGAGTAACTCGGGGGACGAATGGCAAAGCATGCTTTTGGCACTGGACGAACGGAGTAGAACCGTGGGCCTGAAATTTAATATGCAGAAAACTAAAGTAATGATAAATAACCTCGGGACAGCACAGCGGTTCGAGATAGGTGGCGAGGCAGTGGAAGTGGTAGGCCAATATATCTACTTAGGCCAAGTTGTAACCCCGGATCCCAACCATCAGGCAGAGATAATTAGAAGAATAACAATGGGGTGGAGTGCATAGGGTAGACATTCTCAGATAAATGGCAGCCTACCATTGTCCGTGAAGAAGAAAGTGTATGACAGCTGCATCTTACCGGTACTCACCTACGGTGCAGAAACTTGGAGGCTCACTAAGAGGGTTCAACTTAAATTGAGAACGACTCAGCGGGCAATTCAACGGAAGATGATAGGTGTAACATTAAGGGACAAGAAGAGAGCGGAGTGGGTCAGGGAACAAACGCGTGTTAAGGACATTAGGAAGAGTTAAGTTTACTGAATTTTAAAATTACGTACTTAAATTAAATTAAAGTACTTAAATTAAGTAGGAATTAAGAAGAAGAAATGGGCGTGGGCAGGGCATATAATTCCCTGCGTTCCCTCAACGTTTCCCTCAACATTCCCTCAAGGTTTACCTCAGCATTTATCCCAAAATGTCTCTAAACATAAAGGAACGTATGAAAAAATATGTACGGGAGCAGCGGCCAATGCTTGTTCTATATTTTGAATCCTGTTCCATATCGCTTTTTCGATAAGCGAGACTAGACAAAGTTCATGCAAATTTCATATTTTATGAAGTGCTGCGTCTTTATACGCATAAGCTTCCTGCATTCAAGAAACCTAAAGTTGTTTTAAGCGGCGCTGGTAAAGCTAGGGTTGCATGTATTTTTCATGCGCGAGAACCAAAACAGCTGATGCCCAGCGTATTTTGAAGCGCGACGAGTTGGAGTACGAACGTTCCGGTGCATGCGTTTATAGCACGCAGTCACCACCAAAGTCCACACCACGCAAAACATGTTTTGGACTAAGAACCAGTTGGGCTTATTGATTACAAACGGCAACCTGGAACAGGGCGCGAACCTGGAACAGAACAGCACTGCGCTCGTGTTGCTTCTTCCTACCTTTTAGTGCCTGTTGCTGTGCGCTATCAACATTTTGTCGCGATTTGGACCTCCAGCTCGACATGTATATGCAGTGCCCCTAATAATAGGCACTATTTTTAAGATCCAACATTACTTAGACCCCAAATTTACATGTGTAATCGCTACGACGGGTGTGCATTTTGTGTAGGTTAGTTTTTATTGGGCACCCTTCTAAAGATTAGTAAAGTCAAAATAGACGTGTGTACTATCGTGATAAATTTAAACACGAACAACGGAGCACGTGGCTTTCAGTACATGCCACGCCTCCTGGCGACGGGCCGCGTATGCAACACGTGACGACAGTTCGTGACCAACCTTGATTTGGAAAGACCGTCGTATTTCCATCGTCCGTTGGGCACTCAGCACGCAATAAAAATAAAGGAATGCAGCAGCGTGCACCGTTTTCACTCATCGCAGGACCAAAGTTCGATAACGCTTGCGTGAGCGTGCGCCAAACGCGGTGGGAGGACAAAACAAACCGCTCACTCGCCGAACGACGGTGTATCAATGTTGGACACAAACTCTCGTCACGTGTTCGCACTGCGCATACGCGGCGCGGTATGTACTGAAAGCCACGCGCTCCGTTGTTTGCATTTCAGTTTATCACGATAGTACCTCTATGTATGTTATTAGGTAGACATGACCGCAATCAACGCTTAGAAGAAGCAAAATTTTGGCGTACTGTTCACTTAAATGCTGCATGACATCTACGTAGTGTGCAAAAAAGTTTTTGTGGTCATCCACCTTCGTAGAGCGGAATGGGTGGTGCTTGTTAGCGTTTTGTATATTCCTGTGCAGGTTCACCGCTGCGAAAGGCACACGCCTCCTGCCGCTCTCAGAGCGAGAGCATGGATGATAACTATTTTGACAGATGACGTTAAAAAGAGCCGCTTAGAAGGATTCCTGCATAAGCTTCGCCAGAGTTGCGCGTCTCATTTCCACGGGCCGCCACGCCACCGGATCCGACGGGGGAAGCCCGCTTTCAGGGCTGCGCACCGCCCTCCTTTTGCACTTGTGAGCAGGTGAGCGGCTCTGGCTGCCCCGCGCAGCGCTTGCTGGCGCTTGGCGGCGGTACACGCCCGCGGCGACTTCTGCAAGCGGCGCGATAGTTCCTACATCCGCGGCGTGGCCAGTGGCTTTTCTGCACCACTTGGGAACTAAAGACGGCGCTATGGGAGCGACACCGCAACAGATATTACGAGAGGTCTCGGAAGAGTAGTGTGAGATTTTGGGGACGTGTGCGCCTGCCTCTTTGTTCGACTGCGCATATGATTGCACAAAACCATTATTACAGCCTTGCTTTTTCTCCTGATCGCCGAGAAGCCATGTTCTCTCTATAAAGGCTACTCGTTATTTTTATACGTGCCCAGTGCTGCCAATTGCGATATTTGGAGAGTTTGGTGGCCGACCGCGACGATATATTCCCCCTACCCAAGCCTACCTTGGGTCTTGTTTAGGTGGGTGTAAGTAAACTATGTATTAAAGACATACCAATTTGGCAAAATACACACATCGGTATTTTTTTCCCTGAAACTACAATTGCCTCTCTCTATATATAAAGCACGAGTTTAAAAAGATCATTGTTTATAAAGCATAAAAATAATGCATTGCCGTTTGATATGGTAGTGAAACATGGTTAGCAGCGCGGTGCAGAAGAGACAACAAAGAGGAGGCCACACAGGACTAGCTCCAGGGCTAGTCCTGTGTCACCTCTTCTATGTTGTCCCGTGTATACTGCGTTATTTAACAGTGTTTTACAGTTCGGACTAACTGGCCCCATTTATGCACTGATATAGTAGTTCCACAGTCCCACTCAAAATTTTTGTTTTGGATTCGCGAATACGATTCTCAAACCATGTCACTTAAAAAGCAGAAAAAAAAAAGAACCACGCTCCAGGGATTTCAACCGATGACTTCTACTGAGTGGGCGATAGGCTTTAGTCCACTGCATCACGACATCACTAAGGTTGTGCGGAAATAACCTCTATACTGCATTGAGACCCACCCTTCGTGTCTTTCCCGCCGCGGTGGCTCAGTGGCTAAGGCGTTGCGCTGCTGAGCACGAGGTCGCGGGTTCGATTCCAGGCAGCGGCGGCCGCTTTTCTGATGGAGGCGAACAGCAAAAACGCCCGTGCGTACGAGATTGCGGCGCACGTTAAAGATCCTTCGGTGGTCAAAATTAAGCCCGAGCCCTCCCCTACGGCGGGCCTTATAGCCTGCGTTGCGTCAGCGCGTTAAACCTTTCAATAAATCAATGAATAAACCAATTATTCAAGAAATAAATCAATAAATAAATAAATCAATAAATAAATCAACCAATCAATCATTAACTCAATCAATAAATAAATCAATAAAGCCATTTGTGTCTCATTAATGTTTTCTACATGATTTAAAGAATTCTTGGTAGGTTACCTGAACAAACCTTGAATAACAGTTTCGCAGTAAGGTTCCATGAACTCCTTACCATAGCTTACCTCGATCAACAGCACTGTTTCGGCTACGACTGCGATTTCACCCTGCCGGATTAGTGCTTGCCGTATATTTGTTTCAGGCTTTACGCTAAAAACTTTGGTTGATATTGATTTCTTATTACCTAATAGAGCTTTCATATCTCCTCTTCTGTTATTAGCTGACCTTATATTTTCTACAAGCGTTGCTGGTTGCACACGAATATGTAGTTTGCAACTTTGGGAAGCAAATTGTCGCCAAAGCGAACGGCCGAAGCGCCGTTAAGCCGTAATACGGATCCATTACGATCGTGCTACCATGCTTAAATTTGTGAACAGACGTGTTGTTATGTACGCTGTAAATCGGGTGACTGAGGCCTCTGTCAGGCCACGTTCGCCTTTAGTCTCAGCCTCCACTTGGTTTTTGCCAAGAAATAAAAAATCAAATTAGCGCTAGTGTTGAGTTGTAGGGGCTTCAAGCTTGACCTTAATGTGTTTATTACACTGTAGGAACTAACGCAACAGCGCCGCATTTATTACGGCACGAATGTTGTCGGGAAGCAGTTTAAGCTTCTCGATCAATTCCTCACGACCCTTCGGCCGATCGGTCGCCGTGAGCGTCTTCATGTCAGCGAGCCAGTCACACAACGCAGACTGTCGATCGGCCGATGTGTTCGTGTCGCTGCCAGAGTCGTGTAACAAGGTGATCTGTAAACTCGAAAGTCGGTGTCGCCATCGTGTCGTCGTCGTGTCGACCTAACCAAGGCGCTTCAACGAGAAGCGTGGTAATAAAGTAAAAGAGATAAATATGGACGAACATAATATTGTCGAGCGTGCTGCAGGAAGCCAAAGATGCCGCAGCGACCCGCCGACGCTAAGAAGACAACGCTTCTCTTCGCCAGAAGTGCGAGAAAGAGCCGTCCAATCGCGAGATTTCTTCTTGTGACGTACACGGGGGAATCTATGACGTACATACGTCGAAATGACGGAGCCCAAAAACACGCAGGAAAGTGTGGGAACGCGGCAACAAACTTCGAAACGAAAGCGTGAGCTTTCCGCTACACGTGAAAAAGGTATACTTGGCACAGATGACGTTGACCACCCAACCTAACGATTGCGCATGTTCATTAAGTGCGCTCAAAACTCCTTTCAGGACCACTTTAAGCCGACGTCACGGAGACACGCTTCGGAGCGCCGCCCGTGGTCACGCTCACTAGCGCTTCGTTGCAGAAAAACATCTTGGCCTTTTCGGGCTCCGCGAATATTGGTGTCGAACTAAACAGCCGTGCGCAGCTTGCGCGCTTTCTCGCCCCAAGTTCCTGTATTCGCCCCGAAATCGAACACAGTCGGCCCCAGGCGGCGGCGAGACGAACCGCTTTTAGTGTGGATGGCGCTCTCGCGTCGTCTGATCGTTCACGTTGCCCGCGGCGCAAGACGCGTGCTGCACACGATAAAACAACCAATATGTGCACTTGTGTGGCAGGAAGCAATAAAATAGTTACCTCTGCTTGCGCATTTCTTCTAGATACGCAATAATCAGCGACAGCTTCGGGTTAATGCACTGGTTTAATTCCACAAAACATCTTCGCCGTGGGGAACGTGTTATACGCCTGAAACGTAGTATAAGCATTGCTTCGACACATTGAACTTTTCCTATTGATAAGTGCAGTCGACTGCTGTTTCGGGAATGTCAAAGGGTGCTTTGGGAAAGTGGCCTGGTGGTTATTTAAAGGGTAAAAGTTTAATACGCGAAACGGGCACGAAGTGACAAGAGCTGTGCATACCCGTGCATTTGCCACACCCTTTTAAAATTGAGCTGTGTCCTTTTAGAAAGAAGAAACAAACAAAAACAATTACATTGCACACGACCCGTGCGCTATCGCCCATAGATTACCGGGGACGTATTTTACACCCGCAAGTGTCTGTGTGAGATCGAATTCTTCCCGTACCTTTTCGAAAATAAATACCATTTTTGGACAGTCGATGCATATACTGTGTTGCTAATTTTACGTTTTATTTAAAATCCGTTTCGGTGGATGCGCAAGGGTATTTCGGGGGGATTTCTCGGTAAAAGAAAGAAGTTGTGAGTTTGCGCCTATCCTGTGGCATTTCGTGTGTTATTTTCATATAGCCCACTTTCAAATCCCGTCATAAATCACCTTGTCCAGAAATATGTTTCGCTCAGCATAACAAAATGCCTAATTTGGTCACGTCTTAACCGCTTAAGGTGGACCTATGTTTAAAGGAGGAAAAATCGCGTGATATAATGCACCTTGTTGCCCACATGTGTTGAGGGTGTGTGCCGTGACTCGCTGGATTTTTAAAATTTTCCCACAATGCTCGCTGTCAATGCGATTTTTTAAAAGGCCAGCCACAATTCCTGGACAATCTCGGGCCAAAAGGGCTGCTTAATGAATTTAGAAAATACTGGTGTCTACTCTCGAAGTACTCTTTTTCGCCGCTACGGAACCCGACGCCTAGCGTACTTTCGATTGCAAGTAATACTGATAGACCCACGTTTGGCTTTTCACGTTACATGCGTTCTCTTCTCGCTGCGCGCAAAACGCTAGCAGAACCCCCCCCCCCCCCACCCAAAAAAAAAGAAAAAACGAAATGCAAAGAAAACTTTTAATCGTGCATTTTTTAGCCAATACTCAAGAAATAAATGCCAAAGCAAAAGCGAAGTTCAGTTTACAAAACAAAGTAGCTACCGGGAACCCGCTGCGCTGTTTCGTAATGAGAAATAAAAAGAGAACGTTTTACTACAACAGGACAACTTCATTTGCCATCTTTATGGTTCGTAAGCGACATTATGCAAGAATGCAAACACATCTCGCTGTTCTAGGCACCTGTTAGATTTTAAAATGAACGCAAATGGTCGACGTTGAAGGCGTAACAGACAATCTGTGCGCACTGTGAGGTCCCAGAGGCTTGGTTTACACACTGTAAACCTGCTTGTCACGTTGCAAAAATCTAGCCTAACATGAGATGTTGATTGTACTGCGCGCGTCCGTAAAATTTCATTTAATTAAAGCTGCGCGCAGACCTGTTAGAAAGGTTGCATTTATATCTTTGCGCTGGCTAAAATTTAGTAATCTGATGTTGCCTTTCAAGCACACAAAAAAATATTCTAAGCTCTTAGAAAAAATGTCGGGGCGGTTAAGTGGTGTTATCGTTTGAGGGCATCCCACAAATGCAAGAATGCGTCATGCTACCAGTGAAAGCGATTGAAACTGCTGTTGGCAACTGAATTCCGGAGATCGACTCTTCCTGATTTGTTTCTATTTGATTTTATTGAAGGCTCAAGCCATAGTCTGGAAAGATCGAACTTGCTACTAGCCACGGCGTACAAGTTCATTGTTGAGATTCCCGATGGGTCGCCACTTTTTTGGCGTAATGAAACTTATTACCGCTTCCATGCTAGGCATTGAACGTTGAGTAACCGAACTACAGGCTACAGCACATACCACTCTTGTCTGCGCCTTTCGTGCGCACATACGGTGCGAGAAAGGCGCGAAGCGCGCCCACAGTGGGCATTCTTTCGGGCCACTCAGCGGAGCAGCCACACTAGCAGCGCGACGCTACCGCCACCTACATGTCCATCTCCACAACATGAAGCCAGGTTCTACCTATCGTCTATCCCAACAGATGGCGCATCCGTGCAAAATAGACTGTTGAATTAAAAAAAAACACAAAAGAATAAAGAAGCCTGTGATTCACACTTTGTGTAGCTAGGGACAAGTTTTTAAATATCGTTTTTCATTTCGCATACAGACGAAAGTATGTTGCCGCGCTACTGTATGTCATGGTTGCCAGAATTATTTTTTGAGAGGACACATACGGCTCGTAGATCTAAAAATTTCGATTTAAAAAGTTCTTGGGCGCTATCAGCAAAACCTTTTCGGAATAAAGTGTTTGAAGTGATGGCCTTTCATTTGGGATAACGAACATATCCTCGGCAAAAATCGGTTGTCTGTCTCTTTAACGCATTTTTTAATTGTTTTAAGCTGGTGTTCTGAGTTTGGAGTTACAAGAGGCCGTGACATTCTGGCCACCCATTTCTGGCCATCAGTATTTCTAAGTCGTTCTTCGAAACATTTTTTTGCTCTGTACTTCTAATAATTGTTGAGTACACCTAACTGAACATAGTCGTGATTAAGACATTATCGTGCAAAGGTCAACCAATCTCTCCCTTGCACTCAACTAGCAGAGGATCATCCTTACATGAGAAAGGGTTTTGTTTTACTTTGTCTTTGCCACTTATAGGACCACCATAGAACTTGCTGCACACAGAGGAGTGCTCTCCAGCCGAACCACCCTTAGGTGGCACAGGAGTGAGAGTAAGAACATTAAAATACTGCTAGAAAAAAGCACTAGAGCTACCTTTTTTGGAACGTGTTAACATGTCGACCAACCTCATGGCTAGTGTAGATGTGACTTGTTTGTAGAGGGGCAAAATCAGAAAAATAGAGACGAGCAAGTAAGTCATCGTTGCACGACAGCTTCTGCGACACCTAAGTTAAGCTGCCTGCAATCAATGGCGGTCCCTGCAATCAATGGCGGTCCCCCCTCCTTAAAGAGGTCCTCAGCTTTTTACTTTTTCTTTTTTCAAGAATCCCACTTGTGCGAGGTCGCAAACGTGTTCCGACCGTCAGAAATGCGGGCTCGAGCCAGCCGTTGTACCGCCTAAGGGGGGCCAAAAACCATGGTGCCGCTAAGTGATTGTGCACAAACGGGATAATCCGCATACGCGCGCACGCCGCCATGGTTATCACCTCCTCCGAAAAACTGGTACAACGAGGGGAGGGGTTCTTTATTCGACCCCCCTGCGCATCCCCCCCCCAAAAAAAATAAAATTCGCTCCCTCCAAAATGATGATGATTGTAGGGTTCAACGCGCCGACGCAACGCAAGCGATGAGGCGCGCCGTAGTGGAGGGCTCCGGATTAATTTTGACAACCTGGGGATCTTTTAACGTGCGCCGAAATCTCGTACACACGGGCGTTTTTGCTTTTCGCCTCCATCAGAAAAGCGGCCGCCACGGCCGGGAATTGAACCAGCGACCTCGTGCTCAGCAGCGCAATGCCTTAGCCCCCCTCCAAAATCAATCTCTGGGACCAGTACTGCCTGCAATTTATGTGCAAAACAAAATTGTATGCAAGATGTTTACAGTTTTATTGCCTGGTTCAAAGAGACTGGTATACAAAATTTTGAGGAAAGCTGGAGTTGGCAGTGTTTTTATTTGTATTAGGGGTTTTCGTGGAAAGGTGGCATTTTATTATTTACTTTATAATTTTTTAAACTGCTACAGGAACATTAATTCGTAGACGTAGTTCCATGTATTCCATGTAGGTGTGCTATGTTTATTTATTCAAGGTACCCTTATGGCCCCATGGGCATTAATGAGGGGCGTGGTACCTGAGCAGATTGAACGAAGAATAATGACATCAGAGAATTCTGCCAAGTGCGTACAAGGAAAAAAAAGAAAAGAAAAATACAGCAGAAACATCAGTGTCCCTACGCATACTAAAAAACGTACACGCAAGGAACACAATAATAGTATACTGTGTTTAAGCTATTTGGTCATTAGAAGTTTGAATGGGAGGCTTCTAAGGAAATATATGTAATGCTCGATCAGTTTTCAAAATGTTATTTGTTTTTTCTTTTCAGTGACAGAGGTCTCAACGAGTATCTGGATGCACCTACAACGTTTGTGCTGGGCACCTCTGATATCTGTCTTCTATGGCTGTGGAGCTGGGAATAATAAAACTAAAAACTGTCTCCTTAATTTTGTATATTCCTTTTACATAGCGCAGGAACGTGGAAATGATGTGCAGGACAAAACACGAGCACTTGCACGTCATCGTCCCTTGGTCTCTTATCTGGTATTTATGCTGCAGTTTAAACAACGAACTGCCAGGTAGCCAGCATTCACAACCATTTCAAGTTTTACCTCTCAAGCTGAAAAGTGATAATTCATTTGTCCGAGGAACATTTTAAAGGTCTTCACAAGAGCACATGTTTGAAGATTGAGATGCTACACTGCAGGTTCACTTACAACAGCATGTTCTAAAAATTTTGCATATTTTAATACTGGCCTTCACATCTGCTCTTGAAGCCTGTAAGTTGGAAGCAATCTAATGCTTGCTTTACATCGGTTACTACAAAGGGCCAGTAGTGTGATAGCAATCAAGCATCTTGCAACAATACAAATTTGTTTAGGCTGAGAGCCATTAAATAAGGTACGCCACCATCTATCGCCAATAAATGTGCATTTTGAAATGACCAGATCTGGAAACGGATTTGAAGGGGCAATATCTCATCCTACGTTCTTTTTTAGTTTAAAAGTGGCACACTGCGCAAGTAAAAGTGCTATTGAGATTAGTGTTCTCTCCGGCCGGTACACGCGCGCGCTTCTAGGAAATTTCGCAGCTCTGCAAGGAATTTTTCTTTGATTTTGAAAGAAGCAAGAAACTTAAACGCAGAGGAAATTCAGTGTCGGAGAAATAATGAAGAAGACGTCCTCCAGGTCGGATGATTGGTTGGTGCTGCGCAGCAGTAATATTAAGGCCACACAGAGGAGAAAGAAGTTTTGAAATTTTTAAGAATAAAGGAACCAGCGCAGGGCAAACTCGGGGCGATACCATGGGCACGGTCAGGCAGGCACGCTCCGCATTCATAAAAAAATATCATCAAGTAAGACACCCGTCAAAACTGAAAGGAAACGTCCAGCTGTTTCTTGCGTTGTCTGCTGCTAGACGCCGGCACACAGTTCCTTACAGGGAATTCCCTAGGAGCCTACGCGCGAGGCCAATACAAGTCTGCTCGCTGTAACAACAAATTCTCTAAATGTCCCTAACTTTTGTCCCCATCTGACAGTGGTTTCAGGAGCCAATCAAAACGTGGAATATTTTCCTCCTTTTAACCGCATGCCCTAGGGGAGCAGAGGTGCGCGTCCATCCGCCATCTTGAGTTCCAGGTGTTGCGGGAAACCCGCCTCGCATGTAGGAGCTGCCACCGGGCCAACGCGCCAACGGCAGGGGCGAGCGGCGCGACAAAAACTGGCGCACGATTCTCGGCTGCTTATCAGCTGAGCGGCCACCGCTTCGCCGCTTCCGCAGCAACCGCCGATGCTCAGTTGAGCAGAACTGACTGAATACTGGGTCTTGTGTGCAGCACTGAAAGCGGGCTTTCCTGTAGAACTGGAACTCGCGGCAGGTGGCAATCAGAAGCGCAACTCTTGCGCTATGCGATATACAGGAACTCTACCAAGTACGGAACAGTAGCGCTTTCCAGCGGTAGCCAGGAAAGACGTTTCGCACTCCAAACGTTTTACCCACTTCCTGTGCAAGCTGCCAGGTATAGCCAATGGCGACAGGCGGCTGCCCCACGTTTTCACGATTTTCTAAGTTATTTAAAAAAACGCTACGCCAAGAGTGGCATATTCGTGTTCCCGGTGAGGTAATCAACCCATGCAATGCAACATTTATTTTGACTTTAGTGTCCTTTAGGAATGCTTTCTCCCGTAAGCCTTGAGGCTTTGATTTTCTTTAGGCGTAAGGTTGATGCCGAACTGGTTCGGCATACGCAAGACTACGCAGTCGGTGAAATTAGCGACTGCATCTAAGCTGGGCCGTTTCCAATAAGCAACACAGTCAACGAGCGACGAGCGCGAGCCGGTCTAGTTGTTGCAATGCACGACAGCGACACAGCGGCGAAGTGGCCCGTGGCGCGAACAAGAACAGACAGGCAGAGGCGGGCACTCCCCTCGCTATTGCGCGCCCTCAACCTAAGCTGGGTGACGTACGAAAAACCTGGCACTCATAAATCCTAGCGCTTTGCAGTTATCGCCTCTGGCATTGCTCGCAGCATGGAGCGTGCGGAAGGCGCAGTCAAATCGACAACGCTAAAGAGATCCTTAAGGAGGTGTGCTTTAAGTGTGCTAAATTCACAGGTTTCCCAACACCGTGCGCTAGATGCCAAAGTGGAGCAGGCTAAAAAGCGGCTGAGCCGAGCTGCATGCTTACCACAGCCAAGTGCAGCATTCTTCTTCTTCTTCTTCTTCTTCCTCTGCGCCAGAGTGCTCTCTTCTTGGGCTCCGGCTGCCGACTTCAAAGCCTATGAGCAAGGGGAGAACAAATAGAACATGCGGAAATAGGCTGCCTGCAAGGAACGCTTCTTAATGTGTTTACGCGTTCTTGTCGTTAATGGCGATGATGACAATAAAACGATACAGACATTTCCCGCATCGGATGGAATGCTACGAAAGAAATTGGGCTCTTTCCTATTTTCCTATCAGAATCAATCAACAATTATTCTCTAATTATATTACGTAATCGCTTGGCCATTTCTCCGCTTCAATTCTACAGGGTCATTGCCCAGTACACCTCGTTGGTATGAACCATTAGTGAAGGAACAACGTCAACATCGATCGCAACATTCACATCAGTACCCTCGAAGCAATTCATAATCGCGCCGCTCGCTTCATTCTGTCCAACTAATACTATTCCCGTACGGCAAGCGTAACTCGTATGAAGTCTGCTACCTAGCCTATCACTTCGCTGCAAAATCTCGTGCCAGTGCCTCTTCTACAAGTTGTACCATACCATGCACTAACTGAGTAACTCGGTTTTTTTTTTGCCGCCATCCTACATTTCATCCCGCAGCGATCACCCCTTCAATGTTGCAATTCCAAGCAGCCGTACAAATATTCATTTTAATTCATTCGTGCCCACAACACGCTCGGACTGGAATCACCTTCCCGCTTCCATCGCATCAATCACAGACCCGGCCAACTTCAAGAGTGCCGTAAAAGCATACCCTTTTTCAAACATGCTCCATTTGTTTTTACATATTGTTATTTGTTTTTCCACCACTGCTCTCTGTAACGCATGGTGAATTGAGAGTAAATAAATAAAATAAAAATAAAATGAAGATGATCAAGAAAGAAAGATACAGAATACAAACGCCTTAATTGAAACAAATGCCTCTCATTTAGGGGCAGGGATTGGGAGTTCTAACGAATGAAGGATGCGTGTATACCAGTAAACCCTCCTTAGCCTCCTTAGTACAGAAGAGATTAATTTCTGGAAAACTCATTACGGCTATAAAAAATCTCACTCCCGTTAGAGCACGCCTTGTATGTGTTAAAAAAATTTCTTGGCTGTTTCTCTATTGGTTTATTTTTGTTTTGGTCATACCGAGTGCGTTCTTTGTTGATTGTCAATGCAGACCGAATATATTATTTAGTTTATAGTTCAGAGTCAGTGCTCGTCCTCTTTGTCGTCCTGTGGGTCTTGTTCATTCCTCTTAATTTGTACTATAAATGCTACTCCTTACTTTGACATTCAAGGTGACGTTAAACTACTGTCTTATGGAACAAAATACTATTTCTTGTTTGGCGAGTTTGTTCATCGGTTTAAATAAATGAAAAAGAGCACGAACGGCGTGGACAGACAAGCACAAGTAGACTAGATGAGCGGTCACTACCCATGCAGACGAGCGCTCACTAATTTGCAGAAATTAACAGATCACTACTTCGTTGTGGGTCAGTTAACCAAATCCAACTCTTTACAAGCGGATCATATTCATCCTGTCACCATCTTAGATAAAAAAAGTTTGACAAATAAATTGCTACCTTTGACTGGAATTCTTTCATTCTAGATAATAACAATGCCACTGCATATAACAAGTTCGTTCGCATGTTAGGCCAGATGAAGGAGGCGGGTAAGAAAACGGAAGTAATAAAAAAAACGAAGGGATGAGCATCAATGGCTTACCCCTGGTGTTTTGTCACTTATAAACGAAAAAATATGCTTTGGGCAAGATGTCGCCGAGCCCCTAACAAA
Organism: Haemaphysalis longicornis; assembly: GCF_048455015.1. Lineage (NCBI taxonomy): Eukaryota > Metazoa > Arthropoda > Arachnida > Ixodida > Ixodidae > Haemaphysalis > Haemaphysalis longicornis. The sequence goes on along the minus strand of NW_027526361.1, from coordinate 167,028,365 downwards.
AAAAAAAAAAAAACACAGCGCTGCGCGGCGAGTTCCGTACGGTGAAAAATAGAGTGACCCTGCAGATTCGTTTATAAAAGAGGCAATTCTGTAGCGAACAATTCAAAGCGTCTAGTCGCAATATGACTAAAATATGGTCCTGAGTAAATCTATTACGAGGTAACAAACGCCTGTCTACAAAAAGCACAATAGAATGCAACTTTGGTTCCGCTACTTCCGACCTGGCCAACAAATTCAATGAATCGTTTTCATCGGAACAAAACGATCCAGTTCACTGCGAAAGTAACAATATACTACCAAATCTTGTGTCATCGTCCACATTTATCCCATTTTCGACAGAGCCTGATCTCCTTTGCATAGTCAGTAGTTTAAGCCGCAACAAATCATTAGGGCTTGATAACATACACATAGGTGATCTCTGCAGAAATTTTGGGGTATATAAAAGGTGTTATTTTGTTTATATTGAACAACATAATTGAACAATGCTCTTGGCCAGACAGTCTTACGTGCGCAGGCATGGTTCTCCTCTATAAAAGCGGCAAAAAAGGACTGTTTAAACTGCCGCCCTATTTCAGTTGTATCTTGTCTTTCCCAAATTCTTGAAAAGCACGTATTAGGTGTCATGACTTCCTTTGTAACAAAACATGAGTTACTGAGTGAACGGGTTCATCTCCGGCGCGGGCACGCAGGTGTTACTTGGAAAGTTGTCTGATACCCTTCATAACAGCATAGATCAGAATGAGGTTTCTTTTGGGTTATTTCTTGATGTTAAGAAAGCGTTTAATACTGTGAACCGTGGCATACACTGTACTAAATTATACCGTTATGGCTTCCGCGGACCATGTCTATCTCTGCTTCAAAATTACCTTCGGGATAGTTCTCAAGTGGTGTCACTTGGATCGGTGCTGAGTGATAGTATCAGACTTAAGAGAGGTGTCCCGCAAGGGTCTATCTTGTCACCTCTTCTTTTTCATTTGTACGTTAATGACTAAGCTACTGTTCTTAAAACTTCGAAACTTTATCAATACGCGAATGACACCCTGCTGGTATCTGGCAAATCTGGTTATTCTCTCGCTCTCTCAAATCTTCAAGACGATGCTAGAAGTGTAGCGGATTGGTTGGAAGCAAATTTAATAACAACCAACCCTGTAAAAAGTCGGCTAGTTTGTTTCCGAAATCGACAGAAAACAGTGCCGAACGACTGCTTTATCACGATACACTCATAAAATTGTGCATCTTGCTCCTGTGCCCGTATTTTCTGTGTCGAGTCTGTTAAATACGTATGTGTACATTTAAAACTACTACTTGTATGCTGTACAACCTAAAAGTGTTCCTGCTTTTGTCTGTTCGAAAAATACTAGCTCAAAATTTGGGGTATAGTGTTCTTCGTTATGGCATGTGCTGTTTTTTCAACTGCTCCGCTACCTGGAAAAAGAGATTTAATAGTATTTTAAAAACATAGCCAGGAGTGTTCTTTATAAGTCACACGTGCCGGATTCGACAGTGTATTTAAGGCAAGTGGTTTACCGTCATTCGATACATTGTTTAAGCAAATCGTTGTGCAAAATATTTCTGGTGTACGGATTACCGAACTCCCATTGTTAAACCTATACCTCTGCGGGACATACCTCGATATATGACGCCAAGGGCCCGTACCCATTATGGAATGACTGCGCGGCCTTATCTTCAACGAATTGCCTGAGGAATTGTTCTCTTCAACAACGCGGAAAAACAACGCGAAAAAAAACATGCTGAAGTATGTGTGTGTGTGAGGTGATTGGTAGCTATTTCTTTGTTCTCTAATTGTTTTCTTGTGATAAGAAAAATGCCACCCATGTAGCTGCAACCCATGTTGATTTATTGTATCTTTGTTTGTCTATTTCTCTTGGTCTCTTCTGTTTGTTGGTTGTTGTTTGCTTTCCTTTTTTTCTTTCCTCCCTTTAATTTTTCGTCTTCCCTTTTTTCGCTTTTTCCTTTTTCTCTTTTTTTGATTGCTTGTATTTTTTTACCTTCCTATTCAGTTACCACTGTCAATGAGTGTTTTTTACAGAAGCGAAGGCCGTTCTTGCCGGGCGACGCCGCCCAAGCCCACCTGTAGGCTTTGGCAACCCCATTTTTTGCTTCTGTATGTACTCCTTGAATAAACACAGGTTACTATTATTAAAAAAACTAGTTTATTTCGAAACACGTCCTAGCTTATAAATGCCGGTACATCACAGGCACGCCTGCGAACACACCACCTGAAAAGCCAGTCACATGCACTGCTACTGATTACGGCGCAACAGGCGAAACTCACTCTCTCGCAAACACATCCACGACGGACACAGTCTGTGGCCCTCTTTTTTTATGTGACACGCCTCTAAAAGTTCGGCATGCCACGGTGTCTCTGCTGCGGTATCTTTACTGCGAAACTGTGAAAATAGAGGGCCACACACTGCGCAATGCTCAGGAAGGTGCGCCCATCGATTACTTATAAGCGACAGCTTATGCTCACAGGCCCGGTCGTTGAAACACAAGCCAGTTTGTCCAATATAGTACTTACCGCGACCACCCTGCCGCGGTGGCTTAGTGGCTAAGGCGTTGCGCTGCTGAACACAAGGACGGGGGTTGGATTCCCCGCCGCGGAGGTCGCTTTCCTGATGGAGGAGGAAAGCAAAAACGCGCGTGTGTTCGTGATTTTGGCGCACGTTTAAGATCCCCAGGTTGTCAAAATTAATCCGGAGCCCTCCACTACGGCGCGTTAAACCTCATAGTCAATCAACTTACCGTTATCAAGCGGCAACTGTTTAACAATAGACACTGCACAGTCCACATAGCGCCTAGTGTGCTTCTTTCCGCAAGCCGCACTCTTTTTTGCATCTCCAACAATGCGTGCCCACACTACATACCCCATGGAATCATTGCCAGTTAAAAAATCAGTCACATCAAGGCAATTTCTTGTGACAAAGGGGTGTTCGATGGTCAGACCACCTAAATGTTTCAGCACGTACGCGCCAACGTGCAGCCCCCAGGATCCTTTGTCGCTCACAATGGACCTAAACAATGCCCATCTTTATGGGTTTTCGCGATAAAAAATATCGACACGATATTTTTAAGAAAACAATAATTTCTACTGAAAAAAGATTTTTACTCTGAAATCCCACAAAGATGGGGTACCCTTTTGGTCTATTGTGATCGAGAAGGGATCCTTGAAACTGCACGTTAGTCAGTGCTTGCTGAAGCATTTAGGAGGTTTGACCATCAAGACCCCTTTGTAACAGGAAATTGGCTTTATTTGATTGATTTGTTGCGTTACATTGGTTCCACAGTGCATCTATTTTTGGTGGATGTGGAAGACTTTTTCTTATTCCATCCCGAAGAATGAATTGTTTGTTTCCGTAAGAAAGTGCATTGAAGAGAACGGAGACCCTAACATTTCAAAATAGCGTTGGAATATGTCTTGACGACTTCATGCCCCTCTGAGGTTTACTTGGGTGATACCGTGGTGTCATTTGACAGCATGCTATATGTTCAAAGCGTGGTACCTGCATTGGGTCTTGTGTGGCGCCGCTACTTGGAAATATTTTGCGTCGGCTGTAGACACACGTCTGGATAGTGCTTTTAAAGACAACAAAGTGCTTAAGCTGTTGAGATATGTAGATGCTTTTTATGTGTTCTTAACGACAATTTTATGTGCAGCTCTCCCGCACGTGCCAGTCCTTTCAACAGTGATTACTCTGTGGTGATTTAGCAAAATGTAAAGTTTTTTGCGCCGCTAATATTGGGGGTGAAAACGTGCTTTGTGCACAGTTTTAAGCCTCGCAAATTACGCGACTACGTTCCTGAGCCATGAAAACTATCCCACAGAAATGCATGGGGAGTAATATTTGACAGTGAATGACACACAATATATTCAGAAACCTGGAAACCTCTCTTAGTGTTTTCATCTTCACGTTGACTTCTTGCTTTATGCCAAATATCACTTTCCTGAAGTCGTGTTGCTAAGTTCCTGAGAGGTCGGGATTTTGAGGGAGAAAGCTGGAAATGTTATGTGTTTTAGGGGTTTTGCCAAGAGTGTTAGACACTTTTAATGAAGCGGGACAAGGCTTGTCGTTTACACACAAGCTTCCTAGCGAAGGGTACTTGCAATTTCTGGATCTTAATCTTTGATTGATTGCATAATTTAATGCGCGTGCGCAACGAAGGCCATGACGCACGCCGTAGTGGAGGGCTCCGGATTAATTTTGACCACCTGATGATCTTTAACGGGCGCCGGAATCTCGAGCACACGGGCATTTTTGCTTTTCGCCTCCATCAGATATGCGGCAGCTGTGGGCGGGAATTGAACCCGCGTGCTCGTGCTCAGCAGCACAACGCCTTAGCCACTGAGCCACCACGGCGGGTGGATCTTAAACCTTCTTTGCTGCACTCTCATATACGCTCGGCTTGTAACCCCCGCTCCCGCAAAAACGTTGCTGCATTTCTATTCGGCACATACAAGGACTAAAGCGGGCAACTGCCCCGCAATGTTTAGAATCTGCCCTCCAGAAGTCTTGCGACCATGCGGCCCTCACCAATTTTTATGAAGAGGCAAAAAAGTTGCGATTATCAGGTTATCTGGATACCATTTTGGTGGCGTCTGCGGAGTCCCTGCCGCAGAAAGTGAAGTGAAGAAAGAAAGGCAAAAACATTTGCGCAACTTGCACTAGTCGTGCAAGGCTGGAGAAACAGATGAGTTAGGGGTCGACCTAGCTTCTCCCCACACTGACAGCGGATCCCAGGGGAGAGGGAGCAGCCACACACAAGCAGTGCTGAGCCGTTTTAGAAGGCACTGTAAAACAATGACCACTAAATTATGTATAGTGTTTTATTAAGTAGCAATCGTCGTCATCCCTTTCATCGTCGTCATCCGATGGAACAGCCACGTAGGGCAAATCCTCTTGCAGCCCGTCCTCGCCCCGGTACACTTCCACTTTTTCTTCAGCTCGTTACGTGGCCGCATCCACGCGTGGATCGTTGAGGTGTGGCTTGACAGATTCGTGGTCGTCGTAATCGACGGGGCGGACACGTGGCGCGCCGGTGGGTGCACCGTGACGACGAAGGAGGCGGGAGACGCTCACCTCTTGTGGCCTAAGCCCACGCAGCCTGGGCGATGCGGTTCACGCGCTCACGAGCACCCAGTATTTTTCTCTTTTTCGTAAAGCCACTGCGCAATGGTTGTGCCCAGCACCTGCCACCAAGGACGCCGGGTGGTCGTCGCAGGGTACTTGCACCCAATTACTCGGAGTTTTCTGTCTCGGCCAGACGGAATTGTGTCCGCCTAAACAGCTCTGCTGTTTAAAAAAATGGCTGGCAATTACGATACTCACTAATGCGATATTTGGGCGCATTTGTGTTAGGTGTTTTGACTGTGCAAAATATGCAGAGGCAAAGAATTTCACACAGACATATTTGTATGGTTAGAGAAAACTTCTAGCTGCGGTGGCTGACGAGAGAGAGAGAAACTTTTATTGCGGAGACTGTGGCTAGGGAAGCGTGGTGGCCACCGGATGAAGGGCGGCGGCGACGATGGCAGTTCGTTCCACCAACGCCAGGGTCGGAGCTACCCAGCGCACTTTCCCATTGCTTGTCACGTGTGATGACAGGGAAGGGATTGGAAGGACAGGCCCACATAGAGTGGGGAAGTGCGACGCCCTGGCCACATGCGGGGCAACGAGGTGAGGCCCATAGGGAGGGGTGGATGTGATGGAGCACCGCCCTTCAGGGAAAGGAGTTACCTTCCAGAAGCCGCCAGGTGGCCCTTGCTTGGTGCGCCCTTGAGCTGGGGATGCGCGGGGGGGGGGGTAATTTCGGCATGCGAGGCGGTAATGCGTGAGTATGTCATGATACGTAATTAGGCGGCCTGTGGCTGGTCGGGCCCCGTGGTAAGGAAGGAGGCTGGCTCCAACTCGGATTGTGAATCTGGTTGCCTCGCTCGTTGTTCAGCACTCACTCGGGGTTCTGGCGTCGGTGGTGCGGAGCCTCCGGTCTGGCAGCTCGTTTAGCAGCAGCGGCAGATGACGCAGTTCCACTAGTTGCGTCGCGCATTGCTCGGTAAGAACTGGCTGAGCGCGCATGTGCACGTTCCACAACAGCCGCTGCAGATGCACACGACCGGTTGCCTCACTCGCAATTCAGCACCGGTGGCTGCAGTGCGCTGAGGCAGCACTCACTCGTGGGTACTCCGAACGGCTGCTATGGTAAGCCTCTGCGGCGGTGGCGCGAAGTGCATCTCAAGAATGGAGGGGGGGGGGGCGCTGCGGTCGCCGGAGCGTTCGAACGTGCTTCACATCGGCTCCGTGGATAATGCTGATTTGCGGCGGACCAACTCATCCCACCCGGCCCAAATTAATGCGTGAGTGTTCCATTTGATCTCCGGAGCACGTAGATACCAAATTTGGGACATTTCGCCCACTTTTGGAGGAATTACGAGTGTTTTTGCCCGCCAGGCGAAGCCCGCCTGGTTAAGCCTAACGTCGCCTTAGGCCACGGCGGCCACGTGTACGGTCGCCGCCGCTACCGGGGTGGCCTTGAGCGTCGCCCCGGCGAGCTCCGCGGATTTTCGCGGCGCTATGGAGAGCGAGAGAGAAGAATTCCAAGAGATGGACACTACTGCTGCTATGACGGACCCGACTCGCAAGAGGCACCGCAACCAGACCAGTCGCGACGAAGCCGACGACTCAGCGAGGAAGACGGTCGCCATTGCCGCCTCGGCTTCTCGCCGCGCCGCCATCGAAGGTGCCGCCGACATCGACGACGACGATTTAGTCGACGCCGCTGCCGTGCCGCTCGCCGACGAGGAGGACGACGAAGAAGACCCAACGAGTTTGTGCGCCGGTTGGATTCAAGTAGTCTCTCGACGCGCGAAGAAGAAGCAAAGTGCCTCGGTAACCCCACCGCAGCAGGGCTCCCCGCAATCAGGTAAGCCGAGCGCTTCTAACTCGGCTACGAACGCTAGGAGCAAGCCAGGTGCTAACGGAGGGCAGCGAGCAGCTAGAGCACAGTTTGCCGCCAAAGTCAACGCCAACATGGCGAAGACGGCACGCATGCCGAGCTTTGCGAATCAGGACGAGATCCGCGTGGTGATCAGGCCACGTGGCGGGCTAGTGATAGCCAGAACCCCAATGTCCGCGTTGCGGGGAGCCATTTTCGCCGCGGCTAACGTGGGCGAAGAGGAAGCGGAGCTAGATTCGGTATTGCCGAACGCCGCTCAGAACATTGTCGTCGTCAGCACGCCTTGCGAAAAGAGCGCCGGAAAATACGGAATGATCCGAGCGATCACGATGGGGGAAGAGACGTACGAGTCCTACGCGTACTGGGCCACCCCCGAAAATACGTTCCACGGAGTTATAAGCGGAGTAGGCCACGAGGAGTCGGACAAAGACATCCGACGCCGAATAGTCAACATCCACAACCCGACGGCAATGGCCGCGCACCGCTTAGGCAGCTCTACCTCGGTGGTGATATTGTTTGAGGGACAGAAGGTGCCGCATTACATCAAATACGGCGGCTTCATAACTAAGTGTACCCTGTACCGCCAGCACAGAGAAGTGTGCAAGATATGCGGACAAGTGGGACATAGGAAGGACGTGTGTCCTACGCCCAGTGCCCGGGTGTGTTTCGCCTGCGGCAGGAATAATCCGGGTGAAGACCACGCAGAATACTGCCGGCCGAAGTGTAGGCTTTGCGGCGGCTCGCACGTAACCGGTGCGGGCAGTTGCAAGAACAAATTCAAGACGCCGATTCAAATCAAGAAACGGCAGTGGGCTCGGCAAATGGACGGCGAACGAGCGACGAGCAAAATGGCGCCCGCGCCCTTGCAACCGACCCTAAAGGTCAGACTCTCCAGAAGGGACGAGTTCCCGGAACTGGAGACGCGCCGCGGGGACGGGAGCAACGCGGCGGCGCGGGATTGGCGAAAAGCGACATCATGCGCAGGAGGCCCCACGTGGGCCGACGTCACTACAGGAGGAGCGTCGGCGACGCAACGACAGCGCCCCACGTCGCGGCGGCGGCAACCACAGGGAGAGGCGAAGGAAAACCCTGGCGGCGCTGCGGCCGCGACGGAAAAGGCGGGAAAGACGCAGAGAGAGAGATCCGCATCGAGGAGGAGAGGCGCCAGCCGCTCCGACTCGACACCGCGCCGGAAGTGCAACTCGAGCGGCGGCGGCGGCGGCATCAAAGGCAGCGGCTGCGGAAAAGACTGTAAAATGGAGATAGAGGAACTAAAGAAAGCCATAAGGGAGATGCAACTGACGATTGCTCAACAACGCAATACCATAGCGCAGCTCAAGTCCGGCAAGGCATCGGGCTCTACGACCGCTACGTCAACGCAACAACACGCAACCGGCTTCATGGGGATTACGAAACGGACCCTAACCGACGCGGCGACGTTAACAACTATACCCAGGGCCTTCCTATTCACCGCTACGACCACGCCACCCAGGTGTAGCGAAGAGAAAGTCGCGGTTGAGAAGATGGCAGAAGAACACGCAGATGAAGAGGTGCTAAGCGCTAGCGACAGCGGTAGCGACGCAGAAGAGGAGGAGAACGCCATTGCCGAAACGCCCAGATTGTCGGCGACAATGACCAAGAACACTGAAATCACGGCCACGAAACAGCCCCTCGGCTATAAAGGCTTGAACAACCGTATCCGACAGCTGAACAACATCACGAGCCATTGGGGCAAGAATTTCGAGAGCCTAGAGCAAAGACTATTGAACAAGATCACCCATACCATGCAACAACAGCAACAGCAGATGCAGCAGCAAATGCAGCAGTTCCAACAACAAATACAACAGCAGCAACAACAGATGCAACAGCAGATTGAACAACAACTAAATCCCGAGAGGTTGCAGACACTCATCGAGACAGTCATGCAACGTTACTGCAACGTAACCGCCACACCACCATCATCGCCATAATGGGGGGACAAAGACTCGAAGAAGGAATGCTACGCATCTGGCACTGAACGCCAACGGCTTTCGGTGCCGGAAAGCGGTGCTACAACACCTACGCTCGCTGGATCACAAGGAACTACCTGACGTGATAGCGGTGCAAGAGACGCACGTGGAGGAATCCAAGACGATGACTCTGCCCGGCTATCGTGCACACGCCAGCCCGCCGAGCACCCGCACCTGCGGGAAGGGAGCGGCGCAAGGCGTGTGCACCTTCGTCCGCAAAGGCATGGCGTGTGTAAAGCACGACAGATTCCTGGGAACCCGGGACACGGCGATCGAGCTCTGCGTCACCGAGCTGGCCATTACCGGCCGGAGAAGCAGAGGTCGAGGCAAGAACGGCAAGAAAAGCAGAAGACGTCCACGACCATCCTTGTCGCAAACGTCTACAGCAATCCACAACACAGGAAGCAGAAATTCAAGACGCTGCTGCATAAAGTCAGGGACGCGACCCACCAAGCAAGCAGGGACGCAAGGGGAGATGGAGACGCGGCAGTCATAATCTGCGGCGACTTCAACGCGCAACACATGGAGCTGGGTTACACGCTCACGACGGCCAAGGGGAGAAGCCTCCTGGACGACGCGAGTGATGCGAACTTCACGTTGCTGACAAACTCGGCGCACCCATCACGCATCGGGACATCGACTGCCAGAGACACCAACCCGGATCTCGCCTTTGCACTCCTGCCCGACGGCGGGACGGCGCGATGGCGGAATACGGGCTACAATCTTGGCAGCGATCACTACATCATCGAAGTAACGATACCGCTGGCTCACTCCCGAGAAGAAGAAGGCGGCTACGGCACAAACGTGAAACATCGGCTGACCGACTGGAACAAATTCAGGAACGCGGATTTGGGAGAAGTCGGCGACATCACGAGGTGGACCGCCGACAAGGTGACCGCAACGGAGGCCGCTACGGAAGAGATCGAAGCGCCCAAAGACATGGAACGAATGGATCCTCGACTGGCCCATCTCTTAGAGGCCAGAAGATCGCTACAACGCCGCTAGAAGAAACAGCGCCGCAACCGCACGCTGCGCAAGCGGGTGGCGGCTCTCGGTCGCGAGATCGAGAAGTACAGCCGTCAACTGTGCGCGCAGCAGTGGTTCGCGCTGTGCAGCGAAGCAGACGGACAGCTACACCGCGGCGGCACGTGGAAGCTGATGCGTCAACTAATGGACGAAACCAAGAGCAAGGAATTTCAACGCAGCCGCATGGCATAGATAGTTCACACAACTGCCAGACAGCTGGGAGAGGACGAAATGCACAAGCGTCTCAACGATCGCTACCTACCCTCAACACCGCACGAAGACCATCCGGACTACGCTGGCCCGCCGAACCTCGCCCTCGACCGAGACATCGAGGAGTGGGAAGTCAGGCAGGCCACGCAGTCCCTGAACTGTCGATCGGCCGCTGGCCCCGACAGGGCGACCAACAAGGCGCTGCGTAACGACGCGGCCATCTCGTCGCTGACCCGGTATTATAACGAGTGCTGGCGAAGCGGAAACCTACCGAAGCAATGGAAGACGGCAAAGACCATCCTGCTGCCAAAACCCAACAAGCCACCGGGCATCGAAAGGCTGCGTCCCATCTCGCTCACGTCCTGCGTGGGAAAGGTGCTGGAACATGTCCTCAACACCAGATGGCAGGGTTTCCTGGAGCAATAAAGGCTATACCCGGACGCCATGCTGGGCTTCCGCGCGAAGCTCGGCACCCAGGACGCGATGCTGTTACTGCAGAGAGCGATCTTGGACCCCCCGGGTGGAGTTCCGAAGAAAGACAACCGCTCGATCCTAGGCCTGGACCTGCAGAGCGCATTCGACAAAGTGCGTCATTCTGCCATCCTGGCCCAGGTGTCGCGCCTCGGCCTCGGACGAAGATCGTACGAGTACATCAGGTCCTTCCTGTCCCGACGCACGGTGAGGCTGGAAGTCGGCGGAGTCAAGTTGGAGGAGCGGGAGCTGGGCAGCGTGGGCACCCCACAAGGCTCGGTGATCTCGCCACTCCTCTTTAACATCGTCATGATCGAGGTGGCGCGAAGACTGGAACAGCTCGGACCGATCATCAAATACCGCATTTACGCGGACGGCATCACCATCTGGGCGACGGGCGGCAGCGACGGAGACGTCGAGGCCGGTCTGCAAGCCGCGGTGGACGCCGTGGAGTCCGCGCTCGAGGATACGGGCCTCCGGTGTTCGCCGCAGAAATCGCAGCTCCTGATCCTGCCCCCGCCAAGCCGGTGCAGGAAGAAAGCCGCCGCGGAGGCGGAACGCAACATCGTGGTCCGTACCAGCGACGGGGCGCCGATCCCGCACGTTCCTGGCTTCAGGGTCCTGGGGATGTTCGTGGACTCGACCCAGACCAACGGTACGGCTGTCAAACACATCGTCACGAAGATGGGCATCGCCACGCGCCTGGTGAAGCGGGTGTCCTCCCGCTCGCGAGGCATGAAGGAGGCGAGCCTGCTACGCTTGCTGCAGGCCTTCGTGGTCAGCCACGCGGCGTACGCGGGGGCCTTACATCGTTGGACCGAAGCGGAGAAGCAGCGCATCGACGCCGCCATACGCAAAGCCTACGCGGGGGCCCTCGGGCTCCTGCACGGTACGAAGACGACGGCCTTGCTGTCTCTGGGGGTGCACAAACACCCTCACGGAGATAAGCGAGGCACAACGAACGTCGCAGCTGGCACGACTCGGCTGCACCCCGGTGGGCCGGCGCATCCTGGCGAGAGCCGGCCTACTGCCCCCAGACTCGGGAGCGGGGACCGGTGCAACGATACGACAAGGGGCCGGAAACGGCTCGACGACGGACGAACTCGTTCCCCTCCGGGACGACATCGTCAGACGACTGGTGGTCTACCCGCTCCCCAAGAACACGGACCCGGAGCGGGACGGCGGAAGAAGGGCGGCGCGAGCGCTCGCGCTGGCCAAACAACACCGAGAGGACGACAGCGCGGTCTACGTAGACGCGGCCAGGTGCAGAAGCAGACCGGGCACGTTCGTGACAGTGGCTGTTCGGGCATCCACGGGAGAACTACTAACGGCGAGCAGCGTGCGCGCCCAGACGGCGGGCCAGGCGGAGGAGATGGCGATCGCCCTGGCCATGGACCTACCGGGCACGCGCACGGTGCTGAGCGACTCCAAATCGGCCGTCCGCAACTTCGCAAGCGGAGTGGTCTGGAACGGCACTGCGAAGCTCGCAGAGTCCCAAGGGGCTTCGAGGGCGCTCGAGCAGCAAGCCAAGAAGAACGTCGTGATCAAGTGGTTCCCGGCCCACGCGGGCCGAGACCTGGCACCCGACACCAGCAATCGCAACGAGGAGGCGGACGCTGCGGCTCGTGATCTCGCCACGTGCCGGCCGCGGCCGTCCGTCCGCCACACCTCGAAGACGGCGACGAAACGACCGACGAAGAAGATGAAGTGGAGCCCTTGTCCGGCTACGGCGGAGTGCTTCGCTGGCATCGAGAACAACGGAGGACCTACCCGCCGCCGCACCGGGAACTGTCTCGGGCGGAGGCGACGAGGTTCCGACAACTGCAAGCGGCGACCGTTCTGACGCCGGCTCTCGCGCGACATATGTGTCCTGGCTATTACGAAAGCGACCTGTGCAGTGCGTGTGAGCGAGAACCCGCGACTCTGAGACACCTGATGTGGGGGTGTGAAAGTGCTGTGCGCGATGGGGGGACTTTAGTGCCGTGCCCGACGGACACGTATCCGCCCGAAGTGCGCCTGTGTGAACTCTACCGAGCTCCAACATCAATGACGGGCCATCCAGCGGCTCGAGGCGGCCCTGGCCAAGCAAAGGCGAAAGGGAGCCCCGCGTCTGCCGGTCCCTCCCGACAACGGGAGCCGATCGGACCGACCGGGGACCTTGAGTAGTCCGAGCGACGGCCGGGCACAAAGCCTCGGGGTCTAAGCCCGAAGTCTTAGGACTGAATAACCTAGACTTATAGACAGGGGGACGAGGCCGAGCCCTGCGTGGCCGGACCCAGTCTTTTGCATGCCGGATGTGATCAATAAAGTCTTTTCTCTCTCTCGAGAATGGACCGCGAACTGCGTCTTAAACGAACACACATCATCGTCACGCGCACGCCCCCTCACGTTTTTTCTAAGCGTCTCGCAGTCGAGCGTCTCGTGCGGGCACAGCATACTGCCCACCCATCTCCCCACATTATCAGAGAAACGTCTCGCGCCGCCACGGCGAACCGCTCTCCCATCCCAATTTCTCGACACATCTTTACCTGCTTTCTTTCACGCTTCGGACTTGCCATCGAACGACAGTAAAGCCCCCCCGCCCACGAACGGGCGCCAAAGGGCTGCGTCCTAAAAAGCGTCACAAGGCCCGAAGTGATACTGTACATCCACAAGGTGGCACATAACCTTAAGAAGGTGGTGAGCGGGCCCAAGGTTCCTGTTGTTTTTTCAGCGTCACGAAAGTTGTATGCTTGCATTCCTGGAGATGCATAAAAGAGTGCGGCTTGCGAAAAGCGCACCAGAAGCTATGTAGATTGTGCGGTATCTGTTGCTTCAAAGTTGCCACTCGATTGCGGCAAGTCCTATATTGGATAAACCGGCCGGTGTGTCAAGGCCCAGGGTCGTGAGCATGAGCTATCGCTCACAAGTGGCCGACGTGCGTACCTTGCCGCACATTACGCAGTATAGGTGTGCGCCTTTATTTTCTGATTTGAAGCTGCTGGAGCGCCGCAGAGATATCACGGCAGGCGAACTTTTGGAGGCGTATAACATAAAAACAATGGCTGTCACCGAGCTCAGCTAACCTTGGATATGCAAAACAAAAGCTTGGCTTGGTCTGGTTGAGTCTTGGTTTCACTTGGTTAACCTTTGTTGCAGCTGTGTTGCCGATCACGGCTCCAAGCCCTTGGGTCCCGTGCAACGCTCACAGAAGGAGCCCGGCTCGTTTTCATTTAAGTCGAGCGCACCGTTCCTCTTCACCGGGCGCGAGACGAATCACGTAGCCCGAGACTACCCAGCAGAGCATGCGTATGAGGCGGCGGGGTTGGTCGGCTGCCCATCAGCTAAGCGCCCGAATCCGCAGTGGCCACGGCAGCTAGTTGAGCAGAACGACTGAAAATGGGGCCTTTTGCGCGGCGCCGAAACCCCTGCGACAGTTGTGTGTCACAGGGGTTGTGTCTGCTGTCAAAAGGTGAACTTGCGTACCCGCGGCGAAACCGGTGGACGAAAGTAGCAAGTCTTCGCTCTAAAAAGGGGTGCAAAAATTGTGTCAGTCACTCTTCGATGTGTTTGCGGGAAAGTGAGGTTCGCCTGTTGCGCCGTAATCAGTAGCAAAGCATGTGGCTTGATTTTCAGGCGGTGTGTGAGCCGGCGCGCCTGTGATGTACCGGCATTTATGAGCTAAGAGGTGTTTCGAAACAAACCAGTTGGTGGTGAGTGCTCGTCCAGTCTACTTGTGTTTCCGTGTCCACGTCCTTTGCGCTTTTTTACTGCGAAGGAGTATATGGCTAACAACCCCCTTTCCCCCCCCCCGTTTTCATTCCGGTGAAGCCGCTTTACTCTGCGCCGCTCCTCGCAACCGCTCGCCCCCTATCGCAACTGTTATTCCCCTCGGCAGCAGCCATGCCTGTTTCACAAGTAGCGCAATCGGCAATGGGCTGATAACGGCGCCATTGTCACATGATTTCGCAGAATTACACAGAAGCGGGAATGGGCGTAAAAGCGACCGAAAGCCGCCGCCGCTGTTGCCGCCTCAAGTTACACCTCGCATAGTAGGCACAAATACCTCCCGGTTGAAAAGCCGGTTGCCCAGAACGCCGACGTCAGCCCATAATCCTACTTCAGCTTGAAAGGCTTTCCGAGCGACATGCTCGCCGGTGTCTCTTACGCCTAAGTATGCGCCCGTCACCGGTTGCCAGTCTATGCGTGCATGAGTGGGCGGTGCAAGGAGGTGGGGCGTACACGCACAGCTGCGCTTCAAGTCACTTCCGATGATATGCCCATTGTGTTGGTGGGAGATTTGAACGTGGAGGACTGTTCAATGCACCCTGACAACTGTGCTCTGTAATCGAGCGGTTTGGGTCTGGGTTGGTGTGTTACCGATATAGTAACATGCCTACGACGGGTGAGGGAAAGGACACGAAGGAAAGAAACCTATAAACTATAACCTATAACCTACCAACCTGCGTAGGCTGGTTCCCACAAAGGCTGGATTTCGTGCTGTCGAAAAAGCGGAACGTTTCCTTCTACCAGCAAGGGTCCTTGACTGCTGAGAGAAGATTAGGTCCTTTACGAATGAAGCCTTCTTTGCACGTCGCCGCCTGGACCATCAATGTGACGTAGTCTTCCCAAGCATGCAGCTACACGCCAACTACAAGGCAAGTGTGCAGTCGCGTCAAAGCGAGTTCTCACGAACAAACAAGTTGGAATCAATGATGGCTCGTCAGAATAGCAACACTCGCCATGGAAGTGCGAATGCCACGGTCCATAATCCTTCCAGTGGCAGCCTGAACCGTGCGGAACTGAACGTCTTGCCCATGGGCCTAAACTTTAATGTTGGCCCCACATCAAATGTTAAGAAAGTGTTTTGTGCTGTGCAAAGGGCTGTCAGCCGTGTGGAACCCACCCGCCATGACGAAGCCCGCACCCGGGCAATAGGTGTTCTTTTCAAACTACGCCCCCGTGCTCGGGAATCTCCGCTTACGTCAGATCAACGCAGAGCCATAAAGAGCCTCCGCGACAATACGAACATCACTTTGCTACCTGCAGATAAATGCAACGCGACTGTCATTATAAACAGAAGCGACTACGACGAAAAAATTAGCAGTGGCTTAGCGCGGCTATGCCAGGATATACGTAGCGTGAGCTAAGGTTCAGTTGGTTCTCCTTAGGTTTCCTGGTTGTCTAGGATTAGCTGGTTATCGTGCTAACTGTTCCTAAAACGATTTCCAAACCAATCCAATCCCATCCAATTTAATACAGTCCAGTCCAGTCCAGTCCGGTCCGGTCCGGTCCGGTCCGGTCCGGTCCGGTCCGGTCCGGTCCGGTCCGGTCCTGTCCGGTCCGGTAAGGTCCGGTCCAATCCAGTCCAGTCCAGTCCAGTCCAGTCCAGTCCAGTCACTGCTCCTCGCGGGTGGCTCCTCCCGCAGCACGGCTCTCCAGCAGCCACGCGAAACGGCTATCAAGCGGCTCCGGCGCAGCGTCAGACTTGGCTACTGCGCAACGGAGGCGCGCAGCTAGGAACTCGCCGGAAGCAGTGCGTCTGCCGCGGCTATGACGTCACTCCTCTGGAATGCGCAGACTGGAGAATGGGGCGACTCAATTCTCTACACACCCGTACTCCAATTGTATTGGATTTCAATCCAACGCAAGCCAATTAATCCAATCCAATCCAAATCCAATCCAATCCAAGCTAAGCCAAGCCAAGGCAAGCCAATTCAAGCCAATCTAATCCAATCCGATCCGATCCAAACCAATCGAACGCTCCTCGCGCTTGCGCAGAAAGGCCCATCACGGCCCACGCGAAACTGCTCAAACTCCGCCAGTGTACCTTACGCTACAAAAGTGCAAGCGCTGCTTTCTGACGGAGACACGTATACTTGCCTTGACGGAGACTCGACGTCAACACTACAGAGTGTTTTTCAGATGCTGCTTGCTGAAGTCTTTCGGGTCCACCCAGCCCAAGATAAGCCACTTTACTACAAGCTCTTATACCACAACGGATCAGCCCCGGCACCTTACGGCGTTCGCAAAATTCACAAGCCCGGTACTCCGTTACGACAACATCGTGGATTTCACCCCGTCCCCCCTCTGCAGGCTTTATGTCTACTTGTATCGTTTGATGTCTCCTCTGGTCGGACAGAGTCACACGCACGTAAAGAATTCAAGCCATTTAAAAAAAAGATAAGGACCTCTCGCTGGACGATGGTGAAATCCTGGTGCCGTTCAATCTGGTGTCCCTCTTTACCAGTGCGCCAATTAATTTGGCTGTACGAATATGCAAAGATGCACTGAATTATAACCCCACCCTCACGGAAAGAACGACCATCGACGTGCCGGACCTTGTGACCTTTTATTCTTTTTATTGAGCATGTACTTCAGCGGGTTTTCTACAAACCAGTTCACACGGTACAGCCATGGGGGCTGCAATTTCGTAATAGCCGCCAATTTGACAATGGTGTCAGTAGAACGGCGTGCGCTTTCGTCCAATTTACTCCAGCCCGGAAGATTTTCTTCTGCTGCGTTGATCACTGCTTTTGCGTAACTGAAAAAGATTTGGACTCGTTTGCGCATCCTTTAAACTGCATTGAATTATGCATTCAGTTTACATTGGAAAAAGAAAACAACGGGGAGTGGCCCTTCCTGGATGTTCTAATCAAACGGGATGGTACTAAACTATCTTTTGCTGTGTTGGAAAAAGCACGCACATGGGGCGATACTTGAACTTCAAGTCGGTGCACCCTGCAGCGCACAAGAGGTCCATGGTTTCAACTGAAACGTGGTTTATTGGACCACGAAAGAGCAGTTAGACCTGCGGAAAAGCCGATTGGATTGGATTGGAAAAACTTCTTTGGGGCATGCGAATAAAGTCCTATTGCTAGGTCTTCATGACTTGCCACGTGTCGGTGCCGGAGTCGTCACCGCAGATGTAGCCAACCCGGCTAGGGGTCCTCCGCTTCCCTTCACCGGGTCGCCGGGGTCCTGACCAGCGCCACGATGACTCGCTGGACAACCTGGAGGCGGAGAGTTTGGTCTTCAGTCCGCGGTTCTTCGTGCCAAGCAAGCTATGTCCGGCGCAACACTCGATCGACCCGTGCGCCAAGCGCTGCTTCCTTCTCGTCGTCGGGCGTGTACCAAGCCGAATATCCCCAACGGGGAATGGACCTCTTTCCAGTAGCGCTCTGAGCATGCGCTGCCCTCGCTCCCAGCGACCGACCCGCCATTCTTGGGGGGCAAAATGTAAACAAAACGACGCCATATTGGATTAGCTGTGGTGAACGGCGAGCCAGCTAAGTGGTGCTCCGTCTTCTGCGCCCTGAAAACGGCCGACAGATGGGCACTACGGCTGCCATCGGAAAATTTCTCTTCCACCAAAACCATTCGTGGCACCTAAGACGGCTTCCTGAACTGCGCAGGGCAGGCGGAAGAAAAGGGGACGTGTTCTTCTATAATCCCCCAAGTGTGGTTCGGGTGGCCGCCGCAAGAGGGATACGCTACTGGAAAAAGGTCCATTGTCCTTGCATGAACGACTGTGACAATTACTTGAATCGCGTCCATATTCAACGTTACAATATTCGCCCCCGGTGGAAAACGAGCCATCCTGGCGACTCAAGGTGATGTCTTCTTTATTACAACGTTCCCGCACTATCTGTTCCACGGCTGCTGACCCCTCGGCTGACGTCGAACGTGTACGTCGCGACCTGTCTGCAAGCAGTTAGCCGGATTCCTTCGTGCCTTCGGTGGAACCCAAGTTGGATCGCGCCTCTGTAGCCTCGCAAAAATGCTGAAAAAGATGCACCATACCGCATGTGCCGGGAGTGAGTGACACTTCGGCCCGAAGCCTGCGCACGTATGACGTGCACGTTGTCCATGTTCCTACCAGGAAGCTAAAGGACGCTCTTGTGACAGTGAAAGATAAATAACCAAAATAACGATTTCCCGGTGTTGTGTATGAAGTGGAATGCGCGAACTGTGACATAGTATACTTAGGGGAATCGGTAAATTTATAAAGGCGGTTAAAAGAGCATTGTAATGGCGTAGAAAAAGAAAAGTGTCCGGTAATGCCCTCGCTGAACATTCACAATCGTCTAACCATGAGATAGACTGAGGTAAGGCGCGTGTTGTCGCCACCGACAAGGACTTCGCCTCTAGATATCTTGAATACATAATGATACAGACGAACAAAAGCACTCTGAACCCGCCCCCCCCCCCCGCCTTCTTCCTCCTCCTAGGCAAGGTATTTGGATCACCTGCTTCAGCCTTCTTAAACGCGTAGCTTTCTTTGTCTGCTTTCAGTGTGAGCAAGGCTCCCGTTCGGGGGGCCGAAACGTCATTGTTTTATTTTCTCTTATGGTCGGCGTCTTCTTTATTATGTCTTTTATTTACATTTATTTCGATTATAACAGCGATTACAAGAGACATTTTGAATTGAAGGGACATCAACAGCACTCCCTCACCAGATAAATGTTCTGGCCATCCTTGTGTAGTAGTTGGCCACCACCTCCAATGACTAAGCAACTGAGCTCTCCGTCCTCCGCAGTCCCCAGCAGCTGTAGAGCACCTGTCCGAGACGGCGGTCAGAACAGTGATACAGCAAAGGGTGCTAATAATCTCTGGGTCCGGACAGGCCGCCTTTGGAAATTGACCTTGGCAACGTTCAACGCATGCACTCTCTCTAACGAGGGAAGCTTAGCTGTACTATTAGAGGAGTTCTGGAACATTCAGGGTTAAGCGAAGTTAGAAGGACAAGAGAATGCTGCATGGTGCTCACTGGTGGGTATATTCTATTGAAGAGCGGACCCCAAGGGAAAAAAGAAAACTGGGTGTGATTTTTAATCCACGGAGAAATAGCAGGAAACGTGCAGGAGCTTTTCAGAATTAGCGAGAGAGTCACGGCTGTGGCGATCAAGCTGAACAAGTGATTCAGGTACAGGCTATGCGCCAACAATCAGCTATGACGACGTAGCCGCAGACAGCTTCAGTGAGGACGTCAACGCAGCAATGAAGAAGGCAACAACACAGTTCACCATTGGGATGGGATACCTTAACGCAAGGTCGGTAAGGCTTTCTCACAGACCGGTACATGCAAGTGCGGTTGGGGAGTGTGCTCAGCCAAAAACGAAGCGTCTTGAGGGCGGTTCCCCAGGGTAGTGTTTTGTCCCCTATTCTTTTCAATGTGGCTATGGCTGGGCTACCTGCAGCACTAAAAGAAGTTCCACAACGAGCTCAAGTATCCGTGTACGCTGACGATGTTTCCATCTGGTTGTCCGGATATCAACATAAGCGACTTGCAGCGATGGCTCAACGGAGTGTTCACACCATGCAGAAATATTTGTCCTCCGTCGGACTCACACTCTCGGCTGAGACGTCCCGTTTTTTTCTTTTTCCTGGGAACCGGCGACGGTCCACCGGTGTTAATTTAACATTGGGCAGCCTGTGTATCCGTCAAGCCACTCACGTGCGGTTCCTTGGTGTCACCCTGGACTGCAGACTGCATTGGCGACGGGCCGTCGACATGACTGTTTCGGCTCTGCTTCCCGTGTGAATATTTTGAGGAGGATTGCTGGAGCTAAGTGGGGCAATCACCCGGCGGCCATGATTAAGTTTCATTCAGCACTGATTCTGAGTCACATTCTTTACCACTTGCCTCTGATCTCCCCTTCAGAATCCCAGTATGAGCGCCTCGATGCCTTGCATAGGAGAGGGCTGAGGATAGCAATTGGAGTTCCTCAGGGAGCGGCAAACGAGCAGGTCATACGGGAGAGCCAGTCTGCTACACTCCGCTTGATGGCGTCACAGAGGTTACTTACGCAGGTAATGCGTCTAGAGGAAACCAGTGCTGGAAGAGCAATAATAAGGCAGCTTCGAACAAGGACGGCCCCTCATGCGCACACTGCTCTAAACACTCTGAGAAAATTGTGCCATCAGTGGCCCGGGAAACTTCCCATCTCAATGCCAACATGGTCTTACGAGAGCCTTCAGTGTCAGCTACATGTTCCTCACGTAAGCGTCAAGCGAAACAGACCAGTGGAAGCAGCCATATTTTTTGTTCTTGAACATTTGGAGATCTCTTATGCCAATCACCTTCAAATTTTTACGGGTTGCTCAGTCGATCCACAAAGAGGGGTTAGTGCAGCGGCGTATGTCATTCCTGGTGCCCAGGTTTCCTGGGCAGCACGCCTGGATCATGTGGTGTCCTCCACCGAATCCGAGTGCATTGCCATCGCGGCTGCTTTGAGAAAACTTGTCATATAAGCCGCAGGAAGTTGTACTTCTGACTTGCTCAAAAGCAGAACTTCAACTTTTGCAGCGTGGGATCCCCACGAAAACGAGTGTCAGCGTTCCTTACGGCTTGCGCAAGAACTCAGCAGCAAGGGTTGTAATGTGCGGTTTCAGTGGATTCCATCCCATGTTGGCGTCAAGGGCAATGAGCCCACTGATCGGAATGCACGAGTGCGCTGCAATTTTCACCGACTGTTAAAGTTTCCCTCAATCACTGGAACGACTTCAGGCGAGCAGTGGCCGAACATTTCAAGTCCTTGCGAAATCCCTATCACCAGCCTTGCGTACCAAAGGGACTTACAAGATCGAAGGCAACATTGCTGTACCGCATCCGAACGGGATCAGCGAAGACCACAGCATGGCTATTCAAGCTGGGCCTCGTGCGATCGCCTCAGTGTTCGTCATGTGCAGTAACAGGGGATGTACATCCCTACGTAATGTGTTGCCCAGAGCATGATGTCGAGCGGACTGCAATGCTCTCAACAATTCGGAAGCTGGCAGCTCCACGCAGCACTCTAGACTACATCGTCTTTCCAAGGGGACATTGGATGCTGCGCAGAGACGTGTCGCGCCTTCTCCTAAGCTTCCTTCAGGAGACGGAACTGGCGAAATTGTGGTGAAAAGACACTACCATTGGCTAATTAGGAGGAGCTTTGGCGGAGCAATTGCCGGCATATCTAGACAGGCTAACCCCGCCTGATCCCACACAACAACCACCACCACCACCAAGCAAATGGGACAAAAGTCAGTGGGAAACTTCGGAATACACAATGGCAACACTCGAGGAGGTAAACTGGTAACACTCGTGGAGAGAAATAACCTGAAGTTGATTATCACATTCCTCTACAAACAAAAGAATAAAAAATGGACATGTAAAAGTTCCGATGGTACAACCAAAAACTAAATTGACATAATTTTAGGGGACAACACAGGTATTGTACAAGGCGTAGAGGTGCTAAGTAAGATCCGGAGCAGCGATCACAGGATGGTTATATGTAAGCTAAGGCTGAATCTCAGAAGTGAAAAAAAGGAAACTCGTGAAAACTAAGAACCCCGTGTGGAGTCAGTCAGAGCCAGGACGCAGGAGTTTAAAATAACTCTTCAAAACAAATTCTCCCTTTTGAACGAGCAGAACGAGGTCAGTGTAGGCAGGCTAAATGACAAAGTAACATCGGCACTCAGTGAATCAGCAGCAGCTGTGGGAGAGACAGCATTTGGGGAAAAAACTGGAAAACTAGCTATGAAAACGAAGGGATTTATTGCCAAACGTAAGACCATGAAAGTGTCAAGTACAGCGGATGGGATTGAAGTAGCCGAGCTGTCGAGACTGATTAACACTAGTAAAACAAACGACACTTGTGCATACAACATGGCAGTGATTGAGGCAACGCTGCATAAAGGGGGAAGCTTGAAAGCAACTAAGAGAAAGCTGGCCATCGGCAAAGGATGTACGCTCTGAGAGAAGAACAGGGGAAAATTACGGACAACTTTGACGAGATAATCAACGCAGCAGAACGACTCTAACCGAGCTGTATGCGAGCGGCGTTAGACCAGGGGAAACTACGGAGAGTACAAGCTCAATTTGCGGTGTCCCACGAGTAACTAAAGAGGAAGTTGGAAAGGCTCTCAAAGGCATGGGAATAGGAAAACCTGCAGGTGGCGACGGCATAACCGTGGGCCCTTCGACGGAGGGAGCAGATATTGTACTGGAAACGCTTGCTATACTATATTCGGAATGCTTGGAAACAAAAAAATGCCTATATCCTTGAAAAACGCTAACATTATTCTGATTCATAAGACGGGAGATGCCAAGGACCTGAATAATTACTGACCCATCAGTTGTTTACAAGCTGTTTACCAAACGTATTGTTAGCCGCAGAGGTGACAGCCTGCCTTCGCAAAAATCCAGAGAACAGGCTGGGTTTAGGAAACGGTGCCCAAGCATTGATCACATCCATGTCGTCAATCAAGTGATAAGAAAATCCGCAGAGTAAACTAAACCCGTTTTCATGGCGTTTATATATTACAAGAAAGCGTTTGATTGCATACTTACCGCAACCATTTTAGATGCACTAAAAGACCAGGGAATAGAGGAAACCTACATAAGGCTTCTAGAAGACACCTACAAAAAACGCACGGGCAGGATAACCCTCCACAAACAAATCGATAAATTTCCTATCCGAAATTAGGTAAGACAGGGAGATACCACCTCTCTAAAACTATTCACAGCATGTCCGGAGGGGGTATTTAGTATGCTTGACTCGGTAAACATACGATTAAGGATAAACGGGGAATACATTGAGAGGAAAAAACGCGAATGTGAAACTGCCAAGGCCATGCGAGTTGACAAAAATGACATTCGTCGCTATTGGGTGCAAGTGCCCTGCATAACTGTTCTCCTTTCCCACAAGATCAAGCAAGGCGAAGTAGATCAGATGATTCAAATTTATAGCGCGGTCTTACCACAGTTGCTACAGTGACTTGCAGCGGCGGCCAGCAAGTGACCCAAATGGCGTTGCGAACTGGTACGTGTCTCCACCCTTGCTGTGTAGGAGCGTGATTTTGGACAGGGGGCGTGTTGAAAGGAAGAAAGTTGGATGGAGCGGGCGGCGAAAGCGGGCTTTCGTTCATCGCCGTGGGGTTGCGTCGTATGTGTTTTCGCGTTCGTCAGCGGCTCGACGGAAGCTTCAAATTCACGGTCCACCTGCCACCTTAACATCGACGTCTCGCGGTTTGCGGGTCGGCGTACTCTAACGGCTTGGGGCCTTCGCAGGTTAACTCCCACTCGCGAGTACCCGCCTGCTTGCTTGCGTTTCTTCAGCAAGTGGTTTGGCCCGCCTGTGGAAATTTGCACATCAAGGAGCGTCAAACGAGGGTTAATTAATAAATGTCGGGGAGAGGCGGTGAAGCGGTTTGAAATATGGAGAAAAGGCCGGTTTATCCGCGTCCATCGTATGAAGCCGACCGCGCGCTACCGAGCGTCACATCATCGGGGCTTTCAATGCATTGTTTCTATCGGGAGTTTGCCGGGACCGCGATGATCCGTCGTAAAAAGCGGGTCGTAGTAAATCCTGGGGATGTATCAGCGGGGTTCAAATCAAATCAAATCAGTTTATTCCAACACAAAGTGCTCAGGACCGGGAACAAAAAGCCTCAGAAAGGGCTTGACAGGGTCCACAGCCCTCATAGAAAGCAGATGCAACCAGAACAGACATAAAATTTGCAATTATCTATACCTGGTTGATTAGCAGTCATGGTACATCAAAATTCACACACTCCACGCATCATAAAATTCACATACATAAAACGGATGATACACTGTATCATCCAATTCACGCAGTGCTGCCTAGAGGTGCATCCGATGACGTTACGCCTAAAAGACCACATAGCCTCCCCTCCGTGGTTCATCGCTCGGCCTTCCTCCACGGCACACCAACGTCATACCGTGCCAAACGTCCCGGCCCTAAGATCCACCATCACTGATTTCTTCAGTAAAAATTGTGGCTCATCCCTGCATGGTCCGCAATGCTCCCTCAAAGTATTTTTGTCCATTTTTTTTCTTTTTCTAGCCGCTTTTTTATCTCGAGGGTTCCAAGCAAAGTAAGGTCTGGCAAAAAACAAAAAAAAAGCACTTCTTTTTCAGTCGCGATAATCTTTTCATTGGCATAATGTTAAGGCCCCGGGCTGCCCTATGCAGCGTTTTCTAAGATTTTTACTTTATTTTACTCTCCTTACGTCATTCCGAAAATGTGAAATATTGCGCATTTTTACACTTTTTAGCAAAATACAAGCACATTCTCTCGGCCAATAAGTAACTTTTTTCTAAATGTTGCCATTGTGGACAATTCTTTAAAAATATATTGGCACTGAAAAAAAAGAGAAATGTGCGAGAAAACATTTGTCAAATTTGAAAAAATTTCTTTCTGTGCCATATTCAACCCTAAATTCCGCATTGTTGTGCTCGTTATAAAAATATCAAATACAAGGAACTCAATAGTACAAATCATCGCACTTCATTTCAGATAATTTAATTGAAACAGTTATTGTTTCAACAGCGAAAACAATTTTTGAATTTCAACACCAACATTTCCCTACGCTGTTCCACAGAGCGTCTGCTCTGCATGTCCCCAATGAGCTGTTGGAACAAAAAACGGCTGGTTCACATGTTTCCGCAGCGTTGCAGTATTCATCCTGTTCTTTAGGACATATTTCATTTTAGTAAAAAACAAAGCAAAGCAAAGTTTCCTCACGGCAACTCTTGTAGACACTGTCCTGCACTGCAGTAGTGTACGAAATTAGCCCAGCCTGGAGAGTGAAAAGGGATGACGGCTCAAAGTGATAGAAAGATCGTGTGCCTTTGATAGACAGCGCTTTTTTGGAAACTTTCTGCAAGTTTGACTCTTCTATCTTACACAGCGCTATCTCGCACCCAAAGCACAGTAATTCCGGTGATGCTCAGATCAAGGGCCGGTAACTTTGAAGACCATCTTAGGACCATGGACTAGCCCCTCGAAGCAGCGTCAGGCCCTAAAAAGTTTGTTTTCATATTTGGAGGACATCGGCCACATTTCAAAATTGTAAATTCTGTAACACAATCTAAAAAATAGTCCGCCAAGCCCGCCATACCGCGCCAGTGTTTTTTTTTTTTTTTGCTTCTTCGTTTTTTTTTCTCACTCTTTTTTTTTCTTTTCTTCCCACCTCTCTCTAGGGCCTGTTCTCCCTACATCCCCGACCCCTAGCAGAGAAGCATGTAGGTGATCACAAACGCCGGCAAAACTCTCTGCTTTTTCAATAAAGAGCCTTCTCTCTCTCTCTTTCCGCCCACACAATCAGTTGATGTGGTGTCATAATGTGGTCTTCGTAAGGCCTCCGAGGACTGGCCCTGCTTGGTAGACGCTCCACTGTCTCACTGACGCCATCACATGCGCTCTTTCCGTGTGAATTAGCGGAAAAATTCCACTCAACAGAGATAGAAGTCGTTTTCGTGATACCATAATTTGAGGAAGATTTTTTTTATTTTTATATTGGGATTAAGCACCTTCCGAGAAGTAATAAATGTTTCTCACAGAAGGTATATCCTTCGCCAACAGTCCCAACAGTTCGACCTGAAATGCTGATACAGCAGCAGCAATGTGCCCAAGACAGTCGTATATTGTAACAAATGATTTTACGGACACGTCAAGTACGTTATCCTCTGAGCAGAAATATACGACGAATGTGTGCAGTGTGCATTGCGTGTTTACCCAACAATAGGACTGCGTGGCATCTTGAAGCAGAAACGTGTAGTTTTCTGAGAAGTCCGTAAGCAGAATGCCTTCGTCTTTCTTGAGGTGTTTTTTTTATGCCGCGTAAGTATGCGCCTGCCGGTTGCTGACATGGTGGTGCGTTTTCAAGGTACCTAGCATAAAGAACAATCGGTCACAGAAATCTTCCGGTGGCAGGATAATTCTTCCGGTGGCACGCTAGGATACCTCCGACGCAACTTTTCAAAGGCCCCATCATCACTTAAATTACTCATGACAAAACACTGGTTCGTCCTAAGCTTGAAATGGTTCAAAATAATTCTGTTCGTTTCATTCTCTCCAATTATAACCGCACTGCTAGCATATGTTTAATGAAAAGTAGCCTTCAACTGCCAACGTTATTTTGCCGACCGAAAGCTTTACGTTTCTGTTTGTTCCATAAAATTTTTCAGCAGCCACACCTACGTCATCAGTTTATTTTGCCTCCCTATTTTATCTCGTCTCGTCTGGATCGTGCTAATAAAGTTGGAATACCATCGTCAAGATCCAATGCATTTTTTCAGTCCTTCATACCCTGAACTTCAGTAGAATGGAACCACCTTCCTTCATCAACAGCTGCCATTATTGCTCACGACTTATTCAAACATGCTATAGCTAATATTGTATAATTATAGATTCCTTTGTTGTACTTTCCCTCCCTCGCGCATTAGCTAACATTGTTTAATTTGAGGCCAATTTTCATTTCTTTTCTTGCCTTATTATGCGTCAGCTATAACTGTATCTTTAGAAGCCACTCTTGTAACCTTTGTAATGCCATTTACTGCTTTTGTCATGACTGTATTGTAACTAACCAATCCCCTCTCCAATGCCTTATAGCCTTGACGGTAATGTAAATAAATAAATAAATAAATAAATAAATAAATAAATAAATAAATAAATAAATAAATAAATAAATAAATAGTTTCAAATTTACATCGTGTGCGCCGCTGAACCACTGGCGTGGCACATGGAAATTATCTGTGTTCTTGGCGCTCAGAGAGTGGGCGTTCCGCATTTCCAGCTCGATGCATGTGTTGCCAGGGCAACGGACAACACTTGTTCACCATGCATGCTTCGTTGTCTAGGTCGCACACGGTCTTCGTCAGGATTTCTTCAGTTGTTGCGTTGATGCCAGCAGAGTGAAGCATAAGCTTGATATTGATAAGCTTGATATTTGATGCTCGAAGCACATACAAACTGTGTGTGTGCCACATCTGCCAGCTAACACGCAATGTGCAGGACGCAGGCTGGCGAACGAAGAGAACCCGCATTTAAACTGAGAGTTCTTCTTCCACCCCTCGTGCAGCTCTCGCATGTTCATAAAAAGAATACGTTTCTGGCGACCGCGAATAACATCTTTTTTCCCCTGAAGACAATAGGAAACTGCTAAAATTTTCGTGAAATTTCCTCAGAGCTTCCTCGATTTCTTCGCTGAAAGGACGGCCCCTTCTCCTTGGAGGTACGCGAACAACCACGCCTTCTGATCTGAGCTTAACGGCGTCACATGCGTGTTGCATTGGTGCCCTGAAAAAATTCATAACTTTTAGACGGAACCACGACCTCGGTGACAGCGTCAGAATTTGGATTTTTTTTCTTCTCTGGTGTTCCCAATTGTACTTTTCCTTGTGATCTTGCATCAGTGCACAATCGACTACTTTAAATGCAGCGTTAATTTGAGCTGAACAGCTGGATAGTTGGGCAAGGCCCAAGGACTGCGAGCTCGAAGTCTTCGCCTTCTTGAATATAACGAAGCTTTCCTTTTGGCACTCGATCTTCGATGCGTCTGCAGACTGCGTCTTGTCACTTAGCTCTCACCGATAGCTACGAGGCCCCCCTCGACGCCTTGTGTTGCTGCATCTGTGTTACTTTGCTGGCGCCAGTTTGTCTGGCAAGAGATCCAGAAGCCGCTAGTTTGAGCGATTTGTGGCGGCGTTAGTTACACTCCTGGCACAGCCGGCTTCCCTTAATGAGCCTCTGACGATGAAGGTCGGTTAGGGCCGTTGTGATCCCCGACGTTCCGCGGCGGTTTGCGTCATGCCCCAAGAAAGGGTCACAACAGCTGTTAGGCGCTAGCAACGTTGTGTACCTCTTGACATACACCATGTAATGATGCCCCCATACCTTTGAAATGGCTTCTGTTTGTCCTGATCGGATGGTGAGCAGGAGCGGTCTGATTCCGAACGTTCACTTACATTCATCACATACCGTCGTTTTGTCTGCGTTCTCTTTTGGCAGTATCTCGGACCAAGGGGGCAAGCAGAAAATTCCTTTTCTGAAATTAAACCAATGTAGAACTAATAAAAATGTTACAGTTCTGTGTACCCTCTAACCAATGAAAGAAGGCAGAATATTACGTCTTGCAGAAAGCTTTCGTTCGTGCCAAGAAATCACTTAACCAGTCTTGTAGTGTAATAAGCCACCTAAACGCAACTAAAACGAGCTCGCGCATACTTAGTAGAGTGACTAAAGCACGCGAACTAAAATTTTATCTAAAAACTTATATTCTACTGATATTAGAGCCACTCACGTCTGCCATCAGACACTGAAGTCGTAAAACCACTCTCTTGCACAGAAAAAGCTCCTCCATCCATGGCCACCGGGAATTCGCAGGCAAAGGGACTCCTTTCTCTTTCAAATGAAGCAAAGTCACTCTAGTCAAGCCATCATCTCAGCGGGAACCACGCTATGAGGAATACCTAGTGCCCGCGACCACACAGCGTAGAACCTGATGCGACGCGGGCAAGCTATTCGCGGTTGCTTATAGCGGTGGTTTACTAAAGTAGATATCAAACCTCTGCCACGTCACCTCCCTGCTTTGAAAAGCGTATAGCACACCTATGAGATTGAGCAATAGGCTGCCCTGTGTGCCGCTGCAATAGTTCTGCATATTGCCAGCGATCTGGTCTGTACAGCCTCGTCATTAACTTTGGCACGCGCGCTGAACTTTGCGAAATTGGGCTTCTCTAGAAAGAGGTAGATAAAGAGAAAAACCTATGCATAGTATTCCGTACGCATGCCCAAAATTACGAGGCAAGCAGCAGCCGAGTCATCGAGTTGAACTGAGTTTTTTGTACGCATTAGCAGGAATCAGGTACACTGATGCTTTAAATGCGCGTCTCATGTCCAGCCAGGCGTCGAGTCTGCACGTACTCATAGAACGGACGTCCCACCCCCCGGCTAATGAATATAGCTCCGTCCGTCCGTCCGTCTGTCCGTCTGTCCGTCTGTCTGTCTGTCTGTCCGTCCGTCTGTCCGTCTGTCCGTCTGTCCGTCCGTCTGTCCGTCCGTCTGTCCGTCCGTCTGTCTGTCTGTCTGTCTGTCTGTCTGTCTGTCCGTCTGTCTGTCTGTCTGTCTGTCCGTCTGTCCGTCTGTCCGTCTGTCTGTCTGTCTGTCTGTCTGTCCGTCTGTCCGTCTGTCTGTCTGTCTGTCTGTCTGTCTGTCTGTCTGTCTGTCTGTCTGTCTGTCCGTCCGTTCGTCCGTCCATCTATCTATCTATCTATCTATCTATCTATCTATCTATCTATCTATCTATCTATCTATCTATCTATCTATCTATCTATCTATCTATCTATCTATCTATCTATCTATCTATCTATCTATCTATCTATCTATCTATCTATCTGTCTGTCTGTCTGTCTGTCTGTCTGTCTGTCTGTCTGTCTGTCTATTTCTCCTCCCTCTCCACGTTGTACTTTTCCCACCAACACAACTACCCCTTTTCCGTATTTACACCACAAAATACCATCGTAGGGGAAGTTATTCTTGCAGCGCGAAGCCGCTGCCTCGGGATCTTTCATGAAAACAGGCACATGCCGTTTAGAGAAGACGCTCTAGGAAGCAGCGTGGCGAAGTGTCGGTGTTCAAATTCAAATTTTTTCTCTCGTGTCCTGACTAAACTTCCTGAAATAAACTGTGCTGATTTGTACTAGTGAATGCCCTGTATTTGATATTTTGACTACGAGCACAACAATGTGCAATTTAGGTGTGAATATGGGCCAGAAAGGAGATTTCTTCAGATTTGACAAATGTTTTCTCACACATTTCTCCTTTTTTTCAGTGTCAACATATTTTTAACAAAGTGTTCGCAATGGTGAAACAGACAAAAAATGATTCATTGGCTTAGAGAGTCGGCTTGTATTTGCTAAAAAGTTTGAAAATGCGCAAAATCGCACATTTTCGGAACGGCGTAAAGAGAGCAAAAAATAGCAAAAATGTCAGAAAACGCGGCATAGGGCAGGGCCTTAAGGGGCCTGCGTCCATGGACATGATGTCCATGCAAAAATGATGGCCATTGAAAAAAAAGTGACTTTTGTATGATTTTTTTCGCCACACCTAACTTTCCTATAAACCCACGATATAAAAAAGCGGGTAGAAAAATAAAAAAAAATGATTCGACAAAAATACTTTGATGGAGCATTGCGGACCATGGAGCATTGCGGAGCATTGCGATGGGCCACAATTTTTACTGAAGGTTGATAGTAGATTTTAGGGCAGGGGCGTTTGGAGACAAGAAAGAACAACAAGACGACGCGCTGACCAAATACTTTATTTCCGTGAACGGTTTTATAGGATGGAAGGATAATACAGTGCATGAAAGGCAGGGAGGTTAACCAGGTTACAGTCCGGTTGGCTACCCTACACATGGGAAGTGGGGAAGGAGGGATTTAAAGAGAAAGAAAAGAGTATTGAAAAGACAGCAATAGAGCTTGAGGAGCAAGAAAAGAAAAATTAAAGATAACTACAAAAACAAAACAATAGGCGCTAATAAAGCCTAAA
Organism: Haemaphysalis longicornis; assembly: GCF_048455015.1. NCBI lineage: Eukaryota > Metazoa > Arthropoda > Arachnida > Ixodida > Ixodidae > Haemaphysalis > Haemaphysalis longicornis. The sequence continues at coordinate 166,997,359 of NW_027526361.1, read as the reverse complement.
CTTAAACGGTAAACTAACCAAATAACAAATGAACAATGGTGCACAGTGTCTCTACAATCGTTCAGACAGGCCTGTGTCCTTTAAGAACCGAAGTAGTGCTTTTGTGGCCTTTTCGGACTGTGATGGGCTACGTCTGTGACACAGAACAGCTTGCGCAGTAAATGGCTGGTTGTCGAGTTTCCGGAAAGCGGTTGACAGGTGCAGTCTGTGCGTTGCAAACCGGACACAGTGACACAAGAGGTGTTCTATTGTCTCGTCCGTGGCGCACACGTCACATGCAGGGCTGTCAGTCATGCCGATAGTGAATGAGTAAGCTTTAGTGAAAGCAACTCCAATCCACAGTCGTCACAGTAGGGTGGCATCTGAACGTGGCATGTTAGTGGGTAAGTGGCGCTGCAGGTCAGAGTCGAGCGAGTACAGGCGGGGGTTTGAAAACTGCGGCGTATTCCAAACGGTCAGCTTGATTTCACGGGCGATGGAGCGCAGTGACCTTGCTGCATCATGGCGCGACAACGGGATGTCGGCCAATTGGGCACTTTCATGGGCATGATGAGCCGCTTTGTCTGCACATTCATTCCCATAAATGCCGCAGTGGCTAGGGAGCCATTGAAAAATAATATTGTGCCCATGCCTTGTTAGGAAGTCATACGCTTGACGAATCTCGGCCACAAGCTGTTCGTACGGGCCGCGGCGAAGAGCAGAGTGCAGACTCTGAAGAGCTGGCCTGGAGTCGCAAAGCAGAGCCCATTTTTTGTGGTAATTCTTGCTTTAGGTACAGAAGAGCCTCGCGAATAGCTGTGAGTTCGGATGCAGTTGAGGTTGTTAAATTGGACAGCTTGAATTGAATGTCTACCGATCTGGCCGGCACAATTACAGCTCCCGCAGAACTGGAGTTCGTTACCGAGCCATCGGTGTATATCTGAATCCGGTCTCTGTAGGTTTCATGTAAAAAGTGCATAGAGAGCTGTTGGAGACCTTGTGGTGGAACGTCCGATTTCTAGGTTATTCCCGGGATGGTTAGGTGCACTTCCGGCTTCGAGAGGCACCAAAGGGGCGATGATAAAGGCGTGAAGAAAGGGTGGAGATGCGAACACAAACAAACAAAAGCTTGCAAACTTTACAAGGTGAGGAGATCGGACAAAAATCTTCTTTCTTTTGATAGTAGGGTCAATGACGGAGCCCTCACACAGGTGTCACCGCGTTCACAAATGCGGTGCGCCTCGCAAATTTCGCGAGTACGTTGGTCCCGATATCTTTGATGATGTGACACTTCTTGAACAGAAGTTTGTAACCGCATTTTTTACAGTGTGCGGAAAGATGACTATTAGGAACTTCTTTTAGTGTGTTCGCATGTTCGCGCAGGCGATCATCAATATATAGTCCTGTTTGTCCTACATACCATCGTTTACAGAAAAAAGGAGTTCCATAGACAGCATTGTTACAGCACTCAACAAATTTTTAAGCGTGTTTCTTGGTACATGGCGGTTTCCGGTTGCCTTCTTCATAAACCCGCTCACATTGACAAGCCTGCTTGTTTGGGGCCAAAAAAAACCACCCTCACGCCCGCTTTTTGCGCCACTCTTTTTACATCGTGCGAGACTTGGTGAATGTACGGGATTACGGCGAATTTTGTTTCTCTCTTTCTTCCTCTTGAGGCTTGTCCTGATTTAGATTTGGCTTCTTTTTCAGTTCACAAATCAAGCGCTCTGAAACCCGGGTGTAGAAAACCCTGCTTCTTTTAGACGGTCGACTTGCCTGGAAGAACTAGATTCTACCGTATGCTCACACGAGCGCGTGAGAGCTCCCTTTAAAAAGGCTTTTGACGAGTTTGACGAGTTTAGAATGTGCAAATGAGTAAGGTAAAAGTGCCTTCTTCGACCGCGGCTGATGGGACCAGCAAAAATGACCTGGGTTAAAAGAAAACTGCGTGCCTAAAAAACTTAATCTGCAATCAAGCGGATGTTCGTTCGTCAGGCTAAGTGGTTGTAGGTGAGATTTAAAAACGTCAAAAATTAGCTCAGAAGTTTGGCGCGGGTCGCAGTTGTCACAGTTAAAAATTATAAAATAATTGTGAACATAGCGGAACACCTTAAGTGGTATCGTCTGATCTAGGGTAGCCATTAGACCTCTGTCAAAGCGGGCCATTAACAGATCACTAAGAACTGGCGCAAGACATGAACCTCTGCAAATCCCTTCTTTCTGAACCATTAACCGGTTGTCTTCAGAGATGAAGGTAGACTGCAGGTAAAAGCTTAATAATTCCAAAAGCTGGCTCACGTTTACCCCACACGAGTTTTGAAATATGACGGCGCCATGCCGGTCAATGCACTGAGACACTTCATCACAAAGGAGCTTTGGTAGCGAATAATACAAGTCGTTGACGTCGATGGAAAAGGCGCTTACATTGCTTGGGCACTCACTCTGGAAGAACGACGAGACTTGAAGCGGTCTTCTGATGAGGGAGGGGTCGTCTATTTGCAGAAAAGCCAAGGATTTTTGAAGATAACCTCCGAGAAGGTGTTGCCATGTTCCACCAGGAAATACCGCAAATATTTGATTTCAAGGTAGGCGGCCAGTAGTTCGCGCCCAATCGCAATGTACAGGGGAAACAAAAGTAATGGGGGCACGGTTGGAAGATTTTGAGGGTATTTCTCCGCCATGTGACAAGCTAGCAACTTCGAAGTGACTTTTCATGAAAGTCAGTCTAAAAGAAATCCGGCCGCACATGCACTATTCATACTGGCAGCCGCATAAAATAGAAGTTATTCTAATTTCACGGAGTCGCGCTGTCTTTACTTTTTCTTCCACATGTGCCTCCTTTCAGCTGCTTGCAGCTTCAGGTTTCAGCGGTTGTCAACCGCAAACGAACTGCTTAACTACAGCGACGGCAGCCACTCTTGAGGCATCGGTGATGAGGCAAAGTTTTGCGTCAGCAACGGGACGGAAAAGCATGGCAGCGTCGGATAGCGCCTTTTTCGCCGCAGGAAAGTCGCTCGCTGCTATCTTACTCCACTCGAAGTGGTCCGGAGGTCCTGTTTTGGTGGCCAGTCGATCAATGAGATGATGGAGCAGTTCAGCAGACCTGGGGATGAACCGTCGGTAAAAGTTCAGCGGGTCCGAGAAATGATTTCGCAGCTTCTTGATAAGGTGGGCGACGAAATGTCCTGGATCGCCTTAATGTTCGCCTGAAGAGGTCTAATGGCCTGTGGAGGGACCACATGGCCCAGGAACTCGACGGTCTGGACGCTGAAGACGCACTTTTGTAGCGAGAGCTACAACGGGCGTGTTCTGGCCGCGCTGTGGCCCGTGGCCGCACCGCGAGCTGAGCGGTTGCCTAGCAACCGCCGCAGCCGGAAGCGCCGCTGGCCACGCTACTGGCATGACGTAAGAGGAGGAGCCAGTGAAACTGCGTTGCAATTAACAGAGGACGAGCCGGCGTTGCATCGCATATATAGAGTGTGCGGCTCGGTGGGATTCGTCGTCAGATATGAAAAGTGAGTCGGAAAGACTGAAACAAGCCAGGCTTCGTCGTCGGAACGTAACCAAGAGGAGGCAGCGAGCCGAGCAGACGGATGAACAACGAGCCAAACGCCTCGAGAAGTGCTGTAAGTACGAAGCGGCCAGGCGAGTGGATTCAGATGAGGATGGTTCGTAGTCTAATTGGCATCTCGTACCAGGACCGCGGATCAACGACGGAATGAAACCAGGAGGAGGCAACGGGCTGCAGGGACAGAAGAAGAACGTGCTCGCCGTATCGAAGAGTAACTTAACGAGAGGTAACAAACAAACCTAAACGCTCAGACGTACTAAGCTAAACGATAAAGATGCAGCCGTCAGAGAACCAAGCTAAACAATTACATTAACCGTACCTCTCGCTACGCACAGCCAGGCATAAATTAAGCCACAGGCAATTTTTTTGCGATTTATGACGAGCCTGTATTCGTTGTGCCTACTGAAAAAGGCTCGCAAGTTCACTGCGTGCTCGGGTGTGGTGCGCGTGTGATGAAGAGGTCTATTTATAGCACCGTTACACGCAGCAAAGAAGACGAAGGACGCAGAAGAAAAGGACCGGGGCTACGTAGAGATGAATTTTAATAGCAGCAATGGACATATAAAAAAGTACAGGCTGATATAACTATAAAGGTTCGGCACGCCACTACGCAGGCCTCCACGCACCCCGCCATACACGTGTGTGTCAAGAACGAACATGCAAGAAGGCCAGCTTCTTCGGTGGCAAAGGTAGGGACGTCGTGTGATTAACCCGCTGTATTTCCGCGGCCTAAACAATCTCTCGTGTGTGCTGATCAGCGTCTCGCAACACTGACGGTGCACGCATCATATTAAGACTCGCAGTCATCGCACTTTTGGCAATGATTAGCCGAATTACCACCCACCTCCCCCCGAAGCAGACAATCGGACAAGGATGACGGTTTTGGGGTGTTGCCGCACACCAGGGGCCTAATTCTCCAAAACGACGGGCCGTCGCTTTGAAACGACGGGGTAGCGCCATTCAAATGTATGTGTTCTGGGGTTGGGGCCGTCGCTTTGAGGTGTTCAGCGAGAAGTTTGAGCTGCAAGAAAAGCACTGTGGCAAGGGCGCGAAGCAACAAGCGAAATGACGGAGGGCAGTGGGTGTCGCTTCGCGCCCTTGCCACAGCGCTTTTCTTGCAGCTCAAACTTCTCGCTGAACACCTCAAAGCGACGGCCCCAACCCCAGAACACATACATTTGAATGGCGCTACCCCGTCGTTTCAAAGCGACGGCCCGTCGTTTTGGAGAATTGGGCCTCTGGTTCCTAGGCTAAAGCGACGCCGCCGGTATAATCATTGCCTAACGCGTGAGCGAAAAATGGCCAAACAGCCACTCTCCTGCTGCTCCCTCCTACCCTTCCCCGCTGCGTAGCCTTCCTGCGTGCTTTCATGTCCGCCGGCCAGCGCCGCTTCTCGGAAACGACGCAAAATAGTTTAAAGTTTGTTTAGGGTTCCTCAGGGTTCCTCAGAAGGGGCCCTATTCTCGACTGCACAAATTGCCGGCAATTCAGGCAATTTGCCGAAAGTCTTTTCTGATTGGCTTTCAATTATGGTCACGTGCTTCCGGTTGACAAAGCGGTTGTGTGTGTTGTCGTCATTTTGACGTTTTATGACGTGAACGGGCACCAGTTCTAAAGTTTACCTTATTTCTACTTACTGAAAGCACATAATTCTTGTCCGGTAATGAAAAACCAGACTAAAAGTGCTAGACATGACAACGTAGGCCTGTCTTTGCTATGCAACAACAATAATGCCTGTAATAAACACCCCCGCTGTGATTGGCTGAGAAGGCGTGACGTAATTTAAACACTTGGCGGGAACAATTACGTCATGCATTGGCAACTTCAGGCTGCGTAAAAGTGACGCAATGATACGTAACAGCTTGAAAATGGCGGCTGTTTTTGTCGCAAAATACAAGCAAAATAGGGCAAACTATTGCCCCGGCTTACGGCGCCGCGAAATGTGCGGCAATTTGCAGCAGGCGCAGTTTCGCATTCGCGCTGTTTAAAGCCTGTTTCCTACAGAAACAAATTATAGTTTCAACTGCTTTCAAGTCAGCGATCATGGAACATACAAATAACATGCAGTATTTTGCTTTTATGTTTGGCAATTAAATAAAAATTATTTGTTTGGCGTAACCGCAACATAAGAGGGCAGTACAAGCCTCTCCATGACAAAGAGAACCAAATGCATGGCATTTGTCCATACTTGTCCTAGTAAGCTGTTGCGTCACATGATCGAACTCAAGAGAAAAATAACAATGAAAAGTGACTATTTAGTTCATTACAGCGCTGATTGCAGTCGAGCTTGACGAATGAGTGAATCGGCGACATCGGTGCGCTCCGCGGTTATCAGGCGTAGCGCTTCGCTGCTCTTATGTGTCATAGAAGCGATAGTCGCGGCCGTCTTTTTCTGTGATCACGCCATAAACGTGCAACATAGCAGCAGACGATGGCGTGGCGGCGGTGGCGGCAGGGAAGGTGATAAGGCCACAAAGCTTGCATTGAAGCAGAGAGCCCAGCTATGTTACTAAAAGCGATTGAAAGAAATAAATAGATACGGTAAAAAAATTGTGTGATGTTCTTTGGCTCGACATCCGCGTTTCGCTCGCTTTTGGATCAACGTTACTCGATCGCCTTGTGGTGTTGACGCTAAATTTCACCTCCAGAAATGTGTTTTTCTTGTCAGCCTCAGCTTCCGTCTTAATTTTTATAGTACATGCCAAGTGTTTTTAAATCTTTCTTGCACAATATTTGATACCTTGATAGCGATCTTTATGAGTGACTCGTCAAATTACACTGCATGTCGTCATAGCTATAGGTGCAGCACGTCACTGATTGCTTTGGTTGTGCTTACGCAAAAAAACATGGGCGAAATGCCGGCAATTTGTGCAGTCGAGAATAGGGCCCAAGGGCTCCTACGCCTTCTTCTTTTTCGCCATGCCTGTCTGTTTTGGTCTAGCGCTGATAAAACCGCCTTTGCCTCTTAGCAAAATCACTTGTGCTACTGCACGCTGATGCCGGCTTTGCGCGCTTATCTACTTGAAAAACGGGCCCCGAAATTTTCTGAGTGGGGCATCCCCCCTCTGTCCCTCCGCACTTCGGTCTTGTTTTATTCCCGCTGTTCACACTCCACATCGGTAAGCACTCTTAAAATTGAAGACTGTACTGTAGAAGCGTCCGGACAGCGTGGCGGGACAGTCAGATGCTTATCCTTTTGTTTTCTATAACCTTCTGAAATGTACAAGCACGTGACATTTTTTGAAAAGTAATAGTAGAAGCAGAGTCCTTCAATGCTTCTCTGGTCATGAAACTCCCGGCTAAGTTTCGTACGGGGACAAAGGCTACCGCGAGTGGCGTTACCGCAGATCGGAGGGCATCGGGCGGCCGCCGCTGCTCTGTAGCCAGACCAGCAGGCAGGAACGCAGTAGCAGCATGCCCGTTAGCCCCACATTTTTTCGCCACTCACAAAATGACAAGTCCATTTGAGCAGCTAACGACACGTAAAGCGAAAGCGCACTGCTGATAAGGCGGCGAGCGTCTGTTTTATCTTACTCCGTGGTCCGTTCCCTGCCAAACGCGCTGTGACCACGACCCCGGCTGCCCTCCGATCAACACCAGCGCTGCGGCGCGGCAGCGTACGAAGCTCTCCCATACCGTGATGGCGAAGTTTCATGACCAGAAAGGCATTGAAGGACTCTGGTAGAAGTGAGCGCATGAAAAAAAAATGTGTACGCAATTTTTCTTCCCTGAATCCTCCAGAGAGAAAAATATCAGTAAAATAATGGCTGAACCATCCGAATATATTGTTTTTCTGTTCGCTATTTGTCTACCCGACAATTAATATTTTCTTACACTATTTTAGTTCCGCCTCCGTCAGTTATCTTTGGAAAAATGCAGCAAGTATGAAGCGAGCGACACGTTGAACGAGATCCCCAGCGCGCCCCAGAACTATCGCCCCGTTGCGGCTAAGATGCGAGCGAAACGGCTCTTGACACCCAACAGGCAAGTCGAGAGACACACGGATGCGGCGTTCGCGACTCGCGAGCAGTGACGTAAGGCGAGATGTCCGCCGGCACGCACCACATAGCGGTTGAGTGCCTGAACAAAGCGTCCCTGCCCTTCCCAATGAAAAGCGCGAGACGCCTGAGGCAATGTTTATACTGGCGGCGTTGGCTAAAAGATAAAACGAAATTGCTTCCGTATTTCAGAATAGTCGGCCTGTGTCGTTGACAAAGGTAACAAGCATTGATTAATTGTAGGGGTTAACGTGCCGACGCAACGCAGGCGATGAGGCGCGCCGTAGTGGAGGGCTCCGGATTAGTTTTGACCACCCTGCTGGGGAAGTCTCATAAACACGGGCGTTTTTGCTTTTCGCCTCTATCAGAAAAGCGGCCGCCGCGGCCGGGAATCGACCCCGCGTCCTTGTGCTCAGCAGCGCAACGCCTTAGCCACTGAGCCACCGCGACGGGTACAGGTTAACAGGAGGAGAAGGAGGAATGAATGTTTATTTCACGGGCGCTGGTGTTGCTGTTAGGGCACCCATCCGGTCGGGGTCGTCCCCAGTCCGGGATGTCCTGGACTAGGCACGACCCCCCACCAGGCGCGTACCGAACCCAAAGCATTATGAGAAAATCGTAACCTGGATAGGTTGGCGAAGCAGACTGATAACAGCGCAACGGAGGGCCGAGACATGTTTTTAGCGTCAAGAGTTATAAGATCAATACGCCCTCTCGGGTTATTGTTTCTGAAAGACATTCCTGGCAAAGATGTGTACTGGGGTACTTGCAGCATAACTTCGGAATGTTAAAAACATGTGACCCTTTGGAAGCTAAATATTCTTAGCAACTATTGGAGGCTTTGACACAAAATTCAGAAGATTTCTTTAAAGTCTTTTCAGTAGATGTAAAAGACCTGTATTACACCCTCCCTCAAGACCTGATGCTATCGAGTGTTGAAGATGCGAATTTGGGCTTTGGTCCTGTGCATTTTTCGAATGAGTGTGGTGTCACCATTCAGTATTTTTTTTAAATTGTTAGAATTTTACCTGAGTTCCACGTACGTTCAATGGAATGAGGGTGTGTACATATGGCAGAAGGGAGTATGCACTAGGTCCTTCGTTGCTCCGGCACTGAGTAACATCGTCATGGCTGACTTTGACAGGACTCTCGCAGACGAGTTAATTAAAGGCCCCACGAATACAAAGATGTTTCGGTATTTCGATGACTTTTTGGTGTTACTGACGGCTAACCAGGAAGCCTTTCTTGTGGGCGTGGCAAGTGCACTGGGGAGTTTCAAGGAATGCCTCAGCCCTCTTGAGGTTACTCACGAGGTGCCTCAAAGGACACTCTGAAGTTTTTAAATTTGTGTTTAAAATTCTCTCCTTTCCACGTATGTTTGTACGATCCCCGCATCCAGAAACCGTTATCGCCGCTTGTGTCCGCGAACATTAAACTCGTGAAGAGTGGCATCGCGTGCACGTTTCAAATAAATGCGCTGAAGAAAACCTGCCGACAAGTTTTGAACTCAAGTTTTGACGCTTAAGTGCATCAAGTACAGCCTTTCAGATTTTTAATAATATACGCCTCGAGCTTCGCGATCGCTGCGCCGCCTGCCGCCGATTCTGAGCGGCGTTGGCGGGATTTGTGCTGGGTGGCTGATGGGGGCTTCTGCAGTGTTTTGGTTCTATTTTGCTTCGTTTCGCCTTTCCGCGCCCTAAAAAAATTGTTATGGTGACGTCTATAAGCAAAGAGTACGTTTAGGTCACTTAAAAGCAGCTGCGTCTTTGTAGAGTACACGATCGCCTGCAAGAGCTACCCGGGGACGGGGTTCTGCGCGCTTCGTCGCCGCTCTTCCGGGCGTCGGCGACGGCAGCAGCGTATCACCACTGTGACCTCCAAATACATCAAGCACAAATGAATTCTACTGTCGCCTCGTTTAGACAGGATACTGGCACAGTGAGAGGTTGGCTTCATTTTGCAGCGTGGACAAGGAATGTGGCTTCGTTACGAATATATACGTCGCAGAAAAATATGTTTCGTGGATGTGATTACCCAATCCCGGACAATAACTTATACCGTTTATAAGAATATAAGCCATGCGAAAATGTTAAGTATATTCCAAGCATGTGCGTAGTTAAATATTTGCCCACACATGTCTTTATAGAAAGAACCAGGGAAAGTTAATGAAACCACGGAAAACTAAATGCTGTGAAAGTGTGGAAGAAACATAATAGCTCTAACGGAAATGAAAAAAAAACAGTGCAGCTTTTGACATGCTAATAATGTTCGTCAAAACTTAAGCCAGGTAGGGTTCACCAGACCAATTGCTATACGTGAAATGCACTGCTATTTCGCAAGACATCCGCGGGGGGGGGACGCGGTGTACAAATGTGGGGCAGAATCAAGCAATGAACGCTTTAGTAATCACACACACAAATATCGCGTGCACTTTCCTTTTGTTTTTCGACTTCAACGAACAGCTGATCCTTCGGAGGACGCATTTGTGTAAGTATACAGGGTAGGCAGTTCAACAAGCGATGAAAGGTGTCGTTGGAAGACTGTGCCATGTAATAAGGCCCTCTGATTGCAGTTTCTGCTTTATTCTGCAGGCTCCCTGTGCTATATAACGATATTTCGAAGACGCATTTAGTCGCGGACGCAGATTTTATTCTATGCCCGTCTCCGCGCTGCTCGCAGAGTATATATGTAGCAGATGAATGTTTGCGGGCGCGCACCTCACGACACGACGACTCTGTCGTGTGCTGATCCCCGAGTATAATTGTCCATTGTCCATCGTACTTTTGTTGAATATTCCCGACATTAACACAGACTGGCTTGCGAATGGTGGTGATCAATATCTGAGGTATAATATTGGCAAACGTAACTGGCGTGCTGTCAGGTATCAGTGCTCCGCTGATTATGTAAGCGCACAAAACTTATTTACATCACAGTGTATGGCCGTAGCATGAACATCCCAGGAACAGGTGGTTACGGGGACGCAGCTAGTAAATTCAGGGCAGTGTAACTACAATCGGCTCCATGCATACGCCGGTTCCGCGACGCTGGCCTGTAACACACACCTGGCGCTTATACAGACCGGATATACCACACTAAGATCGCGTCAGGCACATTTACACTCTAGTAAACACACCCCATTTGCGAACTGAGTGACTGCTCCACATAAACATGAATTTCCAACGCCCGCAAACGGTAAATCTCGGTCGTGAACGTGCCGCAAAGGCAGCGGCGACAGTGGGGAGCGGGACGCGGACTCCCGCGGCTGCTTTCGAAACCTGCCGCTAGGGGGATTTCAGTGGCGCCCCTACAGGCCGCGCTCGAGGCGTATAGCGAGAGCAACGACCGATCGGCCTGTCAGAGCCTTATCACGGTGTTCAGCAGCGAAACAGCCGAGAGTACGCGCACGCGCATAGGGCTATCTGCTGTATGAGTGTCGTCTGCTACGCTGTTTCCTTCAGAGTGGTACACCCCCTGCCACTGCATCTGAATGACTTTGTGCCCCACGCTGTTTAGGTATACCCCTGGCGGTAGCGAAATGGCCTTGCAAGACAAGAAAAACAGGGGGTGTGTTGCTTGACAAGAAAAGCGTAGCAGACGACGCTCCAAGAACAGATAGTTTTATGCACGCGCGCATACGCTCGCCTATTTTGTGGGTGAACACCGTGATAAGGCGCTGGCATGCCGATCGGTCGTCGCTCCCGCTATATTATTAAAACTTTGGGAGGCTGTACATGCTCAAGTTCATACTCAGGATATCCTGAGGGTATGATTGCAGCTGCGGCCGATTCGCCTCGAATAAAGAAAAAAGCTGCTGAAAGATCCAAAATCACCCAAAAGGACCAAAAAGTAATGGTCATCCCGTATATGCAGCGCATATCGCACAACCTTAAAACGATTGGTGGAAGGGCCGGGGTCAAAGTTGTCATGTCTGTCCCTGGTGAACTATCTAGACTTTGCAAAAAACGTGCCTCATGAGAGAAAAAAAATCGCCTCGTTAATCACAGGAACCAGTACGTGCGTTGCGCGGAAGGGGTCGTCTACAAGTTACCCCTTTGTTGTAAAAGAGCATACGTTGGCCAGACGAACCGCTGACTAAACCTCCGCTGACGGGGGAACAGTTCAACAAAATACAGAAAGGCAAAGATGGTAATTTGCCTCATCACTGCCAAGAGTGCCCCGACTGCAAGCCTGTGTCCGATGCGTGCACCGTCATATTTCAAGACGATGTTCAGCGCACGCGAGAGGTGGTTGAGCCCGCGGAAATGCAGCGGGTTAGTGACTGAGTACGCACGACGCCCTCTGCCCTCGAAGGAGCCGGCCGTCTTGGATGGACGTTCTTGACACATGCTTGTATGACGGGATGCGCCGTTGGCTGCGCAATGGCGTGATGAACCTCTATAATCATGTGAGCGTGCACATTTGCTAATTATATGTACCTTTGTTCTTAAAATTCAGTTGGAAGTAGTGCCGGTCCTTGTCTTCTACGTCCTTCGTCTTCTTTGCTGCGCTTAACGGTGTTATAAATGAAGTACCAACTATCTTGTACCCATGTGTTCTTAGATCAAGAGGTCGTCGAGATAGGCAAACACAAAGTCGAAACCACGAGTGACCCCGTGAATGGTACTGTGAAACGTCTGGGCGGCGTTGCGTGGTGGTGGTGTTGGTGGGGAAACACCTTTTTTCGGGTAAAAGAGGTCCGCGCTTGAAAGCGGGAGAAGCCCTTAATCCAGGGCCCTTCCGGTGGCTGCGGTCCTGCGTGCCTAGACAACCGACTGTCGCTGGTCCTCAGGGTCAGAACTGCACAGCGCGGCCTTCCACTGCTCGAGGGTGTGAATGCGAAGAATGGGGGCTGCGGGTGTGTTTTGGAAATCCCACGTGGTGTGGTGCAGTGAAGGATGTTCGCTGCACTGGGGGCATTTTCGTGGATATATTGTGGAGTGTGTCACGTGCAGGAAGCTAAGTTGAGGGTACGTGTTAGTCTGTAGTTGCCGCCAGTTTACAGCTTCTGGTCGGGTGTGCTTATGGTGCGGTGGAGGGTAGAGAGAGAGAATAAACTTCTTTATTAGCAAAAACAATGTGGAGTGGTGTCCTCATTTCAGGACCCCATTCGTGGTGCCAGCTGCGACAGCCCTTTCAACAAACCGAAGCTGGTCTTCCGGACTGAACTGGACAACACGCGCTCTCCCACTGCTCGTAAGACGGACGAATTATTCTGTCCAACTTGGGGTTTTTCTGACAACCCCACACCATATGGTAGAGCGTGCCAGGTTCGCCACAAAACTGACACAGAGCGGAGTACTGGGCCGGGTACATAAGGTGCAATTTCGTCACGTGGGGAAACGTATTCGTTTGAAGCAGCCTAAGTATTCTCTCCTGGGCTTTCGTTAAGGATTGTGGGCCGGGGGGGTAAATCCTGCGCTCGAGCCTGTAATGCTGACTGATCTCGTGGTAGGTGAGCAGTGGGCTCGCAGCCTCTATCCCTCGTGGTGCCCGGCGGGATAGATGTCGGGCAGTATTATGGGCGGTGTTGTTGCCCTGGAGGATCGAATGGGCTGGAGTCCAGAGTATTTTGACTCGTCGGTGAAGCGGACGTTGAAGAAGAATATTTAAGGCACATTTGGATATTCTTCCATGCAGGCGATTTCGGCATGCCTGTTGAAAATCTGTTACAACTGTATCTGCGGTGGTGGGTAGGCACATCTGGCAACTTGCAGAAGTGCATGATACTGCTGCGGGATAGGCTCTGGGTCATGGAGGAAGAAAAATTTTAGGAGGGAGCATGACGTCAGGCGGCACAGCTTTGGCAAGCCAACCTCCTCTGACGCCGCATTCTGCTCTCCTCGGGCTCCTCCCGCGCAATGCATTATGGTAGATGCACCACTCTCAGGCCCGCGGTAGCATTCAGTGGCTCCGGCTGGCTGCCGGTGAAGGAGGAGGCGAATGGCGTTGCCGAAGGCGCCGTACGCGATTTTTCGCCAGCGTTGCGCTCCCACCCTCGTATCCATCGTATCGTGGAAGTACTGTCGCAGAAAGGAGGTCACAACAAACCGCAGCGGCCTACAATTTTATGCCACCGTTTACATCGCGCAACAAGGCAAGTTTCCGAGCGTGCGTAGCTTTGTCCAGCTCAACAGCGGCGAATTCGGTCGCCGCTGATGCCGGCGAGCGGCAACGCAACCAGCGCCACTCTATAACCAAGCGCTGCCTTTAAAAAACCATCGCGGCCAGCTTGACACGCCAGCAGAGCGGCGATCAAACATATCAGATAGGGCGGCGGGGGCAGTGCGAACTCACTCTTAGACCAGCGCTTCTTGGTTCCCGTCGGCGCCCATGCGCGGCGCAGCGATGCAGTTCGGCCACCGCTCCCGTGCTCCGCTTACTTGTGCGGGGACCTGCACTTGTTTACCCGCCTCTTAGTGTTACGTGTTGTTTGGGTGTGTATCCAACGGACCTTTGTTAGCAGTTGGGGGAAGTCGCCAAACCCGCCTAATGTCCGCTTGACTCCCCCTACCTCTTACGGTCGTCGAGTCCCTCAGCTCGTATCGGCTAGCGTCGTTTTATTTTGTGTAAATGAACCTCTGGGTCGGTCGGTTGTGTATTTCCTGCAGTTGTGAAGGCAAATGTTCTTGATTTTACAATCACCATCTAGTGTGCTGACTCGTGCCTCACACCCGTGGATAATCAGGAATGGACCTATCACCAGTTAGTAGGTCCGAACCACATCCTCTGATTCGCATGCACGGAGGCGGGCGGGGGGGGGGGGGTTGTTGCTTCTGCCATCCGAGGCATCGACCACTGTAGCACCTAACATTCCAAACAAAGGCGTAACGTGATCCCGGGAGACTACGCGGTCGAGCAAAGGCAGGGGGACCCTTTGGGATGATGCGGTGCATGATGGTGTGGGTCACAGGGACTCTCCCATGCGCCACCTCATGACGCCGGGAAAATCGGCGAGGATCTTCTCGCAAGCAGAATAAGATGCGCAATTTCAACGTCCGGTCACCACAACATCGTACAGAACGCCATGCACTGAGAGAGTCGTGGTCATATGCACGCGGCGCCGAGTGCACGTCTACGGCCAGGTTATAGAGTGAGGAAATCAGCACCGAGAATAGGCTGCGTGATGCCCGCGGTGATGAAAAGCCACTGGATGGTGCGCTGTAGGCAAACTTTACTGTGAGACCACTCGACGCAGGTGTTGATCCTGCTGCTCAAGGTGCCATGGCGCGAACAGACGCCCGAAGGGTCACGCTGGCCGAGCGTGATGAGAGGGCGGCGTTTTTGAAAACGATACTGAGATCAAGAGTACCGGTGGCCGCGGGGTTCACTTAGGCGTCGGTGCGAGAGGAGTACGAAAAATCAGAGATCATGGAATAGTTTATCAATGCGGCTCACAAGTCGATCAAACCAGGAGTCCGCACGTGAGGTTGTGAGTGTACTGGTGACTGTGGCGATGATAGGAGACCGGCAGTAGTCCACAATACAGGTCAGACACTTCTTTAATTAAGCGGGATGTCATTGGCAGCCGCAAGTGCGAAGACCATCTTCTGTGGGAGGCGTTGAAGGAAGAGCTCCCGAAAAAGGGGTTGTTGATGTCCTGACCTATGTTGCCCAACAGCTGCCACATGCTATGGAGCAGCTGGGAGGGTCGCCTGTCACCGAGCTCCTGGTTGTTCATCAGCCGCTGCAGCTTCATGTGCTCCCTCTCGGACTTGCGCTGGATGATCGTGTCTCTCAGGTGGTCGTCGATGCTACGGGGCATCCAGGTTGGCAGCAATATCGGTCGCTATGTTGCTCAGAAAGAAGTCACAACGCTGTTTTATTACTTCTCCTGGCTGATGATGCAGTGAACGCGAAAGCGCGCCTCGATTTTCGCGAACCATATGTCCGCGGGTCCAAAGACCGAAACGGGGACAGCGCAGTGTGCGTACGACCGCGGCGGTAGCGTGGGTGCGCGGAGTTGCTTCGTTGTCACCGCCGGGCTGTAGCTGGCACTCAGGGTCCGGCAGGGCAGAAGGGTGTCATATGGGGCGGTCATAAAGTGAGAGTTGATTCCACGACACCAATTCATGCCGCGACCGGCGCAGAGCCAACCAGCCTTGACAGCCTTAGGGTTCGAACTGAATTATTCAGCCACGTGAGCTTGCGCTTCGTGAGGAGAGCCCGGTGTCGTCCAGGCGTGCACGTGGGTTTACGACGTGTGAGGAGCTGCCGCCCTTCTCATAGCCTTCGGCGCCGTCAACCGTTGGCGTGGGGGTAGCGATAACGAAAACAGGGGATAACGGCCGTCTGGGGCAAGATGTGCAGGTGAAAGTATTAAACCGAAGCTTCCTATGTCTCATTGATTACGTATGTGTGGTAGACGATGCACTGTAATAACAACTTTGGGTAATAATAATGATGCTAGTGGGTGAATTGAAACAAAAAAATGGCTCCAATCCACGCTGTGAAAGTGGTTGGAAAGCTTAGCTGTGAACGACCCCTAAAACAATGCCACAGGCGATGTCACTTAAGCTCACACACGTGGCTCGAACAGAGTGAAACCAGAGATTATATATAGTATACCAGCCGTTACCCGGGATTAGCTGGGGCGCAGTCTGACAGGCTCGTCGGCCACGGCCGGGCTAGAGCAGTGAACACGTCGCCTTAGCCCGGCCGTGTATCGGAAAGAAAAAAACTGAGGAGCTTCTTGTGAAGGGTGAGACAGCGGAACCTAGACATCCTGATGTGCTAGGCCGGGGTTACACCACCGTGCAACACAAGCGCAGACATCGAAACAATCCAGCATGTGAGCTTAGTTATTACCATTTATGCAGATTTAAGCTAAATTCTTTAGTAAGTTTAAGAATTGCTAGAGAGCGGACGGAACTTTTATAATCGCGATTTATCAGACCCAGTTGCTCCATTCGTCTTTTGTATTACCTGTTAAAACACAGCCGAATTGGTATTCAGCAATTTAGAAAACGCGGTGTCATTCGTGACAAGCAGTGCGCAAAAGGTGGCGTTTCTCTGGGGGCCAGGTGTCAGTAAGTGGTCTCTACATTTTGTTTTCCCGTCCTGCAAACCAATCGCGAATGTGTCTTTGCCGCACGAGCACTTAATTCCGTCGGGTCCGGATTGCCCACAAAGTGCTGTCGAACACGTTTATCAAGACGTGTGAAGTAAGCACGCAATGGACGCGAAGATGCCCTAAAACAGGCCCAACACCGTCGCTAAAGGAGACGACAAAGTCGACGGAAGGGTCCCGACGACGCGCCCGCCGGTGTGAGCACGAGGAACGCTGGGTAATAGCGCCCTGTCGCCGGGCCATCTACACTGTGCTCCGTGAGTGAAACGCGACCTCCGCCTGCCCAGCCGCGTTTGGAGTTTCCTGTCCCGCATGCCACGAAAGAACCGTTGGCCAGTAAGTAGAGTTATAAAGCCTTGCCCTAAAACCCATCTCGTCTCCGGGAACCTGGCGTTATGAAGCCGACGTCTGTCCGATTGTGCTATTCCGACACGGTCGACGAAGTTTTAATCTTGGGGGCGGAGCATACACGTCCAAAATTAGACGGAAAACGCATGCCACCGTCCTTCTAACGATGACGATTGTTGAACACGAAGTTTTTTCGTGTGGAATCAGCCGAAAGTTAGAAAAGCCGCTGTGATCTAAACACCAAACTGCGTGAGAGTCCTCTGACCTGGATACCAGCGGTGAAGGCACTCCAGCAGCGCACGGTGGGGGTCCAGCGGGGCGTGCGGAGGCTGCTGGCACGAGGCCAGGGCTGCTCGCACTCCGTGGCCCTGCTAGTGTTTCATGGAATGGCGTCTGTATGCTTTGCCACTAGTACAACTGCAGCCACTGCGGGGGAAGAAGCTTGAGATGGACCAACGTAGGGCCATACGCCTCTGCCTGGCACTCCCGAGCACGTCTCTGGCGGCGGCTACCCACACAGAGGCCGGCACCTGGACCATCCAGATGCGGGCCGTGCAGACTAGGCTGCACCCCATCCAGCGGCTCCATAGTACACCGGACGGGGCAGCCCTTCTTCAGCGCTACCGCAGCCGCCCCTACTCACAGATGGGCATGTTGGCGTCCATCTACGAGGGTCACACTGAGCTTCCGCAGATTCCCCCACTCGAGACACCACCAACTGGCACCGGGCGAGCTCTTCGCTCTTCGCAGTAGCAACATATTCCCGGGGATTCGCAGCAAGCGGTCAACACCAGCCGAGGCTATCCATCAGGAGGTTGCTGCCCTGCTTCAGGACGAGGCCGCCGGCTTCCTGCAGCTCGGCCAACCTCCTCCGTCAGCAGAACCATGAACAAAACTGATCGGGTGAGTAGGCCACGCTCTCTGCTTGTTCTCAGACCGCTCGCTATAATCAGCGGCAATGAGATTCCGAAACATACCCTGGCTCATCTAATTGGCACAATTGCACCAAACCCTTACCTTGCCGAACTAGCTTCCCAGTGGTACGACACACTCGGCAACTGCCTTTACATCACAGTGTACAGAGGGCAACGCCCTTGTCTAAAACACAGGTTTTGTACCTATAGCCTTATCTTGCCTCGGCCGGAGAACATTTGAAGAAAACTATTGTGTCATTCTGAAGTCTTGACCATATATTTTGACCTCAACGTCTTTTGCGAAAAGTTTGAGTCCGCAGTTTTCAGAGGTAACCAGTTGAGGTAGAACTCAGTGTTATAGACAAGGGTGTTGCGCACCGTACGACGACTCCCACACGCAACGTCTCGTATCAGCCACTCAGTTACATTTCCTCCAGAGCGGATCCTCAGTCACCATTCCAATTGAAATCAAGCCGTCCCTGTATCGGCCCAATACGTCCAGAGGGGTCATTTAAGTTGAGCCCAATGAAACAAATGAAGAAATTCTCAAATAGATCCGCTGCTAGCAAGCCAAAAACATAGCATGCTATCGCCTTGTCCACTCCAATAGAGCAGTCTTAACGTTCGGCTCTCCGAATCTCCCAAAAGTGGTAAAATACTATATGCCCATAATCAAAGTGTCGCCATACCAACCGCCTCGTATGGTTTGTTACAACTGCCATAACATCGAACATATGTCTCGACATTGTCCTTCCCCAACCGTTTCTCGCAACTGGGGGAAAATGCACCCTGACACAACAGACTGTGGACGTACCATCTACTGCGACGTTTGCGATCAGTTGGGCCACATTGCACTGAACCGTACCTGTCCTGGAAGAGTTCCCACGGCACCCCACAAGCCCGCTGCCAAGGAACGCACCAATGGCGTCTCTTGGGCAGATCTTGTGCACCAAAAAGATTCCCTCGTTTTCCTACTACACAAACGATTAAAAAATTGAGGCCAAAAATAATTCTCGATCGAAAAACTCTGACAGCGATATGGCCCATATTCTTGCTCAACTGAATGCCCTTTGTGCGGAAAATCAGCAACTCAAGGCCGAAATCGCGGAACCTAAAGGAGCCCAACAACCGAGACTCCCACCCCCCTCTCAGCCGCCCTCCTTCTAGCCGCCCACATCGATGACCCGTTCATCCACAAGGCGCACTCGAAGCCCTAGTACTAAACGCACTCCTACGTCCACATCCAAACTGGACCCCCAACTTACTCAAGTACTGCAAACTATACGTACTGACATACATCAAGAACGACTCGCTCGACAGGAAGATTGCAAATAATGAAAACACACACAAAAAAGCAGTGACGCGCGGCGGTGTCTATGTTGTCGGTTCGTGTCGGGAGAATGTACTGGTTGTCGCTGTTAGAGGGAAATTTTGTTTGCATGCACAACCACGCTCGAGAAATCCCACACCATCATCTGTAGGACGCCATCATTGATTGAAGCTTGAAAGGCCGCTGCCCTTTACAGAAACTGTTGTGCTTGACGCTTAGCTCAGTGCGCCTCTCCCGCTAAAACGTACGTACTGGGGTTGAATCGTTTTGAATCACCTCTGGGCGATTCAAAAGAAAGGAAACGTAAAAAAGACATCCCCCTCGCGAGGGGCACGATCAAATGCACAGCATTTCCGAGGGGGTGCGCCGGCACGTCGTATCTCTTGATCGCGGGACCCGTGTCGCCATCTTTTGGAAGCGCGGGACAACTTGTGGCGCTTTCGAAACAAACGAGAAATGAGTGAAGGATATAAGGCGCGTTCGGTGCATCGAAATCTGTGTCGGTTTCGTGGCGCGGTCGGTTGTGCGCCGGGCACCTTGCGTTCCGCCCGCGGCGTCATGGGTTCGAAACCGGGCGCCGGAAACTGTTATTTCTTCGTGGCTGCGGACTACGACAGGGCGCGCATGCGGACTACGACAAGGCGCGCATGCGGACATCGACAGCGCACGCCAACGCCGCGTGACATTGTGAGTTACTAAAATGCTATGCATTTAAAACACGCATGCCTATATCGACACGCACGTGAATCAACTACAAGAACTTCTACAAGTCATTGCTCGCCTTCCACCCATTGACCGAGGCGCCAGAGACGCGGAATGTGCCGGACGCAGGGGAAGCGGCTGTTAAGAAAATGCGGAATGAATGGCTTTATGGCAGCCAGCTTGTTAAGAGCAAACGCCCCGTGGGTCACGCCGCTCTCGTGAGGACACATTGTCTC
Organism: Haemaphysalis longicornis; assembly: GCF_048455015.1. Taxonomy (NCBI): domain Eukaryota; kingdom Metazoa; phylum Arthropoda; class Arachnida; order Ixodida; family Ixodidae; genus Haemaphysalis; species Haemaphysalis longicornis. The sequence goes on along the minus strand of NW_027526361.1, from coordinate 166,977,214 downwards.
GGGCCGCAGCCGCGTCGCTGCGTTTTGGTCGGAGGGCATGGTGCAGCTGGGGGAAAACATTGGCGGTACGGCGGCTTGAAGGGAACTCAGGGAGCTTGGTAGCAGCTGGCTCTGGTCTCACCGCGTTTTCGTTTAGACGGTTGTAAAACTATTCCGTCCGTCGCGCCGCCGGAGACGGGGAAGCTTGGAGCTCTCAACTGGAGCTGGACGGCGGTCGATTCATGGGAAAGTGCCCTCTTTGTTGGTCCGTGCGCGCGCGGAGCGAAGGCGTGCGAGGGTGTTCGGGTAGCGGCCCGAGATGTTGCTGCATATGCAAAGCCTGCGCCGGCCGCCGTGTCCAATTGCCTCTACGCGCTGCAGATTCTGGCCCACGGCCCAATTAGCCGGGCAGGACTCGTCGACGCCACTCCCGACGGACGCGATGCCGAAATACTCTCAGGACGAAGACCGATGACACAATCCTGTCACCCGAAGCAAGGTGAGCAGCCACGAAATCACCAAACTCATCCTGCGACCGACCGGAGGCCTTAACCTCGCCGTATTCAACCCCCGTGAGTTTCACAAGGAGCTAGCCCTAATGAACTCTCCCCAAACGAGGCTCCTAACGCTGCAGTGAGCATCGATCCCGTCACGCCTTGCCTTCATATCATGTAACGACCCCACCGCAACCCAGAAATTAGAAGCGTGCCAGACGATAGCAACAGAGAAGGGCCTCTACGACGTCAAGATACACGCGGCGACCGCGAGGCAAATTTGTCGCGGCGTCATCCATAGCGTTGAGTCGCGAACCGAAGCAGCCACCCTGATGAAGTACTTAAAGGCACCAGGCTGTACAATTCTCGCTGCCTGGATGGCGGGATCGACTAGTACTGCCATCGTTACCTTTAAAGGCACTTACATCCCCAGAGAAGTGAACTACGACGGGGGCATGTACCGCTGCCGCCCTCACCGACCAAGAGCGCAATACTGTACGGAGTGCCTAGCTATAGGGCCCCGAGCTGATGTCTGTACAAAGGTGACGGACCCACTCTGTCCCAAATGTGGCTCAGCAAAAAAGACGACGCAGAACACGCCTGCATTACTAGATGTGCAAACTGCGGCGGACCGCACAGTGCAGACAGTAACAGCTGTGAAGTACGACATGCCGCGGACCTCGCAGTCCGTTACCAAGCCTACAAAAAGCGTATCGCTACTAGAGAAATGATGGACAAGACGCAACAACACAGAAGGACCACCTACGACAACAGCTCGGAACGAAGAGAGAAGAAAGCCAGAACAGCAGGAACCGAGGAAACAGCCGAGTAACCAGCCATCACACCTAGGACTGGCCCGGAGAAGCTCAGCCCGGAACAGCAACATCAACCTGAAAGGAGGGTACGTCAGCCACTCTCTAAGTACCCCACACGCATAAACAACACTAAGCTAGCGCAAAAAACATACCCGGACGCCCTCCGTAGCCGATCAAGCCACCACACAACCCACGTCCCTACAGAACATTTCATCGACCCTTTGGTGAAAACAACACCCGAAATTGAAACGAACGAAATGGAAGCAAAGGTGCACACCGCATCCGAAACTGAAACTAACGATATGGAAGCGCAAACATCTCATCCCGACAACCACGCTCCCTGTTACTCTCTTTCCGAACGAAGCCGTACCTGAGACGACTCCTTCCACGTAGCAGATGGGACTTATCACTCGATTGAACTCCACGTCCTAAGGCAATGCATTCAGGAAATGGAGATCAGGATTGAGCACCTAACCAAAACCTTAGAGCAAAGGTTGAGGAAGAATTCATGAATCGAAGCAGAGCCATACTTGACAGAGTCGCAGACCAATATCCTCCCATCTCCAGCCTTCTGAAAAAAATTGCCGTACACCTTAAAATTGTTGTTGATGAGGATGACGCACGACCGTTAGCTGCGAATTTCGGAGTGGCATTGCAGGGGTTTTAGGTGGAAGCGCAGTGCTCTTCAACACTGGGTCGCAGCGCAGGCAGCCAAATCACACATACTTTTACATCAGGAAACAGGCAAGCAGCCCCGGTTAACTGGGTACATTACGCGCCAAAAATCTGATCACCTCGCTACTCTTGTAATATCGTCTATACATGCAGAAATTGAATATGACACAGAGCATAGTCTCACAATCAAATTAAAAACTCAAAACGGCGCTCTTCATGTCACCAATATCTATAGCCCTCCACGGGACAATTTATGTGAACTACCGGAGCTCCTGAGGCCGACAGCACCTAGACGCAAATACGAGCATATCCTTGCGGGCGACTTCATCGCCCCGCACACTGCTTGGGGGTACAAGCGAGACAGTAAAAAGGGGAGCAAACTTCTCCGTACACTTCAGGAAGCCAATTAGTGAGCCCATAATGACTTCCAGGAATATACTAGCTTAGGGAATTCGGTAGAACGCAATACCAATCCCGACATGAGTACAGCCACAGAGGGGGTGGAGATCAACTGGGTACACACGCAGGAATACATGGGCAGTGATCACGCCATCCTACTAATCAACGTTCGGGCTGAAACAACTCAAATGGAAAAAGCACTCTATAACTAACTGGACTAAATACGGCAAAGATCTAGAGGGCCAATGGCCGTCAGACCTTTGTGCTTGGACCAAAGAAGTACGAACCACCATGAAGAAATACACGAAATATTACTGTGGCAACGAAAATAAGCCCAACGTAGACACGTACCTGTCTCATTGCTTGGAGGCTCGAACAGCCCTGATAAAAAGGTGGAAAAAATGCAACACCAATCGGAGGCTGAGAGCACGCATCTCTAAACTCAATAATCACTACCAAGAGTTATCGATCAACTCTTATTGAACCACTCCGATCAACTGCGTAAAGAGCAATGGATGGAGATTTGCGGGGCCTACAGGGCACACTCAGCATGAGTAAAACTTGGCGAATTTTAAGAGCGCTCATCGAACCAGATGCCACAAAGACTATGACCCAGCACAAGCTACAAAGCCTAATAAATAAATATGAGAACCTACTAGACCATTAGAAGATATCAAAAGTCAATACATAGCTCCAAAATGCCAACCGCACTACTTTGACTACATAGGACCGGACAATGATGAACTTGACACTGAATTGACTATGGCAGATTGCGGGCAGCGTTACGTCAATGCAAGGGCAATAAAGCTCCTGGCCCGGATACAATCACTACTGTTCATCTCCGAAACCTTGCAGATGAAGACTTGGAGACCCTACTAGTTGAAATCAGTGAAATATGGAAGGGACACGCACTCTACGCAGAATGGAAACTAGGGCAGATGATTTTTATCCCCAAGCCCGGAAAGCCCATACAGTTCATTAACCTTCGACCTATTACTCTCACGTCTAACGTAGGAAAAGTAATGGAACGCATGGTCCTCAAACGGCTCCAACACCACCTCCAGTGTAATAACATCTTACCGCCCAACATGATCGGATTCCGTAGAAAACTTTCTACTCAAGACACTCTGCTCCGAATATACGAGGATGTCCATAAGTACCCTACCTTAGCCAAACTTAACGCAATTCTTGCCATCGACCTAAAAAAAGCATTCGATATGATATGATATGATATGATATGATATGATATGATATGATATGATATGTTTTATTTCTCTCAAACAAAGTACACAAGCAAAGTACACAAAGTATACAATAAGAGAGGACGGAAGGGAAGAAGCTAGACGCTGCCATATGCAGCTTGAAGACCCCTTACGCCCCACTTAGCAGTTATGTGGTTAGAGCACAAACACAACGCGACAATTTGAAAAATATACACAACTACAGAAATTCAAATCGGTTAAAACATTGTTATACAATTCTAAATATATACAAGTACACAATTCCACAGAAGCACCATTAAAAAATTCTAATGTCAAAGGCAAGAAAATACAGCGAAAATAATATATCGTGACATTTCATTGTAAAATTGCTAGTTAGATTAGCCTATTCGGTCGAAGGCTCAAGAAGATGCATCAATTCTATGAAAGTTGTAGAAAACATTCGAATATTGAAGTTTTTACCATCGAGAATATTTAAGTATTTGCGTAGATTCCAAGATAAAGACAGTGTGCGGTATTTGGTGCGGCTTAGTGGTAGGATCCATGGTTTAGAGTGACGTATATTATAAGTAGGTTCATGACGCACTAGCTTAAAGATTGTTATCATGAAGGCATTGTTCATTGTTACAGCAGTTCTGTAAATCCAAAGTAGCCTATATGTATACAGGGTAGTTACCCTAAGAATATTATACTGCCTGAAGTATTGTTCCGTGTGAGCATTCCACGGTATATGTTCATCACCACGCCATGCTTGAAGACTTAAAACAAACACGTTGTGGCCACCACCTACACCGGTATGTTGCAGATTTTCTGCGTGGAAGACAACTTATCATTGGTGTCGGCGAGTACAGATCAGGCCCTATTTCTCATCCCCAGAGAGGTATTCCTCAATGATCTGTCGCGTCGCCCACACTCTTCAACTTGGCGATGCTAAAAATTCATAGAGCCGCAAACCATGTACGGGTTTGTTTATTTATTGTTTTTTTTATGCCCGGCCGCGCGCGGCTCTGTTATCTGTGTCCCATGCAAAGTGTGCGTTTCAATCTTTATTTTTATGCTGCACGGGCTATCTCATTTAGATAAGGAGGCTGTTTCGCCCCTAACGTCACTAGCGTAGAATAATCTTCCTTGATCTACAATGTTCTAGATGTGAATCGACGCTTCGAGAACCACGCGCGCCAAAAGATAAAAAGCCTGCAGAGCAGACGCCGCGGTATTACTATCCCCGACGCTCGTTAGCGCACGTCACTTTGTTGACTGCTGCTTCGCCGCCTGTGTCTTCTTTGAGTTGTTGGGGGAGCGCAAGTTCGCTCCAATAAACGTCTTTCCCTTGAAGACAACTGCATCGTCTTTGGCTTCGTGACATATATCTGGTCGAGGTGCTGGGTACGCTCCCTTTATGCTTCCTACGACCTCTGGAAGCCGCCAGGCCAGTCCTACTAGAGCCAGCCGCCGACTGCGACGTTTGCCGCCGGAGTTCGGCCTCCTGCCAGAAAGACCCAAGACAACGACCGCTGCAACCACCACCATGGTGCAAGAAACAACGTCGCCAATTTTGCTGCAGCAGCCCCGGGAACTGCCATCATTCCGAGGAGCCCCCGCTGAAGACCTGAAGGAATGGTTGGAGAAGCTGGAGCGTGTCCGCATCTTCAACAGGTATAGGACGATGAAGAAACCTTCTGGCATGTTTTCTTTTACTTGGAGGATGCAGCTCGAACTTGGTTCGAGAAACACAAGAGCACCTTGACCAACTGGACGCAATTCAAAAGTGAATTCCTCTAGACCTTCCCTACCGTGGTGAGAAAAGAACGAGCTGCGCTTTTGCTGGAAACAACGAACGCAACACCTCAACGAAGGAGTCGTAATATTTGTTGAGTAAATGAAGAGACTATTTCGTCGCGCACATCCGGAAATGACGGAAGAAAAGAAACTGAGGTTTCTGATGCGAGGAGTAAAGCAAGAACTTTTTGCCTGCCTTGTCCGAAACCCCTCTAAAACGGTTGCCGAATTCGCGTCTGAGGCAGCCTCCATGGAGAAGACGTTGGAAATTCGTACGAGGCAGTACGACCGTCCCATCAATGCGCAAATTGCGGACACGGTCGATGCCGGGGCTATTAGCTCTGACACACTACGTGAGACAATCCGCGCTGTCGTCAGGGAAGAACTGCGGAAACTCTTGCCAAGAGCGACGCACCCACAAGTCACCTCTACGAGCGACGTGATCCGGAAAGAAATTCAACTCGGTTTGGGGACTTCTACGCCATCCGAAGTAACACGCGAGCCACAAGCTATGACCTACTCCGCGGCTGTTCGTCGACCCCGCCCTGCTCCAACCCGTCGTCAAGAAGTCCCGCTGTACCACCGTCCACTGTCGCCCGCCCGACCCCCTTCAGGCCAAAACCAGGCGCCGAGGAAGACGGACGTATGGCGAACTGCCGATAATCGTCCGCTGTGCTATAACTGCGGAGAGGCCGACCACATCTACCGCCGCTGCCCTTACCAGAGGCTCGGTTTGCGAGGGTTCTCCGTCGACGCACCTCGCCCCCGACCCGGCCAGCGCCCATCTGAGATTGAGGAATACCTGTCCAACACCAGCCCGTTTTAGCCGTTCGCCGTCGCCGTACCCATACCAATCGCCTAACCGCCGTAGCAATGCTGACTTCGCCCGTGGGAGGTACCCCAGCCCACGCGGGGGAAACTAAAAGCAGCAACTTCTGGAAGTGAAGTTGCTCTACGACAAAAAACCGGGAACCCTCTAACGACGCGAGGACGCGCCGTAGAGAGTGATTCATGACATGCCCTCATCCCGACGACCCGACCTAACCCTGAAGAGACTCCCCAACACGACAACAGCTTGGTTTCTTTGGTTTCTCTGCGGTTGTGTACCCGCCGCGGTGGCTCAGTGGCTAAGCGTTGCGCTGCTGAGCACGAGGTCGCGGGTTCGATTCCCGGCCGCGGCGGCCGCTTTTCTGATGGAGGCGAAAAGCAAAAACGCCCGTGTGTACGAGATTTCGGCGCACGTTAAAGATCCCCAGGTGGTCAAAATTAATCCGGAGCCCTCCACTACGGCGCACCCGCCGCGGTGGCTCAGTGGCTAAGGCGTTGCGCTGCTGAGCACGAGGTCGCGGCTTCGATTCCCGGCCGCGGCGGCCGCTTTTCTGATGGAGGCGAAAAGCAAAAACGCCCGTGTGTACGAGATTTCGGCGCACGTTAAAGATCCCCAGGTGGTCAAAATTAATCGGGAGCCCTCCACTACGGCGCGCCTCATCGCCTGCGTTGCGACGGCGCGTTAAACCCTACTATCAATCAATCAATCCACTACGGCGCGCCTCATCGCCTGCGCTGCGTCGGCGCGTTAAAACCCTACAATCAATCAATCAATCTGCGGTTGTGTCTAACCAACTGATAATTGCCTATTTTTCAAACTGTTTACTGTTGTTTGTTCGTCTTATCATTTGTTTCTACGCTGTTGCCGTTGTTTTTTGTTGTATTACTGTCAAACTTTGTTGCTCTGCTTGTTGTGTGGCCTTTACAACAAGCAGAGCTACAAAGGCATCTTTTTTTTTTCTTTTTTACCTGTACCCAGGCTCCGCCTCTGCTTTATTTCTGTCATTTTCACTACTTCAATTTGTGTGTGTCTTGTCGATTGTTTGTTTCTTGCAATATGTTTCTTGCATTTTGTTTATATAACTATTCGTGCGCCAGCACTCAGGCCTCTGGCTGTTCCTGGGCACATAAATAAACATAATTGATTGATTGATTGATTGATTGATTGATTGATTGATTGATTAATTGATTGATTGATTGATTGATTGATTGATTGATTGATTGATTGATTGATTGATTGATTGATTGATTGATTGATTATAATAATATTATTATTATTATAACGAAGGAGCCGAGAGCACTTTTTGCACTTTTTGCGTTATTCAAGAAACAGTTATCTAAGCTGTTTGAAATAAAGTAAAAAGGTAAGCAGGGTTTACAATACATACTTTGTGGTCAGTTCCGTTGTTTTCAAATTGCAAGTTTGAAATCCCGAGAGCGGGCGTCTGTTTTTAAAAGTTGGTTTATTTGTTTTTTGGCGATGTTTTTAGTACTGATTTTTCCATTTTTGCTCTGTTGCCTTCTTTGTTCCACGAAAGAGTTCGCAGAACACGTGGAGACTGACACTGGCTTGCTGGGGAAGTCTCGTTGGCGTGGTATTGCCAGAAGCACCGACTGCATACGGGCACAATCCCGAGCCTGCCGACCCTTGGCCTGGTACGAACACGCTTCTTAAGATGCAGGCACGAGCCAGGCATGCTCGCAAGGAGAGGAAAAAGCCCATCGTATTTGAGCGTCTCCGGGCACGTGGAGGGCGTTCATCCACTGCGTACACCTCGGCCACGATTCCAAGCCGCACTGGAAGGTTTACGTGACGCAATTTGCATCCGACAATGTGGCAGAAGCGCGGCATGCCGATTACTCAGATATCGGGAATTCCCAACCAACGGCAACGTCGGATGCCAAGCATGTTGTTTCATAGAACCGAAACCGAAGCTGTTTTGAATTCATGATGCGCAATGACGTCGCATCATCAATGGATGTCACTGCTTTAGTTGGTGCGTCTGCCGCAGACCGAGCATGGAAGTTTTTATTCTTTCAGGTCTTATAAAATAAATATTGCCTTATCAGTTGGATGAACCACGGAAATGAGTTTAATTGAGCCAGCCTACGCAATCCAAGCAAAAACAGAACCTTGATAAATTCACTTCAGCATCCCTTTAAGTGCCACGAGGAAATTTTGTATCGGAAAGCGGACGGAGGGTTTTTCTAACGTAAAACCGACAGCAATTATTTTGAGTGCGGCTCGTTTCCGTACCCCGCATTCTTTTTTTGCCAATCGGGCATAGTCACGTGATTGTATTGTCTGCCACCGACAAGAGAAACTGCTTCTAAGGACGAAAAATTTCAAACAAGAAGTTCATATATGAACCCTTGAAATAAGAAATCATGCACCCCTCCATTTAACGACGACGATGGTTGAAAGCGAAGCTTCGTCGTGATGGATTCTTTGGTTGGCCAATCCCACACTGCGATTACGTGCTACTCTGGAGGTACGACTACTTTTCTAGAATACCCACACCAACTCTGGGGTGTACACTCCGTAGCCCTAACGGTTGGATTTTGGGCGTACGGCGCGAATCGGTACCTGCTGCTTGGCGTTCAGTGAGTGGGTGCCAGTTTGACGTGTTGAACCCCGAGATGTGACGTTAGACCTAACGTACTAAACCTCGAAATGAGAGGTTAGGCTTAATATCTTGTGGCTAACCTCCATGCGGCACGCAGAGCAACACCATTTTTTTCGTGACGTATTCCTCTGTTGCCGTCTGAATTTTCCAAACCACTTCGACCATGTCGAAATGGAGCGATCGGACAGACGCCGGCTTCGTAACACGACGGACCCACGTTCGATTCCGGCCACGGGACGCGTTTTTCACTCGCTTCATACTGCGCAGTCCGCTGTGCAACTTCTGCGGTGCTCCAGACACCCTGTACCACATGGTAGGGGAGAGCTTGGCAAACCCTAAGGTTACCAGAATCACGCACCCTTCCAGTGAGCTGTGGGAGGAGCTGTTCAGCTCCGGTCTCGGCTCTCAGCTTGGGCTGGTGGAAAGGGCCGCTGCTGCACGGCAGAATGGATGCAGACCTGGACTGATGACCCCACGCCCATTACGATGCTCGTAATAAACATTGTTCTCTTCCGTTCGTTCTTTCTTTCGTTCTTTCTTTCTTTCTTTCTTTCTTTCTTTCTTTCTTTCTTTCTTTCTTTCTTTCTTTCTTTCTTTCTTTCTTTCCTTCTTTCCTTCCTTCCTTCTTTCTTTCTTTCTTTCCCTTCACCCTTATCTTTCCAGCACGACGTACTGGCGTGGGACGGCATCAGTGAGGTCATTAAGGCTTCGCTTTAAAAATAAATGAACTGTGCAGTAAAATACACATGCAAAACAAATAAAAGCGTGATCAAGTAAAGTAAAGTAGTTGCATTTGCTAGCCCCCCCTAGTAGCCATCAGTGCAAAAGCGGAGCGAGAGGACGCGCTGAAAAATGCGCCACGCCCTAGCCGCGCCTTCGGGGAGCGCGCTGCCCCGGATCGGGTACGTCACCTCAATGATCATCAGGTAGCATAACTCGCATTTGGGAAGCATTTGAACTCCCCTTCGAAATATTGCCATCATATTACGTGGTCGTCGCCAGAGCTCGTGTCTTCCGAGTTTCGCTCAATCTCGGGCCTTCTAGAATAGCCCCCCCCCCCCCCTTCCCCACCCCCCGAACTTTTCGATCGACCAACCGGTTTATGAGGAAATGCATTATTTTTTTGACAGCACATCATCGGTCGCACTACGAATGATTTATAATTTAAAAGTCTGGGGCAAGCGCAATGTACATGTTGTTTTTACTGGATTTCTAAAACTCCGTCGGCTTTGCAAGGCGATAGAAACAAAAAAATGTAAACATCCCCCTCGCGAGGGGCACGATCAAATGCACAGCATTTCCGGGGGCGCACGACGTTAGGTAGTTTGCGTTACGTTAATGTTGTTGCACTTGTTGCTGTTGGTTGTTATAACGTCGAAGTAGATGATGGTACGATGTCTTGAACCGGTGGTGCTACGCTGTTGTTCCATTGCGTAGCACCACTGGTTGAAGGTCTTGATTCCATCTCGTGCAACGGAGACTCGACGACGGCAACTGCTGACGAGAGAGCGCGGCGATGAGTGCGTTCCAGCCTCGCCGACACCCGCCTTTATCACGCCACGCGCGCGCGATGCTGACGTCACGATCACGCCACAGATGTTGTTGATCCCCCGACGCGCGCGCCCCCACCTGTTGGGCGCGAACCATAGAGTTTCTTACAATATAACTAGAGGGGAAACTGGCGCTGCGATCGTACGCCTCAATGGGCGTGATGGGTAGTTGTGGATTCGGATTGGCCCTTGATGGCTCGTGGAACTTACTATGGATTGCAGGCAGTTTCGTTTTCGTTTTGGATTTGCATGAACGCATTTTCCTAGGCGAGGTGTTGGGAGGAGTGATCAAAAATACGTTTCTCCTTGAACTGCATGCCTCGCGTGCACTGACGCCACCCTGAGTGGAATGTTTTACAACCAGAGTTGCGAATTGGGTAGGTTATCAATGCATTGCCGCACGGCGAGCATGAAAACACAAATGACGGCGTTCTGTGCGGCGAAGTTGTCTGCTAATTGGGAGTTGCGGGGCTGCTCATTCGGCAGAGCAATGTATTGTCAAAGCTGACGACGGTTGCTAATCGCTTGGAACAGCCACACCTTTCGTGCGAACGCCGGCTCCTACGGCGTAGAACAGCAGCACCGGCGGCTGATAGGAACGCAGCTTGATGGTTGTCACTAATTCACGCAAGAATAACTTCTCCAAAGGTAATCGGTTTCCTTTTTCTTATGAGCACAAAACTTCTTTTACTATTACAGACCACCAGTGCCGAAACTTTTACGAGTAGTTTTTAAAGAAGTCGGCGTCCTGCTGTAGTTGGCGAAAAATGGCAAACCTGCTCCACAAACCTTCTCGACTCCGCGTCTGCTTTTTATTTAAACGCGCCGTTTTATTTCGTACAAAACCGGTTTTTCGTCACTAACTTTTTTGTTTTCCATGTAATTTGTAAACGGAGAACCGGGAAATGAGAGCTTTTTTGTCAAAAAACACAATTTGCGCAGCCATAAGCCCGTTTTGATCCTACGCAATCCGGTTCCAAAACTACCCATCATTCCCATTGAAGCGTAATCGCCGCTGCCATGTTCGCGTTGACACTAGCGCCAGTTTCCCCTCTAGTTATTTGTATGAAACTCTATGGCGCGAACCGACCGCGGAGAGAGCGCGCATGCGAGCGGAGAGTAGGCGAGGAGGAGCGGGAGAGAGGGCGCACCTGCGAGCGATGCGGACGGACGCCTAGAACGGGTGACATCGTGAGTTAAAGAAACGCTCTGCGTTTAAAAAGATTATGCACCCCTCCGTCTAAAGGCCCAACCACATGCATGCGTAAAACCGAAGTACTCGCGCAACGACGTACGCTTCCGGCGACATACGCCGCTGCCTTTACGCCGACCGACGACATCGGAGAGGGCGCGTAACCACACATCGCCGCAACACGCGCGTAAACGAATGCGCCGCGCAATGTGGCTCGACTACCCCGGACTCAGCTTTGTGGCGACGAATTCAACTACATTTTAACTCAAATAAAAAAATAATGCCTATTCTCACAAAAATACGCATATTTAATACATAAATAACCAAAACAGTTCTTGGGACAACAAAAAAAGTCTAGGATTAGTACGCATACTTGGCAGGCACCAAACCCTCCGCTACATTTGGCGTAAACCACTGATCTCCTTGGCGTAAACTGCCTTGCTCCCATAGTTGCTCGTTGCTTCTCGTGTTTGTCCGGTTGTTTGGTCGACGTATTTTACAAAATACTTCGTTTTATCGATTGCGCCGATTCCGGCCACTGAAGCGTTTTTCTTTCTTCACTTCACCGACGATAATTCATCATCATCATCAGAGAAAGTTGGCGTTCCTGAAGAGAGTTATCGCATTACAGACGCCATCAGTGAGAAGACTAAAACTTTATCTAAGGTAACGTGCTAAGTGCGACACGCACACAAATTAGTGAATTGCGCTCAGGGAATCGTGTATAAGATACCTTTGTCTAGCGGTCGTTGTTACATCGGATAATCAAGCCGTTGTGTCAACGAAAGACTGCGACAACACAGATACCTGCACACAGGTCAGCCCAGTAGGCGATCTTACATCACAATACACCATGCGAGGTGTGATTGTGATGTTGCCTTCGACAAAACCACCATTTTGTTCCGCGCAAAAGATAAAATTTGCCGTGAGATATGTCAAGCATTTCCTGTGATGTCAGGGCGTGAGCACTTTTTCCATCCTTCTCACCCAGCGTGGATGAGATCATTTTTTAGAACAATCTCTATAACGACGGCACGTGGACCGCCTTTGACATTCGCCATATTCCCAAATAACCCTTGTATCCCCTTTCCCCTCTCCCCGGAATGTGTTGTTTCAGTCAGTTCCTAGTATATATGTTTTCACCTCGTTTAAAATAAAGTTGTCAGTGCGCCGGTTTCACGTGAAAGCGTTCATTGTTTTCTGTTTGCCTTTGTGAGCATTCCCGCAGCAACTTCCCTTCGAAAGATGTTGTACAATATCACCGTCATTATTGAATAGAAAAATCTGCCGAGTATAATAAAACGTTTTACATGAAATTTATAGACTAATTAAAATCGTCCGATTTATTGTACACCGCAGAAGTGTTGGGAGCTTTACAGGGCCAATGAATAGTGAGACCTACATAAAACTCCTTCGCAATATAAATAAGGAACGTACGGGCAGGATGATAATTCACAAGCAAAGCGAAAAGTCCCGTGTAAGAAAAGAAGTATGACAGGAAGATAACATTTCGCCGAACTGTTCACAGCATGTCTGGAGAGGGTTTTCAGGAAGCTTGGTTCGGAAAATGAAGGATTGCAGATAAATGAGGAATGCGTGAGCCATTTAAGGATTGCAGACAATAGTCTTTCTCAGTGTGTCTGAAGAACAACTGCGAAAAATGCCTGAGGAACTACAATCCGAAAGCTGCGGCGTTGGGATAAACATAAATATCACTAAGTCTTAAGTACTTATAAATAAACATGCAGAATGCCCCCCATTCAGAATATGTCACGAAACGCTACAACAAGTAGAATAATAAAACCACCGTAGACAGGCGGCCGGTGCTGAACCCAACCTCGAGAATGAAATCCAATACGGAATACAAGCGGGCTAGGATGCACTCGGTAAGCAGTAATAAATAATGTAAGGTAATCTACCTCTATACCTAAAACCATGGCATACAGCCGATGCGTTACAGCGCTCATTACGTATGGAGCGGACACTTGGCGCCTCTCTAAACTGGAAAGCAAGCTTAGGTCAGCTCAACGGGTCACGGAGCGGAGAATGATGTGAGTAACGCTTAAGGACAGGAAACGGGGATCGTGGATCAGGCAGGAAACTCCAGTAGACGATATGGTTCAAATTAAGCAAAGAAATGGACTTGGACTGGCCATGCAGTTAGACGAAAGGACAACAGGTTGACCACGCGGGTACCTGAATTGATGCCGAGAGACGGGTTCAGGAGAAGGGCAAGGCCATTGACTCGATGGAGAAGCGTCGGAGGCCAAGAATGGACTCGGGCAGCACAAGCGAGTGGAAGTCAGTGCTAGAGACATTCGTCTTGCAGCGAACGTAAAAAGGCTGTTGATGATGAGGACGCTTGTTTTCAGCGAGACTTCTTTGCCCTTCTGATATAAAACTAAAGAATTTTGCTATCGCCACAATCAAGCCTTATACATTTTTCACTAAAATAACACTGCTAGTAGCAGTCCTCAAATATGCCGGACGGTTTCTTTTTGCCCAACAACGTTTACCAGTATGAAGGACGGTATCAGGTTGAGCACGCTAGTGGAACCGGTGGACGGCAGCCACGAACAGCGCTGATTGTGGGGCCCCACCTTCCCCATGCTGGAGTGCTTCACTCCGAAACACGAAGAAACGAACACGAACAAAAGAAGCAAGACAATGTAGCAGCAAAGACGTCTTTCGTAAGTAACGCTACATATTCGCCTTCAAAGCACTGCAGTCGGATTAGTTCCTATAAAAATTCGCAGGGGGAGGGTGATAGCCCCTGCTCAAGATACCGGGTTTATCGCCTGATAGGCCACATAACGCTTTCGCATTACCGATATTATCGTATCAAAGTAACCGCCACGATGCGATCCAGGTAAAACTTAGACTGAACGTCCTTGTGCGCTCACTTGTTGTAATACACAAAGAACCACTTTAAAAGGACATGAAATGATGGAGTTTTTTTGTTGTTCTAACACAAATACCAGGCATTTAAAGTCCGTTCTCACTTTTGTTTAGAGGTATAACAAATGTTTCTTTGTGTAAAAATGGGTAATCAAAGCTAACCATTTTTTTCTCTCCTTCTATTAATTTTTTTATTGAATTAAAGAGCACGGGGCACCACATAAAAGTTATTGCAGGCAAGGGCGCGGCAACCGCCTGGCAGGAGTGCGCAGAACCTTCGCAACCCATCACGGTGGCCGATAGCACCGCAGGTCAGTTGCGCCAGCAGTATACCAGTTTGCCACTGGTTGCCTTATAAGACACCGCGAATACGGCTGTTTGGTCACCAGCACAAATCTTCGGACTGCAGTTGCGTTACTTTCGAAAACCAAAGCAAATCACCACGAGTTATAAAAAAAAAACGTGGTTAATCATTTTCAAAAACTGAAGCTCTTGCCGCGTAATACTCATGTACGGAGCAGAAATTCCGGGAAATATTTTGTTTGCATTTATATGACCGTGACTTACTACTTCATCCAAAAAAAAAAAAAGCTTTAGACAGTAACGAAGCTCGTTTCGCTATTCACAGTTTTCGATGTCACATTTACTTTCCCATCGTTTCAGGTAATTTTTGTGCCAGTATTGTAGCGAACGCTTAGTGATACTTAGAGCACAATTTATATATGGAAGGCGAGCGCGGTTTCTGCGCTGGCACGATGGTGCTCACTGGACTGCGCCGTGCAGACCTGAGAACCAGATTGCCGGCACATGAAGTCTCCTCACCGGTAGGCACGGTGCTTAGCGCGCTCCCGCCCTTGCGCGGACGCAGTGACTTCGCGTGGACTGCGACGTCCGGCAGTGACGAAGCGCGTGGCGACCGCGAATGTGCGGCGACCGAAGGCGCGGAGGAAGCGCAGCTTTTCTCGTCCTTTCCCCCTCAGTTTGGCGGTGCTGCCCAGCGGCGGTGGGGAAAATAATTACTGCGGAGAAAGTAAGTAGCCGCCGGATGCTCCGCTGCTCGGGTCTCCGGCGAGGGGAATCGCGCCTCGGGCGCCCGCCGGGGACCGGTGCAGACGAGTGCGGAATATGGGACGCCGCGATCGGCTGCCGGCGATGAGCTGCGCGGGACGCGACCTGCGCCCACCGACGCACCAGCTGACATCGGTGCGCAGTGGACGGTCCTCTTCGGTGCGGCAGCTGCACGGACGGCACGCAAGGCCTCGGACGCTGCTGGCCGGTGAGTCTCGCTTGTCGCGCTCCTGCAGCGCGTCGGTACCTGTTGTCGCGCACCCCTGGAACAGTCCCGCGCGGCCGACTAGAACACGAGAGCGTCGGTACACCACAGTGACCACAGGGCGCACTATCCGCTCTGCGGCGAGGGCACCAGCTCTGGCTGCGGTCGCTTCGGCCTGATCAGGCGCTTCCTCCCCTTCGGGCGAAATGCCGAACCGCGACGGCACCGCAACGTAGTTTCTTTCTCCGTTACCATTCCCAGCGTCCTTGCCATTTTCAAACGCTCGCAAGGCGGAAAGCCACGCGCGCTTGTTTTCATTTGCCCGCTTCCGTCGCGCCGCTCGTTCATGAGCAGCTCGGCTTCTGTCCGGCCCGGTTCGCATCACTGCTCCGCGCACTTATCATTCCGAGAACCGCAGGGCCCACGGGAGGTTGTGCAGGAAGCAGGAAAACGAACACAGTCGCCCTCTCGCGTGTCAGGCACGAGGTGCATATATATACACACCGTAACCCCTATCGACCCAACTGGACCGGTTCACGTTCGCGTGTTCGTAACACCACCACTCTCCTGGCCAGCTGGCCGCATCGCGCGCGGGTTGGAAGCTCCACCTCGGCCCGTGTGGTGACCCTCTAGAACGCGTGCTCTGTTTTCGCGACCCAATTTGAGCGAAATCTTTCGCGCGCAATGTCACCTTACCCATTCGAATCCTAAAGAAAAATATGCCACGAGCTTATCGGTTGCCGCCGTTATTAATGCATCACTGGCGCACTCCTGCTTTTATTTTGTCCGCTGTAACATGTCTCCCTTCTTACTCCCGCTAGAGTACACGAAATTAAAGCTTAAAATCGCTGTCCCAGTCGAAACCCGGTTTAAGTTGCCTGCGATTCGCAGAATCAACCAGGTGGTGTCATCGTTACCTTTCCGCTTACTTGCTTAGTTGTAGATGTTTTACTTCTCTGTTGATACGCGCTGCCGGCGACTCGCAGAGGACGCGCATCCACTTGGCAGCGGCCGCGGGTCTGCGCTCCCGTCCTTGGCTCGCCTTGTCCTGAGTCGCCCTCGGCGCCTTTCCCTCTTGCGCTCTCCCCAACGGCCGCCTTGCCAGTAGAATGGGGGCGAGCGGCTCTCGTAGCGGCCCGTGCTGGCACAGGGGCCGGGTAGCGCCCGCGGCGCCCGCACCGACACGAGCGATGCGCTAGCAACCCCGGCCTTTGAGCAGTGCATGAACGAGTTATTGAAGCAGAACGATTCTTGTTCTTCTCACACAGGGCAAGTTGTGCAGTGTTGTGCATCCTGTTAAATGGACACAGAAGTCAATTTTTCAAGCTCCTGTTTTCGCTTACACTTCGTAGACTACCTCAAATAAATACAGTTTTCCCGTCGATAAGGCAGTTTTTAATTTATAAAGCCTGAAAGAAGAAAAAACTACCATGCGCGGTCTGCGACGGCCATACCAACTAAAGCAGTGACGTCCATACAAGGTGCTACTGTGATTGGGCGACGTCTAAGATTACTCTTCAAACCAGTTTCGGTTTCGGTTCTGGGACACAGCATGCTTGGCATCTGACGTTGCCATTGGCTGGGCATTCTCGATATCTCAGTAATTGGCATACCATGCTTCTGCTATGTTGTCGGTTGAAAAATGCGTCAGGTAAGCCTACCAGCACCATTTGCAATCGTAACAGCCTAAATGAACGCAGTGAATGAACGTCTTTGAGCAAATCTGTTGGGCGAGCTGATGCATTATGATTAAAAAAATAGAGCGCGACTTTGACAACGACAGTAAAGAAGGACGACGGGACAAGCTCTCACTTGCAACTGACATTTATTGAGGCATCGTCTCATATTTATACATGAATCATCAGAAGCATGCGCACGCGCACTTCGGTACACTACATGGAACGCATCAACCAGAGAACATGATCAAAGTGACGTTTTCAAAAATTCAAACTCGCTGGCACGCAAAACCACAGAAGTATGGCTGACGCACTTGTCCCCTTTCTGCTTAATATAAAACGCTTCCAAGAGCTCCCTCGCCACTGTATTATCACTCCTGCCGAGAATTCTAATCTGCTCAAAGAATGGTCTCCATTTTTCCAAAGGACTGACAGGCCTGCAATCTTGGCAATGGGCGGGTAAATGCGCGTGCGTATCATTGTTAAGAGAAGAGGCCTCCCCGCATGAAAGCGGTATCTCGTAGACTACCCCGACGTCACAGGGCATGGTATGTTTCTTTTCGCACTTCTTCGGTTTGGGCTTGCCGGAAATTTGCGCACACAGGAGACCGCAACCGCAGAAGGGATTTTAGAGAATTTTTGTCGCCATGGGAAGGGCCTTGCATTTACACACGATGTTCCTAGTGATGACACCCTGCAGTTTTTAGATATCAATTTTAATTTTTCATCCGACCATGTTTGTTGGGTCTATCGCCCGCGTGCCGTAAACAGCTTCTGTCATTTTATTCATCTCATTCAAAGACTGTTAAAATGGTCATAGCGTCTCTGGTTTTAGAATCTCCACTGAAGAAGACCTGTGCACATGCTGTTCAAAAGAACTTAGACTCTCAACTGAAGAGACTTCTGTCGGTCGGTTACCCAAGCTATGTCTTGGTGGGTGTGGCCGAAGCCTTGCTGCGGAAAGCCAAATGCCAAGTAGGTGCTAAGCGGCCAGAACAACCTAAGGCGAAGCCTGTTGTTCTGCCCTATATACATAGAGTTACGAACAACCTGAAGAAAGTGGCAGAACGGTACTAAGTGCCGATGGTGTTTTCTGCTCCACAAAATCTTGGCCGCCTGTGTGTGCAAATTTCCGGCAAGCCCAAACCGAAGAAGGGCGAAAAGAAGCATGCCAAGCGCATTGTGCCCTGTGACGTCGGGTTAGTCTACGATATACCGCTTTCATGCGGGGAGGCCTACGTCGGCAAGACGGGCAGATGTGTGAATGACCGGGCACGCGAGCATAGTTCTTCTCTTAACAATGATACGCGCGCGCATTTGCCCGCGCATTGCCAAGATTGAAGGCCTGTCAGTCCTTTGGAAAAATGCAGACCTTTCTTTGAGCAGATTAGAATTCTCGGCAGGAGTGATAATACAGTGGCGAGGGAGCTCTTGGAGGCGTTTTATATGAAGCAGAAAGGGGACAAGTGCGTCAGCGATACTTCTGTGTTTTTGCGTGCCAGCGAGTTTGAATTTTTGAAAACGTCAATTTGATCATGTTCTCTGGTTGAAGCGTTCCATGTAGTGTACCGAAGTGCGCGTGCGCATGCTCCTGATGATTCATGTATAAATATGAGACGATGCCTCAATAAATGTCAGTTGCAAGTGAGAGCTTTTCCCGTCGTCCTTCTTTACTGTCGTTGTCCAAGTCGCGCTCTATTTTTTGAATCTGTATGAACTTCCTCCGCATTGCTGAAGCTGCAGAAATGCGATGGTCTTCGCCCCTACCTTCGGGGCTTTCCTTGCTCGTGCCTGTATTGTAAGTGGCGCGTTCGTACCTTGCCGATGGTCGGCTGATTCGGGTCTGTGCCCGCAAGCAGTCGGTGCTTATTGCGAAACCACGCCAACGAGAACTCGCCAGCACGCCAGTCCGCATGCGTTCTGCGAAGTCGCTCGTGGAGCAATGAACGTTACAGCGCAAAAATGGTGACTTCGTATGGAAAACATTGCCCAAAAATAAATACATTAGCTTAAGAAAATACGTCCGCTATCGAGGACCCGGGATATGAACTTTCGAGTTACAAAACAATATACTTAATGCTCCAGACCACTCAGCCATAAGCTAATTTTTGTTTAATGCATTAAAAATTTATGCGCACTCTCGATCACACATAACTAAAGGGCAATAAAAAAGCTAGCAGGCATCGATGGAGAGGCATGAAGTCCAACTGCGCGTCCTTCGAAAGGCAGGCAAGCAGACACGCGCATTCAAAAGGTTCAACGAGTCCGGTGGATCATTCTGGGCCGCATGAGCGCTCCTCACCAGGCAACGCTCACGAAAAATGGACTTAGTCGGCTTTGGGGTTCCGCATGCCGGTCAGTCACGCGGCACTGCCACAAACTGTACAAACCCAGCACTACAAAAACGTCATAACGTACCCGATTAACATCATGAAAGGGCAGGAACCGAATAGTGTGCGGGGCAATTTCAGTGTCCTTCTTCAGATTCCGCTGCAAAACATCCAAGACCACTGCGTCGCGACAAAACGCAAAACAGTGGTCAATTGTCTCTGATTGATTGCATAGGCGACAATTTTCCGACCAGGAAATAGACGTTCACTTTTCGCCAAGCCATGTGTTAACTGGGAATGTGGATGAACGAAGCTTGAAGAAAAAGTTTTTGCATTTGGCGGAACACGCATACTGCTTACACGTTTTCAAACATTTCTCTAGTGGTGACCTAAGTAAGGCTGGCGATAAATAGGCACAGAGAATAGAATTTCAATCCGAGTGCTCGTCACAGTTTTCCTTGACATACTGAGCAGATATTCTAAGAAATACCGTGCGGTAAGAAAGTTAAAATATTCTACAACCTCCTTGAGAAATCCCCATGGCGGCTTCGTGTAAACTTCGCCCGTACATATAAGCAAGAAATGCATATGGAAACTTCTGCGCTACTGAAGTGCAGTTAGTAAAAGTGAGTGATCAACCAATTTGTAGAAGGAACAACACACTCGACCTTCTACTATCATTCATACCGGATAACGTAAAATTTGTAACTATGCTCTCTGGTCTCAGTGACCATAGACTCATGCACATCTGCATCTCGCTACGTCTAACAAAACGGTCGCCCTCAAGAAACATAATAGTTATTACAAGGAAAACTTTGAGGATTTTAACGCTGAACTTGCCAGTTTCCTTAACCAGCTTCGCCTTTCGTATTTATCATTTGATGTTGGCGAAGTTTCAAGAACATTATGGAAACATTAAAGAGCAGATATACACCTGCTGTCCTCGTCAAGTCCGATAACAAGAACCACTGGTTTAATAAAACATTAAAATATCTGATAAATAAGAAAAAGCGTCCTCACAGATCTGCAAACCGGATTAACAATCCGGCATCTTGGCAGCGATACCAACAATGTGCCAAACAATACATCCAGGAAGTAGCCGCCGCCAAATCTAAACTTTTCCTTCCGACCTCCTAAGCACTCTTCAGTACAATCCAAGCAAATTCCGGCGGTTTCTTAAGAACAAATCGAACTGCAACATAATTGAATTAGATGGGCCCGACTGCAATTCGACTGCTAGCAACGAAGTCGCGTCTACATTAAATGACTGTTTTGCTCAGTCTTTTCCTCCTCTGTCAATGCAATGCTCACCTCCACGCCTGACAATCGCTCTAGCGAAATCCACGATATACAAATTACCCCTGACGGTATATGTAACCGGATCTGATCGCTCAAAACTTCTTCATCCGCAGGTTGGGATGACATAAGCAGCAAACTACCAAAAGGCACTATACTGTGTTCCTGTCATTTGATATTCTCGCAATCTTTAGAATCGGGAATTGTTCCAGACGATTGGAAAATAGCTAAACTTGTCCGTCTTTTCAAATCAGGTATTCGTTCAATACCACCAAATTATCGTCCAATTTCTATAACCAGTAATTCCAACAAACTCCTGGAACACATAACATCATCCAACCTAATGCACTACGTCGGATCGATCAACTTCTTTTGTGCTCATCAACATGGTTTCCGAAAGTAATTCTCATGCGAGACTCGGCTGGCCGACTTCACCCATGACATACTTCACTATATGGACGAAAACCTTCAGACGGACTCACCAACGCACTACTGGGTCAGCTCTTAATTTGGCTTCGTCAAGCGTTTTGTTCTCTTTGGTCAAAGTTTCGTTCTGGTCAAGGTTTTGCTCTTAATTCAAGCGAAGACTTTTATTTATTTATTTATTTATTTATTTACAAATACTGCTGTCTGAGTTTCTGAGACATAGCAGGAGTGAGTACGATGTTCAGCAGAAAGAACAAATAGAGTTCAACGAAACACATGATTACGCAATTCTGTTTCGAATTTCTCCGCGCCGGATCCTTGCAGAGACCCATCAAATTCATTCAATACATCCACGTCCATGGAAAAAACGGAAAACTTAGCACAATAAAGAGTCGAACTCAACGACGCAGTATCCAGGGAATCAGATCGTCGAGATACGGCGTGCAGAAGCTGCAACACAACAAATTGGCGCCAGAGCACCAGAGCCTGTGCGGAATACACCTATGCAGACGGATCACACGAGATACTAAAACGTGCACATGAGCAGTGGGCAAGAATCACCGGTCGTAGCGACGAAAAATGAACCTAATGGATTTTTCTTGCACATATTGTAACTTAGCTATGTCGTGTTTGTGGTGAAGTGACTAAACAGCCGATCCATATTCAAGTGTGGGCCGAACCAAGGTTTTGCACAGTCGCGACCAATTTAACTGTGATCGCTCGGGTGGAAGAGAAACAAGCAGCAACGCTATGTTGCGGGTTGTATCATGGTTGAGTAATGCATGACACTTGGAGGGTAAGAAGGCAGTGCTATACTTATCTCCAAAGTTCGCAAAAGCGGCCGCTATGCAGCTTGAAAGGCCTGCCGGGCGATGCTCTGGCGATCACCTTCAAATTATTGTGACTGTTCTCTGTCAATTCGCATTCTTTTATCGAATTGCTTAACGTGCGTCTGATATATCTAAGTTGTTGGAGAGCCTTACTACAGATTTTTCGACGTGCTTGTGCCATTTTGAATTGGTTGTTAAGGTTACACCAAGCTCCGTAACACGTGTTAGGCCGGGCTCAGACTCTTGCCGCAACTGCCGTAATAACTTTAAAGAATGACGTCATTTCACCGCTGAGCCTACCGAACTGCGTGACGTGCCGCTTTTTACGCCCATAGATCACGACGTGGCTTTTGCGTTGGTAGTCTGAACGTAGCCTTCGACTGGTATCGTCATTAATATTAGTACAATAAAATGGCTGTTTCTTGCTCGAAATAGCCATGACTTCAGTATTTATGAAATTATCAGACATTTTCTAGATTCCACTCCAGTTACAAAACACTGCAAAAACATTATTCAACGCAACCTGATCTTGAGCGTTTCTGATCGCGTTATAGATGACGCAGTCGCATGCATGAATCCGAAGTTTAAATTTCTACATTCTAAGTTGATGTCCACGCAGTTGAAGTTTGCATACATAATAAGTTAGTGTCCGCAACTGCGCCCGTATGGTTAGCGAACTGAATACGATAAAATTCAAAAGCTACGTAACGTCGACAGCAAATCTACACAATAAGGTGTTCATCGAATGGCCGAGAACAGACGTACAGGGATATGTAAGGGACCCGTGCATGCTGTACCGCAGCGGTGTGCGATATTATTTTGCCAGCCAAGTTATCTGAGTATTGTGCGTCCTCAGATATCGCAAATTACTATCCCGACCACTTCGGGCAAAACATTGAATTCCACATATAATTTTAAATAAGCTTTAGCAGCAAGTATGTAACATCACAAAATTTAGAACTATTCCAGTATGCCCAGGAATCAACCAAAATATTATCCTCCAAGCGTTCCCTATTTTATTTAAAAGCCCATCACACGTGTGGTAAGCATAAACCGCCATTTAAATTTGGGCATGACAAGCCGACTTTTCATTGGTAAAAGTAGTTATTTGCATAAACATCTTCAGAAATGTAGGTTTATAAATCGGTTTGTAGAATGTTTTTCTGGCAAAAACTGGCAAGACGTCACGGTAGCCACTGATGCAAACACTGCAGATGACGCCTTTTGTATACTTTTGCATCTTTCTGCAATACAAGTTTTCCCCTCCGGTCAATTGCACAACATAAAAAATCTAAAAATACTTGCAAATGAAAATACCTTTTCAAACGAATTAAGCACAGAAATACGCTTTTGCAAATGTTTTTTTTTTTTGTGAGGAGAAAAGAAAATGACCTCCAGACGTTTAGAAAGATGACAAATGAAAAAGGCTAAATTTCGCTACTATATTGATACAGGGTAAAGCTGTGTTTACAGTGGTGTATTTACGATGCACGTTCAGAGGCTAGTTGTAACAAACCACGATGGAAGAGAGCCCCGCGCAAGCCAGGGAGCGAACGCGCTTCACCGTCAGCGTCCTCTTCATCTCTCTTCTTGATGATGATGCCCGCTAGCACAGTACATGAATGCCGTCCTATTTGTGGGGAATCTAATTAATGCCCCGTAACAATATGAATAAGTTCCCAGGTGCTCTATGAAATACGCGTTTTGTTTGAAAAGCGATAAACGATGTCGTAAACAAAAGTAAAATATCCTATTGGGCTAGTTGGTAAACGTCGCTTGAATAAGAAGAGCGCAAAAAACACGACCCACCAACGAAGAACGACGAGAGAGAAGCGCATGTGTCTTGTCGTTCTTGGTTTGTGCGTCGTATTTTTTAGCGCTCTTTTTATTCAAGTAAACAAAAGTGCCTCGAGGAAACGACTGAACTTTCAAAGAAATGAGCTGTCCGACCTGGATGTCGCAAATACATTTAATTCTCACTTTATGGCCGTGGGAGCCTCCACGGATGGCCCGCCACCAACACCGTGCGATCAATACGTACACGGAAGTTGTTGTTCTACAGTGTTGATACATGTAATTGACCAATACGAGGTTCAAAATATAATTTTATAGTTTAAAGATGCTCGCTCCTCTGGTGCAGAAGTCAAATCAAAACGGCTGAAAGCTGTTAGCCGTTTAGTATGTTTTCCACTCGCACATGTTTTTAACCTTATTCACTCCACAGGTGTATTTTCAGAAAAAAAGGAAGCCAGCTCAGGTAGCGGTCGTTCATAGGGATGGTTCATTTATTGTTTTATATAATTATAGGCCGATCTCCGTACTATCAAATTTTCTTTTTGAAAATGGCGGAAGATATTATGCAAAGAAAGATTACTGTGTGTTTGACACCGCATAACATATGAGCCGGAGAGCAATACGGTTTACACAAAAATAAATCTACGGAAACTGCCCTCTTAGAAATCATGTAAAAATGCTCCAGAACACAGAAAAGAAAAAAGGTTACACTTTGGATATGCGTGATTAAAAAAAAGCCTTTAAATGTGTTCAACATGATATTCTTTCTCGAAAGCTATCTTTTTAAGGAATACGCGGTGTCGCAGAAGGATGAACATTTGGGGAAGTTGGCACTGGCTGAACATCTTTTAAAAGCAGCTTAAATGCACAAACACCAGGGGAAGAAGACGACAGGGCAACTCTGCCCTGTCGCAATAAAATTACCGCTCTGTAGCACTACAATTAATTAAAAGATACCTCACAACCATAACGCAGTTTACAGCAATCATTATCACCAGCCTATCTACGCCCACTGCAGGGCAAACGCCTCTCCCATTAATCTCCAATAATCCCGGTCCTGTGCTAACTCCGACCAATTTATTCCCGCAAACTTATTGATCTCATCTGCCCATCTAACTTTCTGCCGCCCCCTGCCACGCTTGCCTTCTCTAGGGAGCAACTCTGTTACGCTTAATGACCAACGGCTATCTTGCCTTCGCATTACATGCCCTCCCCACGTCCATTTATTCTTCTTAATTTCTACTAATATGTCCTTAACACGCGTTTGTTCCCTGACCCACACCGCTCTTTTCTTGTCCCTTAATCTTAGACCTATTATCTTCCGTTCCATTGCTCGCTGAGTCGTCCTTAGTTTAAGTTGAACCCTCTTAGTGAGCCTCCAAGTTTCTGCCCCGGAGGTGAGTGCCGGTAACTTTACAGTAATAAAATGGGTAATTTCTGGAACACTGAACGTAAAATATCGTGTCTCAAAGGGTTCCACTCTTGCAGCTGTACTATTTTTGCTGCATGTAAATTACATTGTACATAGCAAAGGTTATACTAATATGTATTATAAGCAGACGACACCAACGTGCTCTTTACAGGAGTAAATATATACGGATAACACTTGGTTAGAACGTTGATGGCCATGGCTAAGTGCAAACAGTCCCAAGCTAAATGTAAGAAAAACAAAAAGCCTGCTCTTCAAATCAAAATAACACAATCTCCGCCTGGATTACATCTATAATTTTAAGTTACCGACATACAACATACATCAACAATTATATTTTTAAGGGTTATATTATATTTCAAGAAAGCCTATCCTGGGGCGCTATTCCAGAAGGCCCGAGTTTCGCCTACTCCCGAGTTTCCAGCTCCTTGGGTTATGAAAGTAGAGATAGTGGAGCATTCGATACACCTCGAGCGAGACCGCCGGGATCGTGCGCAGCACGCCTGGCATACTCAGCGCGCTACGTTGGGGCCGCTTACGTCATAGAGTTTCGTAGTAAGTATACTAGAGAGGAAACTGCGCCTCGTAAGCCATGTCGTCGTGGGGGTTCATGGGAAGACCCCCTTTTTGGCTTGAACTTGACATGACAATTCGATTCTTAAGCGGTTTTGGGGATTTGCTTTCTTCACTATGCATTAACACGTTTACGAGCTACAAGGAAGCCGAAATCCTCCCGTTTCTGTGGTAGCCGTGTTCGGTGAAACAGCAGGCAATGCGTGATCGCACCTGACGTTGCTCGTGCAGCAGTCGAAGGACGTATGACTGAGCGGGTATATGCCGCCGCGAAATTTGTAGCCGACGAAAAGAAGAAACAAAAAGGCCCATCTCCCCGCGAGGGGGACTCGAGTAAATGCGTCGCATAGGGGGTGGGTGTATTGCGTTAACGTTTAGTGTTTGGGGAGTTGGTGGTAGTGAATGCGTTGTATCAGCAGCTTGTTGACGTAGTTTGAATGAGTCAAGGATATAAGGCGCGTTCGTAGCCTTTCATTCTGTGTCGGTTTTGTGGCGCAGTGGGAAGAGCACCATGTACCTCGCGTTCCGCCCACAGGTAGTGAATGCGTTGTATCAGCAGCTTCTTGACGTAGTTTGAATGAGTCAAGGATATAAGGCGTATTCGTAGCCTTTCATTCTGTGTCGGCTTTGTGGCGCAGTGGGTAGAGCACCATGTACCTTGCGTTCCGCCCGCAGGGTCGTGGGATCGAAACCAGGCGCCGGTAAGTATTATTTCTTTATATAGTGTAGGGGGAGGGGCGCGGGCCTGTTGTTGAGAGCGAGGAGGGTAGCGTGATGCGGGAGAGGAGGAGTGGGGCGCACCAGGGCGCACCTGGAACGGCTGTTGCGGACGCCGAGGCACGCCAACGCCGACAACGCCGGGTGACATCGTGAGTTAAAGAAATGCTCTGCATTTAAAATGTACTGCGACAAAGACAAGATAGGACAGATACGGGTGCTTGTATGCGTCCTATCTTGTCATCGTCCACGGCTGTTTAACGCCACGTTTTCTTTTTTCTTGCTAAACTAGCTGGCATTCGGTGCACCGGTTCACAACGAAGGCAACGTTTTCATAAACACGCTCAAAAAACTTTCGAAGCTCTTCAAACACCTTATTATTTGAAATAATGGTAAAATTTATAAAATCACAGTCTCTAAGGAGTTACCCCCCAAATATTAACATTGTTCGTAACTACAACCTTGGCCTGCGGAATAGCAGGCACAACCATTCTGGCAGAAAACGCTTTACTTCCTTTTTCCTTAGTTTTAAAACAGCCTGTTTTTATTTTACACTTACATAATTCCACACTATTCTTCGCGTTCTTGTGGCACTTAGTTCAAATTTGCGGTCACTAAAACGTTTCAATCCAAGCCAATGATGAAACTAAGGCGAGCGCGATGTATAATGGAGGCCCATGACGACACAGACGACCTTGATGTGAGCCGCATAGACGCTAGCGCCAGATTCCTCTCTAGTGTATACTGTAAGAAACTCTATGGCTTACGTTAAAGTACGGCGCCTGCTATTCTCAGCATGCACCACCCTCTGAAATCGCTCTGCAACGCGCATTCCCGAGCATAAACTACATAACCCCACTTCTACTTTGAAATCCCCAGCGTGGCTGTTCGCCACGCCCGGTAAAGGGCGGTCCGTTTTTCTCGGTGTTCTGTTCTTCCACTGAATTATGTTTGCAACGCGGCCTGAGGGCAGTCCCAGTGCAGCTCTGCGCAAGCGCAAACCAAGTAATCAAGCGGGTCCACTGTAGCGAATGGAACGCGCCCTGCTCCCGACCATCAAATATGGCTTTTGTTTACGGCTTGCTTGAGTGTGCACGGCGGGCGCTTGTCAGAAATCGTACCGGTCAATTGAAGAGCGTGTTTGAGAATTGGCTAGTGCATTTTAGGCGTTGAAGTTGTGTCATTAGTCATCGACTATGTTTTCGCGGTTTATGAAGAAGGCTCCCATGGGAAAATCGTGTCGTTTTTGCCTCTTCTGTCGGCTTGTACTCCAGTTCGGACCGAACACCCTCGCGACTTCATTTTTGTTTTGTGCTAAGTTCTTGTCGCTGATAGGGGGCATCAAGTGACGACTTAGTGGCTACAACGCTGCGCTCCCACTAAGCGGACGTCATGGGTGGGTGTGGCTTCGATTGTAACGCCGCGCCCCCAAAGGGGCTGGATGTGTTTGATTGACATTAGAACTCGAGGGAAACTCGGGTATGGTTTTGCACGGCCGAGTTGAACTCGGGACGCCCGTGGTGGCCGCTACTGCGGCGTGGTTTATATTTATGGTCTTCGTAGCACGCATATTTCGGCCCCGACAGGTCTTTTAAACGAAATAGGAATTCCGAGCCCGTTTATTTCTCTACAAACCCCCGTTGCTGTCACTTTTTCTGTTGCGACGATTCTTGCATTGTCCCACAAGATTGATTGGGACAATGCAAGAATCGCCGCAACAGATGAAGTGACAGCATCACGGCTACATCTGGGATCACTAATCAGTCAGACCATATCTAACACAGTCAATCGTAACGACGGAAATCTAAACCTGATCTGCGCACGTCCTTTGCAGCGATTACTCAAGCCCACTTAAACGACCCACTTCTGGTGTTGCAATTATTGTGAACAAGGCTTCCGTGCTGGAAGCCGAAACGTCAATATGTTTTGTTTGGACTGGTCGGCGTCTCTTTTTCGTTCCTAATGTACCCTCCGGGCCAGACGAGATTCCGTCATGCTCTCGATTTCATTACCATGCGCAGGCGTATGGCCCGGAATGCATCACCCAGATCCGGAAATATGTTAACCCCAACTGTCGTGTTGCCTCGTTCAAAAACCACCTGAAGTTCAACCTAACGTGCAAAGCCCGGAACTTAGTTCCCCGCTCTTTGCGTCTCAACAGGCCTGTGTGTACGCCTTTCGGTCACAACGTGGTCGTCAAAGCGGAGAGGCTGCTATTGCAAGCCAGGATCCTGGACTGCAAAGAGAAAATTCGCGCACTGGAGAACGATGCCTTCATTGCTCGCCGCCGCCTGGAACACCAGTGCCCCATCGAGTTCCCCAGCATCCAACTGCACACTAATCAGAAGACGGAGCATCAGCGTCTGAGATGCGAGCTCGTTCACGACGATAAGCTGGCCAGCCTTCTCGCCGAGCAGTCGTTCAAAACGAAGACGCCTTCTAAAGCGATTGTGCATAACTTTTCTTCATACAGGCCAAGCCCAGACGAGGAAAGTGTTCTCGGCCTAGGATTAAATTTCAATATAGGACCTGCACCGGACGAGAAGAAACTAGTATGCGCGGTGGAGAACGTTATCAGGCATGTCGAAAACACTCGTCGCGAAGAGGCCCGCACCCGAGTGGTTGGCGTCCTTAACGATGCTCAGCGCGGACCTGCCCGCTCAGCGTTGACACGTGTGGAACGTGATGCAATGAAGAGTCTTCGTGAAAACGATGACATCGCGATCCTGCCAGCCGACAAAGGCAATGCTACCATTCTTTTTGATAAGGCCGACTACGAGAAGAGGAAGCGTTTTCTGCTTGATGACAGTGACACATATATCCGCCTCAAGAAGGATCCGACGCTCAAGGTGGAAAGAGAACTCCAAAAGTTGCTGGCCGACGTATTCCTCACCGTTTCCCCGAACCACAAAGCACTCTACTACAAGCTGCTCAGCCACAATGGATCCGCACCTGCACTTTATGGACTGCCAAAAATCCATAAGCCGGACGTCCCAATGCGCGCCATTGTTGATTATACTCGTACTCCCCTACACAGCCTGTCGAAGTTCCTGCACCAAGTTCTGGCTCCGCTCGTCGGTAAAGAGACCACTCCCGTCCGTAATTTTTTCGATTTTGTCGAGAAGACTCGCAACACCGTGATCGAGAAAGACGACTTGATGGTGTCCTTTGACGTGAAGTCCCTTTCCACGAGTGTTCCGATTGACCTGGCTGTCAACG
Organism: Haemaphysalis longicornis; assembly: GCF_048455015.1. Classification (NCBI taxonomy): domain Eukaryota; kingdom Metazoa; phylum Arthropoda; class Arachnida; order Ixodida; family Ixodidae; genus Haemaphysalis; species Haemaphysalis longicornis. The sequence goes on along the minus strand of NW_027526361.1, from coordinate 166,947,195 downwards.
TATGCACCGCTGCTCTCGAGGCTGATGAGATGTTACCCCAGAGATCACCGATCGATGTGCCAGAACTACGCAGGCTTAGATTTTTGCCTGAACAATACGTACTTCTTCTTTATGGGCTATTTCTACAAGCAAAGGCAGGGGACTCCAATGGGTTCCGCTATTTCGGTCACGGCGGCGAACCTGACCATGGAAGCGTTGGAAGCACGCGCGCTAGCCTCCTTTGCCCCTCACCCGAAAGTGTTCTTGCGTTACGTCGACGATTGTTTTTGCGTCGTTCAGAAAGACGCGGCAAACAGCTTGCTGGCCCACCTCAACAGTATGGAACGTGCCATTCAGTTCTCGTTAGAAGAGGAAGCCGATGGCAAACTTTCCTTTCTGGACGTCCTCGTGTCTCGGCAGGGCCAGAGGTTCAAGTTTCAGCGTGTACCGCAAGGAAACGCACACAGGCCGCTACCTGAACTTCAGCTCCGTGCTCCCCGCTTCCCACAAGAGGGCTGTTAGCACGCTACTGCAGCGTGCGAAAATATTGTGCTCGAAGCCCGAGGATGCGGCGGTGGACACGGCAAAGGTACGGGACGACCTGGCTAGCTGCGGTTACCCGAGGCATTTTATAAGCGCAACGGAACGCCAATTCACCCGACGGGGACAACTGGACGCGCCTCCTGCCCCGATGAAGCGAGCTCCTGTGCCCTACCTTCCAGGAACAAGTGAATGTTTGGCACGTGTCCTACGGGAATATGACGTGCAGGTGGACCACGTTCCAGCCAAAAAGATGCGCCATGAGCTCGTGAGAATCAAGGACCGCTTGCCCAAGGAGGGCTTCCCCGGTGTGGTATACGAGATACCTCGTGCAGACTGCAGCGGCGTGTATATCGGGGAATCAGGGTATTATAAGAATCGTCTGCAGCAGCACACACGTGACGTAAAGAATAAGAGCGTCCGCAACAATGATTTAGCCGAACACGCCGTCGTGAATGACCACAAGATTGATTGGGACAATGCAAGAATCGTCGCAACAGAAAAGGTGACAGCATCACAGCTACATGTGGAATCACTAATCATTCAGACCACATCTAACACACTCAATCGTAACGACGGAAATCTAAACCCGATCTACGCATGCTCTTTGCAGCGATTACTCAAACCCACTTAAACGACCCACTTCTGGTTCACAATAAATTGTGAACAAGGCTTCCGTGTTGGAAGCCGAAACGTCAATACGTTTTGTTTGGACTGGTCGGCGTCTCTTTTTCGTTACTAATGTACCCTCCCGGCCAGACGGGTTCCGTCATGCTCTCGATTTCAATACGATATTAACAGCATATTTCTGCTTATACACTAAACGTAAAAGAGCTCCTATAAGTTACGAAACAAATTATTAACCTAACCAAGATACCGCACGAGTTATGGTGACCAAAAATTATCTTCAGAAATACCTGTTGTATTGAATGAACACCCCGTGGTACTTAATTTCTTGGACAAAGTAGTCCAAATTTCGCAAATCTATGAAAAATATACTATTTACAATCAACTTGATGTAAACTTTTAGTTAAACCTATTCTCAGAAATGTGTTATGTTGTTGTTTATAGAAAGCGCTGCTAAAATGTTTGTAGTTGAATTTTTCTGTTATTATTTTTAGTTATTGCTTCAATTTTTTCTCGTGATTGTAAACGCTTCGCAAAAAATAGTAATTATGACCAGTCGCATGAGCGTCTATCAATGCGCATGCTTTCTTCCCCTTCTACTGTCGTTGGGCCGTTTTGCTGTGTACATGCATTGTTTTACCGCAAACTTCTGATGCTAAAAGTGGCATATCCTCCATCAGGCAACTGGTTTGCCTGTAGCCGCGTTCTTAAATAAAACTTGAAGAAAAAGAAGAACGATTATCTACCAATGCGTAGCATGTCAATCCCCCCTTGTGGGTACGTGCCAAAATATTTGAGGACATAATCATCATCATCATCCTGTGCTGCTTGTCTAGACTGTGGATTCTTTAGAGCTAGATTTGGCTATGAGTAGCCAAAGAGGCTAAATTATGCTACTTTTTTGAAGGTTTCTTTTCTTTTTTTCCGCCAACGATGTAAATTTACACCATTGTAAAGAATGGTTGGCGCTTTTGTTTCGTCAATTATGTACTTTTCTGCATGCCCAAAGCGGGGTGCAGGGTTGGTCTGTTATGTATTTTTTTTATTCGTATGTCGAAAGTTTCTTGCGGGCTTTTTTTATTTGGCCTTCGGTGTTCGGGGGAGATGTATGAGCTACATATTTCTGATTTCGTCAAAACATTTTCGTAATTTATTTTCTTCTTCCTGATTTTATTTTTCAAAATTCTGTTCGACCAGTTATTTTCATTTACGCTGTTATAACGATTGAATGCGTTACATCAGTAACTTGTGCATTTTCATGGAAATTCAGGGCGTTAAACGGTTCGCTAATTTTCCCTATTTTTTATTCGCATTTCGCAGGCTGTTTTGCGGACCCGTGTTTTGGGAGGATAGGTATAAGGTGCAGCATTTTTTATTTCAACAGATCATTTTTGAAAGTTTTCATTCTGCCATTTTTCTTGATTTATTTGTTTTTCAAAATTATTTTCGGCCAATTATCGCGTTTACGCTAGGTTAAACGTGTTATTTTCCCAGTTATGCGTGGAGGACGAATGCAAATGTAGGGCGTTACACAGTACTGGACGTGGGGATATTCGGCAAAGAATGCTACGCATTAAAAATACCTGCAACTTATAAAGAATAAAGGGCACCAGCCCTCAATGACAAGGGATATATGAACGTTTCACCCGTTGTTAATATACGGTAATGGAAGCTATACACAGTGACGACGCCGAGTTTCTTATCGACGGCATATGATCGTATATATTCCCATAATCCCCATACGTACCGCACATATAAGCGTTATCTGAATACGTCTGCTATACTCGGGCACAACTTAATAACGGCAGCGATGATGATGATGATGATGATTGCTATTGGTTTGCCCTTTGTAGCGCGGTGATGACATGTCATCTTACCGAAAAGGACTGATATACCTACGTTTTATACTCTTGGTTTAATACTAGCGCTTGCTTAGGGCAGGCACAAGAAGTTTATTAGACACAAAATACTTTTTTTTCTGTTACAGGTGGTAGCTGTCCTAGGCAATATTCCCCTCTCTGCTTTTCGTCCACCAGCATTCTAATCTTCTTCTCGTCCCCTCAACAGCCTTGAAGTTAACTTCCTCTGTGCTACCCTTAAATCCTATGGCTTCTGGAAGCCGAATATTTCTCCCTTGTAGATTTGGATGGATACCCTCGCATTCTAACACTATGTGCCGCATAGTTTCCTTTTCTTTTCCGCAGACCACGCATACCCCATCATTTTGTGAATACTTCCCCACAAAGCTTTTAGTTCGCAAGCAACCTGCTCTAGCCTCAAAAAGCAAAGCACTGCCCTGGGAAGTATTATAGAAATTTTCATTTCTGATGTTCAATTTCTCAGCACTGTACATCTCTAACGACGTCTTAGCTTCCATTTTTTCCCTCCATTTATTCGTTTCAATCTGCCTAGCCTCTTTTTTGGTTACCTTGGCTGTTTTGGATTCTCCGCTGTTCTTTCTGTATTTCATTGTTAGCCTTCTAGTCTTCCTTAACCACTGCGTGTCCACGCTTTTTAAGTATAGGTACCTAAAAAACCTTAGCTGGCCACCTTCGTTGATCCATTGCTCTCAACCTAATCTCAAAACATATTTTACTCTTTGCTTCTCTAACTTCATACGACGCCCTGCCCATATCTCTCTGCACTGCTTCGCTAATTGTTTTTCCATGCGCGCCTAAGGCCAGACGTCCTACCGTTCTCTGGTTCCCTTCAAGGCGTGATAGAACGTCTGATTTTAAGCAGAGTACAGCATTCGCAAATGTGAGACCCGGAACCATTACTCCTTTCCACAATCATCTTACTACTTCATATTTGTTATACCCCCCCCAGAGCTCTGCTTCATTATAGCTGCGTTTCGCTTTCCCTTAACCTTAAACGAGCCATGAAGAGAAAACAAAAGTTTGTTTTATTCGAAAGATTAGGTGTTTCATAGTATCCTAAGCGCATTCCCGGAAGCAAATGATGCTTTATTCACTGAGAAATAAGGCAATTTAAGCCAAAATTTTAAATCTCCCGCTAAATTGCACATTTCGTGACGTGGACAATGGCGTCATACGAGCCGGTCCATGAAACAGATACTTAGTATGACTCCATATAGCACCCACACGCGGGAATCAAACAGGAACCGGAACTCGTGCCGAAACCGAGACGGCGGCCATTTTAAAAATACTAGTAATACCTAGTGCACCCGCAGCCCTAGTCATGGAATCGCCTGATCCGGAGAACAAAACTCTCGCCGAGAACCTCGGGCTTGCATTTAACAACCTCACACCACTTGAACGCTCAATGCTTCTAAGTGCACGAGCGGCAGGAGTTGTGGGATACGCGGATGGACCGGAAAGCGACCATTCCGCGATAGCCACAACAGACGAACGCCCAGCCGTCGGCACCGCTGTCTCGTCAGCCCCGTCGCGACGGACGAATACAGACTGGTACGTATGTGCCGTATTTTTATTACGGTTAATAATAGTTCAATTTCAGTAGCAGTATCGCTTATGCCAGTTGGCCGGTGTCGTGTATGGAAAGCCGTTCGCGCAAGCTCTCTGCTTCGACCAGAAAGATACGAGCGTCAATGCGCGGTGTGTACGGCATTTTTCCCCCCAAGGTCAGAGCGCTTTGACGGCGATTTGACGAAGTCGGAGACGAGCGCCAGCATGTCCCAGGAGTGAGCTAACGTAAGGGTCCCTGCCGTAATCACTTCCTCGGAAATGAAGCGAGCACACTCGTACTTCCTTTAGCTCTCTTTCTCCTCCGTTTGCAAAGTTCACAAAACGTAGCCACTGGCTTCGCCGAGGTTCGTCGTTGGGCAGCACATGAAAGGAGATCTCCTCACCGGCGGGGAGGTCGCACTCCCTCGACGATTTGTCCGTACTACATGGGCATTTCAAAACGTAGCAACGAAATTTCATTGTAAAGTACTCGAACAAACTGAAGTTTTCAGTGGTTGTAAACTGGAAACGAGCTCCTAACAATAGCAGCAAGCCAACACCATTCCGAAACTGCGACGACTGTCACTATCTCGTCGCTGCTTGCTGTTCCTTACTCCCCTCGTTTCTGGTTTCCTCCCCTCGTTTGCTGGTTGGCGATATGACGGGCAACCTCCTGTGAAGGAATTACGATACTAAGCAAGGTCACGGCTGTGCGTGCTGGGACGGTTCGTTGGCCCCGAAGAGCTTCTAAACCGAAAATTCGTCTGCGCGACGGTGGCGACGGCGAGATGTCGAGTTCGGCTGGCGGTAGTTTCGTACGCATTGGCGTACACGCTTGCGTGTTTATTCGGAACTTCAACCGTTTACTCCACCGTTCTTAGTGTCATAAAAGGAATGTGCAGTACGTTTAACGGGCATATAGCTCACTATGCAAACTGGTAAGCCCTGCCTAACTTGTGTTTGCTTTTGCCGGCCTCCGCCAATCGCAGAGCATTCTCGTGTGACATCATAGGTTCTGTTGCGGGAAATGAGCTGGTAGGTCGCATGGTCATTCCCTTTTTTCCTAATTATGTAGCTAATTTGAGCGAAGTTTGTGTTAAAAGTGGTGTCAGTATGGTTCTAACGAGGCAATCTTTCGAATGAACCAAACTTGTGTTTTCTCTTCATGGCTCATTTAAGTTGCTCCTCGTGAGTTCTTAAAGGGAAGGTGAAAATGTTTTAGAATTAAAAGAAAAGTTGACTGGCAGCAAGTACACATTGCATAGTTCCCGTGTACGAAATATTTTCGCAATACCTGCAATAGAAGCGGCGCAATGCGGAAACAAAAGTGGCCCGATGCCCCGCCCCCATCTCGGCGCGCGATGCCGGAAGACCGAAGAGCGCAGGCGAAAACCGGCCAGAAAACGTCATACCTGGACTTCCGGCCCGATCGGCCGCCTCTTCCATGCTTTTTTCACCGTGTTTCCTGTAGAGGCTCGCCACAGGAATAATGGTACTTGTTGTTTTTGTTGTTTATCGCACTTATTTGTATAATTTTCGTGTTCAACGCCAAACGAGGCATACGTTACCATGCCGTGTTCCTAAGCAGGATAATACCACGCCGGGATGTTTTATAGCATACGGAAGCGACAACCGAGGTGGCTGTTCTTGATGACAGAGAATATACTACACCACGTTAGATACTTTGTAAAACGCTCAAATGCGTTTTTCCTTTTTTTTTCTTTTTTTTGATGCGATGGACATGAATGTTCAATTAGATGCTAAATTTAGGAGGGATGGTGAATACTGATGTACTTTGTCCGGGTATGTTTCGTTCCGATCGAGAAACACGGTCACATTTGTTCAGGAAATACCTATTTCGTTAAACGCGTCGGTTTTCTTTTCCTATGGGATTACACAGTGTTCAAAAACCCAATTTTTGGCGAAACTAAAACAAGCGGCCAATCCTGATATTAGTTCTCTTCCGGCTAATAGGTAAACAGTATTCCAACAGAGTAAAAGAACCAAGACCATCACATTACTTATTTTGCAAGTATACATGCCACGATAAGGTAATATTTCTCCGGAATGAAAAAACTCCGCTCTGAACCACCACCGTACCATTATTTGTGTTGGCTGCGGGGGCCTAATTCTTTGCCAGAGATTCCGTGTGCCTGCATATTATAACCTGGCACGCACTTGTTCCCGCTGAACCTCAACTGTGCTCCAGCGACAGTCGTTGATATATATAACGATGAGACTAAAAAAAATAGGAGCGAAGAGTAAATACACGGCCGTTGTCCGACTACCGCTGTAAATGCTTCAATCTAGAAATGCTGAAACAGGCCAACGATTCATTATCACGAACGTTTGGTGATTGTTACCTAAAGTAACGTAACTACAACGTAACTGCCTTGTCCGACTGGTCTGTTAATTAGGACGAGGTGGCCGTAATATTGTAGCAGAATGCGCAACGCACACACGAAAATAAAGCCCTTCTACAGCCGATAATGCTGCGGATGCACCAGTGTGCTGGTGTTTTCAGAATAAATGCAAGTCAAGCAGTAAGACGCCACTCATCGAAGTGCAGCTGGCGATCGCGGAGTCGCCTTAGCGCCGCTGCCCAAATGGCAAACGCGCGCGCGTGGGTGTGTGTATGGGGATGAGTAATGGGGGTGGGGTGGGGGACAACGAACGAAGGAAAATTGGAAGCAGAGTCCGCTTGTTGGTTTATGCGTGTACCGGCAACATATGTCTCGCATATACGTTTACAGCGCATGAACGCTATATTTTCGCGCAGTGCACGTGCGTGCTTTTCGCTGGTAGATTTTTTTATAAAACGCCGCTTAACCTTGGGCATTAATCAATCAATCAATCAATCAATCAATCAATCAATCAATCAATCAATCATGTATATTTATTGTGCCCAGGAACAGCCGTGAGGCCTTGGTGCTGGTACACAGATGGATACAGGTAAAAAAAAAGGAAAACAAAAATTGAAAGGAAAGAACACTTTGACAGCGTATAAAATAAAAGAGTAGAAAAAAACTTTTAGAATGTACATTACAAAGTATACCGTACAAATCACTACAAAACGTAGATAGCGTATACACTACATGCAATGAACACAAACAAAACTGACAGGATACAACAGAATTGGTAATTACATCGTACCGATGAAACAGAACATCTGCACACTACAGATAATCGTGTAACCTTATAACAGCAATCCATAAAATGGAAAACAACAAAAGAGTCATATAAACAGCATACTCTCTATACAGTAAGGCAAGCAGGTAAAAAGAAGTTACTATAACTAGAGCAAGATCCATTCAGTATGACTGAGCAAAGAAATATTCCATATAGTTCCATGTAAGAGAATAAGAGGGAGCATATTAGCGAATGAGAATTCTGGAAGTGTCTGAACTGAACTGATTCAAATATCTACGTCTGCAGAGTAGAAGTTACACGTGCTCTGCAGCCTGAACAGCGGGCAATGTCGGTTACAGGAGCTGAGAGTACGAAAAGGATGAGATTTTCTTGTGGTTTTAATAGGCACTCTTAGCTGGAGATCCGAAAGCAGTTGCGCACTGCTAATTTGTCCATGTATGAGCTTAAAAAGAAATAAGAGGTCAGCTGTATCGCGCCTAGCGTTTAGCTCAGGCAGCACTTGCAAGTACCGTGGTCCAGAGTCAAGACGGTGATACTCGTGAGGGAAGCTAAGTCTAAGTATGGACAGCAGCTTATTCTGCACTTTATCAATGGCCCTGCTGTTAGATTTGCATGTACCATTCCAGACAACCGAGGCATATTCCAGCACGGGACGACAGACAGTGGAGTACAGTTTCAGGAAGGACTTTGCACTACGCAATTCTTTAAACATCCGGCAGACCATGCCCAAGCGGCGGAGAGCTCGCTGTTTGATGAATCGAATGTGCGGTGTAAAAGTCAGCTGGTTATCAAAGAGCACGCCAAGATCAGTTGTCATCGAGATTCGAGGCAAAGTAATATCGTGAACTGAGTAGTGATAAAGCAGGCAGTCTGTTTTACGCGTGTATGACAACACTTTGGTCTTCGCGGCGTTCACTATCAGTTCGTTCTCTTTAAACCAGAGTGTAAATGCATCCACTTCTCTTTGCAAATGCCCGCAGTCGCTAAGAGACGAAACTTCCCTAAAAATCTTGATGTCATCAGCATAAAGTAAAAAAGAAGAATGCCTTATAGCAGCTGAAACATCATTGACAAATAAAGAAAACAAAAGAGGGCCTAGAAAGGACCCCTGTGGCACACCACTTGAAACGCAGTAATGATAGGATTGCTGGCCGTTAACATTTACGTAGCAGGTCCGCCCACGCAAGTAACTAATTAGGAGGTCAAGAATCGAATTATCTATGTTCAGGAGTGACAGTTTAGAAATTAACAATGGGTGACTGACCACATCAAAAGCCTTGCTCAGGTCAAAGTACACAGTATCAAGCTGCCTCCTATGATGAACCGCTTCGGACGCTCGCTGCATAAAAGAAACGAGGTTAGTGGTTGTGGAACGTCCGAACATAAACCCGTGCTGTTCGGAAATTAGTATGCCCTTAACACTGGAAGTTAAAACATCGTGCTACAGTCTCAAAAAGCTTAGACGCCGCACACAGTAGCGAAATAGGCCGAAAACATTAATAAAAGAAAACAAAACATTAATAAAAGAAATGTAGAACAGCACGGCACAACGCACAAAATCCTCGATATGACAGAAAAAATAGAGTAAAAATACAGAAATTCAGAAAAAAAAGCAAAAAAAAAGTGTTGCAAGCTATGGCCCTCGGCCAGCGAAACGTTCAAGGCACTTGAGAAAAGGAAATATACAACAAAATACACATTGCATATGATAGAGACAGAGTGTACATATAAAACGGGAGTTTAGATTTCTGAGAAGTTACACTGCAATAAAGTATTAGCGTAAAACGAGCGAGGCCTTTGCAATGTCCCATCTTGTCGAGACAAACATAGCAACACGTTTGACAGACAAATAGCAAAAAAACAATGGCAGGAGTATAGACATAAATGATCAGACCAACAAATCGCAGAGATAATAAAAATGACGAATAAATCAACCAATTAATTGTTTAATGGTGTGTCCAGGAACGATGTGCTGGTGCGGAAAGAAAAGTGCATATACCAGAAAAATATAGAAAATAGCATTGCTTAGTCTGAACGAGCATGAGACACTTTGAGATACACACAAACCGACACACGCACATGACCCGCGCACATATGCAAACAAGGCAAGCGTAAGACAACAAGACATGATTAAAACTCTGTACACTGAAATATGTAAACCGGAAAAAGATATTAGCTAAAAATCACGCCACAATGAAGGCATAAAACTTACATACACAAGTGAATCATCGAAACAATTCGCATACATGCATAGATAAACCTAACCCCGGTAGAATAAAGTGTGCGAGTTGAAGTTACATACTAGGGCAAGCAAACTACTCCTGGTTTGTCAAGCCACGCAGTTCCTTACAAAAAGCTGGAAAGGGCCGATGGATTAGGTCCAAACTTTCTGCGTGCATATTGTATAGGCGCTTAATGCGTCCCACGGGACTCTTGAAACGGGCGGGGACATAAAACGGTCTAGGTGCCCTGGTATTGCCTGTCGGGGTTCTCAAATTTATGGCACCCAACAACTCTGTACAATCAATGAGGCTGTGGACTAGTTTGTACAAGAATAAAAGGTCAGCCTTGGCCCTCCGGCTGTGTAGTGGGTCCATTACAAGGAAGCTGGCGGCATCAACACCAGGATAATCTTTAGCCTTCGCAGTAGCGTACCTATGTCTTAGTATTGAGAGAAATTTAGTTTGCACTCTCTCAATGGCCGCCGCGTTGGACCGACACGTTGCATTCCAGACCACGGATGCGTATTCCAATAGAGGGCGACACATTGAGGTATAGAGCTGAAGAGATGTGTCTGGATATTTGAATTCTCTGGAGACACGACATGTTGCACCTAGTGTTCGCAAAACACGACGGGTAATCTCATTAGTATGAGCTGTAAATGTGAGCTTAGAGTCAAACAAAACTCCTAAGTCTCTGATTTGACATACCCGATTCAGATCTTCACTTATACGATAGGTGAAATTGATATCATCTGTTTTACGGGTATACGACACCACTTTGGTTTTTGCACTGTTAAGTATCAACTTATTTCGGTTGCACCAGTCCGAAAACGCGGCGATATCACATTGCAGTTGTGCACAGTCTGAGATATTGCCAATCACTTTGAATATTTTAATATCATCTGCGTATAGCAGGAACGATGAGTACTGAATCGCTGTCGAAACATCGTTGACAAAGGGTGAAAACAAAAGAGGTCCAAGGACAGAGCCTTGACCCCGCTGGTGGCTGAGTACGTTCCGGAGTGTAGCCCGTTACAGTGAACGTAGCAATGACGTCTGGTAAGGTAGTCAAGCAGCAGATCTAGCAACGGATCAGGAATGTCAAGGTGGGAAAGTTTTTTACACAACAATGAATGGGAAACCACATCGAACGCCTTGCTAAGGTCACAGTATACCACGTCAAGTTGGCCTCGGTCTTCCACTGCCTCTGACGCATGTTCCATAAAACAAACTAAGTTTGTAGTGGTCGAGTGGCCACGTATAAAACCATGTTGGTTTGGAATAATTTCATATCTTACTCTGGATGTAATGAGGGAATGAATGATATATTCAAAAGTTTTAGAAGCACTGCACAGGAGGGAAATCGGTCTATAATTTTTTGCATCTGTTTTTGACTCTGATTTGTGTACAGGTACAACTTTAGCAATTTTCCAACAGTTAGGAAACGTGCCAGTACTAATACAGTTGTTAAACACACATACAAGCACTGGAGCAAGGATAGGACTGAAAGCCTTGAGTAGAGCCATCTGGGAATGCCATCTGGGCCACGGGCTAGCGAGGGCTTCGCGTCCCGTAAGCTTTTCATCACGATTTCCTCCCCCACAAATGCCGTGCTCGGTGCCGTACCCCGACAATTAGACATCGGAGCTGACGGAACGTCGCAAGTATTTCTATACACCGTTTTAAACTGCTGAGTGAACGCGGCAGGGACGTCATCAATGATTACTCCATCGGAGTTAAGATTAATGCATTCAGTGTTATGCTGGGGTGACCTACTCCGGATATATTTCCATAAATCTTTGGGGCTCCTATTAAGATTGCTTTATATGGACGTAATGTATGCAGCCCGATCACGATCATACAGTTTTTTACAGAGTGACCGGTATTCTTTAAACTCTAGCTTCCATTTTGTCTCCCCACTCTTTTGAGCTTTCCTGTGGGCACGCTCTTTGCCTTGTAGTGCTGACCGGAGTTCACTCGAGAACCAGAAAGGATACTTCGAAGATTTAGATTTCTTTAGTGGTATATATCTGCGCATACCTTCTTGAAGTACTTTGGTTAACTCACTGGCCTGAAAATTTGGGTCATTTGACGCGAGGATTGCCGACCAATCAAAATTCGACAAGTACTTTACTGGTAAAAACTGATGTAGTCTCACCTGCAGCAAAATTATAGCGGGGGAATTCGGAAACACGTGGCTTGTCCTTTTGCACATCACTTTGAATAGGTAGTACTATGGATAAGGGTGGATGGTAATTGTCCGGGGTAACCAAACCAGTAGGGCTTATGTTGACACTGAAGTTTTCAGTGTTTGAAAAACAAAGGTCAAGTAAGCTCCCAGCAGAGTTCACAACGTGGTTGCACTGTTCAAGACCAGTAAATGAAATGAAGTCCAGTAAGGCTGAGGCCTTTTGAAGAACGTAGTTATTGTAATGAGAAATACTAAGGTCACCCCATTCTATTCCCGGCGAGTTAAAGTCACCAAGAATCACGATACGGTGCCTAGGATGAGAGGAAATTACATTTTCAATCGATGCTAAACAAGTTTGAAAAGAAACCGGAGCTATGTTAGAAGGTAAGTAAAATGCACCTAGCAGGACGCGTTCGCCACCGATGCAACACAAGTCAACCCAGACAGACTCATCCTCTGTCTCCAGAGTTGCGTGCCTCACGCATCTGAATGAGCTATTGACGGCTATCAAAGCTCCCCCTCCCGTGCGTTTAAGGCCAGAAGTGGCACGGTCACTGCGGAACACATTGCAATAAGGCGGAAAATAATCTTTTGACGAGATACTGGGTAAGAGCCAGGTCTCCGTAAGAACAATCACAGAAAAAATTGAGGAAGATACATTACAAAAAAAACTCGTTTGCTTTAGTCCTTAGACCACGAACATTTTGATACAAAACGTTAAGGGACCTATTCATGAGTGACCTGTTGATTTTCTAACTCAGATGCGTGCAGATGGCGATCATGAAGAATTCCCTGGAAAGGTTTAAAAAGGCAGTTTGTCGGCCATAGGCCCGGGTCCTGCAGCTTCTGAAAAGCTTCGTCGTCGACTGCAACGTAAAATGAGGCATAGGATTCATACTTCGTTTTCAGCCGTTTGCACACCAACGGTGCGATCGCGACGCTAGAAACATATGCCGACACCTAGGAAGACGATGTTTTAGGAGCCAGCTTTGTCACGAACAGCGCCTTCGATCGCCGATGTTGACTGGCGACCGACAACGTTGTACTTGTTGCCAGTCCAAAGCACGCCGGTGATCGTTCCTTGGTTGAACGGCGAGAGCCTGTTGCCTGTAGAAGTGGTGGGCTCTCACCAGTGGTGGACGATAGCGAAGGCGTGTCCGAGGCAGCAGTTATAATGACAGCAGTTATAATATACAAGTATAATAATAATACTTTATTTTCAGGAGAAAGAGAAACTGTTCAGAAGCCAGGCCTACCAAAGCCTCATAGGGCTTGAACGGCAGTGCCTGGCAGAGCGGACAAACATGCTAAATAAAGAGAGAGAGAAGAAACATTTAATAGAGTAAATAAAGAAAAAATTGCGCCCGCCTCCCCGCGAGGGGAACCCTGTGTAGATGTGACGCATCGTGGGGTTCACTTGGTATTTCCGTTGGATTGATTCTGAAATCGCGTGAAACGTGTCGGGAACGCGTATGATTATGTTTTGATTATTATTATGTTTTATTGGCCAATCTTGGTCAATCTCTCTAAGTGGTATGCTTGGGGCTTCGCTGTCGCAACGTCCTTTACTCCATCATTGTTGCGTGTGTCCCAAGTACACCGTGCACAGACAGAAACTCATATTATCTTTGTGCAGGCAGCTTCGTGCGGGACTTGAGCTGAGGGCTGTTTTGGGTCCATGGTCGGGTCCCAGTCAGGCTGCGCGTGCAATCAAAGCTCTTTTGGAGTTTCTTCGGAGCACACAACTGGACAGAGTTTTGTGATTGAAAATTTTGGCCGCATCAAATGACATCATTTCGTTTTCACATTTTTTTTCTCTTTTTTTTCGTTTTGTTTTTCTTCTCTCATCTAAGCAAGCTAGCCCGACGGCTCGGCTAACATCGCTGGTTTTCATTAAAGTTATTCTCTCTCTCTCTCCATCATTGTTGCTGTAAGTGGGAGCTTCTTTTCTTTTATTGCAAGTGTTAATCATTGCCCCATCATGCGTTGTATCAGGAGCATCTTGACGTAGTTTGAATGAGTCAAGGATATAAGGCGCGTTCGTAGCATTAGATTCTGTCTCAGTTTTGTGGCGCAGTGGCAAGAGCACCGTGTACCTCGCGTTCCGCCCACAGGGACGTGGGATCGAAACCGGGCGTCGCTAACTATTATTTTTTTTATAGTGTAGGGGGAGGGGTGTGGACGGACAACGCCGTATGGAGGGACAAGGCGAGTGAATGAGATGCAATAGCATCTAAAACTAATATTACAGAAATTTGTAACTAACCATCTGTCATGAGCAATCCCCCCAAGAGTCTAACTGCCTGAAGAAGACTAGTAGACGAAGAGGAGGAAAAAGGAGACATGGAGAATGTCATGTGCAACCCCCTCAATGAGGGGATTGGAAGAAGGGGAAGAAGAAGAGAGGCGCGTGGAGCGAGGAGAGCGAGTAATGGCGACGCCTGAGCGGAAGCTCTAGGCCCCGAACACGGAAAGGCGCCCAGCCGGCCTCCTCAGCGCGGCGACGATCCTGAGCGCAACAACGCACTTTTGGCAGCTTCAGAGACGACCACCAGCGGGGCTACCTGGCTAGAACGCTCGGGCTGCGCACCCGAAACAAGGTCCCCACGGCACCCGGTGCTACGCACCCTGGTCTCCGGCAGCGTGCCCTGCAAGCCTCTCAAGTGGTCGTCGACTACCGGACCCTACTGATTACAGCTTCAACCTGGAACGGACATCAATTAGAAAGTGAGCGGAAGCTAGCTGTGTATTGTGCTTCCGTCCAGGACATTTTACACTAATGCAGTGAGGAGCGGTGTTATGTGTGGAGTCGCGCGCCTTATTGTCGCTGCATATTAAACGTCTCGTTTTTCTGCATCCGGTTTTCCCAGCTAATTGACGTGACAATTTTGGCGAGCCTGCCAGGATCCATCATTTTTTATTGTCACTGTCAATTCAGCCAGGTGGATTATCGACCCAGAAAAACTGTTAGCCCTTACCGAGGCACTAGGGTTGACGAAGGAGGAGGCGTTGGGGATGTACGAAAGAGCAGCCCAGGAGGAGCAGAAGAAAGCCGAACGCGAACAGGAAAAGGCAGAGAGGGAGCAGAGGATATTGGAACTGAAAGTACGCTTTGCTGAATTCGCTTCGCAGGGTACAAACATAGATTGAAGCGAGAGATCTGGTTCCATATCACCACGAGCCCCAAAGGTTTGCCCCCAAAAATTCATAGCACCATTCGATGAAAAAGAGACGACTTGGACGCCTACTTACATTTTGAGAGGATAGCCACTGACCAGGGCTGGGAAAAGTTCGAATGGAAAAGTTCGAATGGGCTACGGCTTTGAGCTTGTGTTTGGCAGGCGAAGCATTAAGCGTCTTCGGCTGAATTCCAGCGTCTGACACACACGACTACGACAAAGTGAAGATTGCGCTACTGGAGAGGTTTCGCTTGACTGCTGAAGATTTCAGAGAAAAGTTTAGGTGCTGCCAACCAGAAGAAGCTGAAACTGGTCGACAGTTTGCAGCACGGATCAGCAATTACTTCGATCGTTGGATGGAGTTATCCGGCACGGAAAAGACCTATGAGTCTATCAGAAATTGCGTTTGTCTCCGAGAAATTCTTGAATTGCTGTAATCGCAAGTTAGTCGTGTTTTTAAAGTAAAAGAGATTACAAGACATTGACGACTTGGCTGACTCAACTGATGGGTTCCTCGAGGCGCAGGGCTTAAAAAACTTTGGTAAGCTGACTGCTCAACAAGGACAGCCGGCAAGTGGAGGAAACGCGCCAGAATTGAGGAACCTTGTCATCATCAAACATGATCGTAGAAGATGCTTCCTCTGTGATGGCGTCGGCCATTTAGCCGCGGATTGTCGCATCAACCTTGAAGGCACCAAATCTGATCTGATTTGCCAAGTCTGGGATAGGAGGGGGCACAGGACTGAGGCCTGTCGCTTTAAGCCTCAAGACATAGTTGCGAGCATGGTGTCTTCACATGCAAAACCAGCGCAACGGCCGAATGATGCTGAAAAGGAGATGAAGTCGGAACAGTAGGAGCATGCACGGCGATGAACAATGGCGACAGAATGCCAATCACTGAGAGAGTAGTCGGAGGGAAGAAGATCACGGTATTGAGGGATAGTGGTGCGAACACGGTGCTGGTTCGAATGAGTTTGGTACGTGATGAAGATCTGGCAGGAAAGAAGTCACCAGTTATTTTCGTTGACAATACCATCAAGTGGTTACCTGAAGCCATCATAGAGATCTCAACACCTTATTATTCTGGGAAAGTTAGGGCAAAATGCCTAGAGAAACCTTTATATGACCTGATATTGGGGAATGTTCCAGGTGTTCGAGATGTAGACACTCCCGACCCCCAATGAATTTGCAAGGCGGAAATGAGAGAGAAAGGAAGTCGCCGCATCATATCAGAAGAGCTACACAAGACAAATGGTGATTTACCGCATATAGAGTATGTCCAAGTGGAAATGTCAGCAGCCGTTGAAGCAACCGTCAAGGTGGTGGAGGAGCAGACCACTCCAAAAGCTTCACTCAATCAACCCCTTGCGCTAAACTCTCGTGAGTTGGCCAAGCACCAGATGCAAGATCGGACACTGCAGGGCTATTATCAGCAAGTAGGGATGAAATGGAGAGGACATCGGGCGGTTTACATGTTTATAGTTCAGAATGGCCTTCTTTACCGAAGGTGCCTATTCCGCTCACGACGAGTAGAGATGCAACTTGTCGCACGGCAAGATATACGGCAGAAGCTCTTGGAATTAGCGCACAAAAACATCGTGGCGGGTCATCGAGGGATGTGTGAAACCATCAGGAGAATTGCTGAAGATTACTTTTGGCCAGGCAAGCAAAGTGATGCAAAGAAATATGTCAAGTCCTGAAACGTTTGCCAGCAAATTTTCTCCGAAGGCCGTGTTAGCCAAAGGCACGCGGAGCGAGAAGAGGTGGTCCCTCATCCGCTGTCGGAGTACAGCAAGCCTCATACGAGTGGACAATACAGTCCACCAACGTGTCCCGTATTCAGGACGAAGGTCCACGCGAACCTCCTCAACCTCGGCCAATGTAGCTTACGCTACAAAACATCACATTCTTAGGTTTTAAATTTCACAAACAAAACATCGTCGCTTGTTTTGTGGGCGGGTATTACTTACATGAATTTAGCGGCAGGTATTCTCGCAGATATTGTAAAAAATGCGTAACATGAAGAACCGTTAACTGGCAAAAAGCGGGGATGCTCAATGCGTGGTTTGACAGCGGATCGTCTGCTACCATGCGACCTATCGGGAGAGGATCGATAGCGGGACGATCGGTGGGTGGCGCCATAGAGTTTCTTACAATATACACTAGAGAGGAATCTGGCACTAACGTCTATGTGGCTCACACCAAGGCCATCTGTGTCGTCATGGGCCGCCCATATTTCATGCGCTCGCCTTAGTTTCATCATTGGCTTGGATTGAAACGCTCTAGTGACCGCAAATTTAAACAAAGTGCCACAAAAACGCGAAGAATAGTGTGCTATTATGTGAGTGAAAAATAAAATAGGGTGTTTTAAACTTACGGAAAAGTAAGTAAAGCGTATTTTTGCCGGAACCGGTTGTGCCTAATATTCTTCAGACCAAGCTCACAGTTAACAACGTTAACATTTTGTGGGAAACTTATTAGAGACTCTTATTTTATTAATTTTACCATTATTTAAACCAATTATTTGTTTGAAAAGATTGAAATTGTTTTGAGCGTGCCTGTGAAAACGTCGCCTTCGTGGCGAACCGGTGCACCGATTATGAGCAACAGTTTAACAAAACTTGCTGCTGAGCGAGTTCGTTCATACTTGTAGAAAAAAGCAAACGTGGCGTTAAACAGTCGTGGCCCGTGGACGCATACAAGATATGGACGGCCGCAGGCGCCGGTGTCTGTCGTATCTTGTCATCGGCGAAGTACGTTTTGTTTCTGTTTTAGATGCGAAGCAGCTTATGGTAGAGCCTGTTCCCTCCGCCGTTGTCTGGGCGCCGTTGTGCGTGTGCGGCGTCCACACCCCCACTGCGCATCCCTGGCGAGGCACCGCTGATGATGATTGTGGCAGGATGCCCCTAGGGATTGGCCAACGAAAGAATCCGTCACGAGATAGCTTCGCGTTCAACCACCGTCGTCATCTTCCCGTCGGGGAACCCTGAGTACCACACCCCCACTGCGCATGCCTGGCCAGGCACCGCTGATGATGATTGTGGCAGGATGCCTCTAGGGATTGGCGAACCAAAGAATCCATCACGAGATAGCGTCGCGTTCAACCACCGACGTAATATTCCTGTAGGGGAACCCTGAGTACCACACCCCCACTGTGCATGCCTGGCGAGGCACCGCTGATGATGATTGTGGCAGGATGCCCCTAGGGATTGGCCAACCAAAGAATCCATCACGATGTAGCTTCGCGTTCAACCACCGTCGTCATCTTCCCGTAGGGGAACCCTAAATAGTATGCGAGGCATTCCTCCTCTCCTCTCCGACGCTCCTCTCCTCTCCGCGGTTGCGCAACAAATGGCAACACCAGCGGCTCCGCGCGCTATAGGCTCCGGAACGATCGCCGGGTGGCGCTGCACTCTCCGCGGAGGGGGAGTACGCCGGGCCGGCGGCCTATTCGGCACGTGCTTTTTTCGATGCGCGCGTGCTGCATTTCTCGCG
The DNA here is from genome assembly GCF_048455015.1 of Haemaphysalis longicornis. Taxonomy (NCBI): domain Eukaryota; kingdom Metazoa; phylum Arthropoda; class Arachnida; order Ixodida; family Ixodidae; genus Haemaphysalis; species Haemaphysalis longicornis. The sequence goes on along the minus strand of NW_027526361.1, from coordinate 166,928,384 downwards.
CTAGGAAGAGGGCTGGGTAAAATTTTCTTTCGACTTATGAAAGCATACACATTAGCACGTGTCCAGCAAGTTCGGTTTACACGTAGAGTAGCTACTGGGTGCATTTTTGCCGGTGCTTGTCTTGTCGTCTGCTAGAGACGCGTCGTCTGCTACGCGCCAGTCGAACGGCCGAGCGCCCCGGCGGTTTCACGGGGCTCTTGTGAAGCAGACGCCTCCCGGCCCGCTCCTCCGCGTCTGGCAAGTGCACGCGCAGCTCGCGCTGTCTCCCGCACCGCCTGAGGCATCCAGCCTCCTACTCACGAATGCGAACAAAAGGCGACCGCCGGCTGCGCGAGCCACTTAAGCCAGCACGTATGTACAAAGAGCGGCGGGAACACTCCTCACTAGCCCGAAACGAAAAGATGAAACTGAAAGCGAAAAAAAAAAAACCCCATATTGTTGCATGGTCAGCTGCCACGACAGTAACAAGGCGAAAGAAGATGATCCATTCGTTAAATTCTGCATATTCCCCGCGAAAGCGCACCAAAAGGATAGACTTACGGTAAGCATGGATCACTGCAGTTCGAAAGGTGAAATAAGTTGACACATTTTTGTTTGTATCTGTGTGCTTTCAGTTTACATTACCCGGCTTTGAAAATGCGAACTAGTGTTCTAACGAATCCTCCCCTCTACACTTTTTTTAATGCATGCTGCCAATGATTGTTTTCCGCTATAATAAATGAACTTCGGAGTTGTTTAGCTGGTGCCGTTCGATACCGTCCATATATAACACAATAGGTTGACATTTTGCATGGGTAAAAAAAAAAATAGTTTCTAGCGATTTACCTGGCTGTAGTAGCTCTGGTCCGTCTTGTCATTGTGACTTGTGTTCTGGACGGGATTGCTGCGTTGTTCGCTTTTTTCCCACATTTAGAAATACTGGTAATTAAAAGAGGTATACACCAAATTCTGTATATTATAGTAATTAAAAGTTATACGCCACAAGCTGTTCTGTTGTTCCCGCCAACTGTCACGCTAACCCATACTTGTACTCCAAGCGGGTGACTAACATTGCGAACAAAAATTTCTTCAAGTACAAGTAAAATGGAAATGCGGCGCTGTCAGCGCACCCCTTAATTAGCGTGTGCCTTTCTAATGCGTTTTTATAAGATGCAGCTGATTGTTTCAAGAGTAAGAAATAACCTATTAACCATAATCAATCACGTTTATCTTACATTTCTTGCACGCGTCAATGTTTCTGCAGTCCAGAAAGTCCGGATGTCAGAAGCGCGAGCACGCGAAGGGAGTAACAAACAAGAGAAAAGTACGCTGTGACCAGCTGAACAGCTGTCGCCTTGCAGAAGAAAAGAGCAACCGACGACCGCCGAACAACGCGTTTCCCCCCTTAAAATCGTGGGGCAGTCTGCCGGTCGAGCGGCGGGAAGCAGGCGGCGCGTCTGTAGCAGACGACAAGACAAACGTCGACAAAAATGAACTCAGTAACTACTCTACGTTTAAACCGAACTTGCTGGACACGTGCTAATGTGTATGCTTTCATAAGTCGAAAGAAAATTTTACCCAGCCCTCTTCCTAACGCGAGAAATGCAGCACGCGCGCAGCGAAAAAAGCACGTGCCGAATAGGCCGCTGCCCCGGCGTACTCCCCCTCCGGGGAGAGGGCAGCGCTTCCCTCGCCCGGCAAACTTTAGCTTCGCCTCCCTATAATGCGAAGCAGCTTCGGGTTAGAGACGTGACGGTAGCCGCTGCATACTCCGCTGGGGGCGCCACTGTAGCTCCGCGGTATAAATGACGCGCGCGCGCGCTCCGCTCCTCTCATTCTCCTCCCGCAACGCCGCGATCGAACTGAAAACTAATGGGAACTTGAGTCGACCCAATTGCTGCTTCGCATACTACTCAGGGTTCCCTTACGGGAAGATGGTGAATTTTTTTTATTTGTTGTCAGCAACAAATTGCGCGGCTGCATATTACCCGCTCAGTCATACGTGCTTCGACTGCGGCATGACCAACCTCACGTACGATAACGCACTGCCTGCTGTTTCACCCAACACGGCTACCACAGAACAGGGAGGATTGCGGCTTCCTCGTAGCTCGTAGACGGGTTAATGCGTAGTTAAGAAAGGAAATTCTAAAAACCGCTAAAGAATCCAATCGACATGACACGCCCAAGTCAAAAGCGGGGGTCTTCCCATAACCCCCTACGACGATATGGATTCCCAGGCGCAGTTTCCTCTCTAGTATATTTACTAAGACACTCTATGGGTGGCGCCACCACGCGGAATAAAAACGCAGTGGGAGAGGGCAAGGCGTGCACGCTTTGGGGGGGACGCCGCAGGTATTGGAATAGTAAAGAGGCTATGGCTAGGTATGTTATTTTGCAAGTCGCAAGGTCGAATGCCCGAGAGTTCATCCTTCTTTTTTTTCGGTCGATGTTTTCTATGCTGAATTCACCATTTTTCCGCTGTAACGTTCATTGCTCCACGAGCGAGTTTGCAGAATGCGCGCAGACTGCCACTGACGCGCTAGCGAGTTCTCGTTGGTGTGCTGTTGCCATAAGCACCGACTGCTTGCGGGCACAGGCGAGAATCAGCAGACCCTTGGCCTGGTGGGAAGACTCTTTCTAGGAAGCTCTAAAAAATGGGGAAAACCGCATGGCATTTGAGCGTCTGCGGTGACGCGGAGGGCGTTCATCCACTGCGTAGGCTAGTGATTGCTACGACTCCAAGCCGTTCTGGTAGGCTTATCTGACGCACTTTACAGCTGACAACATGGCAGAAGCGTGGTATGGCGATTACTGAGATATCGAGAATGCAAATCCAACGATAACGTCGGATTTCAAGCGTAATGTTTCACAGAAACGAAGCCAAAACTTGTTTGAATGCTAATCTTGGACATCGTCCAATCACGTAGCACCTTTACCTGACGTCCCTGCGGTTGTTGAATGGTGCAGCCGCTGCAAACCGCGCATGGGAGTTTTTATTCCTTCAGGTTTTATAAAATAAACACCGCCTTATCTCCAGGATAAACAGTGAAAAGTGCGTTCATTGAGCCAGTCTACGCAGTGCAAGCAAAAACGGGAGCTTGCCAAATTCACTTCAGTGGAGAAGGGTAGCATCAAGGGTTTTTGATGAAATAAAAGAAACAGGAAATGAAAAAGGGATACCATTCTTCCTTCCCCCAGGGATGAAATATTATTAGCTAGCAGTAAATATGAAGTGGAGTCTGTCATTAAAAGATCCTGTTAAGTTTTTGACGTTTATTTTGATATTGGCGTCCCGCACAATGCTTGCATATTGCAACTTTGGCCTAATAAAGGAAAAGTAACCTGGCAGCGTAACGCTTGCAGGGGGATTTTCTAGTTTGTGTCCTAGAAAGCACAATTTCACTGGGGCAGATGAGCAAATATTATGGAGGCGTTTGTTCCGTATTTGTTGGTGTGTCTAACGACGAAGTATTTGTAACTGCTAGCCTGTGTAAGTGGAAACGGTCGCAATTTATGCACATATTCATTGTTTTTTTTACGTCTAACCGAAGGAGAAACACCGCGCCGTGTTTGTGTGATCTTTCTTTCGTCATGTTTCCTGCGCTCTTTGTAACTCCTTGGTTTGTTGTTGCGGAGGCGACGACGGTGACGTTTGTCGGCGCTGAAGGCTTAAGGCCACCACGGATCGGACGATGGCTGTAAAGAAGGTACACAAAATAATCAGCACACATATAGGCTTCACACGTAAAAATCAATAACTTCTTGTCTAGTTATGACGTCCGAAGTTCCCAGCTAATGAAACAGCCATGGACGATACTTTGGTATACGCCCTGCTGGCTTCGTAAGCCGGTACGCAGTGTCACTTATATTCCAAGAATTTCCTGGTTCTGACCCCTTGCGTTGCCACACTCGCCATAAAACAAGGATCCGGCAGCACAGTATCCTCCGCTGCTCATCAAAGCGCCAGACGATGCTAGTTCTCACGCAGCACACGTTCACTGCTTCCCGTGCAGTGTTCGCGTGAGCGATAAGCACCACGCTGGGACAGCTAATGTTTATGCATACGGGAGACCAGAGCATAACGGTCGTCTTGACGGAGCAGCGAAATGACTTCCTGCGCTCCGGCCGGGCAGCCCGCGGGTCTAAGCGGATGGCGACCCCAGCCTTGACATTACGGCACGCAGTGGCGAAGAAGAGAAACATGCCAGTCGGACTGCCAGGAAGCCCCACGTGGGCTATCCATTCAGGCGCTTGGCCGCCGTGCTTCCCTCTGCCCCAGCGGCATTTCAAGCGAGAGAGAGGAGGAAACATTGGCCGCCAGGCTGTTTTTTCTTCGCTAATCAGGTCTGTACTCTGGTAGGGTTAGCGTGTTCCGTCCAGGAGATCGTTCATTTATACCACTAATGTTTTGCGTGACGCCATCTTCCTCTAGTGCAGTGGGGCGATTAATAATAGTGGCGACTCTCTAGGCCAAAGTGGTGGTCCGTGTCCTGCTCAAGGAAGGACGTACCCTACACGGGTAGGTTTCTGCAAGAGCTCCCCATCCTCTGTTAGGAATACAAGTTGACACGATAGCAAATCTATAAAGTTTCTTCGGAAGCACCAGCCTGACAGTATCGCCAACTGGCTGCTGCACTTAATCGGTCACTAGCTCCTGCAACAATTTGTATTAAAGACACCTGAATAAAAAAAGAATGAACAAACATACAAGGACTAAGAAAAGGAAAGGGCACACAAGCACTTGTGTGTCCCATATTTTTTTTCCAGTTGGTTACCGCTGTTTTAAAAACATAATCTACACCAAGTCGCACCGATCTGCTCCGTAACTCGTGAAAAAGATCACTTGCGCATCTGTCAACGCATTCCAGAAAAATTAACGTAAATCTTAGAAGAGTTACTTGCCAAACTGCGTAGCCAGACAGCCGCCCCGGAACGAAGAAATTTTATATTTGCTTCCATGCACAGCGAATTACATTGAAACGCTGCATCTCTCTCCCTGGTTATGGGTGTATTTCTTTGTCCTCCAAAAGACTATGTACGGCTGTTACCTCCACTATTAAAGCAGAGACTTTTCTCTCTCGTGACTTTCACTGGTTGACACTGTCAACTGTCGCCAGAAGGGTCCCTCGTACCACATCATGCCCATTTGTACCAGGAGCGCTGTACGTTAAGGGGATAAAATGAATTTATGCATTTACAGATGCGGCGCCTCTGCTCTTTTGGGATTTTCCGTTCATATGGTCACACGTGGGGTGTCAACTTTGTATTTCTCTCACGCGTTTCAGTGTGTAAGCACTCTGAGGCACACACTGCTACGGATGCAGCCGGGGCACGCACCAAGCCATGAGTGAATCAGTCCATCACCATTATGGGGCCATCGCCAGTAGGGTCGCGCACGAGAGGTCCTGTGACCGTACTCTCGATCCTGTGTACGTACTGTGAAGGCTAGCCAGGTGTTCCACTCGCACACACATGGTAGCACGTGCCCGCAATGCAGTATCGGGGAATGTTGACATGCAGGAACGATGTATGCTGGTTTCACACGATATTGTGTGAGAGACACAACCAAACTGACGGCCGTTTTCTGTTGGTCACTGCCTCAGCTCAAATAGATGGATGCGTAACCCATCAACGCCTGTCCTATATGAGTTCCTAAACAGCCAAACAGCCAATACGCGACAAATGAGGGCTTCAGGAAGAAAAATGTCAGGTTTACCGCGTCTCTTGACACGAGCAGGACGCTGTTAATTGTTCTCGCCAAAAAATGTTAACGTCAGGACTCCAAGAGTTTCCGAACACCATGAGGCCCAGCAGTGTCGCCCAGAAGCTGCACCGCCTTCACCTACCTTGCGGCGGGGAGCAACAAAATTATGGCATGCAGAGGCACTCGGCTACATTCCGGTTGCCCGGCTAAGGGGGGATAAAACCATGCCGCGGAGAAGAAAGAAAGAGCAAAGAAACACAAAATAGAGCGGCCTTTACGAGCGACGTCCAGTCGGTCACGGAAAATGCACGTGTGCCTTGGTGATCTTCCACGGCCACGAGGGGAAAACCGGCGTAGCAGGATGGCCTTGTTGGTGAGCCAGTGGACAGCGAAAAGAAATATTTGAAGTAGAGTGCCAGGTTTAGCTTCCAGTGGCGCGTATATATTTACGAAGGCCAGGGTTGCCTCATCCCGCTGGTCAGCTGCGCGACTCCAAAAACTGAGAAGCGCACAGTGATTGAAATAATAAACTCAGATGAATACAAGCCCTCCATACGACCAGTAAAGTCGGAGATAGTTTTCTATCACGCAGACAGTGTTGTTAATTCAATTAAATGGATTGAAATTCTGGCTCCAAATAGCGTCTCTATGTCCTCATGTGTTCTTGAGCGTGTTGTAGTATTGTGTCCATCTTTTGTAGGATTGTGTCAAAACATATTGTGCCAAGCCTGAGCAGCAGCGAAACAATAGGTTGCACTTATTTACTCAGGGCACACCGGTGACGAGGTCGCCCATATTGTGGCCCACGTGCTCTGTAATTCCTCCCGAGCGTAGCACGAGGCGCCCCTGTATCCAGCATTCCAGCATTCATTGTTAAAGACATCGACAGGAGAGCGCCGGAAGCGGCATATCAAACGATCGCCCGCACTCCACAATCAAGCAGAGCCCCTTGACAAGCCATTATCTGCAGGGCTGACCAGAGTCGCTCAAGAGCCACTCCGTACGTCATAGCAAAATTGCGGCATTGAAGCACCACTGCTCCGACTTCCAATGTTGAAGTCTCAGTCACAACCGCAGTCGCGCATTTTTCCGAATCGATTGTCGTCTACCCAGGATTAGCCACTTTCTGCGAGACTGCGGCACCCTGATAAAAAAGGGCGGAAAAAACTTCCAAAAGGCGTCACCACCTTCCGGAATAACCCTAACGACAAGCAAGAAAAATTTACATCTTTCCGCCTGCAAGACGCTGTGATTGTTAACTGCTGTGGCGTCATCACGAGTCGTGTTGATCTGACAAAACGTCCAGACTTATCTGGTACCCGGCGATGCCCGGATGGGCCACTATAGCAATGACACTGGTGGACATATAACACTTCCTTAATTATTTCTTCAGTATGTCCGAGTGGTACCTATCAGTCACAGTTTTATAATAAATAGCATTGGCTCCTACGGGAAGCGTGTGGTTGTACTAAGTCTCAGCACATGGCGAGCGCTATGCGAACGTGCGAAAATTGAACGGAATTCCACTTCGAGAGGGGTTTAACTCAAATCCGCTCGCCTCTTTATTCGTGTATTACGACACAATCCTGAAAACAGTATTTGGACAATTGTATCAGCAGCACTTGCAAGCAAAAATGAATTGGACATACCACCGGGCTGCATAGTTAAGTAATTTGTTAAAACACGTTACTTTCCCAAAATCCTGATTTTCCTTATTAGGTGGGTGTTATGGAAAAATCTTCTAAAACAGTGTTTAGAGACGAGCATAAGTTACCTATAACGACAAAAACAAGTTTAATATCCGAACTGCTCTGCGATAAAAGAGGAAATATATAAAGTAAGCACTTCTCACTTTCTCCCGGGTGTTTGTTTCTCAAAATTTTAGAAATATTGAGCTTATACACCGTAATCAGAATACGCTCCGAAATTTGAAGCCCTTTGAATACACAGTTTGGCTGGGAATTCACATCACCTGTTAGGCCTTTCCGGCTCGTCAAGCATGTCATTAAAAGAAAATCCTTTTCATTTTTTACCGGCATCCCAGGGCGAAATCCGTAAAATTAGTCTTGTGCATTTGCACGAGTAACATTTATCAGCAAAAGACAGTGGGATATGTCAATCAGTAAGGCAGATATTGGGGCATCTGTAAAAAAATCCAATTTCCTCCTCATATTACCACGGTTAGTGTTGGTTACGACAAAACGACAAACGTACTTTCTAGAGATTCTAATAGGGGCTACATATATCCGTAAAAAGCGTTTCGTTATCTGCCCGGGTGAGCAGATATTTGGGAAAACACATTTATCAATTTTTGTCTTTTAAGAGTGAAATTGCCAAAAATCCCGCCTTACCCAGCCTATACTCTATGATACAAATGTGCTCCCCAAGTTTAAAGCCTCCAAGGGTAGCAGTATTGGCTGGGTGTTGATCATTCAGTGAGTGAGTGAGTCAGAGCTTGGGGCAGTTTTTTTTTTACAGGTATAGAAAACAGGAGGCGTGTAGTCGCACAAAGTATCAGCAGGCGGCGAGCGCTCGGCGAGTGCGCGAAAATTGAACTAAATACCACTTCTACAGGGGTGCAATTTAAAACCCCAGTTCCCTCTTTATTCGCGTGTTACTACAAAATCCTGAACTTAGTTTTTAGACAATTGCATTCGCTTGCAGTTGCGTATAATTGCAAATACTTGCTATTCATTTTTCTGTGCAGCACATGCAAGCGAAAAATTGTGTGTACCAGCAGATTGTACAGTTATTGAGTAATTTCTTCACGCACGTAGTTTTCCCCAAATCGTAATTTTCCCAATTGGATGGGTGTTATGAAAAATTTTTATAAAAAGCGTCTATATACGCGTATACGTTACTTACATCAACAAAAATTAAAACAGTTCCACTCATCAGTGCAGAGCAGTGATTCGCAAGAGGGGTTGTGGCGCCGTTCTCCACTCCTTGCTACCACACCTCACGCTCTCTGCTCTCTCTGCTTCACTCTTCTCTTGATGAATTGAACAGAGGTTCGTTCGGTGCAATTCACTTTTCCCGCATTCGCACTGCTCGTGCGTTTTCTCCTTCGACAGCTCACATCCTTTTCTTTGTCTTTCGTTTCTTGTTCTGCCTCTAACAGCACGAGTGGGAGTTCTGTTCTTTTTGTGCTTGCTTCCTTCTCGCGCGTGCTGCCTTTCGGCGCCATTTCGGACGCGTCGATTTTTACGTGCAGAGCACTTGAGGGCCCTGGCTTGTCGTCGTAGCTCGTCTGCTGTCACGCTGTCTGGCCATCACAGATCGTCACGCACCCAAACAGATGTTCCGAAAAGATGTTGTTACAATTTATTACAATCCACATATCAGGGCGCAGCGACTAGTGATAACAGCCCTCCCCTAAAACCAGAAAAAAAACTATCAGTTTCCAATTGCTCCCGTCATTACCCGCTTGACCCTCGATTCATCCTTCCGACCAAAAGTTAGCAGCATACTTGAACAAGCGGTTTATATAGTCATTACCATTCGGAACTGCTGAACCGCTGGCACTTGTCATACACTTGCCCGTTACTTATCGCGACGAAAACCGCACGTACAGTTCAGGTAAAATTAATGTAATTAACCGGCATCCCCTGCGTCCGTTTAGTTATGAACGCTCGTTGGGTTCGGTTTTGCGATAGTAATAGAGAAGTAAGGGGCCGCCAAAGAAAAAAACCGCCGCTTTAGAAATGGCGCAGAAAGGCTCGAGCACGTGCGAGATGAAGGCAGGCACAAAGAGAGCAGAACTTATTTGAAGGCGGTACAAGAAGCATAGGATAAAGACAAAGATGCGAGCTGTCCCAGGGGAAGGCGTGTGAGAATCGCGAAGGCGGGAAAATTGAATTGCATTGAAAAAACCTCATCAAGAGATGAGTGAGGCACTGAGGGAGCGTGAGGGGGGCAGCAAAGAGCGTTCGAACGGCGCCACAGCTTTTATGACGAATCTGCACTTCCGACAGCTTTCGCGTTGAGTAGAACTGCATTTAATTTTATCTCCCGCGGCCACTTTTGTGTTGCATACTATCATAAAAACCAACCCAACGGACATTTGCAACTAAATAAATGCGGCGATGGGCGGTTAAGTGCATATACTTTGCCTCAAATGTACCTGCATTTTTCTTTGCGCTAAGTAATGGGCACATGCATAACTAGTGCCAGCTGTTCCAAGAGTTTCGAACGGTTGTGCATATATAAACCGCTTGTTCAAGTATCCTCTTAAGTGTTGTACGGATAGCTAAATGGGGGGCTAAACGGGTAGTTTTTCCAAGCCTCTGTTTGGCTGCGTGACGCCGCGGGACTCTCTTTGGGTGTGTGACGCCGTGGGAATGCGGTGCCTATCTAGAGTGACTGCGGACGAGCTGAGATGACTTTCCGGGACCTGAAAGTGTTCTACACTTAAAAACCAGTTCAATATCTGAACTGGCCCACGATAAAAACGAAACATCTGAAAAATTCTTTCAGTAAACTTTCAGCAATATTAAGCTCGTACGCCATAATGAGGATGTGCTCATGAAATTTGAAGCCATTTCAACCACCAGGTTGGCCAAACGTTGACATCACCTTCGGCTTGTCAGGGGTGCCATTTAAATAAAATGGTCGCACATCTGTTCCTGCGTTGCAAAGTCGACGAAAGACGTTAGTTGACTGGCGCCCCTGGCAAGTGAATGCCCTTCTCTTTACCGCCCACCTCTCGTGCTGTTCCTTTCCCGTCTCGTTCCTCCCAACATACTACCAGAGGTTTTCTCAAGTCAATTTAAATTTACGGCGTTCCACTGATCCACGCCTGGTGCCTCGATGTCAGGGCTGCCGTACGGCGCAGACGGGCGTGAATCAAGGCACCCTACTACAACGTTTATAGAACCACGTTGCCCTACTCCACGAGCGTTCCAAACGGAACGTGGAACCTATCCAAAGGAACGTTTCGTTTCTGTTGCCGTTTGATTTTTCGAATGCCGCCAGGTAGCGCGGGAAACAGCAGAGGACGGTTTTCTGCAGTTGATGTATTATTTCATTTGCAATCGCAAAAAACAAGCATCCATATATTTTTAATAACGGAACACTGCGAATATCATTCATGTGTTTACTTTCTGCCTTACATTTGCGTAATGTCTTGTTTTTGTTCAGCAATGTTAACAAGCACGATATTGTCACGTAGCCAAAGACGACACAGCTGTCTTGAAGGAAAAACAAGTTTATTAGAGCGAACTTGTGCTCCCCTAACAACTCAAACAATACACCGGCGGCGAAACAGCAGTCAACAAAGTGACGTGCGCAGACTGGGGTCGGCGAATCGAATACCTTTGCGTCTGCTCTGCAGGCTTCTTATCTTTCGGCGCACGTGGTTCTCGAACCGTCATTTTACATCCAGAACATTGTAGATCAAAAAAGATTATTCTAGGCTAGTGACGTTAGGCCGAAACAGTCGCCGTATCGGAATGAGATAGTCCGTGCGGCATAAAAATAAAGAATGGAACACGCGCTTCGCTAGGTACACAGATAACAGAGCCGGGCGCGGCCCGCCAGTAAAAACAAACAATGAAGAAACAAACCCATGCATTCTTCGCGGCATTACCCCCCCCCCCCCTCTAAGAGTGCATCGACCCGATACTAAAATATTACAGCAGTCCGAACAAACAGAAACAACAAAACAACAACAAAAAAGGCCGTTATCTTGCGCAGTAAGGTTTGAGGCGAACCAGGTGGACGACTTCGGGTCGCGTGTGTCGTTGTGATGTGCGGGAATCACCATCGGGGATCACTTCGTAGGTAAGTTGGCCAACACTTCGTAGAATCTGGTAGGGTCCGAAATACCGTCGTAGAAGCTTCTCACTGCGTCCGCGTCGTCGGATGGGAGTCCAAATCTACACACGATCCCCTGGGTGGTACTCGTGTCTCGGCGTCGGAGGTTGTAGCGCCCGGCATCCACCAGCTGCTGGTCCGTTGTACGAACTCGAGCTAAGTAGCGGGCCTCCTCCGCACGCTGAAGGTATCCTTGGACGTCGGCGTTGAGGTCGTCGTCTTCTACGTGCGGAAGCATGGCTTCAAGCATCCTGGTAGGCCGTCTTCCGAATGGTGCCATCTGCGTAGTTTCTTGGATAGCCGTGTTGTACGCAAACGTGACATATAGGAGCACTTCGTCCCAGGTCTTATGTTAAACATCGACGTACATGGCCAGCATATCCGCAATCGTCTTGTTCAAACGTTCCGTTAGTCCGTTCGTTTGGGGGTGGTAGGCCGTCGTTCTTGGGTGATGCGTGTTGCTGTAGCGTAAGATTCCTTTATGAGCTCCGCAGTAAAGGCCGTTTCGCGAACCGTGATTAGAACTTCAGGGGCTCAGTTAAACCTTGTTGGTAGGTTTGTAAGCTCCTTTTCGGTGGCGAAGAAACCCTTCGCTTGAAGAATTCGGCGGTGTTGGCGGTGAAGCGGAAGAGATGAGGAGACGATGACGGGACGAAGAGATGATGAAAAACAAAAACTGTATTTACAGTTGTTCACAAGAACTGGTTACAGAAACTTCATTGCAGAGTTGGTTAAGCATGGCTGTCTTAGCGATCGACCTTCCGAGTTACGGCCTATAGGTTCCATACCTTAGCGATCGACTCTGGGTTACGCCCTAGACGGAAAGGTTTACGTGCACTAAGCACGGAGGCTCGCTGGTCACAAGCCAAAGCTAAGTCTCAGCTAAGTCTGCCGCTTCGTATCTTGCGCGGGAATATCATTCCTCACTCAAATTGTATGCCGCGCAGCCGATTTGATTGGTCAGGCCGACCTCTCAAATCCACCAATTGTGGAGCCAAACGTGCCCCAGTAAATTCTCGCCCCTCGTCTCCTCTCTCAGACGTGGCGGACACAAGAAAACGCGGTAACATCGGGCAAGCAAGTTTCTCACCGCAAGAGCGGCCATCAGGCGCCGCGGTGCTCACAAAAGTCGCCTCCAAGGCTTGCACATAACCCCGAGGCACGCAACTCCGAAGCGGCGACTTGTTGCCCTAATTGCCCGCGCCTTTTCGAAGCGTCTTATCGGAAGCCGGGCTTTCCGACATTCCATTAGGCCGGTGTCCACAAAGAGAAGCGGGGGTGGCGCCTAGTTACTGCAAGAGTAACGCGTTTCACAAGTCACTGCAAGAGCACCAGGCGTCCCAAGCGGGAGCCACGCTCCCCCCAAGAAAAACCAATTACGGCGGCGGCCATTAGCGGGGGCGGCAATGCGCGCAGGATCTCAGCCCTCGCATCTTATTTCCCGATCTCCTGTCCGCCGGCATGACAAAAGGCGTCAGAAGCCCTACAGTCTCCATGTCACAGCACAATTTGATTTATGAAGAACTTTGCGACTTCTTGGGCAGTCCCTCTCGGAAGAGCAGTGGTCTCTGCGTAGCGCGTCATGTAGTCTGTCGCTACGACAATCCACTTGTTCTCGGATCGTGATGTAGGAAACGGGCCCAAAAGGTTCATTCCAATCTGCTGGAAGGGCCTCGATGGGACGGCGGTCGGCTGCAGAAGTTCGGCGGGTCTCGTCGCCAGCGTTTTTCGTCGCTGGCAGTCACAGCAGCTCCGGACGTAGTGGGTGACGTCGGATGTAAGGCGAGGCCAGTAGTACGTCGCCTTGATTTTTCCCATTGTGCGGGCTGTGCCGAGATGTCCGGAAGACGGGTCGTCGTGGCGAGCGTCCAATATTTCGTCACGAAGATCTGCCGGGATGACAAGAAGATCATTCGTTCTCGTTCCGGGGCTGAAATTCTTCTTCACAAGGACTGAGTTTTCGAGGCTGAATGCTGATACGTTTCGTTTGAAGGCCCTGGGCACGGCGACATTGCATCCTTGGAGGTAGTCGATAATGACGCGTAACTCGTGGTCGGCACGCTGCTGGGCGACTAGGTCGCTCTCCGTCACAACTCCGAAGAACGCGCTGTCGGCATCGGAGTCTTGAGGTGGTGGGTCTACGGGGGCACGGGATAGATAGTCGATGTCGGAGTGATTCTGCCGGATTTATAGACAATTGTAACGTCGAATTTCTGTAGGCGCAAGCTCCACCGCCCAAGACGGACAGAGGGGTCCTTCAAATTGGAGAGCCAACATAGCGCATGGTGGTCTGTGACAACCTTGAATGGTATACCATACACGTATTGGCAAAATTTTGAAATGACCCAGATAATTGCGAGGCACTCTTTTTCAGAGGCTGAGTAGTTTTTCTCCTCCTTCGACAGACCACGGCTGGCATAGGCGATTACATTCTCGCAACCTCTTTGCTTTTGGACGAGGACGGCACCCAATTCTAATCACTGGCGTCCGTGTGCATTTCTGTTTAGGCGCTTCCGTCGAAATCAGCGAGCACGGGCGGGTTTTGGAGGCGTTGTTGCAGCTCGCAGAATGCTTCCTCTTGGGCACTTTCCCAGCTGGAAGGGGTGCTATCTTTCGTCAAGCGCGTGAGTGGCTCTGCAACGCGTGCGACGTTTGCGATGAAGCGCCCGTAGTATGCGCACAGTCCGAAAATCTTCGCACGCCCTTCTTGTCTTTGGCTCTGGGAAAGTTCGCTATAGCTCAAGTTTTCGCCGGGTCAGGCAGGACTCCTGAGGCGTTGACGACGTGGCCCAAAAACCTGAGTTCCACGTACGCGAAGCGGCACTTTTCAGGCTTCAGCGTTAACCCCGACGAACGGATGGCCTCGAGTACAGACTCCAACTTCGCAAGGTGTTCGTCGAAAGTGCGGGCGAATACCACAACGTCGTCGAGGTATACGAGGCAGTGTGCCACTTCAGGCCAGCTAACACAGTGTCCATGACTCTCTGAAGCGTTGCTGGCGCCGCGCATAGCCCAAACGGCATCACCTTGAACTAGAATAGACCATCCGGGGTTATGAATGCAGTCTTCTCCCGATCTCTCTCGTACACTTCAATTTGCCAGTAGCCTGTTTTCAAATCCATTGAAGAGAAGTACTTTGCGTGGCAGAGGTGGTCGAGAGCGTCGTCGGTTCGTGGCAGGGGGTACACGTCCTTTTTTGTGATCTTGTTCAGTCGCCGGTAGTCAACACAGAACTTAATGTGCCATCTTTTTTCTTCACAAGTACGACCGGCGCAGCCCAGGAGCTTTTTGATGGCTGTATAATGTCGTCGCTGCGCATGTCGTCGACCTGTGTCTGGATGGCTTCCCGTTCGTGTGAAGACACGCGGTACGGTGACTGTCGGGTAGGTCGGGCTCCATCTTCGGTTATTATTCGGTGCTTCGCTAGGGGTGTCTGACGTAATTTTGAGATGTACGAAAAACACTCTCTGTAGCGGCTCAGCAAATCCAATAATTTGTTCTGTTTTTCTTGCGGTAGTGCCGGATTCACGTCAAATGGATGTGGAAGCTTGAAGGTATCTTTGGATGCGCGTTGAAGTCAGTCAACGACCGCGATCACTCGACTTGTATCTGCGTTTCCTCAAGGAACACAATTGCAGCGCCCTTGTTTAGATGCTGGTACTCCTCGGTGAAATTAGTGACCAAAACGTGGGATTTGCATTGCTTAAAGTGCGCAATTCCTCTTGCGACGGAGGCACCACGGTCGAGAAGCAAATTTTGGTCACTCTCTACGATAGCGTCGATGTCAGGAGCAGCATGTCATTAAAACCTGGCAGTGACCAAGAATGTTTAAAATAAAAAAAAAGACGTTTCGGCTCCCGTACGGGTTGCCTTGTTCACAATGAAAAGTGGGGGCGAAAGTGATCCGGGTATGTTTGCTTCAAGATGTGACGTATGCAACGTGCGTACACGTGTAGAAAGTTGCCGTCATTGCGATTATGTGTGTGCTCCGTGGTCTGGATTATCAGGGATTCGAGATAAAGCCGTGAGGTGCAATTCTTCTCTTTCCCGATTATTTTTGCGTTGGACCAATCTATTTCATGGTGAGGTGCTTCTGCGTGTTCAGCGAGAGCCTTAGAAGACGCGTTCTTCTTTCTTACGTCGTACATGTGCTGCTTGAGTCTTTGCTGAAAATTTCCTGTCTCGCCGACATAGCTTCGGACGCAGTCTGCGCAGGGAATGCTGTAGACAACGCCTGGGAACTTTTCCTCTGTGAGCTTGTCCTTCACGTTCACCAGGGAGTGCCGTAACTTTTGAGTTGTAGGGGCGCAAAACACGCGCCAATTGCTCGCTAATTCCTGGAACATACGGTATCGGAGCATGACGATTGGGACGCGTGTTGCCGGGCAGCGCAGGACGTTCTAGCTGACGTTTCACGGAGCGCACAAATGAGTCAGGGTAGCCACTTGCAGAGAGGTCCCGATGCACGTGCTGTATGTCGGCGGCGACATCTTCCGGTTTCTTGCAAACCCTCTTCGCGCGGCTTACAAGCGCGGTGATTACAGACCGTTTGTGGGAGGCAGGGTTCACAGACTTAAAATGCAGGTAGCCACCCGTATAGGTGCTCTTTCTGTACACGCTGAACGTCAAGGATTTTCCTTTGCGCTTTACCAGGACGTCCAGGAACGGAAGCTCGCCGTGCTGCTCCTCCTCTGCGGTAAACCTGATTGCGTCATCCATGCTGTTCAGGTGCGCTGTGAATGCAGTCAGTGCCTCCTCTTTGATGACGCTGAAGCAATCGTCTACGTAACGTAGAAAGGTTTTGGGCGCAGGACGGAACGAAATCAGTGCACGTTGCTCAAGCGACTCCATCGTAAGATTTGCTGCTGTGACTGACACGGCTGCGCCAATCGCTGTCCCATGTACCCGCTTGTAGAACGTGCGTTTGAAAGTGAAGTACGTGTTCCCGTGGCAGAACCTCAGGAGCCGCCGCAAATCCGGGACTTCAATAGGCGTGCGCTCTGGCAGAGTTGTGTCTCTTTCGAGGGCTGCGACGCATGCGTCAACTGCCAAGTCTGTTGGTATACTCGTGAACAGGGACTGGACGTGAAAAGACACCAGAATGTCACCATCTTTTTATTGTCATGTGTTTTCCTGAACAGACGGGTTTCCGTCCAACCCTCGATTTCATCAGGAGCAGCATCCTCACAGTAGACGGCGATCATCAAGCATTCGCGGGGTGGCGGCAGGGTGACGTGATCGTCGGCGATCCTTACAGCAGCACGGTGATCGGGGTTCGGTTGCAGCGTCATGGAGTAATCGGAAGAAAAAGTTATCGACTTGGTCTGCAGATCAATTATTGCGCCGTTCTCCGCCAAAAAATTCAATCCGAGAATTACGTCACGGGAGCAGTTCGTCGGGGCGTCGCATCTTGGCTTGTGCGTGTTGGTGGTCGGGCACTGTGCGTCGTCGTTGTCGTCGTCTTCTCAGCGGCAGGCTCGGTCATGTCGGGTACGCGTCGCGCCTTGTGGCTATTGTCGTGTTCGAGATTCTAGTCAGGGTTAGGTCGGGTCGTCGGTATGAGGGCATGCCGTGAGTCAGTCTTCGGCGAATCGTTGCGTCGTTGGGGGGTTTTCGTTTTTCCGCCGTTGAGCAACTTCACCTCCAGAAGTTGCTGCCTTTAGCTTTCCCCGCGTGGGCTGGGGGACCTTCCACGTGCGAAGTCAACACTGCTACGGCGGTCCGGCGACTGGTACGGGTAGGGCGACGGCGAATGGTTGAAACGGGCTGGTCCACGGCTGGTGTTGGACAGGTATTCTTCAATCTCAGCTGGGCGCTGGCCGGGTCGAAGGCGTGGTGCGTCGACGGAGAACCCTCGCAAACCGAGCCTCTTGTAGGGGCAGCGACGGTAGATATGGTCGGCCTCTCCGCAGTGGTAGCACAGCGGATGGTTATCGGTGGTTCGCCATACGTCCTTCTTCCCCGGCGTCTGGTTTTTAACAGGGGGTCGGGCGGGCGACAGTGGACGGCGGTACATCGGGGCTTCCTGACGACGAATTGGAGCTGGCCGGGGTCGACGAACAGCTTCGGAATAGGCCATAGCTTGTGCCTCACGGGGTGCTTCCGACGGGGTAGAAATTCCCAGGTCGTAATGAACTTTTTCTTGATCGTGTCGGTCAGGGAGGCGACTCGGGGCTGAGGCGTCGTGGGGAAACGTTTCCGCAACTCCTCCCTGACTACTGCGCGGATGGTGTCGCGGAGTGTATCGGAGCTAATAGCCCCGGCTCCGCTCGCATCCAAAACCAGCGCATTCACTGGGCGGTCACATTGCCTCGTTCTAATTTCGAACGTCTTCTCCATCGCGGTGGCACGGGCGGATGGACGGACGGATGGACTGACTGACTGACTGACTGACTGACTGACTGACTGACTGACTGACTGACTGACGGACGGACGGACGGACGCACGGACGGACGCACGGACGGACGCACGGACAGACAGACAGACAGACAGACAGACAGACAGACAGACAGACAGACAGACAGACCAAAATTTCTGCGTTCAAGTTGCCCAAGAAAGACTATCGTCTTTAAAAATTATTTTTGCCCTTTCACCGGCGTCGGATTGCGAAATCCGTAAAGTTGGTTTTGGTCATTTGTACGCGTAACATTTATCATCAAAAACCAGGTGGATATGTCAACGGGTAAAGCGGATATTGGGAAATCTCTAAAAACACCCAATTTGGCCAGAAATGTGGATTCACACCATTAGCATTGGTTAAGGCAAAACCAAAAAAAGACAGCTTTTTAGGAATTATTACGGGCTACGTCTGTTAGCAAACAACACTTCCATGTCTGCCCCGGTGGGCGAGGTAATCACGAATTCGCCAAAACACAATTTACCAATTTCCACCTGTTAATAGTGGAATTTCTGATAATTCCTCTTTGTGATAGAAATGTGTTCCCGAAGATTCAGGTATCCAGGGGTAGCAGTATTGACTGGGCGTTCATAAGTCACTTAGTGAGTCATTGCATCAGGCACTTCTTTTTTAGGTATAGATTTAAATTTCAGCAATCTTGAGATCGTACAGCGCAATCAGAACGTGCTCATGAAATCTGAACGTGTCTGAATCAGCAGTATGGCTAGGAGTTGACATCACCTGTCAGGCTTTTTCTGCTCATCAGGCGTGTCATAAAAAAAAGGGAACAGCGTTCTGTCCAGACGGAACGATAAGAAATCACAAAGTTCCGTCCAGGCAGAACCGACGTGAAATGTGTCGAGTTCCCTCCAGACGAAAAGAAAACCAGCTGATCATACGCCACTTGCCGTCGTGATACTTGGTGAGAGGTTGCGCCTCTGCTTGCGGACGTTATGGTAGCCAGATCAAATCTCCCCAAGCTCACTTTTTTTTTGTGGCCGCGTCTAGCGCTTTGTAATAGCTATAACTCCACGTCCGCTTTACAATACACGCGGTGAAAGCGGTCTTCGTTTTTTTTTTTTTTTTTTCATTTGGCCGAACAGGCTTACGTGAAATGTATGGTGATTCGACACTAGAAAAAAGGCTACACAAGACATCACAAACAACAGTCATGTTTTACGGCTTAAAGTTGTACCTCCTTTCAGTAAATATTTGCGTGTGAAAAAATAATGCTCAACGTCCACTGAAGTTGGCGGAGCGTGCTTATCCTTCGTTGGCTCGATGATCTACTTCCATCTCGAACGTCACAGTGTTTGCCGCTCAGAACCTTTGTCAGTTTTCTTTTAGCCCAAGGAATCCGGAATTATTTTCCCTAGACGGGTTTAAGCCTTGGAACGGCTCTGTCAGCAACCGGCTCTACGGGCACGGCGGCGGACCTGTCCTGGACCCCCGAAATGAGCTCAACAAGAGCTCAACGTTCCGTGTCAGAATGTCGCCCAAGATTTCAATTGCTGAATGCGTCTGGCAAGAATGCGAAATGAGCACACGAATGTGCCAAGTCACGCTCAAGTGGCGCGTGTTGTAGAATAGTCTGGGCTGCGACGCTCTTGTATTCTTCAAAGCTGTTAATACCACCGAAGTATTCATTGTAGTATAGTTTCCCACGCTTAGCAGTGCTTCCCAGGGGGCCAACAACAAGCTCTGGTAGTAGAAGCACAATCGATTGATTGATTGATTGTAGGGTTTAACGCGCCGACGCAACGCAGGCGATAAGGCGCGCCGTAGTGGAGGGCTCCGGATTAATTTTGACCACCTGGGGATCTTTAACGTGCGCCGAAATCTCGCACACACGGGCGTTTTTGCTTTTCGCCTCCATCAGAAAAGCAGCCTCCGCGGCCGGGAATCGAACCCGCGACCTTGTGCTCAGCAGCACAACGCCTTAGCCACTGAGCCACCGCGGCGGGTAGAAGCACAATCGTTAACTGCGCCTTGACGAGACGAATGCACCTCGAAGGCTCTTTCTTGACAGCAAATATTTAGTTGTTGACAGTGCAGAGTGACCTTGAGAGCTCTCCACAACACCGATGAAACCCATAGATAGCAGAGTGAGGTACAATAATGCCAGATAACTAAACTGAATAGTCATGTCTTCCAGAAGTGGATGACCAGCGGGATTAACACCAGTGGGAGTAACACCACTCAGTAACTAGGATCCGTTTACCGATTACCAACAATATAGAGCAGGGAAGATTCCTCGCAACTAACCCGTAGAGGCTGATGGCAAACGCCCTTGAAAGTTACCCGTCTTGGAAGTGACGCCTGGAGTGACCGGACTACTAAAAAGTGCTGATATGCTGGTTCTATAACCACAGTCTCGTGTTCCTTCTTCGTCCTGCTATTCACCCCGAGATCGAACACTGTCGGCCCCTGGCGGCGGAGTGAGGAACGGCTCCTGGTGTGGATGCCGCTTTTGCGACGGCCGCTCGTTCACGTTGAGCACAATGCAAGACGAGCGTTGCCACGATAAAAAAAAACGAGTATGACTGCTTCTATGGCCTGGTTTCCTGTATTTCCTGATCTTAATCGAGGAACGTAAATTTTGGCACAGTTTTGTGATACCTGCGTAGGGTACGTTGTTAAAATTTCGATGCTTTGCTTTGTTGTGTATTTATCAGCCAAAAACTGTCTTACTTTGCCGCGGCCTTTCAACCAACTATGCATTGTTTTGCCCACTCCCTTCTGTAATGCCTTGGCGCTTGAGGGTATGTGAAATAAATAAAAAAAAATAAATCAGCGGCCATCGAGGGATAACGCGCTGAAACATAGTCACCGTGGACATCGCTTAAAGCGTGTAACTTTGTTTGGACACTTTGCAGTTTTTCATCAGATGGGTGCTGTCGTTTATCCTCTTAGGAACGGTCCATTGTGTTTTGTTAAAAGTGGCAGGGTGGTTACTATAAGTCAAAAGTAACATAAAAACGAGCAAGAGGGACGATGAGACCTTTGCATGCGCATACATTTGCCATCGCATTGTAAAAAGCAGCCTGTGTCCCTTGAAAATATCAAACAAACAAAAACAATTACAGCATTACAGCACGCAGGAGCCGTGCAACGCCCTTAAATTTACGAACGCGTATTTCACACATTCTAAGAAACGTCCGTTCAGGGAGGTCTCAACGCTTTGTTATTTTCAAAAATACTGGATTAGACAGTCGCCGATCAATGTCCTACAGCCCGACATGTCTGTTTTAAACATGTGTTATGTATATTTCTTGCGCATGTGCGAGACTATTTTAGCTGGATATTTCGCTAGAATTAAGCAGCATTTGCGAGAATGAAGCTGTCCTGTTGCATTTCTTGTCTTGTTTTCACCTAGGCAGTAAGGTGGGCATTTATTGACAAAAGGTAAAAAAGAAAAGACCACAAGTAGACGTCATTTGCCGCACCTTCAGGAGGATGCGCAAACTCCTGCTGGTGGGGATAGAGACGGGAAGGGAACACCGGTGGATACAGAGGAAGTAGAAGGCAAAGAAAATTTCTGCTCACTGTAAGGTAACCGTCGGAGATTACATTCCAATTACAATACTGTGACCACACGTTGCACTAATGCAACTGGGTGTGATATGCTGCCTTCAATTGGGCGCGTTAATACTTCCATTCGCAGCTTCAAGTTTCCGATGAAAGCCTTAAATAACTAATACGACAGCGTTTTCCGTCAAACCTGCCTTCGATGTCACTAAAATATGACTCAACTACAACTGCACGTCATACACGTTCGTTTGAATATTTCGTAAGTGTACGCTCATAAAAATTGAAACATTTTGTGTTGCCTTCCCAATTGAACGAAATGCCTCAAGTTCCTGCAATGAATGTGGGAGCAGTGAAGTGGAACAGCATAACTTTCGTGTGTATCGATAAATCTTGCAGTTGATTGTGCGAGCTTGTTTCTGCTCCTTCCGCCAGAATCGAGCTACGCACTTTTTTAGTCGAAGTACTTTTACGACGTCAGTATACCTGCACTGAAAGCAGAAGGTGGCCTATCGTTGCAATGATCTCATCGCCGCCTTACAAGTCCTTGCCCTTTTGGCAAGTTTCTTTGCAGCTCACTTGGCAACCCAACGCACATTCTCTCTCCGGCACGCATCTCCAATACCACCGGTCATCGCAACAATTTGGCCGTTACGGGCTCACCGCACCACATTTTCGCCTTCACCTTTTTTTCGTGCAGCAGCACTCTGGAACGTCCTTCGTAACGAAATCACAGCCATAACCCGTCCTTCAACCTTTGCGTGCCCAGTAACGAATTGCCTTTCATCGTAATAAATTGTTACTGTCACTTTTTTTTCTGTATGTACCCAATCTTTTTGTAATGCTCCTTCAAATGAAATGTACAAACGAATGCATCTTCCACTATTAGGCTATGCATTGCATAAAACCTCTAAACTTTGCACAGAACTTCACACCAGCTATATTGTTGACACATGCGCGCAAAATGCCAGAGCATGCAATGACGGCCGCGCAGTAATTTGGAGGTTCATCGCGTACCGCAGAGCGCACGAAGCAGCGACCGGTTACAGGGTAACAGAAACCAGCTCGTTGCTTTCGCTATGTTCACGCCTGGCGCTAAGCTACGAAAAGGACCACGCAGGGTAAGAGGGTAACTAATAGCACGACAAGATAAAAAATATTCAGTACACCCGAGAACTGACCATTGGTAGTCGTCGGAGCAACGTATACAACGCTGGCGTCTGAAACCAGATAAGGTGATGGGGCTCACGCAGTTCGCGTTAGAAGAACTTTAAATATTTATGATGGCTTACATCAATCAAACACTGTACACACGTCATGTAAAAACTTTCGCGAATCACCGCTCTTGCCAACCTCCTGTTCTTGCAAATCGCTCTGAAGATGTGTTAAACGTGTCTCCAGACAAGACAAAAGGCGGTTCCTTCAGTTTATGACGGAAGCCTTTGTTCTGAAGCACCGTAATGATCGGCAGCAACCAATACATAAAGGTCATGTGTATACTTGATTTCTCTAAAGTCCGCACGCTGTTGACTCGCAGGAGGAGAATGGGAAATACAGAAGCAAGGGAAATACAGAAGTGTGACGTGAACTCGTGTAATATCTCCATGCACACGCAAGTGTGGTATCTATCAAGAAGTCAAGCAGGTTGTATGGCTCAGTTCTGGTGACACTATCCCTGCAATCGTCATTAGAGACTTCGGTGTGGAGACAGCCCACTAAGATTCTGCCTTGATGTTCCGCGCCAACCCCAGTCATTCAACTACTCAACAACAATCGTGTATAGATTTAACTGTTGCCAAGAATTTCTCTAAGGTTATGTTTTAATGGAAGGTTAGTCCTGTGATATAACGCAAACTAGGGTATGTAATGCGAAGGCAAGATAACCGTTGGTCGTTAAGGGTAACAGAGTGGATCCCTAGAGAACGCAAGCGTGGCATGGGGCGGCAGAAGGTTAGATGAGCGGATGAGATCAAGAAGTTTGCGGGGATAAAGTGCTCGCCGTTAGCACAGGACCGGGATAATCGGAGATCTATGGGAGAGGCCTTCGCCCTGCAGTGGACGGAGGCATGCTGATGATGATGATAATGTTACAATAAACGATTTCGCAGGTACGCTGACAAGCTGACTTCCCAAGAGTTGTCAATGAAGAAATAAACCGAACCAATTGATCCCAAAGCTATAGTGACTGCCATTATCAAATGGTAACATGTACAGTTGTACACTTGTACATGTATACATGTAAACTTGTCTAACCATCCTTCTTCGCACAGTGGAAGGGCTCGTCATTTTTTTAATGTCTTTGGTACGCCCTACAACAGAGTCCAGCGCCTTCCTTCCACTAATTTAAGAGCAGCGGTTAATGTATTACTCTACTTCTCCTGAGTTACACCAGTCTGCTTTTCAGCGCCGTGTCTTTTTTACTGTTGCATCGCGTTTCTTCCATTCTTTTAATCGTGGCCGTTAACGTGGGCACGCATTGTAACCACTGCATATTAACTTTCCGCCACAGCGCGAACACCGCCGGCACCAAGAAGGAAAGCACGGCGAGGTGGACAGTGAAACAAAGCAGCATTTGTCGCGCCTTAAACGGGTCCCTGCTTCCAAGGACGATTTGCGAGCGACCTCGTCGTCGCGCACTGGCCGCGGCAGCGGTTGCGTGCTCGAACTGCAAAGCAGCCGCGGAGCAGGTCTTTGCCGCCGACTGACCGCTGGTTACTCTAGTCATCACTGGCTGCGTCTTGGCAACGGCGCCGTACGCCAGAGGTATTAAACAGCAATGGGGCAAATCCACGACACGCCAATGGAACTCATTCACAGAACAAGCCTGTTTTTCGTGGATACCTTGTAACGTCCCTACTGACGCTCAGCAGCGCGAAAAATGAACGCGCAAGCGTCAGTGATTCTTTTTTGTGTGTGTGACAACAGCGTCCTTAGCAGCGAGAATTCAGTTTGGTCAACACCTAGCGACCCGAAGTATGGTCAGGCCTTGGCGGCCCGTTTGTGCGCGACCCTTGGTTTTGTTAAGTGGCTCCAACAAGATCCTCCGCCGTGTTGTGAAGCCTCCTAAGGAGCAGTTTGTATGTTGCTGCACGCACAGCTAATCCGAGTGCTTGTTTTAGTGACACGCATGAGCGCGTCCGATTTGCCTTCGGTTTTGCAAAGGGTGACCCGCCGCGATGGCGCAGTGACATCGGTGTCGTGCTGCTGAGCCCAAGGAAGCAGATTCGATGTCGACCGCGGCGGCTCTTTTGGGATTCAGGGTAAGAACGCAAACTCCCGTGTGTCCAGATTTCGGCACATATTAAAAATCTTCCGGTGGTCAAAATTACCCCGTTGCCCTCCACAACAACGCCGTGTAGCTTCGACGCGTTAAACATCAATGTATTTCCTTTTAAAGACGATAGTCTTTCTTGGGCTACTTAAACCCAGAAATTTTGGTCTGTCTGTATGTCTGTGTGTCTGTATGTCTGTCCGTCTGTCTGTCTGTGACTTGATTCAGCCACCCGGCCAAAGCAAAACAATGCCTGCGCAATAGTCTTATATAGTCACAGCTAAATCTACCCGACTTGGTCCGGTGTAATGTTCATACTTGTCAACATTGTTGAAGAAGAACAAGACATTACGCAAATATGAGACAACAAATCAATACAGAAGTGATATTTGAAGTGTTCCTTTATAAAAATTCAAACATGCTTGACTTTTGCGAAATTAAATACTTCATCAACTGCAGAAAAAGAATTCACTCCGCCGTCGCCTGCTGTCGCCAGCGCTACTATAACTTCTGGCGCCATGTTAAGAAATCAACCGGCAACAGTTACGCAAGGTTCCACTAGATAGTTTCCACGTTCTGCTTGCAACGCACGTGGAGTAGAGAAACGCGGTTCTACAAACGTTGGAGTAGGGTGCCTCGATTAACGCGCGTCTTCGCCGTACAGCAGCGTTCGCATCGAGACACCCCGTTTGGAGCATTGGAACGCGGTAAATTTAAAATGATTTAAGCAAACCTTTGGTGTCTTTACCTTGGGAGGAGCGCGACGCAAAAGGAACAACATGAGAGGTGAGCGGTAAAGCGAAGGGACGCATTTACTTGGCAAAAGTCGATAAAGACTATCGTCTTTTGACGACATTTGCAACGAAAGGAGCAGATACGCGGCCAATTTTTTGTTGCTCAGGGTGACGTGGGGAACAGTGAATGTAATGCGTTAGAGGTAGGAGGCTTGAACAAGCCTGACCATGTCAGACTCTTTAATGCGCCTGTATCGGCTCCTAAAGCGGCATATCATCGGCACCACTCCATCCACTTCTTTCTGTGTTGCTTTCCAACTTCGTCGTTATTGCCGTCCGCCTGAGTAGGAAAGCCCGAAATCTCGATGGACTTGCTTGGCTTGTTGCCTTTCCTCTCGAGGGGACTTGGATGTTGTCGACGTCCCCCTCGACTCGGAACCTCCTCACCACAAAAAATGAAGAGAGTGCGTAAGTGCGTAAGACTTGAATGTGGCGAAGCTGTACGCAACCTTCGCGACCATCACGACGATTTAAGTCCGCTATTGCACCCGATTTGCTTCTTCTTCGGGACCGCAACGACCTTTACTCCATCATTGTTGCTATTGTTTTGGAAGTAATGATCATTGGACGTCACCTTGGAGGGGCGTACGCTCTGACGTGTCTTTGTCGTTCGGAGCAAGCGATGTCACGATTACAGAGAAAGCTGCAGCCATTCTTGTTCCGAGGAAGTGTTGTCTTGACGGCGAGCGCTTGGAGCTTTTTTTTTTGCTAGTCTTGGCCAGTCTCTGTAAGTGGGTACGCTTGGCTTCCTAAACGTGCGCCGGGCACGGTGGGCGGTCGCCGGGAGGCACGCACAGGCTAGCGCTTGGCATTTCCTCGGTTTTTGTAACTGCTGGGTGATCGCCGCCATCTTAGCCGATCTCCCTAAATGGGGATGCTTTGTCTTGACGAACGTGCGCAGGGGACGCTGGGCGGTCGCCGCCACACCGAGCGCTAGGCACCTTCTTGGCTTTGTTAAGTACCGGGCGGTCGCAGCGAGGCCCACGCTCACGCGCGCACTCGGCAGTTACTTGGTATTTTTCACTGCGGGCACAAAAAAATACTATTTGCTGAACAGGTTCTCTGTTAAAGCACGGACTCCTGTGCAAGCCCACACCCCACATCTCCGCGGCAAGCTGAAGCGAGTGCACCCCCCAGGGAATTAGCGCCCATCTAGAGGGCCACGTCACCTGCAGATAGGCAATGAATGAAGTTTCGTATTCTTCCCATTGGCCCTTTTAGACTCATGATGGCGATGTTTGGGGAGAGGACGGAACCTTAAGACGTCCCATTGTACCCGAGGGTGATTTATATGTGAAAAGCAAGTCAACTACGTAGTAGTAGGTTATCTAGCCGCATGCGACGGCCAAATTTCGGAAGACAGTCTCATGTACCACGTTGTGAAAACCTCCGTTCGGGCCTAGAGCAACGATAGCCTGCAGGGAGTGACGTGTGGAAGTGACGGAGGCCTCCTCCTTCGGCTGAGCGAGCACACCCTGTGCACCGAGATGTTTTCTGAAGCCAAACATCGTGTCCGGCATTTGTTGCCTTGCGTCAAGGTGTTTAGGAAACCTTCGTAGGGTGATTGCGTCATCTTCCGACCATTTTGTTGCATGCTCGAACTCAGCCTCCTCAAAACGGATTCCGCTAAGAAGCGGATGAAGATGCCCTACCGATTTGGTCCTATTGACTTGGCAGTCCGGGCTCTTATTTATTTTTTATCCTTTCAGGGCTTTTCCATTAACACTTAGTCTTCATCGAGGGTGATGCGGTTTCAGTACACGATGTGCGTATTTTCCAAAGCTTTTTGGGGTCTTTGTTACACAATCGGAAAGTGTTGTGTGAGTACGACTCCTTCGCCTGTCTTAACTTTTTGTTTAATTTATTTGTGTACGTTTTGAACTGTGCAAAGAATTTGGGGTGACGGCAGTTAAGAAACGCCCTGTACATTCAGTTTTTATGTCCAATTGCCCAGATGCATGTAATTCATCCCTTTGTGGTTTTCGTGGCTGCAGCTCGGCCTTTATACGGGAAACAGGTCCTGTTTCCTTTATACATAATTATCTAAGAAAGAATTATACGCCTTATCGACGTCAGTTATGTCCAGCTAATCAAGCCAGTACACCTTTGCTATGGCCTTTCGAAAGCAGCAAGGCTATTCGTGGTAACACTTTGAATCACACTGCAACGCCCCGCTTTTTCTGCGAGTACAATGGGGAGATGGACACTAATGCCATAACTGAACACTGCAGCTCTAAAACGGTCAAACTGACAATAAACAGGTCTATCAAATATTCAGTGTTGAGACTGGTTCTTGTCAGTTTATTCATTGCATTTACAAGCACATTTGACAAAAAGCTGAGAGAAAACCCTTTCACCACATTGGCACCAGAAAGCATATTTATATCAAACTCGCTCCTCAGAAGGATATCGCACTGTTTACCATTGGCACATTCCATAAATTTGTCAGGACAAGACAGAAACTCCGGCAGTCCACCAACAGGAGGGTGGTGAGTCTTTTGAAAAGAAAACGTTCACCTTAATTCCTCATAAATACAAAATGTCGCATGGGCTCAGAAATGTAGCCGGCAGTTTTGTTGTAAATGTTTTTTAATGCGTAGCATTCTTTGCTGAGTACGCCCACAGATAGGAGCGTGTAACGCCCTGCATTTCCACAGATTTCTCGAAAGTTTCAACTGTAATCGTTAGAATAACGTAAGTGGAGATAATTGATCTAGCGAAATTTCGGAAAACTAAAAAATGACAAAAACAAGAAATTGCGCAATGTCAATACGTATACCGCATGGCATTTGCGCAATAATGTAGACTTCTCGAAAGTTTCATCGGTAATCGTTATAACTGCGCAAATGGAGATAATTGGTTGAACAAAATTTTGAAGACTAAGAAAATAACAAAAATATAAGAAAATTAAGGGAAATGGTGAACCGTGTAACGTCCTGCATTTCCACAATAATGCAGATTTCGCAAATGTTCCAAATGTAATCGTTAGAATAACAGAAATAGAAATAATCAGCCAAACAAAATTTCGAAAATCTAAAAAATAACAAAAATGTAAAAAAATATGGAAAACGTCAAAACGTATACGCACGGCATTTCCACAATAATGCAGATTTCGCGAAAGGTGTACCTGTAATCGTTATAATAGCGTAAATGAAGATAATTGGTCGAACAAAATTTTGAAAATCTAAAAAATAAGAAAAATATTGAAACATTACGGAAAATGGCAAAACGTATAACGCATGGCATTTCCACAATATTAAAGATTTCGCGAAAGCTTCTACTATAATCGTTTTAATAGCGTAATTAGAGATAATTGGTGGGACAGGATTTAGAAAAAACCAAAATTTTGGCTTGAAAAACGCACACTCAAGACAGGCGCATAAGAATGCTACATATGAGTAGATAATTATCTGAATTTCCGCAGACTTTTTTTTTCAGCCCCCATATAGGATAGGCAAAATATGTGGTCACATAGAAAGAAAATTTGGGCAGTCTGATCTTGGAGTGAATAAGAAAAGTTCTCCAGTTAAGCACAGGTCCCCGTTCGTCGATTGTAAAACGGGGGCTGTATATTAAATTCCGTCTGATTGTGGACACGTGTTTACCGGAAAAACCGGTCGTTGTGTAAACACAAGATAGAACACAAAAACTCACTCGCACGTGACGTCACCGCCGCTCTGTCTTGGGCACTGCTCGCAGCTTCCCTACGCTGCTCCAGATAAGAGTATAGATAAGTTCACTGCCTTTCGCCGCCAACGCGGTTTACCAACATGGCACCTATCGTGACGTCAATGCAAGCTATGTAAAGGCTATGTTTCGAACATGGGTGAGTTTCGCTTTTCCGTGATACCATCATCCTTTCGCTTCACGGCAGTCAGCTCACTAGGGAAGTCATTGAGGTGTTTCATATTAGAAAAAGAGGCTATTTGTGCAATAGCGAGCCGTCGGTAACAGGGCATGAAAAGAAATTTTTATTTTTGGATCGGTCCTTGTGTTATTGTGTTGCAAGTTTGAGATATGCGTGATAATCTAGCTGCGTGTCATGATGTGGGTTCGGCCGTGGTACTTATGTTTGTGTTGCGGTTTTAATAAAATTAGTTGGGAGTGCAGCGTCGTCCTGTCGTCCTCTTTTTCTCGTGTCTATGTATACAGTTAAACCTTGAGGTATTGAAGTTGACAAAATATCGGAATTTTTCGTTTCATGCAGATTATCGTTACATGCCTGTTTCGAGTTAAAGCTCGCCTGAATGAAGCAGAAATGAAGCCAATATGCTACACATTAGTGATGGTGAACGCACCCTTAAATGATTTATTTTACAGTGAAAAACTGCGGGATTTACGCCTGCTGCGTTCGCACTAGCTTAGGCACTACTGCGCTCCAAAGCGGCCACAAGGCGAGCTCACTTACCCCCGCGTTTACAAACGTTACTTAAGTATATTACTTTTGGCGTATGCTGAAAGGGAGCCTTTTCACAAACTTGATCTTTCCCCACTCAAAATTGTTTAGAGGGCGATAGCTGGGATACTGTACCGGGCCGCGACATTCTTCCTTCTCGCCGGCGGAGACGCATTTAAAATTGTAAATGCAGAGCATTTCAGTAACTCACGATGTCACCCGCGTTGACGTCCGTAGTCCGCACCGCACTCCTCCCTACTATATATATAAAAAAAACTATCCGGCGCCAGGTTTCGATCCCTCGACGCTGCGGGCGGAACGGAATGTACATAGTGCTCTAACCACTGAGCCACAAAGCCGACATGGAACGGTACGCTACGACGCGCCCTATATCGTTGACTCATTCAAATTACTGCTGACGAGCGCTCTCTCGTCAGCAGTTGCCACAAGTGCAACAACATTAACGTAACGCAAACTACTTAACGTCGTGCGCCCCCGGAAATGCTCTGCATTTGATCGTGCCCCTCGCGAGGGGGATGTTTTTCGTTTTTCCAAATTTCGTTCCACTAATTACCTTTTCGTGCTCCTGTGCTTCGGCGGGGCTTCATTTCGGCGGCCCGTTGCAAGCGCGGGCCATTGGACGTCGCCCGGCTTTCCCTCTGCTGGTGTGGGTGGTCGAGTGCCAGCTCCCGCCTCCCCAGTACCCGTCTCCAAAGCGGTCGGGACCGCCGCAGACTTCGCTCTTCGTCGCACCATGCTCGCCTCCGCGCTTCACCGTTCCCTTCTAGGTTTCTCGTCTCCCGGACGTAGCATTACGCCAGCCAACAGTGTTCGTGGTCTGTTGCGTGCGACGGAATTTACCACAGTGGAACTACTCTTCTCTACTCTTTCCTCACCTTTCTAATCTTTACTTTTCTCTCTCCTATCCTATTTCCCCTACTATTCCGGCTTCCGGACTGTGATAAATGCAGTTGAGCTCCCATGAGAGCCTAATAATATCCCCAGTCCATTTACTTTCCTTCTTTTTGAGCTTGTCTCTCACTGGTGCAGGCCCTAAGAACATCCTCCTGCTCACCAGTGTATTAAATGCTCGTGTCTCCCTTTCGCCCTTGAAAAGACAAATATTTTCGTTTTCTAGCAGCAGAACTGATCACCGATGAACCGATACCGCAGATAGCAGTGCAGAAGCGCCACTACACGCCGACAGGCAGGCTTAGACCTCAAAACTTGTCCCGAACCGACACCGCACTCACACGTAGAAACGCGCGGTAGTTTGCGGTGAGAGCGAAAAAAAAAAGGGAAGTGTCTTGCCCCCTAGTGTGATGTTACGCTACACAATCACAACCATAAAAGGCTACTACCTTAACCACGGGATGGCACTAGCCGCTCCGTTCATCAGCAGCAGCACCATGATAAATTTTGTTTATAGACGATTCTAGACGTTTTGTAGCTGCTGGCTGCACACAGTAGCGCTAGTATTCGTTAAATTATTGCACTTCTCCGGCCGATTTTTCAGTAAAAGTAATTAAAACAATGCCTGATCAGCATAGCGACTTCGTTTAATCAAGGTTAACCACCGCACCGCTTCGTTACACGAGGTCGCGAACACATGGGCTTCGATGGGGGTGGCATTGGGGAATCGAAAAACGTCAATCGTTAAATCCAGGAATTTGTTACATAGTTGTCCTTGTTCAACAATGTTGACAAGTATGAACAGTGCCACCGGACTTAAACGTTTAGATTTGGCTGTGGGTATATAAACCTATTGTGCAGATTTTGTTTCACTTTGGCCGCATGGCTGAATCGAGTCACAGACGGACGGACGGACGGACGGACGGATGGATGGATGGATGGATGGATGGATGGATGGATGGATGGATGGATGGATGGATGGATGGATGGATGGATGGATGGATGGATGGATGGACGGACGGACGGACGGACGGACGGACGAATCAATATTTCTGCGTTTAAGTAGCCCAAGAAAGACTACCGTCTTTAAAAACTGCGGTTATTGGTTGCCTCAGTGTTTTCGCGCATTGTGATCTGGACATGGCCCATTAAGCGTGTTGAAGTGCCTGCTAGTACCTTCTACTGTACTTGATGCCTCTTTTTTTTAAAAGTAGATCGAATATACTTTTAACGATACTTTTAACACACACACCACGCCCCCTTCTTTTCACCTTGTTCTAAACTATTTCTACCTTGCTATTTGTTGCTCCCCCGCTGACGTGAATCCTAAGATCCCATATGCATAAATTTCCTTTTTCGCCTGCCTATAGCAACTGTACAACTTCCCCAACATGGTAATAACGACCAATTCGTCCGCCGCGGACTCCCTACCCCCTTTTCCTTTTCACCTTGTAATAAACATTTTGTAGTCAGCTTTGTATTTCCACATCGTTATTTTCTTGCTCCTCAGCTCATGTAAACGCTGTACGTGCTGATAATGAGAATATCTTTCGTATAGTTTTTTGCCAGACTGTTTTTACTTGTTGCATAAGTTGCCACTTACTGCCATCGATCAACGGGGCTGACGGGCTAGTCAAGCTGCTTTAATGCAGCTTTTTTCTACGGTTCCGGCCAATGTAATGCACGGGCAAATAAATAAAAATGTTGAAATAATCCTGTCCCGAACCAGGCTAGCCGCCTAAAGGTCGCCAATAAAGCGATGTCCTCTAACCCGCGTGTGCTTCCTGGTCTTCAACAATTTGATGCCGTGACCAGGAATTAAGGACTACACCATTCAGGACCCCTACCGATGACGCACAGGTCACGAACGGCGCCTCGCATCAGTTTTCGCCGGAGCGGCATCTCCGCAAACCGTACGTCATCGTGGACCGTCTGAAGCGGAAACGGGGTGTGCTCCGCGCCTCGACGACAAAGAGCATCGGTGAGAGGAAGCCCATGATGAAGGCGACTCCAGTACCGATCGCTGAGCTGGCTGAACCGCCAAATCAGATTAAGCGGGGAGAGACTGCCTTAACCGAAACAGACAACTAGACAGAGGACCTCATCCCCGATGATGAACTGAACGACTGACCGGGCACTGCCGAACATTACTTTGATTCTGTCGCACGCATGGTCTTCCGCCCTGAAAGACATCTTGCAGACGCATGCCGCTTGACGACGACCAGTTCGGTACAGGCTGTGACTTCACGTCAAGAACGAGTTCAAGTTCGAGTGCCCAAACTTGAGATCCAACTTTTTCAAGGAGAAGTTATTTAGTGGCTGGAATTTTGGGACGGATTCTAGTCAAAGAACTCATCGCCAGCCAACTTCGGCAAATTCGGGTACCTTCGCAGCTATCTAAAGGGTAACGCTGCAGGCGGCATAAGCAGCCTATGAACGTTATAGCTATCGAAGTGCTACAGTAGCGTTTCGGCGAGAAAACTTTGTTAATCAACGCACACAGGAGCGAATTGTTGAATCTCCTTAACGTGAGCTCCTGCGACGACTCGAATGGCCTTCAGACGCTTCATGAACGGGCACAGACTCAGGTTATGTCGCTGGAGAATCTTGTGTGCACATCCAGTCCTATACGGGGTGATGTTGTAAACTACGGGATATTGTAGTTTAAATAAGGGATATTGTAAACTTTGCCCTATGAAGCCGTCGTCAAGTTCAACCAGCTACCTTTAAAGGAAACATCAACATGCGAACCCGAAGGGGAACGTCCGGACGATGTCTGAACGCTAGTTGACATTTTGAACCGTGAAGTACAAGGTCGAGCCTATCAAAACAGAACCAGCACGGGAGCAAGTGAAGGACAACATTCCGAGCTCTTCTTCCACACTAACGGTCAGTTTGTCCAGTGACAGATGCCTTTGCGGCGGCAACAACCACATCACGGATGGCTGTGCGGGTCATATTGTGTTAGAAAAACGAAAGTCACGTTAAAGAAAAAGAAGGTTGTTGCTTTCACTGCGCCAGGCCATTTCACCGCGACAACAATTGCAAGAACGGAGGATGCTTTGGCGTCAAGTTTGCAAAATACGTCACAGCATTTCGCTGTGTGATCCTGCTTGGAAGCTCCGGGAAAATCTGACGACTGTGTCTAGCTCGGCGGCTGAATCAGTGAGATTCCAGAAAACGGCTCTGCTCCAGACATCACAGGTATGGGCTAAGGGTACGGCAAACAAACATCTGGTCGAGGTGTTGTTTGACGTAGGTTGACAGCGTACCTTTATAACCGAATGACTGTCGAGTAAGTTCCCACCGAATGTGGGAGGAAGAGATGACGATCTGCGGTTTAGGAAATTCGTCCTTTCACAGCAGACAAAACAAAAGTGTAGGAAGTGGATATATTGCCGGCAGCCGGTACTTCTGCCGGCAGGGATACTTTGCCGGCACTATCTTCTGATTGGCTGTTCAGGCTTACCTCATTGCGACCGGTATGTCTGACTCTGCCAGGCGGCGCAGGACCCGCCGTGGTTAGCGTGGCGCAGTTTTTGCGTCTCTGGTTTCTGATCGCCAAGTCGCATGATCGAACCGGTGGCCTTTCATATGTCGCTTTTAACTTTGTTCGTCGTGATTTTCTTCGATTATTCACTGCATTCATTTATTCAGAAACTTGGTTCTTTTATGGCATTGTGCCGTTATAACTTATTCGAGACCTGCCTTTATGTGTTGTGTTGTGTTGTGTTGTGTTGTGTTGGGTTGGGTTAGAATAGAATAGGTTCCGTTAGGTTACGTTCGGTAGAGATTGGCCTTACCTTCACCGGTTGGGTTGGGTTAGGTTACGCAGAATGGTTAGGTTAGATGTTTGCTTGCTTAAAACACATATGCGATTAAAGCATGCAAGAGAAAAAAATGCATTTCCGTGAAAGATAGTAAAATACTGTCTGCTAGAAAAAAAATCCCCCAGGATTGTCACATCGTCCCGACTAGGCAATGGTGGCGAAAAAAAATATCGTGTTTGGTGTTTTTCGAAAGCATTAATCACTAAATGCAATACACCTGGCGCAATATCTGGGACAGATAAGCTACTGGCACAATATCTGGGAAAGGTAGCATGCCACCTGCCGGCACAATATCCACACGCAAAAG
This sequence comes from Haemaphysalis longicornis, assembly GCF_048455015.1. Taxonomy (NCBI): domain Eukaryota; kingdom Metazoa; phylum Arthropoda; class Arachnida; order Ixodida; family Ixodidae; genus Haemaphysalis; species Haemaphysalis longicornis. The sequence continues at coordinate 166,893,452 of NW_027526361.1, read as the reverse complement.
AGTAGAAGTGTACAAGTACTACAATCAGTACGACCATCGCGGCTTTCAAATCGAGGACTTTGAAGTGCCAGAGATATGCAACGACGTGTCTGGGCTCACAGAACCAACTACTCTACAAGAACTTGAATCCAACGCGATGCCCTTCGCCGACATCCCCTGCTTCGAAGTTCAAGCAGAACCAGGCATTAGTTTACCTATTGGCACGCACTGTTATTGGAAATTCGGGACAGGGGACGTTCAGTGTCTTGACGAAATCCTCACTGCTGTGAAAGCAGCCTTCGGATGGACGGTCGTGCAACGTTCGTCGCACGGGCCGTCGACGGCGGAGAATGAACAGCTTACACGTGGTAACCGAAGCGCGCGTATCCGCGCAGAAGATCTTTGAGTACGTACGATTGAGTGACAAGCGAGGACTTTCCCACGAAGGCTACTAGCACGTCCACTGCAAGCACGTTGGCAATCGGTGAACGCTACGCTCTTGAAAAAAAAGGTTGTGGCATTCACTAATCAAACACTAACTAGTTACTTGTCCCAGTACACACTAGGTGATTAGTAACTTGAGGTAGTAAATGCCGCACTAGTCAGGAGGACTAACTGAATCAGGCAGTAAGCATCACTACCTTCACTAGTAAAGTCCTAGCGGTAACACCCTTCTGAGGTACATGCGTTTACTAACTGGCCATGCTTTATTAATTTACAATAAGTCATTACAATAAGTCCATTGACAATAAGTCATTAGCAGGACCTTAATCTTATGTATACTGCTTCTACACACAGTTAATTTCCTAATTATGCAGTTGCTAGTGGAAAATGCTAGGTAGCGTACCGTGGGGTAGGAAGGTTCGTAAGTAGTTAGTAAATACGGCCGGTACTACCCTTTTTATTAAGAGTGTACCTTGTTAAATTTCCCGGGTGCCCGAATGGTCATAAGCCCGGGTACGACGAAGACATCGAAAACATTGCCGATTTCAAACACGACGAACGTATTGACGACACGGGCGATGAAATCAACTGTAAGAATCTCACATCTAAACGAAGCGGTTACCTATAAAAGAAAGCAACTGAAAATTGTATTGGGCCCAACGAACGCAAGTGGGCGCGTTTCGAGCGACGGTCAGGGGAATAGTTTCGTCGCTACAACGTTTCGACACCAACTTGGACGAGAACGGAAAAATTAAAGTCGGAAAACGTCTTCAGTTCAGGAACTTCAGCGCAGACATCGCGATTGCCCAATAGAAAGAGGTTTTCCTTCCCGCCGCCCAACTGTTTCAGCCTACAGTTTAGAGCCTGAAGCTCCGTCATGGGAGACCATTTGTGCGCGATCGAGAGCATCGACTGAACAGAACGTGGATCGCGTGGCCGCGGCGGCGCGAATAGCTGCACGAGTTGCGCTCCGCCCACATGACTACGAGGACGTCAAGGACGTTTCCTCCCGGCCTTGGAGGCGCCGCTCTTGTTAAGCCGAGAAGCGCTTATCGACCAACGCGGAATTCGGCCGAGTGACTCAGCTCTTCAGGATAGAGAAGGAAAAGTTCGTTTATGTAAAGCGCGTACGCCTACCGAAATCACTTCCAGTCAACCTATTTAACTACTGCGTCGTCTTGAGGCTCCAGACTTAATCGCAAAAAGCTCGTTCCAGATTCAAAAAATCAGCCAACCAGATGGGTATTATTTGGCCGACCCGAAGCCGGCAATAATCTCTGTAGTTTCGAAAACTAATGTACTGGGGGTATTAAAGGGACCCTGCAACACTTTCGATAAACGCCTTCACTCTTTCCTTCGCGTCTGGAAGCACTGCGAAGGCTACAGTTATCGCCAGCACGGAGCGGCACTGCGTGATTTTCTCGTCGCACCAGGTACGCCTTCCGAAATTTCTGCTTTGTTTTTGTGGCTTTATTTTTAAAGTTGCTATGGAAAAGCGTTCATTGGTGCAACTGAAGCGAAACCGGCCAACAGCGCAGGGCCTCAGTGCCGTAATTCGGGCCGTCGAAGAACGTCAAGACGGGGAAAGAGAGAAAAATGTTTTCAGTGAGTTCGCAAGTTATCTGATGGGCATGCAGCAGTAATTTTCGCCTGAGGTATTTTGTGACCCCCTGATCTATGTACTGGGTGTGTTTGGTGACTACGTTCAGCAAGCACTTAAGTTTTCAAGAAAAGTTGAGAGAAGTGTTGCAGGGTCCTTTTAAAAGAAATACGAACAACGGAGCGCAGAGCCTTCGCCGCATGCTGCACCGTCTGTCTGCAAAGTCATCAAGCTGCACGCATGCGTAGTTTTTTAGAACCTATAAGAGTGCGGCCTACTCTTGGAAGAAATGGTCGATCAAGAAGCGATGCCGGTAATTGATTTAGGGGCGCCTTTTCACGCCGCGTCGCTGCTGACCAGGGTGATAGTTGAAGGGCGTCATGCTAGCTGCAATCAGCCTGCTGCGCGCTTCGCTCGCGAACAACAGACACTCAGATAACAGATAACAATAACAGATAACAGACACTCTCATCCTGCCCAGTGGTGACAGAGCGTAAAAAGCCGCCTCAAAATAAATGACCGGCGTCGCTTCTTTATAAACCATCTATTCTAAGAGTACGCCACTGCACGGGCTCTAAAAAGAACTACGCGGCGCGAAGTTTATTGACTTTGCAGCCAGACGGTGCAGCATGCGTCGGAGGCTTGGAACTCCGTTGTTCGTATTTCTTTTAATCCCCCGTGTACAGTGCTTCGTTACTACAATTACTATTAAGAAGCAGAAATAACATTGTATTACTTCCGATGATTCTTGACTGGTTTTCTATTTAAAGGATGACATTTCGTCAGCTGGGAACTTTAGCGAAGCGTTGAATTACTTCTTATACGCTGTCATCGACGTCTCTTTGGTCGAACAGAAGCGCCAGGTCAACCATGACTTCCTGGGACATCGTGGAGCCCAAGTAGTTCTTTAGCAACCTAATTATCGAAAATGTCCTCTCTGCGGTAGCCGTTGTCACTGGAAGAGGGACTACAATAAGGAGCAATGTGGGCGCATTCGGTTAATTCGCAGTGAGAGAGGGCAGCTGTTCCTGAGCTGGGGCGTAGGATTGCTGCTTTGTTCATCCAAAGCAGCCCTCGCATCCGACTTTGCCCACCAAAGTCGGATGCGAGGGCTCGCAAAGTCGGATGCCAAGGCTCCTGAGTTTTTCGAATCAGTGGTGCAGCTCTGATAATATGTAGTTCATTAATAGAATAAACACGCTTCCTCGAAAATATCGCTCCGGAATCTTTGATGCAGCGCCACGATCCTGCTTGCGGACGCCGGCTCGTCAGCTGATCATCTCGACATTCATTTTGTTTGCCACGACCTGCACTTGAGAATATTTTCTAGAAGGAGGCAGTGGCACTGTCGCGGTCATTTTCAATCGTCTGCTGTACCACTTCTTGGTCGCCCATCGCGACCCTCCTGTCGATGTTCCTCTACTACAGCTCTCTCGGCAGCGTCACAGTCACCACGAGCACATTATCCGCATGGCGGTGGGGACAAAGTGTCAAGGACGAACTAATTACCTGCAAGTGACTTTCACCATTGCCATTGAATTGAACTTCCTCTAGTGCGGCGATCACCGGTTCGCATAGTCCCGGAAGCCACTGCCTTGTGGAATCGGCGCACATCAAACTTCTCATTTTTCGCAAAACGTGTGAACTGTTAGCAGATTTCCGCAAAAAACATTTGATGTTTCCTTTACTGTCCCAAAACAGTTTCGGATATATGTGAGCGCCGTGTCGTCTCTTTTTCCCTACCGTAGTCCCTGTTTTGTGAGTGCTTTCAACACCAAGACAAACAGTTACCAACTAGCCCAATTATCCTTTCTATTGCATATGTGTTCGGAGCAGGCCGCACACAGAACTAGGTTAAGGAAGTGGCTGGGTCAATGTGAGTAGAGTGCGGTTGGATATTTTTCGTGGACGAGGGCTTGCACAACATTGGCTCCAGTGATTTCCCTACACCCACCCTAGGGGGTGTGTAGACCCCCCCCCCCCCTAGTTTTTCTGGGCACCCCCCCCTTGAATCCCCAAATTTCACTCTTGTCAGTCCTTGTATGGACCTTTTTCAGTACCGATCTGCGCATGCGCGGGCTGCCCGTCCGCCATTCTTGGCATTAGCCTCGGGCAAAATAAACAAAAGTGCGCCCCCCGAGCTTGCTGTTGGCGTTGCACGTATTTATTTCCTTTTTTTCGACAGCTCGTGGCAAGTTCGTATGTGCACACAAAAAAAGGCTTTCAAAGGAAAGGGGCAAAGTGGTTTGAGGCTGACCGCGTTGCGAGCACATTGCTACCTGCCAGGGAGTAGCGAAAAGCGCTACGGAAGCTTATCCTGGCGTTTTAATAAATCGGGAGCGTACAATCGGTGCCTGATTTATAAGTGCTGCATAATTCGTGTACTACCTAAACATTGTTTCAAGAACTCAAATTTCGTCACTGGCCCTGGTAACAAGTTCGAAAATGTCCTTATACGTTGAAAAATGGCGAGAAATTAAAAAAAAAACTGAATACGGACCTTTCATGGTAAAAAATGAATTTCTCTAAATTTGTTTTTTTCTTACATTGAATAGAAAGCACCACCTCTCAGGTGTGTGTGTGTATATATATATATATGTATATATATATATATATATATATATATATATATATATATATATATATATATATATATAATATATAGAAAATGAAAAACGTACGTCACGGGGATGAGCATTTGGTTAACAGACGTCTATTATTTAACTAGTGGAATAAAAAACAGCTTTTCTAGTTTATGAACCCCCCCCCCCCCCCCCCCCCCCCCCGAGCCATTGAGACACCCCCCCCCCTGATTCGATGCCTGGGGAAACCCCTGATTGGCTCTACCAGCCGTCGTAATCTTGGCCACGAAGGTGTTGCATGTTAATTCCCAGTCTGGGAGAAATTTTATAACTGTGCCGGCAAGGGTTCTGCCCCACACACTTGAAAGCAACGAAAAATAACCCGCAAGGAATGAGATTCCCAGAGACCTAAACGCGGGGGTGGGGTGACGGAGTCCGAACGAAGTCGATAGCGCACTGGTTTCCGGCGGCGGCCCTGGTTGCATGGATGTACTCAAACAGCCAGGTGTGCGGTTTCGCCCCCGAAACTTCCCTAATTTGTTACCTGAGCAGCGACTCTCCGTCGCGTCGCGGAGAGCGCTCGCAGAACACCCCCGTGGATGAAGGCCTTGGATGAAGGCCCTAGGCATGGCCAAGAGGGAAACGGGCCACCAAGGGAGAGAGTACTTGCACGGTTGCACTTTCCGGACGGGATTCCTGGAGTTCTTGGAAGCCTTTTAAATTAGAAAAAAAAGAGGGAAGTGAGTCACCGACACATCTGTGCTTCTGCGTGCCACCGAGTTTGAATTCTTGGAATCTCCGCTTTGATTGTGGCTATCATTTGTTTGTTTCTTTATGCATAATTTATTCCAGTGCGTCTCCTCCCAGTGATTATACCTGTATCAGTACGAGGCGATGTTTGAATAAGAATTCGTTGCGAGTGAGCGCTTGTCCCGTCGTTCTTCCGTGTGTCGATCGTCGTCTGAGTCGCGCTCTAATTTTTGATGATTTGTTTGATAAGCTTTAAAGGGAAATCCTTAATGTCCCATTGTGCGAAGAACCACCGTAGTCCGTTGTCTGGTCAAAAAAGTGGCCGCCGCTATGATGAGTTAGCTCCGCAAAGGCCAGAAATTTGGACCGGGACCCTTTACTTATAACAGTAGGCCCGGACTTGACAACGAAGAACACAAGGCCGGCCCGACCGGGCCTTAGACTATAACTCCAGAGCCCAGGCCCGGTCTGGGCGCCCGACCGCGCTTTCACTATTCGTATCCCGTAGGGTTCAGCGAATGCTTGGTGCCTGTTTGAAAGCAGAAACTCACCTAAAGCACGCCTCATTAATAAAGTACTCTTAATTGAAATGGTAACAAAAAGACGAACCTGAAACGTGAGTCCGTGAGTCCGTGCCATCCACTGTTTCGTCGTCGGTGATGGGTCGCCTAGAACTATGCGCCAGCGTCTACTTGCGCTTCCCGTGTCAATATATACATACAGGAGTAGGTTGAATAAACATGACAGGAAGAAACAGCCTGTGCTGTGCACAGGAAAAGTCGTGAGAAGGCGAGGTGGGGTCTCGTTAGATCACGCTTCACGCCATTCTAAGTGCCATAAAGAATGCGCTGCAGCGCACGGGTCGTTCGGAAACGGGAATAGTATTGCTGGTGTGAAAACGTTCGTAAATCCACGCAAAAAACAACTTCGCAGCTGTTCAGCCGCGACTGCAATACTGGGAATGCTTAGAGGAGCCGTTCGTAATTGTTGGTGTGTCTACTGCCACACATTGGGCAGGTTTTTCACGTAGTTCTTTTGTCGATCTAAAAGGTATCCCACCCTACGGGTTCGCTGTAGCAACACTGGCCGCTTTCCGCTTACGTTTCACTAGGAAGGGCAGAGGGGACTCTATCGTCACGCACGCACAGCCACGAGGGCGCAGCCTTTGTTGCGTTAACGGCGTGAATGGCGCACTGCACAGCTCTCTACTGCGCAGGCGCTTTTTGGAATACCAATGGGCTTCCGGGGACGCGGTGAACTTTCGCGAGGAGAGCGGCAGAGCAGGCGAGAGTGGGCACAGGGCGCGAGCAGAATGGCTGCCCGGAGGCGACAGGTCGCCAGACACCACAGCCGACCTGAACGAGGCCCAGGCAAATATCTCGGGAACGAGCGATAAAAAGCGGCCTTGCCACCTTCTTTGTTGCTCCCCTCAGTCGAGTCACGTTCTTTATCGCTCTTTGCTAGTCGAAGTGCTCCCATAGAAAGTGCTCATTGCTGAAATCACGCCCCGGGGACTAGCAATGGTGACACGATTTCTTAAAGCACCTCCCAAAGCTTCAAAAGGCTAGGACAAGAAATACGACGGCGCAAGGCTGGTGTAAGCATCCTTCCGAAACTGAACTCTGCAGAAAAGCTGAGCCAAGTGATTGAGTGGTCTTCATTTGCTGAAGTCAGTTACGTAGAGATGAGAAGCCATCTAATTGAGCGCAGTGCAATTATGCATTTGCACTTCCGGTGCGCTTTTGGTCCGAGTACTACAGAAATCAAAATAATCCCAGCAAACACGAAAAAACGCAAACCAGTGAAAATAAGTCGTCAATCAATTTTCAAATATTACAATTGAACTAGGCAGTCACTGTTTTAAACTTCTTGGTGTGGCCTTTAAGCGTACCTGAGCTGGGATAACCGCATCAATAATAATAATATTTCCTTTACTTTCCATCCTTGGAGATGGGGGAGGCAAGGAAAAAATTGGCCGCGTATCTGCTCCTTTCGTTGCAAATGCCGTCAAAAGACGATAGTCTTTATCGGCTTTTGCGAAGTAAATGCCTCCCTTCGCTTTCCTGCTCACCTCTCATCTTGTTCCTCTTGCGTCGCTCTCCTCCCAAAGTAAAGACGCCAAAGGTTTGCCTAAATCACTTTAAATTTCCCGCGTTCCACTGCTCCAGGCCTGGTGTCTCGATGCGAACGCTGCCGTACGGCGAAGACGCGCGTTAGTCGAGGCGCCCTACGTCAACGTTTATAGAACCGCGTTTCCATACTCTACGTCATAGAGTTTCTTAGTAAGTATACTAGAGAGGAAACTGCGCCTCGTAAGCCATGTCGTCATGGGGGTTCATGGGAAAACATCCTTTTTGGCTTGGGCTTGGCATGACAACTGGATTCTTAATCGGTTTTTGGGATTTGCTTTCTTCACTATAGATTTACACGTTTACGAGCTACAAGGACGCCGAAATCCTCCCGTTTCTGAGGTATCGGTGTTCAGTGAAACAGCAGGCAATGCGTGATCGCACCTGACGTTGCTCATGCCGCAGTCGAAGGACGTATGACTGAGCGGGTAATATGCCGCCGCGAAATTTGTTGCCGACAAAAAGAAGAAACAAAACGTTCTTCGACGAAGACAAGAAACGGCAGATACGGGCGCTTGTATGCGTCCTATCTTGTCATCGTCCACGACTGTTTAACGCCACGTTTTTATTTTTCTTGTTAAACTAGCTGGCGGTCGCGGTGCACCGGTTCACCACGAAGGCAACGTTTTTATGGGCACGCTCAAAAAACTTTCGAAACTCTTCAAACAACTTATTTTTTTATATAATGGAAAAATAATAAAATCGCAGTGTCTAATGAGTTACCCCCCAATAATAACATTGTTCGTAACTACAACCTTGACCTGCGGAATAGCAGGCACAACCGTTCCGGCAAAAATATGCTTTACTTCTTTTTTTCTTAGTTTTAAATTAGCCTGTTTTTATTTTCCACTTACATAATTGAACACTATTCTCCGCGTTTTTGTGGCACTTTGTTTAAATTTGCGGTCACTAAAACGTTTCAATCCAAGCCAATGATGAAACTAAGGCGAGCGCGATGTATAATGGCGGCCCATGACGACACAGACGACCTTGATGTGAGCCGCATAGACGCTAGCGCCAGATTCCTCTCTAGTGTATACTGTAAGAAACTCTATGCTCCACGTGCGTTGCAAGCAGAACGTGGAACCTATCTAGTGGAACCTTTCGTAACTCTTGCCACTTGATTTCTTCAAATGCCGCCAGAAGCTATATGGCGCGGGCGACAGCAGGCGACGGCGGAGTGATATTTTTTTCTTCAGTTGATGAAGTATTTAATCTCGCCAAAATCAAACATGTACGATTTTTTCTAAAGGAACGCTGCAAATATTACTTCTGTATTATTTTGTTGTCTTATATATGCGTAATGTCTTGTTGTTCATCAACAATATTGACAAGTATGAACATTACACCGGACTTAGACGGGCACATTTAGCTGTGACTATATAAGACTATTGCGCAGGCAATGTTTTACTTTGGCCAGGTGGCTGAATCAAGTCACAGACAGACAGACGGATAGACAGACATACAGACAGACCAAAATTTCTGGGTTGAAGTAGCCCGAGAAAGACTATCGTCTTTAAAAAAGCTGTACAATCATCCACGGCCGCGTCAGAGCAGCGGCGCGCGCTTTGTTGATACCAACGCGTGCGCGCACGCTTCCGCTCCAGCCCGGCCGCGAATCAGCTTGACTTGCTCCCCCCCCCCCCCCTCCCCAACATAAAATACAATAAAACATGTTCAATTTTTCAGCAGTTTACAGCGCACAATAAACACACCGACTAAAGAAAGGAGAAAACAAAAAAAAAGGTGAAACAAACAAAGAGCAGTCTTCTTTGCAATAACATAAAGCGCGCAACAATCCAGGTTGCACGCGTTTTTTTACATAATACGAAATAAAAGAACAGTTGTGTACAGAAAGAAGAATATATACTGTTACAACAGGTAAACACAGCTAAATACATGAAATAAAATCGGTAGCAATCTTTTGGTTTGTAGGTTAAAGAAGGCACGCAATTCCTTGACCGTCGTCCTTTCGATGACAATGATGTTTGTATGGCAAAAATTTATCAATTCTGGAAGTTTGTGTTTCAACATTTGGGTTCCATAGTTTGTTATGCAGACGTCAATTTTCCAGATTTCATTTCTTCGTGTGAGATATGGGTTAATTTTTACCGTGAGAGAGGACAATTGTGTGAGAAAGTTTCTTTGTTGTTTAAGTTCTTTTTTATAAATTAAGGCTACGCGATAGGAATATAAGTGATATATTTCCATTATATTATGCTTAAGAAAGAGCCCGGCGGAGGGATGGTCAAAAGAGACATTAGAGACATTTCTCAAAATCTTTTTTGCAAGGCATGGATTGGTTGTAGATTTGCGATTGTAGTATTACCCCAGACAAGATGGCAATAGTTATTATGCGAGTAAAACAACGAATTATACAGTTTTTTTTAACTTCAGTTGGCAGTATGGCCTTGTAAATGTAAGTTACTCCGACTATTCGCGATAATTTTGATTTTATGTGGTTGATATGCTCGTCCCAAGTCATTTTTTCCGTGAAGATAGCCCCGAGTGTTTTATAAGCAGTGCATTGTTGTATTTGTATATTTTGTTGTATTTGTATTGTATTGTTGTATCGCTGCATTGTTGTACTTAATACTATCCAAAGTGGATACATTTTTGTTTTTTGGGCGAAAAAGAATAGCTTTAGTCTTATTTGTGTTTACTTTAAGGGCATTGTACTCGGTCCATTTGCTTAGTACAGCAAGGGTGTTGTTTGCTCTTGTAGCGAGACTAACAGGAGATGTATCAGATAACAGTAATGTAGTGTCGTCGGCATATATATAATAAATTTTGTGGTTTCGTCTATGTTAACAATGTCATTAATGTATAAGTTAAAGAGTACCGGGCCAAGAATACTACCTCGCGGGACGCGAGATGATAAAGGTTTAATTTCTGATGAATATCCATTAAGCCTTACGTATTGACGTCGGCTTCCTAGGTAAGATTTTAGCAACGTTAAACCAGTACCGCGGAAACCGTACAATGCTAATTTCTTCAATAGTAGCGCGTGATTTAAGTGGTCAAATGCCTTTGTATAGTCTATATATATTCCTAGAGACACCTGTTCGTCTTCAAATGATTTTAGAAGGAATTCCTTGTGTTCTAGTAGGGCTAACTCTGTACAGCAGTTTTTGCGAAAGCCAAACTGTGCGGAGCTCAGTATGCTATATTTATCGCAAAAATTTTCCATTCTAGAAAGAATTACTTTCTCAAGTCCCTTTGGAAAGACGGGTAATATTCATACTGGTCAGTAATTTCCCGTATCATTTTTACTTCCTTTTTTATGTACGACTGCTACTTTAGCAATTTGCATTCGTTGCGGAAACACTCCCTCTGATAGGCATAAGTTAGATATGGGTTAGAAATGGGGTTATTATTTCTATAACGTATTTAATAGGTCTGACAGTTACCCCATCCGCATCGCGGCTGGCACTGTAACTCAACCTTTGAAAGATAGCGGCCACTTCTGCGTCAGATACAGGATTTAGAAAAAAGGAGTCTCTGCTTATATGTTCGTCAAAGCTGAGCGCTCTACCATCGAATTCATCTGTGGTTATATTGACAAAATGATTGTTAAATGCGTTAGCTAAGTGTTTTCCTGTCAGTTCTTCATTGTTCAAAGTAATTTTATCAATCGCATTTGTGTGGGCAGTACGATTGGGAGTTTTATTTAGCATTTTCCACGTTAAATCTGTTCTTGTTGCACATGTGGAAAACAGTTCATAAAAATAGGTATTTTTTGCCCAAATAATCTTTTGTTAATTTGTTCCGGAAAGATTTGAAAACATTTAATGACTCGGAATTCCGGTTTTTAAGAAACTTCTTATACAAGTTATTCCTTGCTTTGATCTTACGGAGTAATTCAGGACTAATCCAAGGCTTGCGGATTTTCTTACATGAGTGAAGTCGCTTATAGGGAAACGAGTCATTATATATGTTCAAAAAACTGTCCAAAAATAAATTGTAAGCGCTCTCTGCATCATCGTGCTTCCATCAAAACGTTCTAATTTTTGTCTAAACTCGTTAAGATTATTTGGCGTCATCTCCTGAAAAAATACTGCTGGTGCTTTCGTGTAATTGAACTTTTGTTTCTCTATGCATAAGTAAATCGCAATGTGCTCACTAATATCCGTACATACAACACCTGCCTTTAGATTAGAAGTGTGCGTGTTCGTGATAAACAAGTCTAACAGTGTGGTGGATGTAAGGGTTATCCTAGTTGGACATGTTATGACATTGGTGCAACCATATGAGAGGATTAACTGTTCAAATTCGATCTTCATACTAGTGTCCGTTAGCATGTTTATGTCTAAGTCTCCGCCAAATTAATGTTGTATTTATTTTCCCCTGCAAAGGCTAGAAGAGTCTGAAGAAAAGAAAAGAAATTTCTAACATTCCCATTTGGTGGACGGTATACAATTGCTAATATGCTTTTTTTTGTGTACAAAGACAAAATTTCGAAGTCAACGTTAACGCAAGAGAAGTCCGATATAACGTCACACGTGGCACCTTTTTTAACCATGAGGCATACACACCCTCCGCAACCGGTACTTCGATTCAGGAGAAAATTATTGTAATTCGAAAGACGCAGAACATTAGCATCTCCGACATACCAAGTTTCTGTTAACAGAATCACGTCGAACACATCGTTGAACTGGTGAAAAAGTACTTCAAGTTGCGGTATCTTATTTCCGGCGGATTGCGTATTTAAGTGAAGCAGGTTGAACGATTGTGCGCAGTCCCTACCGCAGACCTTCATAAACACGGAAGGCATTGTGAAGTCCCCCATCTTCTTGATAAAGAGGAACTATCGTGGAAGGTGTAAGAGCGAATCGGCCTTTACCCAACGTTATCTAATTCGCTTTCGTTGCGCACCCTCATCGCCTACTTTCCATCTTTATTCCTCAGATACACTTTCCCGTTTGTGTGCCAGGCGTATTTGTACCCATGATTTTTAGCCCAAACTTTCGTTGTTGCCCGTTTTCTTTTGTCAAGTTTTCCATAATGTGGCATGCTTCTTTAGCTTCTTTAGCTTCTTTAGCTTTAGCTTCCCTCAGTTTGCTCTTTTTTTCCAAGAAGGAGTTCCTTGTGGTTTGCTTCACGAATCGTACGATTATGCCTGTCAGTTTATCTCTAGCAGACGGTAACCGGTGCACTGCTACAACATCACTGTCGGCAAGCTGGGGCAGGTATAATTGCTCAGCTACGGCATTGATCTTACTCAAGAGGTCCTCATTTTCGGTTACAGGAAGCCCATGAAAGTCAAGGTTAAGTTTTCTACTGTGCAGCTCGAGCTCGTGAAGTTCCTGAGGAATTTCGTCCGTTCTGTACGTTTCCTCCCGTTCTTCAATGGCCTCAACCCGGTGCTTCAACTGTAGGACCTCTTTGTCCTGTCTACAAATATGAGCGAGAATTTCGTCATACTTGCTAAACATCATGTCAACGGACTTCTCAATGTTTCCCACAGTGGTTTTAAGCGTCATGAGGCCTTCAAGCTTTTCATTGACAGCTAGCATTAAGCTCGCTACATTTACATCTTGCTTCTTCCGTTTTTCGCCCTGACTGCCTTTCGACTTATTTCCCTTGCATGTTTGGCACTGCCATGACTTTCGCCATGCCTTGCCTTTAGACTTGTACGTACTTTCAGCAATGTCGGAGCATTTCCCAAAGTGATAGTTACGGTTGCATCCCGCACACAGCAAACCTTCACCATCTTCACATTGGGCCTCACAACAAGGGCACTCTTCACATTCATCACTAGGCATGGTAAAGTATGGCAAGATAAGGTATTCGTTAAGACAGGACTGTCACTAATCATAAGAAACAAAGCAGCAGCGACAGCAGAAGCATACTTTGCCTAATTGGTCAAAAACATTCACAGAAATTACAGACCAACCTGCGAGAGCACGACCGAATAACATTTGTAGAAAGCTTTCCGCAGCAAAGGGAGCGCAGGCCCGCGCCCGGTTGCTCTTGCCCACAAAACTATAGAAACGAAACTATATTACGCATTATTGGAATCACACTTCAGCTACTGAATCTTAGTCTGGGCAACCACAACGAAGACTGAAAATTCACACATTGCAGAAGAAAATCATGCGCCTCATTTCAGGTGTGCATTATTCTTCGTAGCCAATAAATGCTTCTAACTCCTATAACAGTATGGCATTTGAACGTATGTATAATTTCCGCATTTTGCGTTCTTTTTATTTGATATCTGTCGTGTCAAAACAATTTTTACCATCCACAGCAGTGGTAACACAATCAGCCCACGTAGTGAACAGGCACAACACTGACACTTGGCACATACCTCGTTTTCGTACTAACAACAAATTAATGTCACACCAGCGCAACCTTTCCGACATTTCAAATAGTTATGAGGTACATTATTTTTCCTTTCAGGAAACCCCGGCAATTACTTTGTAGAACTAGTGCCAACTCGTGGTACTTGAGTGATTTTGGTATTTTTTCCTGTTTCCATTCAAAAGGACGTAGAATAGGGCTAGTTGGTGATGCTTCATACTGAATTGCGCTAAGTATACAGACGAATAGGACGCTAAAAGGACTGGGACGAGGCGCAAACTTGCAGCTCTTTAATGAAAAAGGCGACAGAAATGGGGGACACCTAAATATACACACAAGAGCGACACTCTGCGCTTGCGCAGTAAAACCGATAAAACCTAAAACCAAAACATGAAGGTGCAGAAACGGATCTTTTCAGACGACGACGAAATACAAGAACACTGGCAGGAAAATGTGGGAGTGCCTGCGTGCAATATGTTATCTTTCTTGTCATGGTGGCTCTCTCTGAATTAATTTTTGTTCCTCACCAGCGAGCAGGATTGATGGCGTGCTAACGCACCCTTCCTCTTCTGTGATTATGTGAAATGCTTCGATGATCTCGCGCGTTATGCTGTCTTTAGCGCGTGCCAGAATGTGCGTGTCCGGTGTGCACTCGCGCAGTTTGCAAGTTTTGCAATGGAGTGACAGATTGCTCGTTGCCTGTGTTTGCTGACTTGCGTATCGGCGTTCTCTAAGGCGTTCATTGACGCACCTTCCGCTTTGTCCTCCTCGCGTGCGCCCACGCTGCTAAGAAAGCAAACGGCGGAACGCCTTGTTTGCTGTTAGTCCTCCTGATGGCGCCACAATACCGCTCGGGACCGCTGTTCATTCGCTTTGTTTATGACCGGATGTGTGCATGGGTAATGTCCGTTCATAGTGCTCGTTTCGTGAAACATTGGCTATGCTCGACGAACAGGGTCACCGAAGACAATGTCGCTTATGCAAGTTGCTCAGTGTAAGTTCAACGCGCCGGACGGCTGTGCAGCTGTAACCGGAATAGTGCGCGCAGTGCTCACTATGTTTACGTGGGCGTTCGTAGCTTCCATTGTTTACACCGCCATTCCAAGTGCTATAAAATAGATGCATTAAGTTTAAGCGAAAAGAGCTCATTCCACAAGCTTATAACCCCTGTTTAATTTGCGTTGGATCTTGCCGGCCGAAGCCAATCGCGCAGCTGCCCATAAGACGTCGTAGGTTTCTACTGCGGGAAATCAGCTAGTGGGTCGCATAGCCATTCTATTTTTTCCTAATTATATGGCTTATTTGAGCGAAGTTTACGTTAAAAGTGGTGATGCTTCTAACGAGAAAATCTTTCCAATGAACCAAACTGAATTTTGTCTGCATGGCCCATTTAAGTGTCACGGGGAACGTCTTTAACGTGATACGAGCTCAGGGCATTTCGAGTGTGTAATTACGCATCTATCCTGTTCGAATCATCTGTTCGCCGCATTCTTTGCCGAAAGAGGCGAAGGCGTGCTCGTTCCGGTTTAAAGACAGCTTTGGCTCACTCCGACGCGTACGCTAGCTATGCGATGCATGGAGGCGTTCGTGCGTCTTCTGTTCGCGGCGGGGTAGGGATCAGAGTGAGCCGGCGCGCGGTGCCTCCAGCGCACGAGCATCCGCTTCCTGAACAGGCGCTTACCGGTGGCGTTCACGCCAGCGGAGCTTTGCCGGAGGAAAGATTGGGCCCTGCAATTGCCGGGGGCCGGGAGCAGCGTTTCCTGGGGCGGCTGGGTATACATGCCTCCATTCGGGTGGCAGCAGCACGCGCCGACCCAGCCGCGGGCAGAAAAGGAGAGCCTTTGACCCTTGACAGTCACCCTGACCTCCGCGAAACGGGCCGGACGGGAGAGGGCGCTGGAGCCTCCTTAGCCCCCGTCAACAACGTAACAAGGCGGCTGGGAAACGAAGCTACTGTTGCTTTCAGCACCATGGTATAAAAGAGTATGGCGGCACTTTATTTATTTATGTATGTATGTATGTATGTATGTATGTATGTATGTATGTATGTATGTATGTATGTATATATATGTATGTATGTACGTACGCACGTACGTATGTAATACTGCCGACCTTTGAAACAAGGCCTTTGGCAGGAGTGAGCGATACAGTATGCAGATTACACAGCATAGATGAACATGCCTATTAAAGCAGTTCACTGGGGTACTGCCAGCGAACCATACAGCACCTCATGCAAAACCAAGCCGGGGAGGAGCAAATTTTTGCAACAGGACTGCACAAAACGAGAGATCAGCAAGAATAAATGCGTCGTTGCCATCAACGACAAGATAACACACTGACCGCATTAATCGCTTTTGAAACAGCATTTCAGCAACCGGCGCAGGACGAGCAGTAGGCGTAGCGACGCCGTGCGCGTACGACACGATAGTGCAGTGAAAGAACAAACAATGGTGTTGTAAATCAAGAGTTATTTTTAACGCTGATAGCAAAGATTGTAGGGACGCGCATTCCATAACTCTTAGCCTATTCCACTCACGAGTATCCCTCGCAAAAAAAGCAAGAGAAGTCTTTTAGTTTTTTCAGTGTTGTGAGCGTGTAGAACGGGCAACCACTGGTTCCATGTACGTATTTTTATTTATGCCTGTTTTTTCATAAAAAATAGGTACAGAAGTTTTTGCCTGTTATAATACCGTCTGTACTGTAAAGTATCTAACTGCGCGTTTTCCGAAAGCACACTGGGTGATATGCGTCAACTGTAACTGTTATTGACAAATCGGATGGCTTTTCGTTGTATGCTTTCTAATTTTGCGATATGTACCTGTGTGTGAGGATCCCAGACCACTGAGGCATATTCTAATATTTTACGGACATAGGTTTTGCAGCCTAGTCGTTTGATTTTTTTTGTAGAAATTTTGTAGAAATGGCTTTGTTTTTTATATACGTGACATGATCGTTCCATCGCAAATCTGAGGAAATTGTTACTCCTAAGTATTTGTAGTTATTTACGGATGATAAAGCGTGACCATCGATACAATACGAGAAGATTAAAGGTTCCCGCTGTCGCGTTATCCTCATAAATACTGTTTTGTTCACATTAACCTTCATCTGCCGGGTTTCGCACCATGATTGAAGCTTGTCTAGTGCCGAATTCTGAAGAGCTTGGGCAGCAGAACTTTGTACTTCCTGATAAAGCACGCAGTCATCCGCAAACAATTTCATTTTTACCGGTATGCCGTTCGTGATATCATTGACATAAATTAAGAAGAAAAGTGGACCAAGAATGGACCCCTGAGGTATACCGCAACCGTCAACCTCGCCGTCAATAACGACGCTTTGGCACCTGGAGAAAAAATAGACCTCAATCTAACCAAGCACAACGTCGTTCTTCAAAGCTGATTGAAGCTTTAGCAGTAATTTCGGATGCGACGCTCGGTCAAAAGCTTTCTCGAAGTCAAGAAAAATAACGTCGATTTGGCATCGCTTATCTAGAACAGCACCGAAGTCATGCATAGTTTTCACTAGCTGCGTTGTTGTACTTAACCCCTTCCTGAAACCGTGTTGGCAAGAAATAATGATGTTGTGTTCATCCAAGAATTGTGATAAATGCTTAAAGATTATGTGTCCGAGAATTTTCGCGCTAGTGCATGATAACGCGATTTGTCTGTAAGATGGAATGCGATTGGTGTTATTTTTGGTACTGGGACAATTTTGGAAATTTCCAGTCTTCAGGAAGTTCAAATTGCGACAGCGACTTATTGTATATACCAGTCTAGTAATGGGAGAACCATTCGGCGAATTGCACTAGAAAGGCATTAGGTACATGGTCAATTCCTGGCGATTTCTTTGTATCAACATCCAGCTGTAGCGCTAGCACTCCTTCCTGACTTACAGAAACGCTACAAATCGGTGGGACATCCTCCAAATAACAAAACTGTGGTCTAATACCATTGTCACAGGTGAAAACAGGGACAAAAAAATTGTTAAATATTTCTACGATGACTCTTTTGTTTGTCTCCAATTGCCCGTTTGTCTACATCGGGGAACGCTTCTTGGTGCAAAGTATCTCCAGAATTTTGCCGGATCGCGAGCTGGCAAAATTAAGTCTTTCAAAAGGTAGGAAGCGACTCCCCGGCCTGGCGCTCGGCCCTTGTGTGGGACTACAACGCTTGGGAAGTTCACCCATCTTGCATGGGAAATCACACTTATGGAAAGGGGTGGCAGCAAAAACACAGTAACCTTTTTTTTCTTCTTGCGCACTTTCTAGTGCAATGCAACTAATGGCCAGAACATTTGTGCACGGTACTTTTACAGCAGGAGTGTGCTGAGTATATGGTCGCTCTGCGAAAAAAACTGGCCGCGTATCTGCTCGCTTCGCTGCAAATGTTGTCGAAAGACGATAGGCTTCTGCCGCCACTGCTACGTAAATGCCCCTCATATTTCCCTCCCACCTCTCACGCCCCTCCCCTCTCGCCTCTCCCTCTCCCCACGATAAAAACGGGACAGGTTTACCGAAGTCAATTCAATTTTTCTGCGTTCCACTACTCACGAACCATCTATAAGAACTTTTCATTGTTGTGGGACTTCGAAGGCCGCACTGAGGCCTACGCTCGTGCGCGATCTCCTTTTGTATTTTCGGGTCAAAATATTGTTTTCAATGCGTATTTTCATGTGCTATTGCAAATAGCGAGCGCACATCTATTTTGATTTAAAAGAACATTGCCTAGTACAATTTATGTATTGATATTTTGCCTCAAATATACCCAATCTTTCCTTCTGGCTCAACAATATTGACAAGTAAGACGTGTGGTACCACATTTAGTTTGGAACGGTTTGCTTACAAACAATTTCCTTCCGAATTGTCTTGTGGCCAGGAGGCTGAATCGAGTGACAGACATGCACACAGACATACACACAGGCTGCTGAAAATTAAGCCTAAGCGAGACTATCGTCTTTGATAAAGCATAGCTGTCATACGGGGCCGCTTTTTACCTCCGGAGGGTCTGTCTGTTTGCGGACACCGAAGAATGACCGCACCCAGAGACGACCCTCCCCCCGACGACTGCCTCGAGGTTTGCCGTACTATGCTTATCCGAACTTGGCCCCCGCGATCCGAAGTAATCCGAATCCATTCTTCTTGGTCCAGTATTTGGCGACTTCATCTGCACCGTGTTTTACGTCTGCGCCTTGTGGTAATAAATGGTCCTGCACGTGACAGTGGGCTGTCTGGGGTATTTCGTTGGACCAAGTGATATTAACATTAATTTAAACGCTCTATGTAACTGCGTTTAGAAAATTGGTGAGGCGACATACCTTGTTCGACATGCCAGACATGAAAAAACTGCAGGTGCTGCACCGCATAATTTGTTACTCTAGAGGTACGAGTCGCAATGCGCACCTCTGCCGGAAATGGTTGTTTCAGGAGATGCAAACGGTAACGTTGTTCTTTCCGCTCTTTCTGAAACTCTCGAAAAAGCTCCTGTATTAACAGCCGTCAGCAGCTGACGGTCGCGTATAGAAGTAGAAGAAAAAATCCGCCGACAAGCACCCTCGAACGACGAGATGCCGAGACCTACGCGTAGCGCCGTGTCCGTGTTCTTACGGACCTCTATAAAATCTTCGCTTCAGGTACCACGTTTCACCTCAGTAGCGACAACACTTAGCACTAAGCTATTTCATACACTACTCTAAAGGACGACCAGTAGGCGTTAAGACGCCGTGCGCGTACGACATGATCGTGCAGGAAAAGAACGAATAATGCTTTGTATTGTTTGCCGGTGCCGGTATATTGTGTCCCAACGTCGAACAATAAATTGTTGTAAGTTGTTGTACGTGTTGTCGTAAGTGTAAGTGTTGTCACTTCCTTCTTATCGTGCTTGTCCAATTTTGCGCTGTCCCCCCTTCCGTCAAGGCAAAGCTCAGGGGTTGCTCTAAGGTCGCGGGAGTGGCTGCCTTTGCACCGCGTTCGAAGCTGTAGGACTAGGTAGCAAGCCTAACTCGACGCCGCCCCCTGCGAGCAAGGACTGATCTGATCTGATTGTAGGGTTTTACGCGCTGACGCAACGCAGGCGATGAGCCGCGTAATGGAGGGCTCCGGATTAATTTTGACCACCTGGGGATCTTTAACGTGCGGCAAAATCTCGTACACATGGGCGTTTTCGCTTTTCGCCTCCATGAAAAAAGCGGCCGGGAATTGAACCCGCGTCCTCGTGCTCAGCAGCACAACGCCTTAGCCACTGAGCCGCCGCGGCGGGTTGACGCAAGGACTGCCCACAAAATAAAAACAATGCTCTTACCGGCCAAAGTTTGATATCGGTGTAGTCTTAATAACTTGGCGAATACGTGAACGAGGGGTCTGTCCTGAAGACTTGGCGTGTTGAACCACAGCGCAAACGACGAGACAAAGGACAAGAGGACACACGAAGCCGGACTTGGCGTATTCTACATTTCAGGCTTGAAATAGCAGGTCTCGCACAAACCACGTCATCACTCCTTTTCTTCTACCAGATTTAGGTAAATCCCCAAGGTGGAATAAGTTTCTCCAGAGGAAAGTTTGACATCCACCTGAATGCAGCCGTACAGCTACAAAGGAAAGCTATACAGCTTCCTCAGAAACTTCGCTGTTGAAGAAAAATTCGTCTTGGTCCAGGATTGGAACCCGGGACCACCGCTTAACCGGAAGGAGGCTAGTTGTTTGTAGCGCGAGAGCGAATTTATCAACTCGAAGTGAAGCGGTGGTCGAATCCTTGACCAGGACGAATTTTTCTTCAACTGCGAAGTTTCTGAGGAAGCTGTACAGCTTTTCTTTGTAGCCGTACGGCTGCATTCAGGTGGATGTCAAACTTTCCTTTGCAACTGCTTTTATTCGTCGTCTTCGGTAGCGTGGTAGGGAGATACGATGTTTTAACTGCCGTTGGCCGAGAAAATGTTTGGATTGAGGGCATGCGTGTGTTCCGCACTGCTCTACGTAGGGGGATTGCATGCTCCTCTCGGCGTATCACGCGGCACCAATCAACGAATTCGGTGCAATTCCTTTTTTTGAAGGGGGGGGGGGGTGCATACCGTGATCAGCAGCTGCCGACCGCCTACAAAAAACGTGTGCCGAACCCCTCCGTAAAATGTCCCCAACGCTATGGTGAGTGGGCGTGAGAAGCACGAGAGCTTCCGTGAGACGGTTCCAGTAGCGCATCTAAACCCTAATGAACTCAAGTCAACTCGGTGCGCGAGATGGCACCCGTGACGTTGACCGTTCTTCGTCCTAGACACTGCTTCGGTGGGAAGGTGCTCTCTAATGGCACCCGCCGTGGGACTCAGTGGCTGTGGCGTCGTGCTGCTGAAAGCGGGTTCGATTCCCTGCCACGGTGGCTGCTTTTCTGATGGAGGCTAAAAGCGAAAACGCCCGTGTGTCGAGATTTCGGGCCACGCCAAAGATCCTCAGGGGGTCAAAATCAATCCGGAAAATCCCTCCACTACGGCGCGCCTCATAGCTTAGGTGCAGCTCTTCGGCGCGTTAAAGCCCACAATCTACGTCGCACGTCTACGTCTCACTCACGGAGCACACTGTAGCTGGCGCGGAGAATTTACCCAGCTTTTACCCCGCACGGAGGTGCCTGCTGGCAGGCGGGTGCGTCGGTGGTACGGCTTTGTCGTCTGCTTTAGCGACGGTTGTTTTGGGCCTGTTTTGGCGCAGCTTCGCGTCCATTGCGCGCTTCCTTCGCACAGCTTGATTAGCTTGTTCGACACCACCTCCTGGGTAACCCGCACCCGACGGAATTAAGCGGTCGTACGGCAAAGATACGTTAAGGATTGCTTTGAAGGGCGGGAAAATAAAATGTATATAGAGACCACATGCAGACATCTGACCGCTAGAGGAGGAATAGGAGAATAAACATTTATTGAGCGTAAGTGCTGATGGCAGGGCACTCGCCCGGTGGAGGGTGTCCTTATTCCGGGATACTCAGGATGCGACTTGCCGTCCAGGCCCTCTTGACCAGTTCTTACTGGTGTCCGAGGTCTGGATCGACCAGACGAGCCATCCATTGCTCAAAATTCGGGAAGGAGATTACGGGTAGGTTTGGTGTTTCTTGGCACTCCCATACCTGGGGTAAAGGGTGCCGGGCGTTGGACAGAAATTGCAAAGGCAGGGATGCTGAGTTTGGTAGATGGAATGGAGGAGGGTGCTGTGGGGATAAGAATTTGTCTAGAATCGCCGAAGAGTGGTGTATTCTTCTGTGGTTAACCGAGGATGAGGTGGTGGGAATTCGCTTCTGCCGAGCCTATGATGTTACAGGACGTCTGAATACCGGGGAAGTGGTTCTGTTTTGGTGTCAGCTGAGAACATTCCGTCTCGGGTAATGACCCGGTGTATGTATGCGCGGGCAGCGGTGTGAGCTGTGTCTGGGTGTCGTGGGTGTGGGTTGTGGGGTGTTGTGGGTGTCGTTTAAAGCATTTCTTCCCAATCACCTTCGCAGCGTGGATTAGAGCTGGTTTTTAGGGGCGAAGCTCCTTAGGGCGTGGGTCTGTCCATCCTCGACGTATGTATGTAGCCACCTCTAGTTTAATTCTTGGATTGTTTACTAGATGGCGTGGCTACCTCTAGTTTAGTTCTTGGATTGTTTACTAGATGGCGGTACTTGTATATGATGAAAAGATGCGCTTGGATTGTTTACTAGATGGCGTGGCTACCTCTAGTTTAGTTCTTGGATTGTTTACTAGATGGCGGAGAGCGTTGTAATAAAATCCGTTCGCTGTTGGCGCGCGCTCGGAGTCGCCCGATGGATAAGGCTGCAGATGTGCGAGCCCGCGAGGCAGAAGCGCTCCGTGAAGCTGCGCGACGCCGCCGCCAAGATCCTGCCGTACGAGAGCGGGAGGCCGAAGCGTGTCGTCTGGCTGCGCGACGACGCCGCCAAGATCCCAGCGTTCGAGAACGAGAGGCCCAAGCGTCACGGCAACGGCGCGAGGACCCTGCCGTACGCGAAGCGGCACGGCTGCGGCGCGAAGAGGATCTCCAAAACGTCAGAGAACGGGAAGCGGCGAGAAAGCGCGCGTATCGGCAGGCAGACCCCGATGCAGTGAGAGCTCGTGAGGCGTCTGCAAAACGCATCAGGCGAGCTCAGCCCCAAGGTGCCGACGCGCGGTTTAAGCGAGACTTTCTAGACGTTACGTTCGGACACAGATGTAGTGGGCGAACTTTCACTGAAGGGTCACGGTTTTACCGATGATTTCTCCTCAGGAGCTTCGCCCACTCATCATCATTCACCCCGTGGATATGATGTGAATATTTTCCTGGTTCAGTGTCGTTTTTTTATATATTAACGTACGATTTCATGCTAATTTATTTATCGCAAGTACTTTAGGTTGTAAATAGGCCATTTTATGCAGTACTTTTTATTGTGAACACGCTGCTGTCTCCAAGGGTCGTCAGGCACCCTCAAGCAGTACGCAACGGCTTCTCGCCTGATGGAACCCCAACCTGGTGTTGAAACAAATAAACCTTTGATTTTATTTGATTTTGATTTGAAGAAGGATGACCAACGAAGCTGGGCGCAGTGTGCGAACCAAAACACATCTGTTTGTAATTTGCGATTGATCACACCTTTGAACGAATGAGATGAATGCAACTTGGACGGAATAGAGTGTTATTCTAGACGACAAACATGGGTCTGTCCGTCTTCCTCCCGCGTCGTAGGCATGTATACTGTATGCGTAGCGCATCAGTCCAGACCGCTTTCTTACGGAGGACAGCAGTCAGGTGGAAGCAGAACGTGCGACCTCCACGTTGAAATTTCCCAAGGGCACAATGGGCACGTCATCGATAGGCGTGTGAAGCCTGGCTGCGCGCGCGCACACCTCTTCACCTCATCCTCCATGCACTCATAAAGGAGCCTCGGGTGATGTGCACAGCCTAGACTGGAAAGACACCCACCTAAACACCGCTCCGGGAGCCCTTCAAGGGGCTTTTGTCTGGACTGTAAAAAGGGCGAAAAAGCGTCACTCCGGGAGCATTTCAAGGAAGGCAGTACAAAACACTAGATCTGAAGGCAATAAATTTCCGTTTTGCGTGGTTTTACTGAGAGACACAATATCCGGAAACTAAGACATTAACAGCTTCGCTGTAAAACTCAAAGCGTGATTGGGGTGACGCGGGATGGGAGTGGTCGCAAGTCTGTGTCCTTCGTCCTGTAGTGGACATATGGGCACTTCCGCTGTAAAACTTCGGCGTCTTGTGGGGAAGTGTCGCGCAAAAAGTGCCCTGTGCACGCCGGACAGTGTGTGATTGCACTGCCGTTCGTACTGACGGCATTGCACCTTTCAGGTTCGCTGCCGTGGTGCCCGGCGGTGTGGCTGTGCGCCCTGCTGTGTGCTATCTGCAGCACAGGTGAGGATGTGGAGCACGCATGCGCAGAAATAATCTGGACACACGCCCAGACTGTCCCTGTAGCTGCCTGCATGTTTCCAAAACTTCCCATGTGCACAAGAAGCGAGGTATACAATCGAAAGGAAGTTACCGTCCCTGCAAGCTAGGCGGGACAATGTTGAAAGCGCCCAATTTTATTTATGAGTGCTGCGATCTGAAAACGGGATTTTTTTTATTTATTTAGTAGATACTGCAGCCCCAAGGCCAAGCAGGTGGGAAAAAAGATATACAATAGATAGAGTGAGTACATCTAAAGCAAAACACTGCAAACGGTATGAAGTAGAACGTAATTAGAAAATGACCATCACGCCTGACAAAAAATTGGGTAAAAAAGAAAGAAAAGAAAACAACATTTTACAAGGCCATAAAAGCGTAGATGAGTGACAACACAAGTGACAGCAGCATCGGTGCAAATGCCAACACATTGCAACAAGAAGACCTTTTCGAAATCGGAGACATAGCGCGCCAAAAACACATCCGCGGGCAACTTAGTAGATCTTAGTAGGACGGTGAAGAAGCCTTTACAATCACCTTATCAGACGAGCCCACACATTACATAGACACAAAAAATAGAAAATGATACAACATTCGTGCAAATGGAACTCAAAATCTGACAGTAAATTTTCTTAATCACCTTGCTGGAGAGGTCGTTATGCTCGGTAATTGCTTAGAAAATGGCAGTAATTGAAACCATGGCTTCGTGGCATGAGCGTTGTTATTGATAGAAGATTTCGGTGTCATTCGTTGTTACCATCAAAGTAATGAAAATAGAGGTGTCAAATTGTAATGTCTGATGACAGTACGCATATAAAATTTTGTAGCAAAACACCATTTCTTTCTGATGCTCATGATAAGTCACTCTTTTTAACAAGTGAAGTTACAGGTGTGCACCCGTAAGAATAATGAATAAGCGAGACCGCTTTCTTTTGGGTATTTTCTGATTTTTATTATGCATGTATATGTGAGTATTTCAAATGATGACGACCTATCCTAACATAAGACGAGCTATTTGCTGTATTTAAGCCAACAAATGAACAGGAGTATAAACCTTTAAACCACGGCTAAAAAAGGAGTTTCCGAAGGGGATCTTCCCACAACAGTATTGTGTACTTAACATCCTTAGAAGTCTACAACCGGACGCAGTTTCTGTTAGGAAAATGTCCCGACTAGTATAAGCGTGTGAACGGGGGCCATCTTAATCGTTTTGTTGATGAAGAATGTCTTACTTGCCAGTGCATACAACATACTACGTTTTCAGTATCATTCTTTGCATAAGGTGATAGAAAAGAATACGGAATTTAGTTTTACAACATGCAACCATTGTCCACACTTAGCAAAAATGGCATTCATAAAAATCGAAAACGCAAGATGGCATAACACGGAACGCCAGAATAAGCGCGAATACGTTCGAACAAAGTATGATTGGGACAAACGAATCGTTGTAGAACTTGTTGCTGGTAGAGTTGTTGACTACTTCATGACATGGTTTATTAAGCACTGAAAACGATGGACACTACAGAAAAGGCAACAGAACAATTGCGCTTTTGCTTTTCGACAACAGGACAAAGTCATGGTGTAACGAGGTTTTAAACGTTGGAAAAGTTTCCTTTCTAAACACGCGATTTATTTAGCCGCACCTGAAGTTTGGTGTCTAATTTATGCTATATATTTTTGCAGAAACGTCGTCAAACGCTCTTTTAAAAGCCATGGATGTGACGTCGGTTTTAATTCTATCATTATTTTAATTGGCAATGAAATTAAACGTCTGCACTGCAGTGTTGCGGACTTACCACTCCAGAATTGGAACTCCATATTCATTCCACGTTTTCGCGACCCGAGGATGGAAAGGCGACAACACTTGGAAATATGGAATTGGAATAGAATTAGGCGTCTTTTGCCCGGAATGGAATGGGAATAGAATGGACAGGATTTTTCTACAACCTGTGTCGATCTTTAGTTAGCACCTACAGCCTAGCTGGCTCTTAAACCAGCGGAGTTTGCATAAATATTATTTCCAATAACTTTTTCCTTTCCTAGGGAAGCATTTTAGGACTGTGAGGAAACCCGTAGGAGAGGTTGGGGGTCTTTCCTGGAGCCGTTGACGACTGACGATCTTTGCTTGGCTGTAGTCCTGTGGGGGTGCTTGCGAAGAAACAATGGGAGGATGTTAGAGATTCTCCCTGCCATCCATGAGCGCTAACTGGGGCCGAATTCTTCAAAAAGAAAGGGGCGTCGTTCTGTAGCGACGGAGTGTTGCCATGCAAAACATGTATTCTTGGGCTGGTGCGTCGCTTTGAGGGGCGGGGGAATGGTGAAAATGGCCCAGAAGAGCACTGTAGCAAGGGCGCAAAGCGACTAGCACTGCCCCCGTCGCCTTGAAACTTTGTGCCCTTGCTACAGTGCTTGGTGCGAAACCGTCTGTTAAGGGCTCGCGGGGCGCTTTGCCGACAGAATTGCATGAGCAAAATGTGCCAACTTGTGTCCGGGTAACGAGAGGGGTCTTCAACAATGTCCCGTATTGAACAAGTGGTGGTTATTCCAAGACAATCAACAATCACCGACTTTCGTACAGTGAATTCCAAACTATGCGGTCACTATAGCAATTAAGCTCAGTGTTCTGCAAAGCTGAGGATTACGAGAGCATGTAAGCAAAAGCAAGGTATAGACGACGTGCCTCTGAGTCAGATACAACAGTGTAAAAGCATGGTGTAATGATACGCGAAGCCCTTAGTGAGGTAACGCGTGACCGGCTGTGCAAGACTAAAGCAATCTGCGCTGAACGTAGAGCCTAAGGAGCAGCACACATTTAATTGTTTATCGGACGCCTTCAATTAGGTGTCCTTTGTTGCTCATTAGCTGAGATAACAGACGCGGCCAATATTGGGCTTCCACCATCTGGGGCTCCTTCTTCAGTCTTGGCCGCAGGGAAGGGCAGCATGGCCTGGGGAGGGAAGCGCAGTCTCAGCAGCGTTTCTTTCCCTCGTGCACGCAGGCGACCCAGACCGCTACTCGCAGGTGAAGGAGACGCACAACGGCACCTACCTGTCGCAGTACGAGTGGCGCGTGCGCGACACGTACGCGCTGCTTCAGCGCTCGTCGCTGATGCACGGCGTGAACCTGGCCGGGCCCGACTTCTACACGGGCAAGCCGGGCTACCGGGTGCGCCTGGGCCTGTCCTTCGGCCGCATCAACCCGGCCAACGGCATCCCGTACATGGGCGTCTGGTTCACCATCCTGCGCGGACGCTACGACGACGCGCTCGAGTGGCCCTTCCAGTACCGCTTCAACGTGACCGTGGTCGACCCTTCGGGCTCGGGACAGGATGCCCACGTGTCCATGAACCCGATGACCGCCATCTGCCGGCTTCGCAAGCAGTTCCAGCGGCCCACCGAGCGCAAGAACGACGTCGAAGGGTGCGGAAAGTCTTTCCTGGTGCCGCACAGCAAGCTGCTGGGCTTCGTGGCCGAGGACAGCCTCGTCGTGCGGCTGACCATATTCCTCGAGGACAAGGGTGCCATCCCCAAGAGGGCCAAGGCGTACATGCGGGGCCACCAGCTGGTCTCCGAGTTCCAGTGGGCAGTGGACGACGTGGACGCCAAGATTCGGCAGGCCCGCAAGGGCGAGCTGCAGCCCCTGACCAGCGACCTCTTCTACGTGAACAGCGAGAGCTACCTCATGGTACTCCAGCTGACCTTCCACCGGGACGACGAGCACATCGGGCTCTTCGCCGTGGTCGTGCCGGGGGAGTTCGACGACTCGCTCGAGTGGCCGCTCTCGTACAGCTTTGAGCTCTCCATCGTGGATCAGTCTCCCGGGTTCCTGACTGCCGACCGCAAGGGCGTCATAGACCCCACCTCGGGCGTGTGCCCGCTGGGCGCCTTTGTCAAGCCGCAGTACCAGCCCAACACGCCCTGCGGTTTCCGCAAACTGGTCTCCTTCTCCGCCCTCGAGAGGAACAACTTCAAGAAGGAAGGCAAGATTCTGCTCCGCTTCACCGCCATCCTCGACCAGATGCCAAACTTCGCCTCCGTGTCGGTCAAGGATCGCCACCTGGTTGCCGAGTACACCTGGAAGGTTCCCAACGTGGAGAGAAAAATCGCCCTGGCCATTTCCGGCAGGCCTTCGAACCTGCTCAGCGAGCGCTTCTACACCAGGCACCAGGGATACATGATGCAGATGCAGCTCAAGTTTCAAAACTTCACAAACGGCAGCATTGGCGTTTTTCTGACACTCTTGGAAGGTGGCTACGACTCTCTGGCAGTGTGGCCCTTCGTCAAGCGCTTCGATCTCATCATCATCGACCAACAGCACGGCAAGGAGGGCAACGACGTGGTTGTGGCAGTGGACCCGAACAATCCGTACATCAAGAACGAGGCGTGCGTCGGTTCTTTCTGGAGGCCCTTCGGGCGCAACGATGCCTGCGGCTCTTCGAGCGCCATTTCGTACGACCAGGTATACAAGCGCAAGTACATTCGCTACGGGAGCCTACTGGTCAAGCTTGTGGTGTACATGGAGGAGATAGAACCGCCCGACATGGCCCGCCTGGTCTTCCGCGACGACAGCGTCGTGGCCGAGTACGACTGGATCGTCCCAGATATAAAGGAAAAGGTGGTGCAGGCAAAGCTGGGCAATGCGCAGTTAGTGGACAGCAGCAAGTTTTACCTGACCAACGGAGGCTACCGGGTAATGCTACGTCTGTACCCGGAGAAAGCAGAGGGCTACGTCGGCCTCTACGTGGTTTTCACGCGCGGCGCTTATGACGACCTGGTCGAGTGGCCCTTCACGCACAAGTACGAGATGGTCATCGTGGACCAGAGGGACGGCGGCTCGGCTGACATCGTGCGCACCACGTCCGCGGCATCCGGCTGCCCCGACATCGCGCTGCAGAAGCCCGCCCAAGAGCTCGCCGAGTGGAGCTGCGGCGAAAGCCGCATGGCCAGCCACGCGGCGCTCTTCGACGGCGGCTACGTGCGGGGCGGGGCCATGCGCGTGCGCTTCCGCGTCTTCCTTAAGGAGTACGCCAGCCACGTGGCCTCGGTGACCGTGCGGGACGGCGCTCTCGCGTCCGAGTACCTGTGGGAGCTGAAGGAGGCGGCGGCCAAGGTGGCCCTGCTCACCACGGGCGGCTTCTCCAAGGTCGAGAGCCCCGTCTTCTACACGGCCAACCAGGGCTACGCACTCAGGATGAGCCTGGTGCTGAACCGGGTCACGCCGCCGCTGCAGAGCCTCGCGAGCAACGACGACCAGCGCGTGCTGGGCGTGTACTTCACGCTCTGGAAAGGCAGGCACGACAGCGTACTGCGGTGGCCGTTCCCGCACTTGCTCACGCTGGCCATCGTCAGTCCGACGGCCGGCCGACCGGACCTGTCGAAGACGGTGGACCCAACCCACGCCCGCTGCCCGCCCGAGGCGTTCCACAGGCCCCAGACGGCACGCAACGACCACGCCTGCGGCTTCTCGGCCTTCCTTGCGGCCGACCGACTCGGGGACTACATGCGCGATGGCTCGGTGATCGTCAGGGCCACGGTGCACATGCGCAGCTGACGGCCGTGCTCCCGGTGGAACGCTATCTTGCACACTTGTGGCAGCGACTGTGTGTGGTGCTTGCGCTTGCCTGTGAACAGCGTCGTCGCCATAGAACGCATTCCACCCGCACTTCCTATTTTAACCGACATTTTCAACAGACATTTCAACAGACATTTCAAATGTTGCCCTGGAGGCAGCCTACGCTTCTGCTGTTCCGCAGGGTCCGGCAAAGTTGCGGTCGGATAAAAGTGCCTCCTTTAGAATTTCTAAGTACACCCGAGCCTTCACGTGTAGAATAAAGATCATTATGCGGAGCAAAACAATATACATCGCTCGCAATCATTCAGCAAACACACAGAAAGACTTTAATTTAGAACGGCGCCAGAACTGCCAGTACAAGCACAATTCAGTTAGGCTTTACTTTTTACTTTACTATTGTACCATGGTAGTTTTAATGCAAGTCAGAAATATAGCCACCTTTCACAGATATCCAAGTCTGTGGAGACGCTCATTTACCAGGGCAGGTATTAAGTCGGTTTAACAGCTGAAAATCAAGGCTAACCACCCCAGCGATTGTGGAGAGGTTCGCGAAACGATTGCTGCCTTGTGGAGGTTGGTTTATGCAGGGTCCTTCAATGCTTCCGAAACTCTGCCATTAACGCCATGGGAGTGGTCCATATGTCGTCACAGCCGAGAGCACGGGGGGGGGTGGGGGCAAGACGAGATCTGCGCGGTGCGTCGAGGAAGCTATACGCTCCCACGGGATGCAGTGGCATTGAAAGTTCGTTTTCGTAGTTTCAACTGATTTGTATGAGTGACGTTTTAAATATATTGTTGTTATGTGTGTAATCCGCGACAGAGCGCAGACGGTGCCGACGCAGCGAAATCTGCTGGCCGTGCCAATTGTCCGGAGCGGGTGTTCACCGTGCTGTCGTGGGTTTTCACCATCCTCATCATCGTCATACAGACGACAAGCATAATCATCACTGCCTAAGCCGTGAAGAAGACGAGCACGTGCCCCTTCGTGAGCGCGTGTGCTTGGTGTGTGACTGCTTCCAGGCATCAGGCACATGCTCATTGAAATTCATCCACTTTTCCGCTAGTATACGTGCGGAAAAGAGGATGTATTTCCAGTTTTTGCAGTTGTTTCCAGTAGTTGCAGCGTTACACTGGTGAGGTGCTGGGTACAGAAGCGTCTGATGCCAAAGTCTTCCTCTGACAGCCCTGAGAGACCTCCCAGCGTCTGCACTCCCGTATATCGTTGTAGCCGCCGGAATCTAGGCCTACCTGAGAACACGGCGCCTTGCTTGACACCGCACCAAAGCGCCAGAAGCAAACAGCCCCGAGTCCTGGGTGTATTGTTAGTGAGCGCGGAACTTGGCAGTCACATTTAAGCCGGTTTTTACAGAAGCATCTTTGTAGCCTTACCATCGACGACCCGTTCATCGCCAAGAGTTGACTTGAGGTCATCGATTATGTAAAGAATGGCGCCTCGGCGGGGTTTGCCTTTTCCGTCGACGTTGAGGATTTATTCTATTCTGTGCCGCACTTGGAACTGTTTGCTTCTGTTAGGCAATGCATTGACGTAAACTGCGGGGTCAAGTTCCAGAATTCTTGTGGTATGTTGGTGGACTGTTTTATGAGTTTATTGTAGTTTTATCTGGACGCAACATTTGTTTCTTTCGAAGGACGCATGTACATTCAGAAAGAAGGAATTTGTATCGTGTCCTGTGTTGCGCCTGTCTTATGCAATATTTTTCTTGCTAGTGTCGACCGGGACATGCTTTTAAGTTTTGACAAGTATGTTGTTCTGCGTGTTTTTAGATATGTCAACGATTTTAATGGTTTTAAGAAAACAGTGTTCACCTAGCTACATTGCAACCGCAAAAGTGATTTTAGAGAATTTTAGCCGCCATGGGAAGGGTCTTGCATTCACACACGAGGTTCCAATTCATTACACCCTGCAGTTTTTAGATATTAATTTTAAGTTTTCATCCGACCATGTCTGTTGGGTATATCACCCTCGTGCCCGTAGGCAGCTTCTGCTATTTTCATCATCTCATTTAAAGACCGTTAAAAGGGCCATAGCGTCTTTGGTTCTAAAGTCTGCACTGAAGAAGTCC
This sequence comes from Haemaphysalis longicornis, assembly GCF_048455015.1. Classification (NCBI taxonomy): domain Eukaryota; kingdom Metazoa; phylum Arthropoda; class Arachnida; order Ixodida; family Ixodidae; genus Haemaphysalis; species Haemaphysalis longicornis. The sequence goes on along the minus strand of NW_027526361.1, from coordinate 166,861,602 downwards.
TGTGCACATGCTGTTCAAGAGAGCTTTGACTCTCAAGTGAAGAGACTTCTGTCGGTCGGTTACCCGAGCTATGTCTTGGTGGGTGTGGCCGAAGCCTTGCTGCGGGAAGCCAAAGGCCAAGTACGTGCGAGGCGGACAGAACAACCTAAGGCGAAGCCTGTTGTTCTGTCCTATATACATAGAGTTACGCACAACCTGAAAAAGGCGGCCTAGCGGTACAATGTGCCGGTGGTGTTTTCTGCTCCACAAAATCTTGGCCGCCTGTGTGCGCAAATTTCCGGCAATGCCAAACCGAAAAAGTGCGAAAAGAAGCATGTCAAGCGCTTTGTGCCCTGTGACGTCGGGTTAGTCTACGATATACCGCTTTCATGCGGGGAGGCCTACATCGACCAGACGGGCAGATGTGTGAATGACCGGGAATGCGAGCATAGTTCTTCTCTTAACAATAATACGCGCGCATTGTTGGAAAATCCTTTGGAAAAATGCAGGCCTTTATTTTAGCAGATTAGAATTCTCGGCAGGAGTGATAATAAAGTGGCGAGGGAGCTCTTGGAGCAGAGAGGGGACATGCGTCAGCGATACTTCTGTGCTTTTGCGTGCCACCGAGTTTGAGTTTTTAAAAATGTCACTTTGATCGTGTCCTCTGTTTGATGCCGTCCATTTAGTGTGCCCTAGTGCGCATGCTCCAAATGATACATGTATAAATATTAGACGATGCGTCAATAAATGTTAGTTGCAAGGGAGCGCTTGTCCCGTCGTCCTTCTTTACTGTCGCTGTCGAAGTCGCGCTCTATATCCACAAACGTAACGGCAGTTGCGAACACTGGAGCAAGTTATTCAATAGTGAGCCAGCAGCTTGAGGACCGGCTAAGGAAAGTAAAGACGACATGGCACGGGCTCCGCGGCGGTGGTGGCAAAGACAGCGGCCTGCCATAACTCTTTTATCACCAACTGCAGTTTCCTGGCACGACGAGCATCTCGACAACCCCGAAGGGGGGGGGGGGGTGGATACTACTACGCTGCCCTGGAGTGCCGTCATTGAAGCGCCCGTAAAAGGGCGAAGACCAGCTGGAGCGGACGCATTTGCTCAGCGACGGTGGTGGCAAGGACAGCGGCCTGCAAGTAATTCTTCCATCACCAATTGCGGGTTGGTTGTAGTTTGGCGTCTGTCCTTATTGTCTCAGTTGCCACCACCGCTGCTGCTGTTGCTAAAGCCTCTTTCTGTTTGCTGTGAATGTTCGAAATGAGTGGCAGTGAACTGTGTTTGGCTTGTAACAAACCCATTCCTGATAAAACAGCATCTGCAACTTGCTCGGAATGTAACCATACCTAATCATTTCGGTACATGTTCGGGCATCGCGAAGACGGCTTTTAAGGCCAATGCGGCCAAAAAAACTGGAAGTACCAAACCTGCAACGTATCATGTGCAGCTCGAGGGCCGAAGCTTCGGACAGGCAAATGCAGTAACAAGAAGCTGCATTCGAGTCTGTGTTGATCGATATTAACAAGAGCTGACAGAAATACCGGAAAATAAAAGCAAAGTCGATGAAATCATTCTTGTCAACCATACGGTAAAAAAAATGGGGCACTCCGTTCAGCACCTCTGGGACCAGCACGATGGAGTACTGAAGGAAATGCTACGACAGTTGCGTAAAATTGACAGCTTAAAAAAAGGTACAGAAGATTAAAGCAAATTGTTGGTTCAAAGCCTGAAACGGCACGTCAACAGTCTTGAGCAGTACATGCGGCGTCAGAACTTGGAAATCCATGGCATCCCGCAAGCGGCAAACGAAAATTTGCTAAGTACACTGCACAAGTTCGCAGGTAAACTTGAATTGCCAGAAGTGCAGGAAGCACACTGTGATGGCCTTCACCGGCTTGCTGTGAAACCCGGGAAAATTCCTGCTATACTTGTTCGCTTTGTGTCGCAAAAAATTCGTGACAAAAAGAGGCCAGTTGAATGCTAATAATTCTGAAGAGTACTATTATGAGCAATATCAAAGGGAACACAGGAACGCGTGGCGAACAGCCTCTACCAGACTCGGAGCGATACGCGGATGACGCTGTGAAAAACAAAGTGCGAAAAGAGGGCGCTCTTGAACTAACTGTTGGCGCTCCCGCCACGCTGGCATTTCTACAGAGAGGCAGCTTACGTCATTTCGCCGACAGTGCTTTATCGTTGGGCAGCCGATTAGACGGTTACATCGCGGAGGCTTACACTTACTCATTTTAAAGCAAAGCTTTTTACATCTACCCCCCAGGGGTTCTTTCGCGACCGTTGGTGTCAACAGAAAACTCGGGCGAACAAATAAAAGAAGTTACTGGCACCGCCAGGAATCGAACCTGGAACTAATAGGGTAACACAGCGAGAGCCCGTTGTCTTACCGATTGAGCTACGAGCCCACGCGGAGACGGGCTTGGCAGATGGTGCACTCACCAAAGCACATCTGCGGCTTTACACCATTCGTTCTCGTTGAATGCCACGCGATATCGTCACGCGACCTCTCGCGCAGCTGTGCGCTCCGCCCACGGCACGTGTAGCGGCTGTGTGCACGCCTTGCGCATGCGCAGGGAGTTACAGAAATTAAAAGAGGCTTGCACCAACGCACGACATCTCACGTCTAGTACGCCAATGTGCTAAAGCCTGTGGCCTCCAGCGTTCACAGAAAAAAAACAGAGATACTTGTCGTCCGTCCTCACGCCAAACGACACACCAAGGAAGACATTCAAATACTCCTCGATGGCCAGGCCATCATTCCAAGCCCCAGCATTAAGATCTCTGCATCTCCAGGCCAACACCAAGAGTGACGTATCCTTGCAGCGCCTCAAACACCGCATCAATCAAATCATACACATTTTCAGGCGAGGTGCCACCAACAAGCGAGGCCTCAAGGAAGCCGATACCTCACTATTAATTCAAACTTTTGTCTTTTGGAGAATCACTTACGTCACCCCCTGTCTTCTTCTCGGCAAGGAGGACATAAAGATGTTTTATATAATGACTAGAAAGGCGGTTGAGCAGGCCATTGGTCTTCCCATGGTGGGCCTCTATGGATCGACTACTTAGGATGGGGCTCCGCAACACAGTGGAAGAGCTGATAGAGGGCCATCTTTCTAACCAGAAGCCCCTACTGAACCAGGTTGGCTGGGCACCACAGAATGTCACTCCGTGTGATGTACTCCCGGACTATTGGCGACAAGAACTAAAGCGGCTCCCTTTGCTTAAAAATATGAACGCTTCACACGACGAGGGTCGCCGACAAACACTGGCCGAAGCGCTCAACACTACCCTCAGCGGGGATCGTGCAGTTATCTACATAGACGCCCCCCAACATCGAGGGCAGCAATACACCATCATCATGGCTACCTCAAAACCAGCCTCCATGCGTGTGCCTCACTGAATACCCAAGACATGACGGCGGCAGAAGAGGTAGCCATCCCCTTGGCTCTCACTCAAACAGGGGTTCGGAAAGTAGCCTACGGTTCCCAACAAGCCTACCGGAATTACCAGTCGGGGTGGGTTGCACTGCGTGGGCTAAATAACCACTCCCCAACCGGTTCCATTCAGCTCACCCGGACCCCCGCTAACGCTTCCACGGATGGCAACGAATACACCCACCAAGAAGCCAGCGCTTTTACCAGGCTATGGAGCTGCACGAAGACAGTCAACCGCTTGTCACGTTCAGGGACATTAACCCGCTTTCTCGCCTTCAGAGACAGACCCTATCTTCGCCTTACCATGACCTTTCCAGAGAACAATAAATTATCCTACGGCTCGTACAATGCGGCTCCTTCCCACACCCGACGCGTCTTCACTTAATGCACCCGAATAGCTAGGACGCTGAATGTAACTTTTGCTCAGAAGTAGGAACACTCCGCCACATAATGATGGTGTCCGACTTTAGTCTTGAGCACCCTCCTATTTTCCCGTCAACTACCCAACAAGAGCAGTTTCAGATGCTACTGTACAGCCCCTCTCTGCCTACCGAGCTTCAGCTGGTGGACAGAGCACAGGCGCCGTCGTCTGCATATGGGCTCCAGTGAAGAAACCACTCCCCTGCGCCGCCCTCTGGGCCGTCCAGAAATGTGAATAAAAGTATTTCCCCTCCTCCTCTTCCTCCTCCTCTTCGTGCTCCTCATCCTCTGTCTCTGCCGCCGATCTCGTTGCCTGCGTCGGCGGCGGCACAGACGGAGAAGTAAGATCGTGTAACACCCGGTTTGAGCTTCCTTTAATGTCACAAAAAGTTTCCGCTCATGTGCTACAGCAATACTCAACCAAACAACTTTCATGCATCATGCATTGATTTAACCTTAGCAAAGAATATCTTTGAAGTAATAAAGGGTTTGGTTAAGTGCATTTCACTTGTCTCTGGATTCGCTATTTCTAGAGCCACGTGACTGATTAGGATTAGGAAAAATTTTATTTGTGCCTGCAAAACGACGAAGCGCCGCGACGCGGGCCTGGCGTCGTCCTAAGGATTGCCGTTACTATAGGCGCAGCGCCAACGCTTCCCGTCACCGGGTCGCCTGGTCTGTGTTTTCGAGCGCACCCCGGACTTGCTCGACGGCCCAGAGTTGAGTGCCCTTGTCGCTACTGCGTGCAGCGTCCCTGAGCTGCGGCCGATAAGTTTCGTATTCGGCAGATACGGCGGATATTCGGCGGATAAGTTTCGGATAAGGCGGATTGAGCTTCGTTTGGAAACCGGGCACAGTCCCTGAAGATATGCCACTGGTCTGACAGACCCACACCACACACTTTACACACGTCCGTCGAATAAAGTTCTGGATCAAACCTGTGCAGAGTTGCCGGAGCGAGGATGGACCCGGTCTGGAGCTGTCGTAGTAGAACTGCCTCCTCCCGACTCAGGCCCTGGTGAGGGGGTGGCATGACTCGTCGAGCCAGGCGGTAAGCTTTGGTGATCTCGTTGTAGCTCTCGAGGCGATCTTTGTTCGCGAACCACCACGGACGGTCGGTCTCGGAGGAGCGGAGGGTAAGTGCTCGCGCCTCCGAGTGTGCCGTCTCGTTGTGGTTGGGTGCCGTTGCGCATTCGCCCATGTGCGCCGGAAACCACTTGACACGAACTTCTCTGCCTTGTAGCTTTGCCTTGCCGATGATGGCGGCCGCCTTGGCGCAAACGCGACCTTTCGCGTAGTTGCGTACGGCCATTCTCGAGTCACAGAGCACTGTGCGGCACTCAACCTCAGGGATGGCCAGGGCGATGGCGACCTCCTCGGCGTCCGTGGCTTCGGTGCACCGTACACTTGCAGTCGTGGTCTTAGTGCCCGTGGAGGCCTTAACGGCGACCGCGGCGTAGCCTTCGTGCTGGTACTCTGCTGCGTCGACGTAACGCGCGCGCCCGTCTTGGGCATGCATCTTGATGAGGGCTGTGGCCCGCGCTGCACGCCTCTCCTTGTTGTGCTCCGGGTGCACGTTTTTAAGTACTGGGTGAACGCATATGTGTGTCATCGCTTCCTCGTTTATGTCGCGCTGTTGCCGGTCCGGCGTGCGAGGGTTGTAGCCAAGGTTCTCGAGGATTTGGCGTCCGGTCTTTGTCATGAAGAAACGCTCCAGCTGTGCCGCCAACTGCGCCTCCGTGATTTCTTTCAGGGTGTTGTGCACTCCTAGCTGTAGTAAGCGCGCAGTGCTCGTGCTTTCCATGAGACCCAGTGCCGATTTGTAAGCCTTACGTATGAGTTTATTGATCTTGTCCCGTTCCATGACCCTCCAGTTATGATACGCGGCCACGTACGTAATGTGGCTGATCACGAAGGACTGGACGAGTCTCACGAGGTTGTCCTCCTTCATGCCCGTTCTTCTCGAAGAAATGCGGCGAATGAGGCGAATTGCCTCGGCCGTCTTGCTGTTGAGCTTGGCGAGGGTTTCACCGTTGCTGTTGTTCTTGTCAATGATCATGCCCAAAACCTTGAGTCTTGTTACTTCGGGGATGCGTTGCCCCAATGCGGTGACTCTTTTGATACGGTTGGCTTCGCGCTGCGGCGTATTGCCCCTGCGTTTCGGTGCGAGCACGAGTAGTTCAGACTTGCTAGGCGAACAGAGCTGGCCGGTACCAACCAGATGCTGCTCGATGGCGGTGACTGCCGCTTGCAGTTGACTCTCTATGTATGCGTCGCTGCCGCCGGCGACCCAGAGCGTGATGTCGTCGGCGTATATGGTATGCCGGACGCCCGTTCGCGCTAGTGCCTCCGCAACCCCAATCATGACGAGGTGGAAGAGGAACAGTGAGACGACCGATCCTTGCGGCGTGCCTGTGCTTCCAAGCATCTTCTTTTTAAGCTGTAGGTCCCCCGCGTGGAGTTCTACCATCCGATCCGTAAGGAAGTCCTTGATATAGTTATAGCTGGTTTCGCCCATGTTCAACTTGGAAACTTGTGCCAAGATAGCCGAACGCTTTACCTTGTCGAAAGCACTCTGGAGATCCAGGCCAAGGATTACTCTGTTATCTCTCGTGCCTTCCTTGTCGATTATTTCCGCCTTAAGCTAGAGCATGGTGTCTTGCGTGCTCAGCTAGTGTCGAAACCCTATCATGGAGTCTGGATATAGGCCTTCCTTTTCGAGGTAGTCTTGCCATCGGTGCGCGAGCACGCGCTCCAGCACCTTGCCCACACAGGACGTTAGCGCGATTGGACGGAGGTTGTTGGTGTCTGGCGGCTTGCCCGGTTTAGGGATCAGGATGGTCTTGGCACATTTCCACTGGCACGACAGCCTGCCCGATCGCCAGCACTCATTGTAGTATTGGGTAAGGGTCTCTATCCATGGGTCGTCTAGGTTTTTAAGCATCTTGTTCATGACCAGGTCCGGGCCGGCTGCCGAGCGGGTGTTTAGCTCGTGCAGCGCAGCTCGCACCTCCGCCATCGTGACGTCCCGGTCTAGCCACGCATTTGGTGACCCTGCGTACGGTGGGTGGAGCTCCGTGGGGGTAGCAAGTAGGTATTTGTCCTCCAGCTTCTTGAGCACAGCGTCTTTACCTTCCTGCTGCACCGCTGTGTGCATGAGCCTAGCGAGGCGGTCTCGTTGGTGTGACTTGGTTTTAGCCTCATCAATCAGGTGTCGTAGGAGGTTCCACGTTCTGCCACGATGTAATTGTCCGTCGGCTTTGTTACAGATCTCGTTCCACTGCTGTCTGCACAGGAGTTTGCAGTGCATCTCGATGGCCCGATTTAACTCGGCCACTTTGTTGCGCAGTTTACGGTTCAGTCTCTGTTTCTTCCAGCGTTCCATGATGGAGTGTTTGGCCTCGATGAGGTGGGCAAGGCGGCTATCCACGCTTACTATGTCTTCGTCGGTCTCCATGGTTTTGGTGGCTGATCCCACGGCTTTGCGAAGCGCGGCGGACCACTCACCTATGTCTCGGATGACCGGACAATCATTGGGTTGGTTCTGTCGGAAACAGTCCCAATCTGTCTATTTGTGCAGCACGGTGTTACCCTCGATCGGGCTGGGTATCATGATCTCGAGAATGTAGTGGTCACTGCCAAGATCAACTCCGGTGTTTGCACACGCAATCTTGCCCGTTCGATCGTTCTTGACAAAAGTGAGGTCTGGTGTAGTGTCCCTTGCCACGGAGTTGCCTATCCTGGTGGGGTCCGTGACGAGTACGTAGTCGTTGTCCAGGGCGCTTTGCAGCAGGTCTGTCATGTGACTGAATTTAAGTGACGCCGCATGGGTAAACGTTGTGGGTGCTGTTTACAGCTTTACTTTCCAACCACATTCGCAGGGTGGATTAGCGCGAATTTTTATTTTCTTTCATTAATTCTTTTTTTTTTCTTCGAACAACCGCTTGTTAGTACCCTTAGACCAAGCTCGTCCGGTATTTCAAACCGATTCTTTATTTGAATCGACACACCCAATTGTTAGTGGCACCTTGAACAGTGGCGGCGCTAGAACCAATGACGAGGCGAATAGAATACAGAAAAATGAAAAGAACTATCGATAAACTGTCTCTCGTGCGACTTTGTTGCACCAAGTTTCTTCAGAAAAATTCACGTCGCTCACTGCAGTAGCCCACGCAGAGCAGACAACCGTGACAACCGAGGAAGTAATAAATTTCACGCCCCCCCCCACACACACACACACATACGACGACCCCAACGATGGTGGCCCTCGAGTGCCCTCACACCAGCCAGCATCTTGGCCGGCAGACGTCTGACCACACTGCCACTGCACGAAGAAATCTTCTTGGAAAGCCTCGCGACTTCGTTTCGAGGGCTGGGGCCGAAACGAAAACGGTAGCTACATCTGATTCTGAATGTTGGGTGCAAGGAATACTTGGGCGAGCTTCGTTCGGCCTACGCCTCAAAGCAAACGAAGGGAGGGGTTCCTGGGATCGGCGACGTGATTGCTGTGGAAGGCTGGGATTGTGAGAGCAGTGTTTCCCGGTAGAGACAGCGAAATCCGCCTTTGTGAGGACAGGGGGGAGGAGGGCGAGGGCGGGAAAACACTAATGCGTTCATTTCAGTTTCTATTCCCTTTGGAAATATCTTGTCTCATTCCGGGGATGGGGGTGGCTGGGGTTTGGGGCAGGAGAACAACTCCGAGGGCCCACAGACAAACGTCGCTTCGGCAATGGCTCAAATTGGTCTCCGTCTCCGTCTCCGACCACAAACACGAAATAAAAAGTTAACGAAGGGCGTTTTTTGAGTATCTTTCAAAAATACCTCGACAACCGATGTACTCCCACGTCCGTTTCCCCATTCCTCCAAGGGCCTTCCGTCGATCCGCCACTTTCGCCCCCTTTTTCCCATACTCTCTCACTACGCGGGGCGGACAAGCGACGGCATTGCAGGTTGACATTGACAGGTTGACATAAATTAGGTTGACATTGAAAGATTGTTTCGGCTGTGTTGTCATCCAGCTCGGTATAGTATAAGTACGGCCTCTCTGATTCCAATTTTGAAAAACAGCTAATTCTGTGCTACAATGATGTTTACAAATAAATTTCTTACAGCGAGAGTGCAGCAACAAAAAAATAAAGTTTCTTGTGATGGATAGCAAAACTTCTGTTATAAAAAAAATGAGGCGTACACAACGATTGTTGGTTTGGGCATGAGAGTGCATCATTTTAGGTTCCGCTCGTGCAGGCTTTACTACGTGTACTTTTTACTACCTTCATGCCTTCGTACGTTTCTATTAAATAAGCCAAATTTTTTCAGTAACGAAAAAGTAACGACGTTACTTTTTTGCAGTAACTGTAACTGTAACTAGTTACTTTTGGAAAATTCGTAACTGTAACTGTAACAGAGTTACTTTTTTGGGTTAGGTAACTGTAACTGTAACACTGTTACTTTTTTTCGGTAACGTGCCCATGACTGGGTATAGGGCTAGTGCGCTGCTACTTGAGCGGCACAGGCAGCGCCTCCTGGCAGCCGCGGCGGCATATTTTACTCGTATGGGGCCGGCGCGGTCAGCCACCCCCAGCGGCGGAAATATCGCATAACGGCGCCTTTACGGGCGAAAAATAAGCAATTCTGCCTACTTTTATGTTTGCCGATGGCTCAACAGTTATCAAAACAAGTCTGGAACATCGCCGAAGAATGAATTATGTTGGTTTATATGCTAACGTTATTAAGGAGAGCCAGGCTCCGCTCCGAGAAGCCATCTGATCACCTCAACGCTTGGTTTCAGCATTTCTTCGTCAACAGCGTCTGTCGGATCATACGTTGGCTCTACATTTTTGTGGCTGCCCTCGTACACAGGCACATCAGCGAAACGGTATTTCACATCACGAATTTGTGCGGGGACCTTTTTCGGGTGACGTGTACACCAATTTCCATGTTCGGCAGTTTCAATAGCACTCGTCGTGCTAACATATAAATAAGCGTTTTATTTGCTGCTGTGTGTCCTGCGTTGGACGCACAGATGGCTTATTCCACGCTCGCGGCAACTTCGTGGACAATTTTCGCCCGGCTGTCGTGGCTACTCATGTAAAATCGCCGTCTCCGTGTGTTAGCCCAGCCACGGCAGACAGCCTTCCAGCAGCTTCCTCGAAAAAGAAAAGAAAAAAAGTGCTTTGGGTTTGCTGACGAGCACAGAAACGAAGCAAGCGATTATGTACGTGAAATATCAACAGAATTCGAGAAATTTAGAGAATTGTGCGTGTGTATGGATTCCTATGGAGCTTCTGTTCATCTTGATGCTTTAATTGCAGCCAGATTGGTGCTTTTCTGATTTTTTCGTGTTTTTGTTTGCTTTTCTGGTTAGTGCGGCGAATTGGTTTTCTTTTTGTTCTATTATTTCATTTTTAGCTCTGTTGATATTTTTAGTTTTTCTTATACAAATACTATACATTCACGTTATTATACAACAAATGTTTTATAATTATGCCCTTTTGTGCGAATGCAAGGCGTTTGGGATTCGGTGCGTATTAATTTTTTGTTCGCCCAGAGGTTTGACATGCGAACCTAACAAATCGGCTCTCCTAGTCCTTCGCGCCCGCACGCGAGGTCGGCCTGCTGTGGCTGCTCCCGATCCGCAAGTTACCATCCAGGGCTCTCCTATTCCCCAAGTCCCCGCTCTCCGTATATTGGGTGTGCCTATCCACTACGATGGTTCCGGCGCCACCCTCCTGCCGCAGCTACAGAAAACGGTCACACAGCTCACTCACCTAATACGACGAATAAGAGGATCCACTCACGGCCTCAAAGAACAAGACACCTGCCGCCTGGTCCAAGCACTGCTAGTCAGCCGTATAACCTACGGAACTCCTTTTGTCAACCTAAAACCACAGGAAATCAACAAGCTGGATGCTCTAATACGGAAAACGTACAAAGCTGCCCTTGGACTCCCAACTTATACTTCCAATGCGCGTCTGCTTCACCTCGGCCTGCACAACACGCTCAGCGAACTACTAGAAGCACAGCGGACGTCCCACCTCCATCGCCTCTCCCTCACTCCCTCAGGTAGACGCGTTCTCCAAAACACTGGCCGGCCGACCCCTTCCCCTCAACACGAACTCCAACGCATCCCCCTGTCCATTCGTCAACGCCTGAAGGTTAGCCCGGTCCCCAAACACATGCACTCATATTTCAATCGAGGACGTCGCGAAGCCAGGGTGAAGATGCTTGATAAACGGCACGGCGCCGACTCTCAAACCCGATATACGGATATTGCTACAACTCCCGACCGCACGCGCACCACCCTAGTTACTGTGGACTCGAACGGACATCTGGCCACAGCCGTCACCTATCGAAATCTGCCGGTCACCTCAGCCGAAGCGCTTGCCATCGCCCATGCAACTACCACACACCAGCATCAACCATACTTGTACATCATTACGGACTCCCAACAAGCCTGTCGGCTGTATCAAGCTGACCTTGCACCACCCCAGGCCCTCCCTGTGCTCCAACACCTTCCCGAGGACATTGAAATTTCTATCGTCTGGACCCCAGGCCATGCTGGCCTTGCCGGGAATGAGGCGGCTCATGCCGCAGCCCGCGATCTCCTTACCCGGGCACTCCCAACCGCAAGGACCGACACCGCCTGGCGCCTCATCTCTGACCATAAATCCTAACTCCGCTGGACTCTACCTACAGCTCCCTCCTCGCGCACTACACACACATCAGAAGAACATACCCTCCTCCACACCACAGTCTCTCCAACCACCAAGCTCACATATATCGGCTTCTACAAACAGAAACCTTCTACAACCACACTATCCTCTCCCACATATCCCCGTCCATTTTCCCCCACAACTGCCCACAATGTGACATCCCCCTCACAACCTACCACCTTGTGTATTCATGTCCCCACCACCCCCACCCCATTCACTCCCCCTCCCTTGAGCAGTGGGAGTCTGCGCTGACCAGCTCGGCGCCAGAGCATCAAATCGCTCTGGTGTAACGAGCCCTGGATTCGGCGCAGGCTCGCGGCCTCCTGGACGTAGGAGGCTGACCACGTCCCTTTCCAGCTCCCTTGGCTGCTCAATAAAAAAATGTTTTTTACCACCCCCACCTTCGGGTTGTATTTCCGGGTTCTTTGTAATTTTGTTTTATTAATCGCGTGACTGTTGTGAGGTAGGCTTCTCGATATAGCAAGTTCATTTTTATTCTTTTTTCCTGTGTGTATTTTAACTTCACTCGACAAATGGTCTACAGTTACACTATTACGACGCGTTAACTTCGATCTCCCATTGTGCGTTATTGTGCAAATGCCAGGCATTACACAGATTGGGCTCTGGGGTATCAGCAAAAAATGCTGACGGATTAAAATTTATATTCCATATTTTTTGCTTACTCCCAGCCGCACTTGCATTTTCAGCTATTCGCTTGAATCACAGCATGTTCCGGGGTTTTATAGAGGGTCCTGTTTCTGCTTACAGTGTTGCGTCGAGTTGTTGGTTAATGAACGCGTCGCGTATCTGTTGTGTTGCTCATGTTGCCTGTTCGGCAGTCACTGACTCCACCATAACTCCGTTGACGTATCAGTACCAGGCCCATAAAAAGTTTGGATGACCGATACCGTACTGCACCAAAACAAAACAAAAAAAAAGTGTCGCGGCAGGGCGGTGAACTCAAGCATTCGTGTGTGATAGATTCATCAGACCTTGGGTACAGTCTTTGCCAGCAACGTTGCGTGAAGGGGGGGGGGGGGAGGGGTTGTGCGTTCGAACTTCCTCCGAAAGTTTTCCGGGCAGCGCTTAAGCGAGAATTCGTGTTCCCTTGGGCAAAACTCCTGCCTTCCGATAGCCCATAACCCCTTCTGAAAAAAAAAAAAAAAATGGCTACCGCCCTGGTCTTTGCTGATGCTTGCCTGCAACTGCGTGCTTTAATTTTTATTGGTCTAAACGAACAGGCACGTGCGGAAGCGAGCCAATCTTTGCTTTCCACAGCACAAAGTCCTAGCTAGGCTAGGTGCAGTGAGGTGCCAAAGACAATCTGGACACTGCGGACGAACGAAAAATGTTTTAATGTTGACTTCATGCTTTTCAGTACTTGGTTGGGGATTATGAGTGCTTCATTTTAAATCACCCTCTTCCGTGAAGATTGCTGTACTAGCATTCATGCGTAGCACTTGAACTGAATGTCTGCATTGGCGAGAAGGAGAGGGCATGAGCAAGCAATTTACCACACACGCGAGTGCTGAGTGGGTCACGTCTTACATATCTGTCATTGCAGCTATGTAGTTTTTTTCTGTTGTGTCAAACCAATGCACCCAAATAGCCAGTACATGGATTGTGTTTGGCGTCTGCATCCTACAAAACATTTCTCCATTCATGCATCGTATGTCATAAAATTCTTCCGTTAAATGCACACTCTACGGTGGCGGAGCTGCCCAAAAGCAGAGCAAACCGATGGAAAGTTCACCTGGTGCCTTGCGAATTTCATCTGATTGATCGATGTTAGGGTTTAACGCGCCGACACAATGCAGGCGATGAGGCGCGCTGTAGTGGAGGGCTCCGGATTATTTTGACCACCTGGGGATCTGTAACGTGGGCCGAAATCTCGTACCCACGGACGTTTTTGCTTTTCGCCTCCATCAGAAAAGCGGCCGCCGCGGTCGGGAATCAAACCCGCGACCTCGTGCTGAGCAGCGTAACTCCTTAGCCACTGAGCCACCACGGCGGGTTCGAATTTCATCTACGCCACTTGTGCGCATACTCATTCCTGAAAAGGGGGAATTATATCATAGCGATGAAGTTCTTTCCAAAGAGGATGAAGCTGCGAATTGCACCAGAACTTGCACTTTTCTTGAGCATGGTGTGGCATTGGACGAAGCTTATGCCTGAGGCCGTTCTCGCCTTTCGCAAAGATTGAAATTGCTTTACGAATGTTCAAACCTCTTAAAGGGGCACTGACACAAAAATTTTGAAGGCGAGATAACTTCGGAGATAGATTGGTGGGAACGCATATACATCATCTGCAAAATATCAGCGGCGAATACAGCCTAGAACATATTTAAAATCAATTTTAAAGTGTACGAAACGCAACCGAGCAGCCAGCAGAGGACCACGCGCAATCGACATCCCGCAGATATTTTGTAAATAAACAACATCCAAACACGTCACGAGTTTGTGTTTGCCGCTTCCGCACTGCCGGCGTTTTAAATGCAGAGCATTTCTTAGCCTCGCCTCTTCCTGCGTCGGACGGTGTCAACAGTTCCGCGTCCGCAGCAGGTGCGCCTCTCCTTCCCTCCTCTCTCTCAACAGCAGCCGGCACGCGCATGCGTCGTAGGCCCAATGCTCTGCATTTACTCGTGTTCCCCTCGCGGGAAGGCGCGGGAATTTTTCACCGGCTCGCCCGGCTCGCCGCTCCAATCGGAGGGCGGAGCTTCTGCTCTCGAGAACGAACGACGAACGACCCGATCGTTGGCGGCGGAGGCGCCGTGATTTCGTCAGCTCATCGGGCAGCTGGCTGCGACCAAAGTTCTACAGCGATTCCAGGCACTCTGTTTCTATTACTTTTTATTACCATTGGATGCGAAAACGCGCCGGAGGCACGAAAAGCCCACTGAGCTAGCCGCACGGTCGCTGCGCAGGTAGCTCGAGTGATAGCTTGTTACCGCTGCACGAAATTGTCCCCAAGTCCCGACCATGGTGGCTTACATGAGAAAGGAGTTAATGATGCGATGGCGGGTTGCATTAAAAATTGTCATCTGCACCGCTTACGAGAGCGGCACTCGAATATCCGCCGCAGTGCTTAGCCGAACACATCTGTAGGCGGACCTGTAGGCAGACCGGCCGGCTGCTCCCAGCGCGCGTCTTGCCACCCACCGTCTCGAGCGTCACGCGTCGTTCTTTAGCCGCGGTAGCATTTGCACTCGCAGCGCCTGCGTCACATCCACGGTCGCTTTTTAATTAAGCCTCACGAGATCAGTATGTGGGGGCATTCACAGAAACTGCCGTCGATGCGGATTCGACAGTGCTACGGCGGCCCTGCTCTGTGATATCCCTCCGACGGTCACGTGGTCAGCTTTGTTCACACAAAATCCATCGTTTCGCGGCACTCGCTGAAACCGAAACTGCGACTGGCCGCATTGAAAATGGCTCTAATTAAACAACCGTCGCACGCTGAAGCAAATGAGGTTTCTACAGGTTATAAGTAGGTCACTAGCTACTTGTCGCAACAAAAAAAAAACAAGATGCAAAATTTTTGTGTCAGTGCCCCTTTAAGAGGAGGTTTGAACAAACAGGAGGAAGGAGCTGTAAAAATACGAGCTCTACAAGAATAACCGACGAGAAAGGCAAGCAGCTGGTGTAATTGTCGTCCGTTCTTTTCGTGCGCTGTTCTTGTAGCGCTCATATTTTTTTATTTATTGTGTCAATATCGTAGACCAACTCAACCAAAAACGCGTTCTGAAGAGAATGGTGCTTTAGGAGGGCACTTTAACTTGGAAATATTTGTTTCTATTAAAAGCTATTCCAATAAAACAGATTCAAAAGCAGAATTTCATATTCTCGCACCGCTGGTGTGGCTGGTGGTAGCAAATATGATTTCATTTCATACCGAGTGCCTATAGCATGGCAGAAAAAAAGGAAGCAGCAGCAGCAACTCGGACAAGCTGTTTTGATACCACAGAAGTGGCAGGCTTCATCCATCTTGCACAAGAACTGAACCGATGGCTGTTTAATAAGTGGATGCCCTCCCCTGGTTTGCTTGGCTTCCTTTGCATTCTGGCTGCCTGTTTGTGGAATTTATCTATGCGTATTCTAATTCCTGTGTGGTGGTAGTGTTGTTCCTCACACAACAATATTGTAGTAATGATGTGCACTGCCTGACCTTTTGAATAAAGCCAAGGTGTAGGTTGCATACATAATAGGGCTGGGCTTTGGTTAAAAGTTTTAATCACATTAACTGGCTAGCTTTAATCTTAATTAATCAATTAATCGGTAGCATTGGTTTTAAAAGAAAAATGACCAAAAATAATATTTTAATGATATCCATACAATAAACATTCACAGCATATCCACGGGGTGAATGATGATGAGTGGGCGAAGCTCCTGAGGGGAAATCATCGGTAAAACCGTGACTCTTCAGTGAAAGTTCGCCCACTACATCTGTGTCCGAACGTAACGTCTAGAAAGTCTCGCTTAAACCGCGCGTCGGCACCTTGGGGCTGAGCTCGCCTGATGCGTTTTGCAGACGCCTCACGAGCTCTCACTGCATCGGGGTCTGCCTGCCGATACGCGCGCTTTCTCGCCGCTTCCCGTTCTCTGACGTTTTGGAGATCCTCTTCGCGCCGCAGCCGTGCCGCTTCGCGTACGGCAGGGTCCTCGCGCCGTTGCCGTGACGCTTGGGCCTCTCGTTCTCGAACGCTGGGATCTTGGCGGCGTCGTCGCGCAGCCAGACGACACGCTTCGGCCTCCCGCTCTCGTACGGCAGGATCTTGGCGGCGGCGTCGCCCAGCTTCACGGAGCGCTTCTGCCTCGCGGGCTCCCACATCT
This sequence comes from Haemaphysalis longicornis, assembly GCF_048455015.1. Lineage (NCBI taxonomy): Eukaryota > Metazoa > Arthropoda > Arachnida > Ixodida > Ixodidae > Haemaphysalis > Haemaphysalis longicornis. Next base: position 166,845,205 of record NW_027526361.1, on the reverse strand, counting down.
GCAGCCTTATCCATCGGGCGACTCCGAGCGCGCGCCAACAGCGAACGGATTTTATTACAACGCTCCCCGCCATCTAGTAAACAATCTAAGAACTAAGCTAGAGGTAGCCACGCCATCTAGTAAATAATCCAAGCGCATCTTTTCATCATATACAAGTACCGCCATCTAGTAAACAATCCAAGAACTAAACTAGAGGTAGCCACGCCATCTAGTAAACAATCCAAGAACTAAACTAGAGGTGGCTACATACATACGTCGAGGATGGACAGACCCACGCCTTAAGGAGCTTCGCCCCTAATAATAATAATAATAAAATGCTTCTCCGCCTTATCAGTTTTAATCGCTGTCATCTCTGAGCATACTTGCATTGTTTTCTGTTGTAACGTCAGGTCGGTTATTTGAACACAAATATGGTCCTCAACATGCACACAATTTCAATGCGGCACTCCTGTTTCGGTTTGCTCACATGACTTCAACCGATTAAAAAATTAATCGCAACTAAAGCATATATCGGAAAGTTGGTCGATCAATCGCCCACCCTTAATACGCAGTCCATTCGAAAGCACCACATAACATTCAACGAGCCGCAATTTGTGCCTTTTGTAATTTGCACTGGGAACAAAAATTAAAAATTGCCACAATATGCTGCAAACACCTCAAACACAGGAATGTAAAAGGGATCACCAGCACTTTCCTTTCAGTGGGTGTGTTGATAATAGCTGAATTGTTTTTGAACCACCTTCACCAGTTATAAGGGGACAGTGCATTCCCATTAGGTGAAGCAAAAGTCACTGAATGAAGATATTTACTTGCTTTAAGGGCACTGCATGCAGTTTTTGTTTCTCCTAATAAAGCCTTTGCACTTCATTGAGTATAGAAGCCACACCTCTATGCATGATAGTTTTGATATAAATACAGTGCTGTTACCTAACTCTGTGCTTGTGATGTCGGCTCAGAAAAAACTTCACTGAAACAAACATTAAAGCCAATGTGTTCCGAGGCCCTGTTGCACCCAACACTGACTCTTTTTTTTTCAGAATATTCGATTGCAATAAAAAGTTGTGCCCAGACAGCCTCGTATCTTTTCCAATTTCTTTTGTGCATTATACTACTCACTTTTTCTCCATAGATGTTAACTCTGGATGGCTAGTTGGTATCACTTGAAGCTTACAGCCTAATTATTTGGTGAAGCCATGCAGACTTTTAGTGCGTGGTGTTCTGGATCTCTTATGTACCTGACCGATGTGAACTTTTGGGCGACTTCACATGTGTAAAGTGCAAAATTTGGATGAGAGTCAAAGAAGGATGACATGAACAAGTGCTATTTCCAACTAGGATTTATTGGTAAGATACATTCGCATATATACAGTAGAGCACTGCACGGGCCGGGCTCAGGCTCGACGCCACGGGCCAGGCTCGGGCTTGAATTCATAGGCCCGGCAGTTAATAGTTTTGACATTAAGTGTAGAAAAGAGCATAAAATTGAATATTCTGAATATACTTTTACGCGCTTCTTGATGTTAGTTGTACATATTGTTTTAAAAACGTGTTTTGCTAGGGCTGATAGTCACTATACTCTAGCTTTAATGACATTTCATGTACTGCATCAAGATTTTATATTTTGGTGTATATCATATCAAAGATACGGTTACAAGGAATGCCCTAGCGGGGAAGGAATTAAGCCACCCTGTAGCTGTGCACCTATGTCTATGTACGTGTGTTTTAGATGTCGAACCAATCTAAATGCGGCTGCCGTGGCTGGAAATCAAAGTCGCGTGCTAGAGAAGCGCCACCGCTTAACAACCACTCCAGGGAAAATATTTCAACGCACGCACATACTCGTGGATTCAAATGGAGAACAAGAAATTTCATTAATACCAACCTGTGACCGAAACAACCACATGAAGTTGCCAAGAGTCTGGTCATCAAAGGTGATGGTGTCTCTCGTGTAAGAATACGAGCTATTATTACGCCCATGTGGCGTGAACTGCAGACGGTGTGAGCTAAACTACGTGTACTTTTAAAATCTTATTTTTTGCGTTACAATTCAGGGCGTGCTTGTACAGACTAGATGCTCTGTCTGATTTCCCGCTACGCAGACACTCGACCAAATATAATAAACAAATTTTCTTCAACGTCTAAGACCGGGCCTGGTCACACACACGCGGGCCCTCCCTAGGCACACACACACACACACACACACACACACACACACACACACAAAAAAAAAAAAAAAAAAGACAGTGCCCGGGCTTGGCAAGGGCTTGAGATGACGGGGCCAGGCCTGGGATTGAGACGATGGGCTCGGCGTTACGGTCTCGGGCTTCACAAAGCGGGCTCGGGTCGGGCTCGGGACTTAAAATCAGGCCCGTGCAGAGCTCTAATATACAGGCAAAATTTTGACACGAGGCAGAGGAGGATGACAGGAACAAGTGCAACAAAGTATTACTGCTAAAGTACAATCCTGTACATAGAAAACCCATGTGCACATCAGTAAAAAAAGCAAATTCCAGCACACAAAACAGTCATGCACAGGCACATAACATTTGTGACACAGCTCATGCCCTGATATACAAAATATAACTAGAGATCGAAACGTTAGGCAAAATGCACATTTTTTTCCTGGAGTCCCTGTACAGTTTATTTAACAAATAAGCACAAACTACAGGAATTGAAATTTAATCAACTGTTGATTGTGCCTATAAGGGCTTATTTTTAGATTCGTGCCTATATTGGCTTTTTGTTGCCCTAAAAATGCCTTTTTAGGCTTGCCGAGTCCATTTTACGTAACGTGTTGCCCCAAAACATACCACCAGAGTCCACTCTTTAGAACCTATGCCTGCTATCAATGTGCAAAGACATTAAGAAAATTTATGACTTAGTGACTCATGTATGTGGATTTCAGTGGACACACTATTACTTGTGTCCAGATCGAAAAAGCGTGAGGGCCACTCCAACTAGATGCCTTTGGAGAGAAACTTCCTCTCGGAAACAGTGCAAAGAAGGGAGCAGATGCGTCGGCAACTTTGGGGGCAGAGATTTTTTAGTCTTAAGAAAGCAGAAGGACCTGAAGGCAATAATTTGGCAAAGAGTCTGGTATGGCGAGGGGAAAATGCGGTTGGCAAAGTGGTTAGAAACATTCAGGCTGTGTCTTTCCAATCACCGGATGGAAATATTGAATAGTGACCATGAATATGCTGGAAGACTCGAAGCATCTTCCTGTCCAGTGCTTTACTGCGCTGATTGAGCTAGTGTACACGTGTGTTCCTGCGTTGAGCATTTGCAGTTTTGACAGCACAATGCACAGTTGAGAGTTTAAAGGCAATTGGAGTGACAATAGCATGAGTGCAGGTGACTATTGACATCTCGATGAGGGAAGGCTCGCATAAATGACTCGTCCTTCTCTCAGTGGAATGGCTGCTTCTATGGGCAACCCAAAGTGGGTCTCAGAAATAGTATTCATGGGTGTAAAACGCCATGGGAAAAGGTGTTTTGGTCAGGGAAGGCTTGCCATAAAAATAAGAGTACAGCGCTATGACCACTCACAGCTGGATGAACTTCGCTTTGCTCTCATTTATAAAGTTTGTGACGATGCTGAGCTGGGTGCGTTCCTGCACTAAGGAAACGCAAGGTACTAACCGCTATACGATCACGGCAGTCCTGGAGGACTTGAGGCCACTGGCCGCAATACCTCGCAGCTGCCAGACATAGCCAACACATCAGAACCATTGACCACCCTATCATTAACGGATCCTAAACCCAATCCCCAACCACAAAACAGGCGGAAATCTGCAAAACAACACCAGAAACGGTCTTGCCACCCTAATACACTCAGCATCTACAGTGACGCATCTAAAACAGAATCCAGCACAACTTCAGCGTGGCATATACCGGCATTTAACTTCAATAGCGTTCATTCCTTGCCACCAGATACCACCATTAAAGGGGCAGAACTAGAAAGTATCGTCCTCTCACTTCGTCACATTGTTCATAGCATATCATCTTTTTCCATGTACAAACTCATACACATTCACATAGATAGACGGGAAGCTTTCCTGGAATGTCGCCATCAACCATCATACAGCCTATGAGTTAAGAAGATCCAAGAACTCAAGAGCATCCTTCATCAACAGAACATCGACGTCACCATCACGTGGATGCCCGGCCATGCCGGAATCCCCGGAAATGAGGCGGCCCATTTGGCGGCACGCGCATTGTTCACAACCATGCCCCAAGCCAGCTGGACGCCTTCGGACTGCGATTATGACCCTGACGAGCACCGGACCGCCATCAAACAACAACGGAAAGACTTTCTCACCTCCCTGGTCAACCACACTCTCATTCCCAAGTCGTATTCTCACTCTCAACAAGTCCGCCTCAGACAGCTAATGACAGTTACCAACCTTTCCCCTGCAAAACGACAACAGTTTTTTCATTCGTCACCTAATCAAGGCATGTGTATCCCCTGTGAAATTCCGGACACCACTAAACAGATTATTCGGACATGCCCTCAATTTCAAACTGAAAGACAGGTTCTCATAGACACCCTTCCCGCTAACTTACGACCGAATTCGTTAAAGGATCCCCTGCGTCCATCCTACCTACCTAATTTAGCGAAGGCAGTGTGGGACACTCTCCTGCATTTCATATCCCGACCCACTATTACCTTAACCTTAACCTTAACCTAAACCTTAACTTATCACTACCCCTAAGGGGGTCTGATGCACTAGCAAGAGACCCCTGGGTGTTTTTTCTACATTTCAATAAACGTTGAAAAAAAAAATACCACGACACTGCAAATGGCTTATCTGTTAATATTCTCGTCCTGTACCGTCATTACGTGCAATTAGGCCAGGTAGGGCAGTTACAGCTGCAGGAGGTGCATATAAGAAAGGCTGAGCACCACTGGCTGCCTGCGAGGTGCAGTTATCAAACTTTACATGCCTTCAGCTTCCCACTGATTTACGATTTAAAGTTTACTCTTTTCACCAGTTAGGCAATGTAAAATATGTGAGGCACTTGCATTTGGAAGCCCGCATCATATAGCTGCCTGCAAAAATTGCTGCCCGTGCAAGCATCGCACTCAGCCACCAAGAGCGCAGACATCAAGGGCGATAGCAAGCTAAGTGCAATGGCTTGGCTAATCTCGCCTTTACCATAAAACAAATTGTCCGTTAGTGGGACTGTCCTCTTCAGCTTCAGCTTTCATTAAAGGTTTTCTCTCTCTCTCTCTGTCACCGTGGAATTCGTAGATATACCAGAACACAGTGAACTCGACCACGTCTCATTTGCGCATTAACCTGTCGCCGAAATAACAAGCCGAATGTGGTACGTCCAGCTTGGCACCCCAATTCGCTGCATCACAGCACGGCATATCCTCGCTTGGTGAACTCTTTTGCTGCATGTTGTTGCTGACGGCAACGTGACTTGTATACTTGTAGGATATGGGCGCGCACAACTAGTGGTGTCACACTTCGTCCTAGATTCTTCAGGGAAAAGATCGGTGTCGTCGTGTTGTCGCCGTTTCACCTGCGAGGGCTCAAGGTGACGGCTTTATTCGTGAGCTGGGTCAAAGAAGCAGAACACGACGCCGAGGGAGACTTCGACGATACACTTCAACATATCACGCAGGTATCATCTACGTTGAAAGAAACCAATTCGGGCACAGAACAAATTCCCAGGGGCAAAATGACGCAATAACAATAATAAAAAAAAAAAACGGCGAAGCGACCGTAGCGCACATACACAATGCCTTTGGCAATCGCCTTCGCATGCTTTGGCTGAAGCCTTGGGTGAAACTAAAGGAAGTGACGGCTACGTTGACAGAAACTCTATCATCAAACAAACGCCAAAACGAACCTACCGCTGCAGCTGGGCGTACTTGCGCAATAGTGATAAAAAACACCTTACCGCAGTGCATAGCTTTTTGATGCTACGCGATAAAAGTAAAAACAACAAAAAAAGCCCACGGTTTAGGAAGTGACGAAAATGCCTTTATCACGTGACTTTTCGCTGTGACGTCACGGCCTCGATCTGTTGATGGCCGGTCAGAGCGTCCCCGAATTCAGTCAGGGACCTTAGAATTCAGTGGCGTCACCATACCAGCGCACGAGGCCTATATGTACGCAAAACCCATATGCGCTTTATCAGCATTGCGGAGATACATAGGCTGCAGCTGTTTTCAAAAAGGCGAGTCCTTCCCCCAAGAGCATATGCTATAGACTTGTCCGCAAAAAAAGGCGACGACAACAGTGTTGCAAACTCATTTTAGCGTGACAGCGCAGCCTACAGTAAACTCTTCATAGGATTTTCTGCATTTTTGGGGGCAACCGAATATTTGTAAGCTTTTGGATAGTGAGAGTGTGTATTTTATTTTGGAAAAATTACACAAAGGATGCGTTAGATCACTGTACACACCGGCTAATTGCCTTAGCTGATTTGCATGTCGCAAACAAGGGCAAGTATAAATGAATGTCTAGTCGTACATTAAAAACTCGTGCAAAAGAATTTAATCAGTTGGCGGTATAACAGGTGTTCCCTGAATGAGTTAATAAACAAAAATATAGACATGTTGAATTTCTAAAAATACCTGCGAAATTATGACACGGCATCAATTTAAAATGCAATCACTGCGCTAGAATGTTGTCCATAAACCACGTTTTGCGGAAATAAAATAATGACTGGCTGTTTCAAACAAGCAAACACCCGAAGATTCAGTCGCTCAAAAGTTGGCCCAAAAATGTCCGGGCACCGAAATGTCCGTACACCGATATGTTCGTACACCGGGTGACCCCCGTACACCAAAATGTCCGCACCGAAATGTTCTAGACCCACACTGCTTTAAAATGCGAAATTGTGTACGATTTCAACGCCTGCGTGTTGATTACCTGATAGCATGAAAAGCGACTCGGAACTCGAAATCTTGCATTCTTTTTTATTCATTTTGTAATCTACACCAACTAATAAACCAATCAATTAATAGATAACTGCCTGCCGATTAACTTGATAAAAATTTTTAATCGAAGCTCAGCCCTACCATTTATCCATCCATCCGTACATACATCCGTCCATCCATCCATCCATCCATAAAACCGTTCGTCCGTCCGTCTGTCTACTCAATTTTCTTTGTTAGACTTTTGCTTTCAGAAGCGTTCATTTCTTGCCCATATATGAACATTAAAGCATCCCATCTGTTTCCTAACCCTTTAGCTGAAACGCGAAGCCGAATCAAAGCCGCAAACAATGTGCACATCTTACTAGCTTAAAAGGAACACGTCGACCCGAGAATGGGACCACTTTTTCCTAGATTGGCACTGGAACCATTTTCTCCGGGCCATTTTCTCCGGGACTGTTTTTTCCGGGACCATTTTTTCCGTTTCCGGTTTCATTCATACAGCAGTAATTTTTCCGAAGTTCTTGGCACGATATTTCTCCATATGAAAACAATGTGTCAACATGGTCCGAGTAGGAGTTGCATGCAAATCACGTGACTAGAAAAAGTGGGGAATGACAAGACTTTGAATCACGTAATGATGAACTATGGCGCAAGGGATATATTTCACATCGCCAACCTAAATACACCGATACACATCTAAGGAAAACTGCACATGGGTATAGGGTTGCTACTATTGCGGCAAATTCCGTAATATAAAGAAGGGGGACATACATGCTTGAGTGCAATGAATGAAGACACAAAAATACAAAAATCTAATAAAAGAAAGGTGATAAAAAACACGGGAAAGACGCGTCAACATATATAAGCAGGTGTTTGAATGCACTGCACGGCAGAGACAATGTAGAACGAAGCTAAGTGCACGTTAGGTTAATGCGATGGCCAGTTAAACAAAATAAACCCCGAAAACCGGAATGAAAGCCGCAAAACCACTCTTTCGGTAAAACGGACATAGGTGATTCGATAAAACGGTATTCGATAAAACGGTGTTCGATAAAACGGGCATTTTCTCGATGAAACGGCGTTCGATAAAACGGCGTTCGATAAACTGTCTGGGAACCGTTCGAACTTATTAGTATATTGTGATCACTGATCTTATGCTCTGGGCAACTATTTACTGCTATGATTTAATTTTATTGTATTACTGCTATGCTTGAAAACTTTACCTTCATAATAATTTGACCGCTTTCTTTTTGTCTTGCCTCTCCTTCAGGTGATACTCGTTTGTATATCCGAAAGTTTACCTTTAGAACTTTAGCGAACCGTTTTTGTCCTGTACATGCTTCAGCCGAAACTGGCTTTATGAAGCCAATTGATTTCATTATTTGTCGCCGGTTCAATTCTGTATTTGTTGGTGGCTCGATTCTTTATTTTTTGGTGGCCTGTGCTCCAGATTCACTCCTTTACTCGGGATGTGTGACGGTTCAACTTTCAAGAGGCATGAAAAATAGCAGCTTCTTGTCGCGTGATGCGATCCTTTTGGTGAACTGTCAAGGGTTATGTCTTCCAGTCACCACGTGGCCATGACATTTCCGGCTCCACTTCAACAAATGTGCGTAAAAACAAAACAAAAAACACTATGAAGGACAGCCCGGCATTGGGTTATAAAGGCTACACAAACTAAACTTTATTCATAATATATCGCTAAAACATGACGTATTTAAAGTTAGAGGGGTACATCAATTTTATGTAATTTTTTGCGCGAGTATGGGAGCTTGATTTCTTACTTAAACAATGTAGCCTATTTTTTATATAGCAAAATACAATTGCTCGGTGTGGATACAGCTTGAACCTATGTGTGCGTGGCAGGGTCCACTTGTGCATGAAGCAATACCATTGGAGTAAACCACGCTGCAAGTGCATTTAGCTTCACAAAAACAGTTCGTATGGGAGGTCTCACTTCTTTGAAGGAGCATCGCTAGACTCAGTTTACCGCTATAGTCAATAACAAGCCATACTTTTTGTTACAAACCACCTTTCAGTTTAGCGGGGCCTTGGCCTCTGCGATCGGCTGCCGGCAGCCCGCCGCCGGCAGCAAATCGCGGAGGCCACGGTGGGGCCCAGGCCACGGCACCGCTACGACAATGGCGCGCTCACCATTTGCCTTCATGCAGGTCATCCTGCTATGTGCCTTACCTTCTTGGGGTCCTGACATCGGGATCAACCACTCTGGCCAAAACGGCACCACTGGACAAATCAACGACGCAAACTGGCCAAAACTGGACGTCAACGAGGATCTCGGCGGGCCACACTGGTCAGCCACTTCAACGCACCCAAGCGGATTCAGCGCGGGATATAAGTGCCAGGCTGCTGCTCTACCCTTCGGGCACGGCACCGCTACGACAATGGCGCGCTCACCATTTGCCTTCATGCAGGTTAGTTACTTGAGTCAAGCCTGTTGTTGTAATTACTGTTTGATTGCGGTGTCGTGCCCAACCGAAGTGTGTGATGCAGTGAAGAGAGTGTTTCTCTTCCGACGACGTGTATGTGCTGTCTTACTAGATCTACTGCTTGTGCTCTCAGGGGATGTTGAGACTAATCCGGGGCTTGATATCGCCGTGGGTACTGACTCGCTTAATTCTGAAACAGTCATAGGTCCTGACACGCTTCATTCTCTTTTAAACACCGTTCGCCGAATCGAAGCAGGGCAAGAAACAATATTGATAGAACTAAAAGGTGTTAACGAAAAGCAAAAGGAAACCGATACCCAAATAAAACAACTAACTGATAGGGTAGCTACCCTTGAATCAGGCCTCACCTCATTGAATCCTACCGCATCCAGCCCTCCTGACAATGCTTTCTCTGCCATAACAAACCAAATTCATACGATACAATCCAGGTGCGAAGATGCTGAGAATAGGCTACGACGATCTAATCTGTTGTTTTTTGGTATTGAAGATGAAGACAAAGAGGACTGGAACAGCTCTGAGGAAAAAATTATTCAGTTCTGCTCAAATAAACTAAACATTGAAACCACACCTGCTCAATTCGAACGTGTTCACAGGCTCGGTAAATTTTCTCCCGATAAACCGAGGCCCATAATAGCTAAGCTAACCTGCTTCAAAGATAAACAACGTATTCTCGGTTCGGCGCACCAGCTGAAAGGATCAACATTTGCCGTTGGTGAAGACTTTTCTTTAGCTACGCGGCAAGCAAGGAAAAGGCTGGTCGAGTTCGCAAAATCACAAAAAAAAGCCTTTCACGTTGGCAGTTGATAAGCTGCGTATGGATAAGAAAACCTTTGTATTTGACCCTGCTTCCAACGCCGTGGTGCAATCGTCAATATAGCTAAAGAAATGTGCTTCCCCACGTGTTCGAAACCAGTCGCAGAGACCCGACGTAGCACCATCACTAACGCTATCCTACACTAACATTCGAAGCCTAATGCCGAAACGCGACCAAATTCTCTCGCTAATAGATGATAATGACACAGATGTTCTTGCGCTAACGGAAACATGGTTACAACCAGAAATAAATACCAGTGAAATTTTTGATACTGACAGTTACAACGTCTATTGACACGACCGCGCAGACAAAAGAGGGGGCGGAGTGCTATTGGCGATTAGGAAAACAATACCTTCATTCAGTATTGATACTAACAGTGGACTCGAAATCACCTGGGCTGCATGCTTAACCCCCCCTGGTCAAATATTAATACGTGTGTGCTACCGTCCACCGGACTTTTCCAATTCGTTCGTAGAACAACTTCGAAACAGTATCACTGTTGCTACCCAGCGGTGTACGTTTTCTAATATTTACCTTTCAGGTTACTTTAATTACCCCCGTATTGACTGGCCTAATCTATCGTCGTCTTGCCGTAGCTCACTTGAATTTGTCAGCCTTACATTAGATTTTAATTTGTTCCAAGTTATCTCTGAACCTACTAGGGGATATAATACTTTAGACCTTCTTTTAACTAGCTCCCCAGAAAACATTGGAAACATATTGTTCATTAACGGCTTTAGCGACCACAAAGTACTCCAACTACCCATTTATGTCCCATGAACTGTCAATGGTTCCACAACAAAAAAAATTCGAGATTAAAATAAGGCTAACTAGTTGAATTTAACAGTGAACTAAATATGTTTTTTAACTAAACTTTTTTACCGTTGTTCTCTAGCCGGTGTGTAGATGAAAACTGGATGCTGTTCAGGAATAAAATGTCAGCGCTCATTGATAAATATGCGCCTCTAATCTCAAGAAGTAATGATAAAACTAACCCGTGGTTTAATAAGCATATTAAACGTTTGAGGAACAAAAAGAAACGCTTGCATGTGAACGCAAAGCGTGCTTCTAGCCCAAGCTCTTGGGCGAAATACAAAGAGTGTCTAAAAAACTACACGTCTGCTATTACCGCTGCTAAGCACAAATATTTTCATTGCGACTTGCCTTCACTTCTCAAATCTAATCCGAGGAAGTTTTGGGACACAATTTTACCTCGCAAAGCAGATAACAACATTTCTTTACTAGGGTGCAGTCAAATGCCTCTTAGAATTGATGAGTGTTCGTCAACATTTAACACGTATTTCGCATCTGTTTTTACGCGGGAAGATCATTCCAACATCCCCATTGTTCAAGATTTTGACTGGTCATTCATGGAACCCATCGTCATCACAGTTCAGGGAATCGCATCACTGATTACTAACCTCAAAACTTCAACTTCCGCTGGCATACATGGTATTAATTCTAAGTTGTTAAAAAATACGATATCCATCTCAAGTCAGATTCTTTTTCACATCTTTCGACAATCTTTATCATCCGGACAGCTACCCAACGACTGGAAAATTGGAAAAGTAGTTCGGGTATTTATGAGTGGCGATAAAACTTCCCCCCGATAACTATCGCCCCATTTCACTGACTTGCATTTTTTGCAAGCTTCTCGAGCATATCATCGCCTCCCACATTTACAATCACCTCGAGTATAATCATTTCTTTTTCACTAATCAACCCGGGTTTAGAAAAGGCTGCTCATGTGACACTCAACTTTTGGAATTCACGACTGACTTGTACTCAAACATGGATAACAATCTACAAACCGACTGCATTTTTTTAGACTACTCGAAGGCTTTTGACCGCGTTGCCCACTGCCGCCTCATTTCTAAATTATCGTCCCTTCAATTAGATTCCCTTACCCTATCCTGGCTCCGTAACTTCTTATCGTTACGTCAGCAATTTGCAATAGTCAATTGTTTTAGCTCCCCCTTTACTGACGTCACATCGGGCGTCCCTCAAGGTAGTGTTCTTGGCCCTTTACTCTTTCTAATTTACATTAATGACTTACCTATTAATATCTCGTCTTCCATGCGGCTTTTTGCAGATGATTGCATTATATATCGTCCCATAAGCACTCATGATCATATTGCCCTTCAAAATGACCTAAACAGAATTTATAATTGGTGTAACACCTGGCAGATGACCCTTAACTTATCCAAGTGTAAAATAATTTCTTTCTCTCGCAAGCGAAATAATTCTAACCACAAATATTCTATCAATACCACTGACTTAACAAGGGCAACGTCCTACAAATACCTAGGAGTACACTTAACACCTAACTTGTCATGGTCGTCTCATATAACCACAGTCTGTGCCAAGCATCTAAATCGTTAGGCTACCTACGCCGAAACTTGCGCAACGCACCTACTGACATCCGTAAATTAGCCTATTTAACTTTCGTTCGTCCACAATTAGAGTTTGCTTCATCTGTATGGTCACCACATCAAGCTTATTTAATACAAATACTAGAATCAATTCAGAATAGAGCTGCGTGCTTCATTTCTCGGAATTACGACCGCCACGCCAGTATTACTCAAATTAAAATAGATATGCCACTTCAGCTGTTAGAAACTCGCCGATCAATCTCTCTTCTCTGTCTTTTTCACGAATACATCAATTCAGCTACGCCATCCCCACTGCATCTGGAAGCACCTGTCCGCATGTCAGCACGGCTTCATAATCAATTCAGTTTCAAGCGACTATTTGGTAAGACACGTTCATTCAACTTATCTGCGCTTCCACGTGCCATTTCATTGTGGAATGGTCTTCCAAACGCCATCGCCTGCTTATCAAACCGTGATGCATTTCATGAGCGACTTACCAGCCATTTTCCTTGAAGCTCATTTGCACATCTTAAAATTGTTGTCATATTGTCAAACTTTCTTTTTTTTTCTTTCCTTTGTTTAAAACTTATATTGTAGTCTACGTTGTGTAATAAACCTCGCTGAAAATTGTATAATGATGTTGTCCCATATTAATGTTTTATGCGATTTCACATTGCTTTTGTTTTAATTTTCTACCCCGCCTGATACCAAGATGTTCAGGCTGATATCAGGCTGATACCAAGCCTGATACCCCGTATTCCAAAACTCATGATGCTTCATTGTTGTTTCATTCTTTACCCCAATGCAATTCCAATGTATTGCGCTGTGTATTTTTGTTTTATTTTGTTCCCCCCTCACGCAATGCTCTTCGGAGCCTGTGAGGTACTGTGAAATAAAATGCCGTCCACTACGAGAGAGGGCACCACACGTTCACTCTCTAACCTGGCACCAGACTCCAGACAAAAAGTGGCCAGTAACATTTTTCTGTGAACCAATCATGATGAACTTTATGACTTCTTGAAGTTAACATACTGTAGTACTCGAATCCCGGAGAGCAATTGGATATCTGATCTTGCAGCGACACAGTGCCCGATTTAGGAGAGCCAAGTGGTCCATTTTTCAGAGGCTGTCCATAGACGCCATTGAAAAAAATTTATACGCTGAGGTAACATGTATCGTTCGAGTTACGTCAAAGAAAATGCGCAGGGGTGGAGAGTGAAAGCTATTCTGCATATAACCGGGAGAGTAATGAGCTCCCTCGCTTGGGTGAGGAGGTATTGATTTTTCATTTTTCGCTCCCTTCAGTTACGGAGCGTCGCGCCGCCACGCGCCGACAGAGCCGCTGCTCTCCGCGGAGGCGCGTGAACAGGATTTCTGGGTTCAAGTTTCCATCGTATTTTTTTAATATGCCTGCTCATTGAATTTACCTGTTGTCTTAGTCGGAGATTTCAATGTTGATGTACTTTCACCTAACGCACAACACCAAGGTTTCTATGATGTTCTTGAATTATTTTCCTGCAGGAATGTTATCCACTCCCCAACCCACATAAGGACGAATAGTGAAACACTTACTGATCTATGTATCACTAGCCACGGTGTAAATGATGTAGTTTCTGGAACTTTGACATTCTGTCTGAGTGACCACTTGTCCATATTTTGTTTTGTTCCCTTAGCTAAACAGAAAGTGACGTATTCCCAAACGCACTCAGCATTCTATCGACTAATCGGCGAAAACGCCTTGAATAATTTCAGGGCCTTTATCGAATCCACAAGTTGGGATGATGTTTATAATGAAACAAATACAAGTATATCATCTGACATCTTTCTACGTAAGGTTCAACATAGTTATCAGCCAGCATTTCCTTTGAAAGAAGTAAAGAAATACAAACAATTAAGAAAACCCTGGGTGACCCGAGATTCGTGCAACAGAATTAGAACTCGAGACAAAATGTATGACCAATTTATTCGATCTCGCGACGTCGATATTTTTAATCAGTACGAGCGCACAAGAAATAAGTTAAACTCGGACCTAAAAAAAGCAATGTTAGACTTTTTTTAAATGAAGTTTGAGACAATTTCCAACCATCCGAGTAAAATATGGAATACAATAAGAAATTTATTTAGTACTTTAAAGAATCCTATCCCGAACACCCTAGTAATAGAAAACGTAGAATATAGTCGGGAGTGTTTAGCTGAAAAATTCAGTTATTTTCCTGACGCGGGCGCGGCACCTTAATCCGACACGTCATGCCTCGATTTTAGGCAATACATCCCGCCCGGAGCTTCGCACTCTTTCTTGCTAACACGTTGTACTCCATTGAAAATACATCATTTTCTTACACCGTTAGACAAGAATACTGCGGCCGGGTACGATGATATTAAAGGCACACCCATCACAGCCGAAGATGATTTCCTGAGTTTTCCCCTGAAACATATATCCAATAATGGGTTTGAAACCGGCGTAGTTCAAGCGGTCATTAAAAAAAGCAATAGTAGCCGTTATTCATAAAGGCAGTCCTTTGAATAGCATCAGCAACTACAACCCCATTTCCGTTCTTCCTTTATTTTCAAAAGTACTTGAACATCTTTTTAAAACCCGCTTAAATACGTTGCTGAACTTATCTCAAGATATCGTAAAAGAGCGACATGGTTCCCGCGAAGGTAAATCCACTGAGATCGCTCTACTGAACATAAGACAAATTAATTAGTAATTTCGAAACACAACAGTTCACTCTGGGTCTATTTCTATATTTCAGAAAGGCGTTGGATTCGATTAAAAATGATGTGCTCTTTCTAAAATTTCCTTTTACGGAATTAGGGGCGTAGCTTTGAAGCTGCTTAGAAGTTATTTAAGTCGCATAGAATACACTCTTATTAATGGTTATCGATCCTTTGTAAAAACAGTCACGTACGGGGTTCCCCAAGGATAAATTCAAGAGTCATTATTGCTTATTACATATATTAACAACATTGTACACGTACCACGATCACCGAATACCATCTTGTTTGCCGACGATATAGTGTATTTTTCTCTGTGAGGCAGTTGAGCAGTCTTAATACGGCTTTTAGCTCCTGGTTAGGTGACTTTACAACCTAGTTACAGGTGAATCAATTGCAGCTAATCGTTGGAAAAACTAAATACGTAGTGTTCAAGCTTAGAAATAAATCATATGATAATGAAATCCAAATACATTTTAAAAATTGTGTTATAGAACGTGTCTATTCATGCAAATTCCTTGGAGTTGTTTTCGAAGAAAGCCTGAGCTGGACACCACATACAGATAAGGCACATGCAAACGTGTCAACATTATAGGAATGTCATATAAAATTAGATGACCGGTTCGTAAAACTTTATTACGTCAATTTTATTACGCACTGGTGCAATCTCACTTGGACTACTGCTTGTACGTTAGTATGGGGCAGCACGACTATAACGCACATGAAACGAATCACAGCACTACAAAAACTAGCTGTTCGATGTATTTAAAATCTTCATTACTTGGAACATACCTCACCTGCGTTCTCTGAACATGAATTGCTAAAAATTGCGCAGCTGTTTGAGTTTAAGCTTGGAGTACGCATTTGTAACGAACTCAAACTCGATAAATCCGTTTTTTTTTTATAGACAGTATCAACCAACCAACAGGTATTATACATTTAGACATGAACTATACAAAACGCCAATGATTAGGACGAATTATGGGACCCAAACCTTTGGTTGTTTAATACCCCATTTCCTGTACAAACCTCTTGATATTCCGAAAATGGTACATGAGTCCCGTTCGATACATGCCTTCAAACGCGATGTTAAGCGGTACCTTCTTACAAGTCCTATGGAATGAACTCTACTGATTGCTGTACACGCCGAATGATTGTTGTTTGCAATTATGTGTACTTGTTTGGCCGAATTGTTCTTTCAATGAAGTTCTTTGGTATTGATCTTGTTTTTTTTTTGCATTCTGTACTTTGTTTATGTTTGCTGCTACCGCTATTTGCAATGCTCATGTAAGGGTGAATGGGCCTTAGTCAGGCAGAGGCCATCTGCCTTTAGCCCACTCACCCGAGAAATTTTTGTCTGAATAAATCATTTTCGAAATCTAAAAAAAAAATACCCCTTCCTTACATTCTGGCGAAACAGCGCGCAAAGACAGGACAGAAGAGAATAAGACAACAACACGAGCGCTAACTATCAACTGATATGTTTATTACATAGTGAAAAGGTATATTAGAGCGGGTATGACCATAACAATCAAGACGTATACATCACGTGCGCACAGAACAACCACAGACTCAGGATTTGTCCAGACAGGCCACTTCGCGGTCCAGTAAAATATGGACGGGCAACTAATACAATCTCCTGAATTCTTTTTCATATAACATGTTTCAAATGTATCCTTTGGTCTCCTGTCTCTGTTAGCCATCAAAACAGTGACACAGGTAAGCAACGGATAGCAGCCGCAACTTTTTCGATGAGACAATAAATGGGACGTGCGCGTGCCCCAGGGGGTGTTTCGATGCTCGCGCAGGCGCTCATTCAGGTATCGCGCCGTTTGAGCGATGTACAGCCACGATCAAAAGTTTACGGACCAGCAGGGGTGAGACAGCTGCGCATTTTGCGCAGTTTGGATGTCAATTTGTTTTCCTGCACCAGGCTGCTCCAAAAGCTTGAAAATTGCAAAAATTGCGCCAAACTGCTCCAAAACAGTCTGAAAGCCAAGGATTTTAACGCTCCTGTCAGTTTCAGTGGAACAAAATGCTTACTGATGGTATAATTTTCCAGCACTACCAAGGTTATGCTGTGTGTACAGGTTTAATTGATTGATCATTGAGTAAAAAAACCGCATAAAATTGCGAAAGTCACAATGTGGGGTTAACATGTTATATTCTGTGAGTTTTTGAAGTTTCACCATCGAAAACCATTGTAAAGTCCTGTAGAAAAAATACTTATGTGACTGAGGCGCCCAGTTACTTGTGCAAGTTAAGGAAAAAAACGGCAATTTTCGGAGCGCCGTATCTCCGTAGCGACATTACTGGGCGCCGCCATCTTGAGTGGTGAAGATTGGAAAACATGGCCGCCAGTCAGTTGCTCGTGGTTCAGGCAGAGTGCTTTTCGCCGATTTCTACCGTGGCTTTGGTTATTGGGGCGGCTGGGTTTAAAGTTAGTCGTTTGATCTGTTGAGGGAAGTTGCGCGATTTGACAGACGGGAGAGAGAGAGAGATCACTTTATTGAGCTTTAACCAAGTTCACGGGAGCGGTGTGGCCGTCGGTTTGAGGCCGGCGGCGACGTTGTCAGCGCGTGTGACCAGAAGTATCTGGACCTCTGGGGCCGAGCTGCCCAGCGCTCCCTCCCACTGCTTGTCATTAACTATGGAGTGAAAGAGATCTTGAGGGCAGGCCCACATAGAGTGGACCAGTGTGGCAATGTCCCCACAGAATGGAAAGTTTGGCGAGGGGAATTGCGAGGGGTGAATGCGATGCAGTATTGCTCGGCAGGCCAGAGAGTTTGTCTGCAGGAGTCGCCATAAGCGCTCTTGATGGTTGGTTAGCTCAGGGTGGGCAGGAGGGTACCGACGGCGAGAGAGGCGGTAATGCGTGGTTATATCGTGGTACGTGATTAACTGATCCCTGGCTGACCTGGTGCCGTGGTAGGGGACGAGGCTGGCACCGGCACGGATGGTCAATCAGCGTGCTGCATTGTGCGCTGCCTCATTGCTCCCCAAACCAGTGTGCGCCGGGGACCAGACGATGTCTACCAGGGAGGACGGGGGATTTCGAAGGAGAATTTCGGACGCCACAGACGATATGTACCCGCGGGCGAAGTTTTGGATGGCCGTTTTCTAATCGGTGATTTTAATTGTAGGTGCCGAACGGGTTAGTGCAATCGCTATTGCCGCCTCCTCTGCTGCTATACAGCGGTGCTTGTGCGGACAGGTAGAGAGTTAGCAGGGGGGTCATTCAGGCTCTTCATTACGGCGAGGGCAAAGGTGTCGCGATGGCGGTATTCTGCCACATCCACGTACATAATTTCAGGTTTGATGGGAAATTTTTTGGCCAGCACCCGTGCCCGTTGCTCCCTTCTACCTCTGTGGTAGGTGGCGTGCATGTTCCTTGGAAGAGGGCGGACGCGGAGGCAGTCGCGGATAGGCCGGGGGATAGGAATAGCCGGTTCGGAACAGACTGGGGCCCTGATACCAAGTCGGACCAGTATATGCTGTCTAGTGGACGTAATTGAGAGGCGACGGAGCTGATTAATATGGTGTGCCTCGACCAGCTCCTGGGCAGTATTATGAACCCCGCGGCGCTCAATTCTGGCAGTGGATGCACTCAGAGGAATTTGTAGTGCAGTTTTATAGGCCTTTCTGATGAGACAATTAATTTTGTTCATTTCTGCGTTCGAAGCACGAAGGTAGGGGAGAGAATATGTTACGCGACTAATGATAAAGGCTTGGGCAAGCCTGATTCTCTCAGTCTCCTTGAGACCATGGTGGCGTCCGGTAATTCGTCGGGTGAGTCCACAATTGTCTGACTAACCTGTGAGATTAATTGCGAACTAAATTTTGTGTTGCTGCGATTATGCTGCATGATAAGACCGAGGACCTTGAGGGTGCGCACCTCTGCGATCAAATGTTCATTCAGGTAAATTTTCATGTCGGGAGAATTTCGCGGTTTGGCTGGTAGGAGGATAAGCTCCGATTTTGCGGGAGAGCACTCCAGGCCCGCAGACTGTGCTTCCCCATTCACGACACGTGCACGTTGCTGCAATGTGTTTTCAATAAATGCGTCGCTACCACCAGTGACCCATAAAGATATATCATCCGCATAAAGGCTAAAATGAAGTTGCGGAATCATTTCAAGCTTCTTCGGGATGTTTAGGAAAGCCAAATTAAATATTACAGGCGAAAGAACGGCCGCTTGTGGAGTCCCTACGGAAGAGAGAGTCAGCACGTCAGATTTAATGTCCCCTATTTGAACGAACGCTGTACGCGCCGTTAGAAAGTTACGCACGTAGTTGTACACACGCTCTCCAGGGGATATTACTTCCAAGCAACGCAAGATGGCACTGTGGGTGACTCGGTCAAATGCTTTGGTGAGATCCAGCGCAATACTCGCAGCAGTATCAAGTCGGGTTAAAGGGGTGATTACGTCACGGGAAAGTTGCAGAAGGACATTCTGAGTAGAAAGTCCAGGGCGGAAGCCAATCATCGAGTGTGTAAGAGCGCTGGTGGAATTCAGGTGGAGCGTTAGGCGGGCAAGGATGATATGCTCCAGAACCTTACCAACACATGAAGTTAAAGATATGGGTCGGAAATCATCTATAGTAAGAGGCTTTCCAGGTTTTGGGATAAGCGTGACCTTGGCATGTTTCCATTCCGGAGGAACTGCCCCGCGTTCCCAAAATAATTGAAGTATTGCGTGAGAGCCGATATTGAGTGATCGTCCAGGTTGCGCAGCATTTTGTTTATCACTCCGTCTGGCCCCGGTGCCGAGCGTGGGCGAATAGCCAGGAGAGCGCTGCGCACTTCCGCCCCGTGATGGCGGCATCTAGCTCAGCCACGCTGACAGTCTCCTGTTGGAATATATACAGTGCAAGCTCCATCCATTAGTTCCTGATTTGTACCCGGGAATTTCTGTATGATCGCTGTGAGCCGATGACCCTGTTCCGTTTTTGTGGGAGTGGGGTCCAGGAGGTATCCCAAAAGGGACCAGGTTCTCCGCATGCCAAGGTTGCCTTTCATGTTGTTGCAAAGTTCCTGCCACTGACTTTGAGCAAGTTGTTCAGAATAGTTCTCTATTTCGTTATTGAAAGATGGGAGCTAATCAAAAACAACGTGGTGCAGCAAGTTCGCTGTGTTTCGGCCTTAAGTGCGAGGCACGGGGCCTGCTTGAAGTGAAATTTCGGACTCATTGCGGTAATATAAAACGCTGAGTTGTTGCTGCCTTTGACAACGAGCTTGTGAGCGGCGGGAATGGGACGATCGACACTGCAGAAGTGGCGGCGCAGGCTACACCGCCGCAAATAGTCCAAGCACTGCCCGATAGCGGGACGAGCTATATGTATATAATAATAATGGTTCATCTATCTGAAGTGAAATTTAATGCCAAAAGGGATGTGGCTAATCATACCAATGTTACCCGAATTGCGATCGCAGTGAACGTGAACCTTGGGGATTGCAATGGGAGGGCTGGTAAAGTGCGACGACTGTCGCCCCGCTCAGCGCAACTTTTGCCGTGGCTCTACACTTGTGCGCAAAGCCGAGTCTGGGATTACAAAAATATTAATTGTGGCCTTCACATGATAATAAGAAATGACTTACGATTGATTAGTTTTTCAATTTGATATTTTCAACGGCACCACACGGTATCTACGCATAAAGCCTAAGAATTTAAAAATGGTTTGTAAAAAGCTAGTGTAGTGTGTACCTTGTGATACTCCGGTAGAAAAAACTTTATTAAAAGTCTGTTTCAGTGTTATGTACGTTCAAAACTGATTAAAAGTGTACTTTTTCCCCCCGAGTTGCAAATAAAAAATTATTTTTTTAGGCTCCTAAGGTGACATAAAAAATGTTGTTCTTCTGCTCCAAATCAAGGTTCTCCTGCTCCAAAATCAAGATTTCGCTGCTCCAAAACCTGCTCCCAAATCTGATTCTGCTGTCACCCTTGGACCAGGAAAATGGCAATTTTAGGTTATTTCTCTTCCTGTAGCAGCCCGACAAAGTGTGGAATGCATGCAATGTGTCCCATAAGTGCTGAACCAATGAAAACTACCCACATATAGTACTCCGCGGGCTGCTGTGCGGCAGAGAAATAACTCAAAATTGCTGCTTTCGTGGTCCGTAAACTTCTGCTCTTGGGTGTACATTCTTTCGCATTTCAAAGGAATGCAGTACACTACATTGCAATCGCAATTGACAAATTGAGTCTTGTGTTTAACCAGAGTGTAGTATTGGGCGAGTTGGTAATTCATCTTAACAATACAGCGCAACAGAACCAAATTAAGCTGAGGCACACAGGACGAGCGCTGACTTCCAACTGAACTTTTATTACAGAAACAAGACATATTTATAAACACACATACGCACACCTACCATAAAACATTCGACCCGGTAAGTAATCTATATCAACTGTGCCGAAAACATGAGATGCAAAACAAACCCCAAAATGATTACCACCCCCCTCGCACTAGCCCGTGTGATGGGTAGCAATTGAGATGGGCAGCAATGTGGTTTCGTTTAGCGCGTGTAGATAATCAAGTTCCTTTGCGGACAGGGCTATGGAAGGAGCGCTGACACATTCTTCACCTAGCCTTGCGATTTCCGCAGCCTCCACGATTTCCCTTTGTCATCTGGTCACAATGGCGCTGAATGACTTGGTATTCGTCAAATTTCGGAATGCACTTTCCGGTGGTGCCCTTGCAGTCTCGGCAGTGTAGTTTCCTCTCACACTTTTGTTTGCGTTGTTATTGTGTTCTCTGAGCCTTCTGATCGGACACGTCTCGTTTGGACCACGGACTTTTTGCCGCATGTCAACTGAATGCATACGACAAACTTGGTTTTGTGCTCAATGTAGCACTTGTGGGGATCCTTTTTCGGGAGGTACGTCTTTTTGCAAAGGGCCGCCAGTTTGCGAGTGGCTGAAAAAGGTACTTGCACATCAGCGGCATTCCCTATTTTCTTTAGCCTATGGGCTACATCATGTATGTAGGGAATCACCGCTACTTTCCTCTGGGTTTTTTTCTGGAATGGCCCTGGCCTCGCCCTCGCTCCGGCGGTGGTTTTGTTTGAGCACCCTTAAAATTTTGAGCACCACGTGAACTGGATAGCCAGAGCTGTGCAGGCGTTCTCCTTGTAATTGGATGCTATCTTGCATCCCGCTGAAGCATGATCTTTTAGGCTATTAAGCAGGCACATCTTTACAATCGCCCGTTTCACCAGCTTGGAGTGACCAGATGAAAATGGAGGCAGTGGCTTATTACAGCGTGGATCATACCGCCAGCAAACGTGGTTCTCCGAAAAGTGAAATCCCAGGTCCAGGAACCTCAGAGTGTTTTCCTCCGGCATCTCGTGCGTTGACCTCAACAGGTGAAAACACTTCTGGAACACACCTAACACCTCTGCTGCGCTCTGGCTACCAGAGACACCAACGCCATCTATATGAACACTAAAAAATCGTCGACGTAACGGAGAACCTTAAGAACACACATGACTCCCCCCCTTCACTGGCTACCTTGCGCCCCATGCTGGCCTAATACAAATCACTGAGAACAGGGCCTATACGAGAACGTATACACACACCGTTAGTTTGTAGGTACAAATTGCCTCCCACTTCGCGAATGTAGAAACCAAGTACATAGAAGGTTGAGAAAACCTCTATTTGCTATTCCTACTTCGTTTTGGAATGCTAACACTCCTCAATTTATTATTCAACACAAGCCATCAACCCTGATTTTTATATCTATTGAGACGGCTGTGACAAGGCTTTGTCACAGCCTCGTCTCCAGTTATCCCAGGGCTGGTCCAATAGGCGCAGTGGAAGGCGCCGGGCTTTGAAGCTTGAAGGCAGTTTGGTGAACTTCATTACGCAGCAGATAAAGAAGTGACGCAGGGACTTTTTTCATGCTAAATAAAGTGCGGTAGTCGTCGCGCTGTGTTTCGTATTTTCCGTCCTACCGCTTGTCGCGATCTCGGAAAGCTCCCAGTGATGTGCGGAGTTTTCGAAGAAGCTTCACATGGGCATATCTTGTATTTCCAATTATCAATATATCGAACTATTCTGCGATCCCCTTGTGTGCGTGTGTACGTATATAGTCTGTATAAAATTTGTGTGGGTAAATTTATAGTCTGTACATCGCCTGTCCTTTCATTGCCCTTCCTTTATTTGTTTTTCCCTCCCCACACCGAGACCTACAGTGCCCTCTGTTGAGAGGCGAAGCTTCGCCATGTAAATATTACCCGTTCAATAATCGCCTCCTGCAGTACAGGAGGCGATGAATAAACATTTTCTCTTTCTCACTGCACCATCGCGCCGTGGAGGGGGCGACCCGGCAACACCCCCTTGTGAGAAATGATCGTGGCCCGCCCGCGCACCATGCTTTTTTTTCGTTCGTTGCATTTGCGGCGTTCGTGCTATGTGGGCTTTATTCCCAAGGGTAGCTATGGTGGCTAGCGCTACTGTGATTAAATAAAGGCTTATTTAGAGGCTCTAGCTAGCGCAAAGCGGCAGAATTTGCCTTTCGCTGTGAGGCTGGTAATCGTAAATCTAGTTGAACTTGGTGAGACATTGCACGAAATTCTTGAAAACACCTTCTCGAAGAAGTTTCTGGGCAGATGTCACTAAAGAAACCGCCAGAAATTGCATCAAATCTGCGGGCGTGTGTGTGGGTGCCAGTGATGACTTTGAAAATCCTGAGGAGTGCAGTGAAGCTACCGCTGGTGTTGCCGAAGTGTGCACGTAGTACGAGCTGTCGGAATGCCTCAACGCCGTTGCCGGGTCGGCCAGTTTGTGACAGGGATCGATGATGAGGTCTTGACCCCGGGAGATGCTTGGAACATTATATTGCCGACATCGTACCGAGCGCAGGCGAGCGCAACGAGGAAAGCAACGACGATCCTTTGCCCACAACTCCGAAGTGATTGGTGCACTGCAAAACTAGTCGGGCGCTTCTTTGCAAATGTGAGACTGGGGCCTCAGCTGTTCCGACTCTTCACACAATGTTTGGAATTGCGTACTGTCCCTGGCAGCGAGGTTGTTGAAGTAGAAGACAGAGATCTACTTCGTTGTTCGAAAGTAAGGCAGTTTCATCAATTGAGTGTTGTTCGCTGTTGTTCGCTCAAATTGTTGTCGCTCAAGTGTTGTTCGCCCAAATTCGCTGCACGGGGCAACGCTCCGACAGCGGGGCCGATTCACGCCTCGACCAAACCGCCCGCGGCAGACATGCCGCTACATGCCTGAAGACGGCGCCGCTGAGACGGCGACGGCGTCGCCTTTCCTTTCCCCGTCGTGGCGGTTCAGCTGACGCAATCGGTTCGCCTCCATTCGTGGGATTCA
Organism: Haemaphysalis longicornis; assembly: GCF_048455015.1. NCBI lineage: Eukaryota > Metazoa > Arthropoda > Arachnida > Ixodida > Ixodidae > Haemaphysalis > Haemaphysalis longicornis. The sequence goes on along the minus strand of NW_027526361.1, from coordinate 166,820,610 downwards.
AACTTCGACCAGCGCAAGTCCTGATTGGAGCGATTCAAACTTCTTGCGGGCGCCCGGAAGCACATCGAGGGCGGCCCTTTTTGGAGGCACCGAGTGGATACGTGCTGTCGCCTCTGTGCGAGCCATGTAACGATCTCGTTACCATTGTACATACTGTATATAAATGTTGCTTCAACTTTTCGTCGGCTCGAGAACTCCCTCCCTCTGTTCTGCGCAGCGTCGATAGCGGACGGAGCAAGGCAACTTCGCTACACCGGTGACTGCGCTTGGATGGCTAGTCACAACAGTGTTTTTTATAAACGCTATATGTGATTTTATGACGTCGAATTTCTTAGCTTGCTTATATAGAATTAGCCCCTATAGGTGTTTTTTACGACTTCGATATAAGCGGGGTAGAAATGTATGTAATCAGTTTCAAAATCACTTTCGAGATGCCAAAGATGCCCCCTGCTAGCCCAGGTCCATCAGGGTAGTTTTATTTGTCGGTAGATATTATGAGGGGTGCAAAAGATTGCGCTCTCATGGATTCTTTTCGTGTCGTCATGCTTGCTAGGTCTGCCAGCTAATGTAAAAAAAGTGTTCTCATTTTTTTTATGCGGCCCATTTTTGGTACACAAACAGTGTTTACCTTGCAGCTCCACCAAAACCCCAGAAACGTCTTGCTTGTGCTCGTCAACCTCTCAGTCTGAGGAGGAGGAGGAATAAACTTTATTTATGCGAGCCTTAGGTGCTGCTGTCTGGGCACCCGCCTGGTGGGGGGTTTCCTCTAGTCCGGGATACCCTGGCCTGCACTGGCCACCCGGGCCCTCTCTACCAGGCTACGCTGGGAGGAGAGGTCGGAGCTGGTCAGTTGTGCCACCCACTGCTCGTAAGTAGGTTGGGGATTGGGAGTAAGGGACGGGGTTTGTTGACACCCCCATACCAGATGGTATAGGGTGCCAGGATGGGGGCAGTATTTGCAAGATGCGGGGTAGAGGGTGGGGTACATTGCATGGAGTAGGGTATTGTGGGGTTAAGAGTTTGTTTGTAGTCGCCGGAGTATTGTACCTTCGGTTCTAGATAGGTGTGGGTGGGGTGCTGGGTATTGTTGGCGCCCGCGCCGGTAGTGGGCGAGTATATCGGCATATTTTCTCAGGGGCGTGGGCTTGAGGATGTCGCCATCTTGAAGTTTGTCACCCTCTCGGGAAACGGCCCGGTGTGTATGCGCGCGGGCGGCGGCGTGTGCCGACTCATTTCCTTTGAGGGTTTCGTGGCCAGGTGACCAGACAATCTGTAGTTCAGGAAGTCGCTTAATTTGTTTTAGTATAGCCAATGCTGGTAGGGATATTCGTCCGATCAAGAAATTGCGGCATGCAGCTTGGGAGTCTGTTAGTATTACTGTGTAGTTTTCGCAAGTGGTGGCAGCTAGGGCGATAGCAACTTCTTCGGCTGTTTCTATAGATTTTGTAATGGTCGTGACTGCAGTCAACTCTTTTCCGTTGGCGTCGGTCACACTGGCAGCGTGCGCAGATTTGTGGGGGTATGGAGAGGCGTCTGCATAGCGACTGAAGGGGAGGTGGCTGAAAAAAAAAATTACATTCTAAGATAAAGTCGCTTATTGCAGTCGTGTTAATACTGTTCTCGGCTTTTTTTTACGGCGAGTGCTGTCAAAATGACATAAAGACGTCCGCAACAGCTTAGGCAACGCTCTGGCATTGGAGAAAATGCGTCAGATTGTCAAGATTAATTCTACGTTCCATCGTTCCAAAAGTTCCATCGTACGCACTGGTGCTCTGCAAACAAAAACAGAGTGAATTTGCATTCGGAAGAACCAAACAGCGAAACTTATATTAATGTAAATAAAGCCTTACCTCTTTGTTGCTAAGAATATATGCGCAAGCCCTGTCATCGAAAGCAATTAACTGAGCCCAATGCCCAAAGCGCTGAATCGCTGGAAGCCAAGCTCTGCGAACGAACGGGAATGTTCGAACCAAGATGGCGTCCACAAAAAGCAGCGTCCCCACTCTGTAACGGAGGCACACATCGAGGTGCCCTAGGGTGGTGCGGGCACAGAATTGCCCCTCGTGGAGTCACTAGCGTAGCGTGGTTCTAGCCCCGCGCCGACAGCGGCGATCCTAGCGGCAGCTTTTGTCCCCGAATGAAACTGTGGTTGGAGTTTCGTGACCCGAAAAGCATTTGAGGACTCCGGTTTCGTTTACCCTCTCCTCAACTCTGCTCCAATCCCCTCGGCCCTTCCTTCTCATCCCTACGCCTTTATGGTGTGCGTGATGGTTTCTCTGCCGAAATACCCTTCTCCACTCGCGCTTAACTCTGAATTGGAATTTAAGGTGCGCTGCATGCTTAGCCAAGTCGCGCGATTGGGTGAACAGAAAGCCATACGGTACAGTTTGCCTCTGCACCGGTTGTTGAAAAAGATGACACCTCGCGTCCCTCGTGCCCATCATCATCATCATTACCAGCATATTCGATTAAAGCAGGCATCAGAACGGGTCACGGCGGCTCGTCCCTTTCTCCACATTTTGGTGCCGAAACCCGGGAACCAGTGACCTTTAGATTATTGGCGCCGTGAAGAGAGCGACGTTGGCTCGTGATTGAGTTCGGAACGCTGCGATTGGACTACTGTGCACATTGGCGGATCCAGAGGGGGGGTCCGGATGTCTTGCGCAAGCCCTTCATTTTTGAATTTAAACCTCCAAGAAGATGACCATTCAGGTCGCAGAAAAAGGTGAATTGATGACTTGTTGTATTCCTTGTGATTTTGCTTTGCCGAAATTTCAGTAAATAAATAAGGCTCCTCCTCCTCCTCCTGGTCATTATCACCATCATCATCATCATCATTGATAGGAGCTGACCCCCCTCTCAGAAAAATCCTGGATCCGCCCCTGACTGTGCACGGCCTTGCGTCGCTCTCTTCACGGCGCCAATAAACGCTGAAGATCGGCTTTCCCTTTTCGTATCACCGGTCCCTGTCACTCGTCTAAGCACTGGGTGCATGCTAAATTTGAATTCAAAATGCCCCAACTAGCCATTGCAGAGGCCTGAACTTCCTGCAAACTATGTTAGACGAAGCAGCCAAGAATAGTTTCCCGATGCGGAGTTTTGTGCCGACCAAAATGGCAGTGTGTTGGCAGCTTCGGCCAGGTCGCATTGCGGCAAGCAAGGGAATTGACAGAAAAGCAAAAGGAAGGCCGATAATGTTAAGAAAGAAAGGTAAAAAGATTGGCGTGACCCTCTTTCCTCTATCACAAAAAATGACGCAGCCCTGATGAAGACAGGATGACAGATAGGGAAAATACCACTGGACTTACTTGTTTATTCTTCGTATTTGCACTATACATACCACCGTGAGCAAGATGTGACGAAATTAATGAAAAGAAGACACACACATAGCTTTGCCTCTCGTGCAATGAGAAAGACATCCTTTCTCGCCGGCCAAAGAATGGACCGTCCACTGACGCAAGTGTGATGAAGCTCTGCGATTGCACGACCTCTCCCATGAGCTATTGGCTGCTCCTATGGGGCTCATGCACTGCAGTTTCAATTAAACATGTGGCGCCACCTGGTAGCGGCGAAAGTTTTTCTGAAAAACAAAATAAACATATACAGCAGTTCGCCACGAGGCAGAATTTAAACAACAACCGGGAAATTAATACACAATAATTAATACACAGAAAAATTTAAAATAACACGTGTTTCTAAATAGAGCGTCATAAAATCTCATGAAGCAGGGCACGAAGTTCAGCCTACCAATGCCCGAGCTTAGCCTCTTCTACGTTTAACAACAAAATAGTGCAACATTGTTTTTCGCAGTATTATTGTAAGAATAATAGCCGCAAACTTGCGCTTTTGCGCGCCCTTGCCTTTCTTTGGTGGGGAGTCCTTGACATGGCGCCGGTTGAGCTCCTGCGTGGCGGCCGCTTGCTCGACGCCCTTTAAGGCCACTTATTTTGGTGTACCACCGCCACCTCGGGACGAACACCTCTGCGGGTCGATGACTCCAATGGCCTCCATTTCTTGAGTGGGCAAATAGCCTCGAGCTGATGCGTCGACGAAGCCGGCGGGCGAGGCATGGTAGCGGCTATGACTGGCGAGGCTTAGCTCACCCGTCGGTGTGGCACAGTATTCTTGTGCAATAAATGGCATTCCGATGGCCTAAACGTTTCCCTGGTAATGTCCAGTGAGTCCTTGCACCTTGGCCGTTCACCTAGAACACTCATTACTGTTTGACAAACGAAGTTCGTTTAAAACGTAGAAACACCGAGCGGATAAAAAACGCGTCTGCAGCATTCGGCCCCCTAACGGCTCTTTCTTCACCCAGGGAAAAACTGGTCCTACACCGGTGGGTCTCCATCCAAACACGTCTGTGCATGAATTCTCGGCGCCCAGACCCGTGCCGTTGTTTGGCTGTACGCCGCTTACCGAAAGATTGACGCATAACCTGAGACCTTACGTAGGCTGGTTGCCAACGCCAGTTGCCAAAAATTCTGCGGCCATTTGCTTGCCGTAATTCGGCCGAGGACCGCTAACCAAATGAAAAATGTACATTCTGGGGCCGTGAGTCGGCCGGTCTCCTGTATAACACCGGTTGCCCGAAGAAAACGAATACCCTGCCGCCGGACGCGCGGTTCACCGTTGAAAGAGCGAATACGAGGCAGCCGCCCTCCGGTCGGTCTCTTTTCGAACACCAACTGCGACAAGAATACGGATATTCTGTGGCCGGTCGCTTGCCGTGCTTCGGCTGAACCCCGCTTCCCGAAGGAAAAACGGATGCCCTAAAGCCGTACTTCGGCCGTTCTCTTCCTCAACATTGGCAACCGAAAGTGAACTAAATATCTGGCAGCCGGGTAGCTGCCGTTGTGCGTCTGAACACGGGCGGCCGCGGCCGGACATGACAGAAAGCGGCCATAGACGGGCCGGTCTTGGGACACACTTTCTGTGCCGCCTGGGTAAATGGCAAGAACAGTAGATGGCAGCGTCACTAATGAACTGGGACACAGCTAATTGACAGAAAAAATAAAGTACCATGCGTAGAAAGAGGGCCTAATTAACTAAACAAATAACTGAAAATTTTAAACACCCGCTGTCAGGCTGCCGACGCACGACGAAGACTGCAGATGGCGCCACACGATCGAGTGCACAGGCAAACACGCCAACTGCAGAAAGAGGGCTCGGTCGAGGGGTGGTTTGTGTTTGGTGGCGTTGGGTGTTTGATTTGACAGGGACTTCACGCAGGATTGGCTTACGGCTTAACAGGGAGAAGCTCTGTGTGCGCACCTGTTCCTGGCAGGGGAGGGCGTTTTCGCCTTTTTTAACACGAAAGTGTCGTATGCCCGGGTACACCGAAATCTCACTCACGTCATATCCGTCACGGAAGTGACGTCGCCAGAAAAAGGGCAATTGACGCTGCGGCGCCCGGATTCGAGCCCTTGCCCTCTCGCCGCACCGGGAGGTACATGTCGCTCTACCGACTGTGCTGTAGGAGCAGAGACGTGAGCAGCTCCACAAACGCGCCTTATGTCCTCCCCTAAGACTCATTCTGATATGGTGCTGCCAAGTAGGAGAGGGGGAGCGAAGTAGCGCGTCATGACGCTAATGAGCGCCGACAGTTGGCGTCTCGATTATGGTGGCTAGAAAGGGGAGGTGGCGTCAGCGCGCTCGCGCAGCTGATGGGAAAGCGATTATGGCACCACAAGGCGTAGAACATAACTTGCGAAGGAAGTTTCAATACAAAAACCGGACTTCAACATATATCATGAAGAACCCTTTTATCAAAATCTGGTAAGGCAAACTATAAACATTGCTTAGTTATAAAAGAAGCAATCTTTGTGAAGTGTTAGAATCTTCTTGCATTGAATGACAGTGGGAGGTACTGGGCTGCTGTTTTCGCTTGCACGAATCGTTAACGGTCAGCTTTTCGACGGCTGTTGAAAGCGAAGCGCGGGTAACGAGTGGGGTTGGCGCATGACTGTGCACGTTCACTTCGTTTGAAATGCGCCTTACATTCCGTCGTTTGTTTGTCACTTTTTGAAAACTAATTTTCTGTCAGCACTGAAAGCGGTAATCCAGAGCTCATTGCATAGCTCAACGAGCTCTGGCGTAAAACGGAAAGCGTCGCCGACGCTCTGCTTTGCGTAAAAAATTCTCGTTGACTTAAATTACGAGTGATGCGATCCCTACTACTTATCCCAATGTCTATAAGTATTTATCAGAGAAACCACCCCAGAAAAGCGTCGTCGCCTCTTTGCACAATGACGCTACCGACGCCCATGGAGACGAAAGCACTTCTAGTAACTCCCCAACCGTGCCTGATATCGCGAAATGTGAACCGCAAAGCGCCTATTTGGCGAAGCACGAGATTGCTGGGGCTGACAATGTTGCAGCATTTACAGTTTGTACCATGGATCACCAGAACCTTGCATTCGAAAAAGTCGTTTTCTTCACTACAATCCAGAGAGAGAAACAACTTTTATTGAGCCTATTTCAGGTGACCCTCGCAGGCGTCAGACGGGGTGGAACCCTATTCACGAGCCCCATACCTTCACTGCAATAGAGTGTAGTGTTCAAATGAAGGTTAAATCTTTCAAGCCCCACTTGTGAATACCTTAGAGTTCACTAACAGTGCAATGGCGCAAGAGTTGCTTGTGGAAGCTACCTGATACCGTGCAAAGGATTTGGTGAAAAGGGTGAGTTTGCTACTGACCCCAAACGCCAAGAAAAGACCTGTGCATGGTGGGAATACCTGTGGTGAGAAAATACCTGTGGTGTAATTAATATTAAGAGCGCTGTATTGGCAGAGTGAATTAGTTTCTTTTCCTTTTCAGGAGGAAGTGCTGCTGTATGCAAGTATGCCCACGTACTTTTTCACTCTTCGTACGTCTTTGTGTAAATGTCAAAAACTGGTCACCGTAGTTGAAGACGTAGCAATTTAATTTTTTGCCATCGAGATTGAACACTGCAGTACTCGAATGCATACATTTTCCTTTGCGCATTTCCAGTTAAGCCTTGATATTTGTGCATTAAAGAAAATAAAGTCTTTACTGATATTTCTCCTAGTTGCAGACTTAATACATTTTTTAAGTAAAACGTTTGCAGTCTGAATATGTACAGGAAAGAGATTCCGTACGTCAAAACTGAACAATTTGTTCCTTCTACTTGTTGAAGTGAAAGGCTGCAGTCGCAGATGCAGACCCTTTGAATTTCTCTTTCTGTGTAGTCGTTAGTGTACATTCGACTTTAAAAAATGGTCGTTTTCGTGCTTTGTGTGTTTATGCAAACGGGTATGGTCTCTCCTTTGTATTTTGTCTAAAATAACATCGAGTACGGAATGGGAAGCGTGGAGTACAACATGGAAGTTGGGAGCGCAAAATGCGTGACGTTCGGGATTGCATAGGTTGTGCGTATCGGAACAGAACGCGTCGAAGTGCTCAGTGAGAGTCGCGAAGTATACGCCACTCCAAGCCACTTGCGTGCTTAGTAAAATTACACTTGCGCGTGCGGCGAACTTCTGCTGGTTTGCGCTTCCGCCGCACGCCGAGTCGTAGAGCGGGAGGCCAGGCGGGCATCGATGATGATGATGATGCTAAGTGGCTTCCCCTTTGTGGCACTGCGCAGCGGCCTTAGTCGCAACGCCACTGTGCAATCACCTCGCCAAAAAAATACAAACAAAACAAAAAATATTAAAATAAAAAGAAAATACTTTTACGAATTTTTTGTGCAAGTCTCACTTCTTTGTTCGCCTGTCTGCCCAGATTGTTCTCTGCTCTTTTCCCACCAACATTCTAACCTTCTTTACTAACCTCTACTGCTGTCCAATTCACTTTTCCGCTAACCTTAAAGCCAAGGGCTTCGGGAAGCTGGATGGCTCCATCACTGAGGACTGGACGGATACTGCTGGATGGCTCCCTCACTGAGGACTGGACGGATACTTTTGCACTCCGTTACAATATGTCGCATGGTTTCTGGCTCCTTTCCGCAGCCTGCGCACAGTTGTTCCTGTACCGGCTCGCGGAACTACGGAAAGCAGCGCCATCGTGCGCCAGGCATGAACCGGCGCATCGCTTTTGACCGGCCCTTGGTATAGTGCCTAGAATATATTTAGTATATTCTAGGCACTATACCCTTGGAGTCACCTCCCCCTTGTACCCACCATATCTCGATGCCAGCGCCTTCGTGCACGGGGGACGCACGTGAATTCAAGCACCCTCCGCTGTGACGTTGTTCGCATGACCGTTGTGTTTCAAGCTGCAGTTTCCGTGATTGTCATTTTTGGTTTTGCTGACCCGAGATAAACCGGGCATTTTTTTGTTTGTTTCTTGCGTGTCGGCGCCACCTCACCTTGCGGGGTCAGGCTCGTGAACCCTTCGCACATGGAGGAGGTTCCGTCAACATCACGGTGTAAGAATATCTAGGCGTTGACACTCGCCGGCCGCCGTGGCGGAGAACGCTGCCAGATCGTGTTCACCCTTAGTACATGCGCAGACCGCAGCGGCGCGGGGGCGCTGCGAATGAAGGGCCCCGCGCGAAGAAAGGCGTCGAGAGAACATAGAGAAGCAAAAAGAACTGGTATGGAACCGGAGGTAGTGAAGGAGAAGTGGGATGTCTACCGTGGGAAAAAACTAGAAGTGCCGAAAATGGTGCAAGCAAAGATCAAGCAGAAAAGCGAACAATGGATGGCAGAAATACGGAAGAAGGACAACAGCGCATCCAAGAAGTTTTGGAACCATGTAAAATCACTAAGCTCAAAAAACGATAACCATCAAAAATTCCTGATTGATGAGGAGGGGGAACATTTAGAAGGAGAGTACGCGTTGGCGCATATTCATCGAGTGATTAGTGAGAAGTTTAAGATAATAGTGGTAGGGAAACCTGCACCGATAACATCAGCGCCACAAAAGACTGCGGAAAGGGAAATAAGTTTGAGCAACCTTGATTGGAAAAAAGCAGAGCAAAAGGTTTCCCCCCAGACAGCAGTGGGCCCGGACGGAATACCAATGCAACTGATAAACCTACTTGGACCTAAAAGTAAGGAATCGTTTATGAGCGCAATAGATAAGGTGATAGAAACCAAACAAATACCAGAGGACTGGTTACAAAGTAGGTTCAATTTAATATATAAAGGCAGAGAAGACAAAGCCAGTATTGATTCATACAGACCACTCACAGTAACGTCAGTGGTGTATAGATTCGTAATGCAGGCGATAAAATCAGAAATTCAAGCATGGATGGAAGAAAATGAAATACTTGGGGAACTGCAGAATGGATTTAGACAAGACAGGCGACTGGATGACAATCTGTTCGTGATAACGCAATGCATTGAAATTGCGAAAGAACAGAATAGACCACTATGGATTACGTTCTTGGACATTAGAGGGGCATATGACAACGCAAACAGAGAACGGCTGTGGAGAATGCTGAAACTCCAGGGATTAGATGACGAGTTGGTACAGTTCCTTATAGCAATCTATAAAGACAATAGAGTGCACCTTACTTGGGAAGGACAGAAATGCGCCCAGCAGGTCAAGATCCATCGGGGACTGAAACAGGGATGCCCTTTGAGCCCAATAGTGTTCATGCTTTACATGGCAGGGTTAGAAAAGAAACTGGAAGAAAGTCAAGTAGGGTTTAGCCTAACCCATATGCTGCAAGGCGAAGTGATACAACAGCATATTCCGGGAATGTTATACGCAGACGACATTGTTCTTTTAGCTGATAACCAAATCGATATGCAGCGGCTAATAAATATTTGCGGCCAGGAAGCCACTGACCTCGGGTTAAATTTCAGGGCAGAAAAATCAGGAATAATGGTTTTCAATGACGCTACCACCGACGTAGTGTCTATCCAGCAAGGCGAATTACCTAGAGTGAAGGCATATAAATATTTAGGAGTGTGGATAAACAAAGGGGATAACTACTTAAGTACTCACGAGGAGCAACTTAAGGTTAAGGGAAAGCGAAACGCAGCTATAATGAAGCATAGAGCTCTGGGGGGGGGGGGGGGGTATAACAAATATGAAGTAGTAAGAGGAATGTGGAAAGGAGTAATTGTTCCGGGTCTCACGTTTGCGAATGCTGTACTCTGCTTAAAATCAGACGTTCTATCAGGCCTTGAAGTAAACCAGAGAACGGCAGGACGTTTGGCCTTAGGCGCGCATGGAAAAACAACTAACGAAGCAGTTCAGGGAGATATGGGCTGGGCGTCGTTTGAAGTTAGAGAAGCTCAGAGTAAAATATGCTTTGATATGAGGTTGAGGGCAATGGATCAACGCAGGTGGGCAGCTAAGGTTTTTAGGTACCTATACTTGAAAAGCGTGGACACGCAGTGGTTAAGAAAGACTAGAAGGCGAACGATGAAATACGGAAAGAACAGTGGGGAATCCAAAACAGCCAAGGTAACCAAAAAAGAGGCAAGGCAGATTGAAACGAATAAATGGAGGGAAAAAATGGAAGCTAAAACGTCGTTAGAGATGTACAGGGCTGAGAAGATGAACATCAGAAAGGAAAATTTCTACGATAATTCCCAGGGCAGTGCTTTGCTTTTTGAGGCTAGAGCAGGTTGCCTGCGAACTAAGAGTTTTGTGAGGAAGTATACACAAAATGATGGGGTATGTGTGGTTTGCGGAAAAGAAACCGAAACTATGCGGCACATAGTGTTAGAATGTGAGGGTATCCATCCAAATCTACATGAAGGGAATATTGGGCTTTCAGAAGCCCTAGGATTTAAGGGTATCAGGGAGGAAGTTAACTTCAAGGCTGTCGAGGGGACGAAAAGAAGATTAGAATGCTGGTGGACGAAAAGCAGAGAGGGGAATATTGCCTAGGACAGTTACCACCTCTAACAGGGAAAAGAAAGTATTTCGGGCCTAATAAGCTTTAGTGCCTGCCCTAAGCAGCGCTAGTATTAAACCAAGAGTGTATAACATGGTTATATTAGTGCTTTTTGGTAAGATTACATGTCATCACCCCGCTTCAAAGGGCAAACCAATAGGAATCATCATCATCATCATCGGATATCGCTTGCGGAGTAGCGGGCGCAGCTGCGGTTGATGCGCGGCGTGCTTGACTTTCCGTGTCATTCACGCTCCGTTTCGGAGTTTTTTGCTGCCAGAGTGAGGATTAGACATTATGTTCCAGCTTCTACGTTGTGTTCGTCACCGATCACTGCGGCACCAGCCGGAGTGCGCGTTGTGGAACTCACGCGGTACAGCAAGGCGACATCGTGCGCGGATATCGCGGCCCATGTGCTATTTCGATGGCAAATCTCTGCGAAAGGCACTTGTAATGCATTGTGTATCTCCAGCCATAAAGGCGGCTTGTAGTTAAAATTTAAATGTGTGTTACACATAACGGCTATTTTGGCTTTCGTGGAACAAAAATAACTTTTTTTATCCTTATGCTGAATGTATACATGGGCAATCAGAGGCCTAGACAGAACAATGCTATTAACACACCGAATCGTTATATTAAAATGTAAAAACAAGGATAACAAGAATGTTGGTCTGTTCAGAAGTATGGTTCTTCAGAGCCCTGCGTACCCGTATTTTCGTGCAGATATTACAGTCGACGAAACAAATAACACAGACATTACTAAAGCAGAAAAACTAAAATTGTTTCGCCGCAGGATCTATTTATTTTTTTTTTTACCTTTGGCGTATAGCAACCCCCGAAAAAAAATTCTGGATACGCCACTGTGGAAAATATTAGACACCACAATGCAAGGCTCCAAATTAGGACCAAATGGGATTATTCAAATCGTACAGAACACGGGCACCAGTTGCATTCTTTCGCTGATGCCGCAGTCAGTGTTACACTTATGTTGTACGATTGAGCTCCCTGATCAGCAAAATCTCACAATATCAAAAGTCTGGAAGTCACAAGGTCCCCGGACGAAATAATTGAGGCTTCTGCAAGGTTTGACAAAAAAAAAACCGTGCATAGATATAAGGACAAAGAAAGGAAACACAAACATCTTGTGTTTTCCTTTATTCGCCCGTATCTACGTGCAGTTTTTTTTTTTTTGTCAAAATGTGCGAAAGAATCAGTTTGCCCAAGTTCCAAATTTATTAGAAATAATTGAGGCTACCGATGCCGGTATCTCCCTTGTGTTTTCAAAGAAGCATTTACACAGGCACAGCACATGCCGTATGCCACGGCAGCGGTGCGGTTAAGTTTAGAAAGCCATCGCGGGCCCACTTTTTGCTTAGACCAGTAGAGGCTTCAACCAGGACCGACCTCCCGCGGTGGTATCAAGACGTCACGCGAAGCTACAGCAAGGAGAACCAACTTTCAGCTGTCCAGCAGATCCTGTCGGCTCTCGAACGGCAGCACCGGAGTGAAAGCTGCGGGGCGTCATCCTCCCTCCGGGGAAGCGGGCGACCACCACCGCAGCGAGTAGCGACGGTGCCCGTCTATATAGTAGAGTTAGAGTGAACTAGAAATTCTAGTTCACTCTAGTAGAGTGGCCAAAGGACCGACGAGTGGCTCCGTCCGGGCGTAGTGGCAACACTACGTCGGTTGCCGGCATTTAATAAAGTCTTTTTCACTCACTCACTTACCCGCTGTACATTTTGGTTTAACATAATACGTTTGTTAAGCTGTATGATTTGCCCTGACCCTACTAAGTTCGGTGGAGAATTTCGGGGTCCACCAAGTCGCCTTACCACGCCGACTGCAATTATTCCAAACTGATATCCGTCAATCCCAGTTTAGAGTCGCGTCAGTATTTTATATCTGGGCGTGCACGCCTGTGTTTCCGTGAGATAGACAACCGCTCAGCACCGTCGGTATCGGCGTGAAAGACGAGCTTGATAGAGAAACGCTTGGGAAATTTTCACTGACCATTTTCGCGACGAGTAGGTAGCACTGCAGTGCCTTAGTCATTAAAATGTCGCATATGTATTGTCTTGGTTTAGCTTCGTTCCGGGCCCTCGCGCACACAACGGCGGAGGCGTCCCGCTGCACAGCAAAACAGCGCGGGTTGTGTGCCTAGCTATGGAGGTAGCATTTCTGATACAGGCGAAATACGAAAGCGTCACTGACGTCTCTGGACACGTTAAAGAACTACAGTTGGACGAATTTTACCATATTCTCTACACGGCGGTACTATTACCACCTCACACCTTGGGCGATTTACACTGCTCAAGCAACATTTAATGCTACGCGTAGGCTCTTCGGCCCAAATGGGCGAGCGTGTGCGTTTAGGACAACCTTTTACTTTAAAAGGCGGTAAAGTGACTACGCTCTCGGGAGTCGTGCGGATGACCGAAAAAAAATCGCAATAAAAGCGTTTCGACAACGAGCTCGGAAGGGTCGCACGACCGCGTTCTCGCTGCTGTTTCGCGCACTGCTGCAGTTTCTGTGAGGAAAAATGAAAGTAGCCCAAAATTATTTCGTGCCGACAGAATTTTCAATCTGTCTGTGCCTGTCTGGTATTAAAAAACTTCACGTACACGCCCCTCCACCGAACGATCCCACAGCACCTGCATTACGGCTGCTGTAGCTCGGCGAGCAGACAGGCCCTCGTGGCGGGGCGCACTCTGGCGGCGTTCCGGGGAACGCAGAGAGCGGCGAACAAGATCTAGCCGCGCCGCCACGCGCACTGTCAACACCTAAATATTCTTACACCGTGGTCAACATTCAACTGCTCCTGTGGAGGCACCTTTCACTTTCGTCTTTTACCGATTCCCATGAAATAGCGATCAAGCACAATTTTTTTCTTGTTTTTTAAGCTGTGACTTGTTGCGAATGCAAGGCCTCAAAACAAGTTTCGTTAGTTCCGAAGCAGAATGACTACTTGAGAACACAATCCATAACAAAGTAGTGTCAGCAGGCAACAGATATGAGGCTTGCAGGCAGTCAACTTGTTACCTAAAGCCGGTTTGGGGACAATGACAACCTAACATGTTAGGCAAGGGAGTTGGAAAAAAAGACTGATGTTGGCCTGATTTGCCAGTTTAAATGAGCTGAATGAAAGAGGAGGAGAAGCGTGTGCCCACTTGGCTGTAGTCGCAACACACGTCAAGGGCTGAGTTCCTGATTGAGAATAAATCACGTGCGGTCAAGCAAACAACAGTGCAAAGTGAGTGACATACTAAACAATTAAAACCTTCGGGTCGCACTATACAAACAAAAGGTACTCATCTGCAAACTTGACAACTTTCAACCCACATAGCATGCGGCCTGACGAAATTCTATCTTGCTTGCCTTACATTCGTAATGTGTCAATGCAAAAACAATAGCCACTCACGCTGATGAACTCTCGTTTTATCCTTTCGAGAAGAATGAATGCCTTAGAGTGCGCAATTATAACGCACCGATAGCCGCTAAGCTCCCTGCCCTGCATACACTGCTGGAACTGCAATTGTACAACACAATTTTCACGGTGCCACATTTCAGCTAGGTGGCGCCCACTAGCTTTTGCTTCCTGTGTGCTCTTTCAACCGTGAAAGACGCTGGAGCACCTGCTCCTGTCCTGCCCCGAGCACGCAGCACACAGAGCAGTGCTGCAGGCTGCACTCCAGCGTCTCGGACGGCCCAGACAAAACCTGCAGGACCTGCTGTTCCCGACGGGTCCTGCCAGCTCCCGTCGTGAAGTGTTCCGACACCTCCTGGCATTACTCGAGGCCACTGGACTAACCCAGCGCCTGTAGCTGAGGCTACTCAATGAACACTTATGCCGCTGTCGCTTATGTAATGCCCCCCCCCCCCCCCCTCTCTTTTCTTTTCTTTTTCTTCTCTCTCTCTCTCTCTCTCTCTCTCTCTCTCTCTCTCGTTTCTGCCTGTCTTTCTCTTTCACGCCTTTTCTATTCCACCCCTAACCTCCTCCCAAGTCTTTTATCCCCTCTTCCCCTCCCCACCGCACTGGGTTGTATGCAGGTGAGCTCCCTACTGAGCTCAATAATATCCCCAGTGCACTTTCCTTTCCTTTCTTCCATCCAATCACTTCTCTCTCTCTCTCAACCGTGAAAGCAGGTGCCCCGCTCCTTCATGCAGGGTGTGCTCTCTTGCGGCAACTCTGTGCACACAGTCTCCCGCCGCCGCTGATGTGAGCAGCAAGCCGCCACACTGCCCCACTCGTGGGACTGTGCCACTTCCAGCTGGCTGGCGAACACCAAAGCCCAATGTGTGAGCGGACCTCGTCACTATCTCTCCCAGCAACAACAAAGAAGGAGATCAGATTATGCTGTAAGGTTTTAACGCACCTGGGCTATAAGTAGGGCTCCGGGATTTTGCGGTAATTCGAAAAAATCCGAAAAACCTTCGCTGGTGAATACTTGGACAATTCAGATTTCTCCAATACACACTGATTTTAGAGCAGAATGGCGGCAAAAAAATGACGATTAAAGTTGAGGCTACAGGATATCCGGTAAATCACCGACCCCACTGGCCGTTCGCACTTTCTGGCGATAACTACGAATGGACACCTGTACCACACGAAGGCTCTCTTGTCCTTTTTCAAGACCAGTACACTTGTATAAACTCATGAAATATTTCGAGAACTCCCGGAGCTATAAAATAAGTTGCATTGTCAAAACCTTCTTGTCTTAGGGAGTTCACACTGAAAGCACTGAAAGCCAGTGTTTTCTCGCTGCGCACTGCGGCTTCTCACTCTACCTATTTCTTGCGCAAACGTTGAAAGGGCATTGTCTAAGCTGAAAATCATAAATCAGAAGGAGTGCGCTTCCATGAGTGACAAAAATCCTGTAAAGTATGCTAGCAAATATTACAAGCTTTAAGGTTCTAAAAGAAGAAACGTACATGTCCTTTCACTAGTATTCATGCTTGTGTACACATGTGTGTCTGCCATTCAAACCTTTCAGACAATAAAAATTTCCTCCTAGTGTTCTGAGGTGTTCATGTTCAGATATCATTTCACCTATGATTTGGAGCATTTAAAGTAGAGCTAAATAAAATATTTTTTTTTTTTTCAGGATGGGATATTTACAAGATATAAACAATGAAAAACACTGAAATTTCACTAAAAAATAAACTCTGAAAAACACCCTCAGAATTTTACCAAAAATAAACTCCGAAAACCCGGAGCCCTATCATACGGGAAGACGTCCCAGCACCGGGCTCCGTCGCCTCTGCCATATGAGGTAGTGTGGTGAAGAGCGGCCTGCTTCCTTGGTGACGACCACTAGATGCCGAAGGCAAACTTAACTAGTTTATTGCATGACGAGAGATGAGCCGAAGCAACGCAAGAACAATACCCTTCTGGGCAAGGTCACAATACAGGAGTCGAGCAGAGTGACCGCACTGACTCATTGTTCCAAAACAAATGCCCTTCTGTGCACGGGGCCCCACGTATTTATACCCAAAGCCCTAGCGGTCAAACAAGTTCCCCCCTCTTTGCAGAGTTCGTGAGGGGTTGGAAGTAGCAGCGTGCGCCGAGTCCGAGAGGGGGGAGAGGAGTTCTTTGGTGCAGCATCTGTGTCGTTCGGGCAAGTCTCCACGCGTCGCGTTTGCCGCCGCCAAAGTTTGAATCACACCGACAGCGAGGCGCCCTTGCACCGGCCGCTCTGCGGCATGCTGTGATCTGCCCTGCCCCAGGCCGCTTTCTTACACACCGGGGCACTTTGCAAAACTTTGCTGGACGCGCGAACATGGTACTGGCACACAGAATCGTAACACCTAGCTATAAGGTCCTTCCCAGTGAAGGGCTGCGCATTAACCCTTTGTGTGTTTTGCCCTACCAGAATAGGTGGAGGACGACAAGCTCTCGTGTACGGCTTAGACTGTGCATCGCCCACCAGATGGGAGCATGCGCTTGGCTATGTTGAGTTCCCTGCGACAGGAGTGCGATTCATGAGTGAAAACAAGACATTCAGTGGCAGCTACACGTGCAAAGCTGGCCCCCGAAAAAGAAACTTTTTATCACCACCATCATCATCACCACCCTGTCTACACCCACTGCAGGGCAAAGGCCTCTCCCCTAGATCTCCGATTGCCCTGGTCCTGTGCTAACTGTGACCAATTCATCCTCACAAACTCTGCATCCAACCTTCTGCTGCCCCCCGTCACGCTTGCCTTCTCTAGGGATCATGTTCACAGGGGTGCAAGTGTTGCGCCATATGCGCCCTGCTGCTCCAATCAGCTTTTTCTGCGCCATCGTGCTTCAAAATGCACAACTGCACGGAAACTGCATTCAAGCGGGGTCGCAAACTCTCAGGCCGCAGATGATGTGCAGTGGCCAGTCGCAATAAGCAGGGACTCATTCACTGCGCTGTCATTCATGACGTGGAGCACTCCGGCCCAATCCGTAAAAGACTACCGCTATGAGTCACTAGTCGATTGATTGATTGATTGATTGATTGATTGTGGGGCTTAACGGTGCTACACAGGCGACGAGGCGCACCCTAGTGGAGGGCTCCGGATTAATTTTGACCACCTGGAGACCTTTAATGTGCGCCGAAATCTCGAACACACAGGCGTTTTTCACTTTTTGCCTCCATCAGAAAAGCGGCCGCCACGGCCGGGAATCGAATCCGCATTCTTGGGCTCAGCAGCACAACGCCTTAGCCACTGAGCCACCGCAGTGGGTGAGTCACTAGTCGCAATTTCCTGTTCTTCAAGTGGCAGTGCGGTTTCGCTGGACTTGGGAGTAAACATGGGGTGCAGGCAATGCGCTAACTTAGCGCTGCTTCACCGCACAGTGCGCGGCACCATGACGTTGCAGTCTTCCTGGTTATTGTCGATAGCCAAAAAAAACAGTTTCACTGTTCAGTTGGACCCTTCAGTCACAGACCCATTGGCCCATCTTATCGCTAGCGCGCTTGTCATCCCAAAGGCAAGATGTCATCGTGCCCTGTCGAACCGGATGTGCAACCCTGACACACACCAGAGGGGAGATTCTGTTAAGCAAGCTAGCAGCTATCTGGAAATAATCAGCTTGGAAGGGGGGTCTTGCCGTGTAGCAATACTTTTTTCTCTGAAAGGCAGGGGGGGCATTTTCCTCCCTCAGGTAAGCCCACTGTTTACCTATATGCTCAAAAAAAGTTGATAGGCACTGTTACGTGGATAATCACGACAAAGTTGCACGGTATTTTTCACGTAGATAGAAGCAGTAGGCATCTTTTCTCTAGCTTGTTACGAACATCGACATTTATTTTTATTTCTCTAAGGTCTAGATGGGCTTAGTTATACAGTGCATCAAATTATCTCTGTTTCCTATTTCTCTTTTTTTCATTTGCCTAGAGTCTCGTTCGGTATAATACAAAGTTAAACATTTGACAGCTTAGGTGCAGAAAAGACTTATTTTGCCCACTTCTGTTGTTTCTCCGGGTTGTTTCTGATACCTAACTATGACGATGTTGTAATACCACAAACATTAATTTTTCATTTTTGTGAGGTCTAGTTATACGTAGCTGTTCAAGGCGTCACTTATCTTTTCTCAGTTATTGTCAGCTGTTATGTTTTAGTTTTGGGAACATATATTTTCCAACTTCTTGAAAACATGGTGTGCTAAGTGTTGATTGAATAAAATGTTGAGTAAGAACGATTTCAATTTCTTTTTTGTGTGTGTGTGTGTGCGTGTGTGTGTACATGTGTGTGTGTGTTTGTGTGTGTGTGTGCGTTTACCAGAAATAAATAACTGCAAGTACGTTTCACTCTAGAATTCTGCTCCTAAACAGGCCTTCACTGCTCCAAAACTCGCCTTTCGATGCTCAAAAGCTGCTTCAAAACTCCTCTTTCATTGCTCCAAAGCTGTTCCAAAATAGCATTATTTCTGCTCCCTGAGCCGCTCCAGAAGGCTCAAGCCCACTGACACTCGTCTTCATCACAACCGTAAACTGTGTCATTTGCCTCTTCATTGCTGATTCGACGTGCTCGCAGAAACTGTCAACGGCTTCATCATCGTAGCTAGTTGTGGGCGCATAGCTTGTACTATCTTTAACCTGTGTCACTTGTTTAGCTTGACTGCGAGTCCTTCGTTAATTCTGAAGAATTCCTGCACATTCCCTGCTATTTCAATGTTGGTTAGGAATAATATCCCGTGCTCTTTCCTTCCGTGAAGCCCTTGATAGCACAGAATATGCCCGCCACTCAACTCCACAAGGCCTTCTCCTGTTCTGCTAACTTCAGTTAACCTTACAATATCCCCAACCGTTATCGCGCATGCGTGCCCCCAGTCACGCCGGAGAGAAGCGGAAAGAAAAAAAAAATGAGAGGAGGAGTGTTTCCCCAGCGCCACTGCCTCTAGAACCGAACAGAATAATAGAATAATAGAACCGAAACTAGAAAAAGTAGCATTGGCCTGATATCCCACTTTATGTCCGAGATGATGATGATGATGGTTGGATGTTAATGGCGCAAGGCCAACAGGGACAAAGAGCATAAAACCGTGCTTATATGTGCGGGACAAAGACGTGGCCACTAAAGTCGCTCAACAAGAACGAAAGTAAAATCAGTGCAAGACAATGAGGATGGCCGGTGTAGAAGGCCAGTTTTTGATCATGCATGGTATAAATTACGTCTAAACATTTTACTTCTGCTGAATTATTAAAAGCATGCTTGACAGAAAGCATGGGATCGTCAGAGAGAAATACTGGCGACACTAGAACACATAGTGAGGTGTGACAGTGCAGCGATACCGGGCGGCGGTTCGTGCGACGGTGCCGACGGTGATGTGTGTGGCAGGGCTGGGGAATCTCATGGCGGAGAAACTGGTGCCCACGACAGCACCGCCCGCCAAGAACTGCCAGCGCAGATGGAGCGGTGGATCCGCTCGGTGGACTGCCAATCTCAGAAATGGGCGATCCAGCGGCTCGAGGGGGCCCTGGCCAGGCAGAGGAGAACGGGAACTCGTGACCCGCAAGCGCGGGGCGCGGGAACCCAAGTATTCTCTGTCGGGTCAGGTTCAACCCTCGAGTTCTAGGCCCAGTGTTTCTAGGACTGCATAGACTAGAACATTAGAAGGGTAGACCGCGCCCTGCGATGCCGGCACCTACCCCACGCAGGATCCTGTAAATAAAGTCTTTTCTCTCTCTCTCAGAGAGAAATAATGCTGGGTGTAGTGGGATGTGCAGTCTCTATAGTTGTGGGAAGTGTTTGTGTCGTGTTGTGCCAAGTGCCTGGCATTGAATGAGAATGGGCGAGACAGCTGAATCAGTTTTGGGAGCAGTTTTTGGAGCAGCGAAATTTCGATTTTGGAGCAGAAGAACCTTGATTTGGAGCAGAAGAACGACATTACTTATGTCAACTTAGGAGCCTAAGAAATCAAATTTTTGGCAATTTGAAGGAGAAAACTGCACTTTTTAATCGGTTTGGAATGTGCATAACCCTGAAACAGCATTTCAATAAAGTTTTTTTTCTACCGGAGCATCACAAGGTACGAACTGCACTACCTTTTTACAAACCATTTTTTTTTTACTTCTTAGGCTCTGTCCATAGATAGCATGGAGTGCCGTCGAAGATATTGAATTGAAAAACTAAGTAATCGTAAGGCATTTCTATTATCATGTGGATGTCGAAAATAATATTTTTGTAATCCCATACTCGGCAAAAGTTGCGCAAAGCGAGGGGGTCACTGACAGTCGTCGCACCCCACCAGCCCTCCCATTTCAATCCCCAAGGTGCACGTTCACTACAATCGCAATTTGAGTAACGTTGGTATGTTTAGCCGCCTTTCTCTTGGCATTAAATTTCACTTCAGATAGATGAACTGTTAGTACTAGCCTGCAATAATACCCCGTCCCGCTATTGGACACTGCTTGAACATTTTGCGGCAATGCAGCCTGCGCCGCCATCCGGCAGTGTCGATCGCCCCATTCCCGCGGCTCGCGAGCTCGCTGTCAAAGGCAGCAATAACTCAGCGTTTTATAACTCTGCAATGAGTCCGAAATTCCATTTCAAGCACGCACCGCTCCTCACACTCAAGGCCGAAACATGGCGAATTCGCGGGCACCACGTTGTTTTTGATAAACTCCCGTCTTTTGAGTCGCGCAACTTCCCGCAAAAACTCAAACGACTAAATGCAAACCCAGCCACCCCCATAACCAAAACCAGGGCAGAAATCGGCGAAGAGCACTCTGCCCTAACCTCGAGCAACTTTTTCTTCGCCCGGCGGCCACGTTTTCCCATCTTCACCCCAGCAAGATGGCGGCGCTCAGCTATGTCGTTCCAGAGATACAGCGCTCTGAAAATTGCTGTTTTTTCATCAACTTGCACAAGCAGTTTCTCACCTTCGTACACAGAAGTATTTTTTCTGCAGGAATTTGCAATGGTTTCTGATGGGAAAACTTTAAAATTTAAACTCACAGAATATTATAACATGCGCAACCCGACATTGTCATTTTTGGAAAAAAAGAAAAAAAGCTGTTTCGGGGACAATTTTATGCCGGTCTTTTACTGAATGATCAATCAATTAAACCTTTACAAACAGCATGACCTTGGGGGTGCTGGAAAGTTATGCCATCAGTAGGCATTTTCCCCACTGAAACTGACGGGAGCGTTAAAATCCTTGGCTCTCGAGCTGTTTTGGAGCAGTTTGGCGCAATTTTTGCAATTTTCAAGGTTTTGGAGCAGCCTGGCGCAGGAAAACAAATTTTTATCAAAACTGCGCAATATGCACAGCTGGCTCACCCCTGAATGAGTATGTGTATAATGGATAGGGCCTCTATGCACCTGCTACACACAGGTCATGAAGGCCCCTTGAAGTGGGCGGGAGTGTGTTGCATGTGTGTGCCCTATCTGCCCCATCTGGCCAAGGCGACTTGTGTTGGTTATGGTGTGTGGGTCCCAAGTGTTGTCTGTCTGTTCACTCCACTCCTTCTGTCATGTTTTGCAAAGTTGTTGTCTCATGTGCGGCTTCATGTCAGTGCAGGGTCTACTATGTTATGTTAAGCCTACTCTATTCAAGACTAGCAGCAGCAGCCATTTCATCCACGGTTTCGTTCCTGGCTATCCCACAGTGGCCAGGAACCCAGCATATTGTTATCTCAAGACTTGAGGCATATGCCGATTACAAGAAAACAAGCCTTACGATTACAACGATTACAAGCCTTGGAAACAAGATCGATTAGGTACATTGTTTCTTGAACGTATGCTGGAGCAAAGTGCACTCACAACGCCAAGAGAATCCGTATACACTACAGACTTTAAAATTTGATGTTGTACAATGTGATGTAAAACAATTAGAATACCGTGTGCTTCAGCCGTAAAAACGCTATCGTAGAAGTTCGTCCTTTTACACACATGAAAGTTCGGCCCATGCGCAGCACAAGACACAGCCTTAGCAGTCTTTGACGCATCGCAGTAAAACTCTGCACACTGGTACTTCTCCTGCAGAAAGAAGAAATGCTGCATAATAGCTACTCTTGGTGCCCTGTTTTTGCCCAGTTGCATAAAGGACAGGTCACAAGACACTGGCCAGAGTTGCCATGCCCGAGAGAGTACAGCTAAGCTTCCCTCGCTAGGCACGGTTCTCGTGTTGAACACCGTCAGAATCCAGTTCCAAAGGCAGCCTGTACGGACCCAGAAATTCTTAGCACCTTTGGCTGTATCGCTGGAGACTTCAATGCAAAAGTGGGAGGAAGGGCAGTGGGAAGCTTTGGCATCGGCACTCGCAACAGTAGCAGAGATACACTGGTGCGATTTCCACAGAGGTTTAAGAACACATTATTCATGTGGTGTTGCTGTTGTTTCTTGTCTTCCAGCACGTAGAACTGTACTTGGCGCTCATTTGTACCTATTGTGAATTTTGAAGCAGTAATTCTTGCACAACTTTTCGACTCCAGCTTGTTCTTTTGTATAACTATGTACCAAGAATGTACTCTTTCATTTTCATTTGTTATGAGTCATGCTCTTTCTTTCTTGAGCACTGCTAAGTGACGGTCTCTGGGCCACTGTCAAGTTGTCTTGAGCTGCTTTTAGCCCGGACGACCTTCCAGTTTCTTATGAAGAAAATCAAAAGTACCTTATCTTATCTTACCTACAAATGAAAGAATAGAAAATGGGCATAGCAAAGTCCCAACGGTTCAACAAAAAATGAAATTGACTTCATTTTAAGTGCCAACATAGGTATTGTACAGGACGTAGAGGTGGTAGGCAAGGTTCACAACAGCAACCACGGGATGGGTAGGTGCAAAGAAATATGCGAATCTCAAACGAGAAAGCAGGGAAAAAAGGATGCAAGAATTTTAAATAACCCTTCAAAACAAATTTGCACTTCCGCAAGAGGAGGAGGATAGTGTAGACAACAGGTTAAACGACAACCTAACAATGGCAATTAGAGATCAACAGCAGCTGTGGCCAGAGTGACATGTAGGGAACAAACTGGCAAACTAACTCAGAAAATGGAGGAACTAACTGTGAAACCGGAACATGAAAGTTTCGAACATGGCAAATATGACTGAATCAGCAGAGCTGTCGAAACTGATTAACGGAAGTAAGACTAAGGACATTCATGCGTCCAACATGGCAGTGACCGCGGAAGTGCTGGAAATAGGAAAAAGCGTGAAAGCAACTAAGAGTGAGCTAGCCATCGGCAAAGACAGGATGTACGCGCTCAGAGCTAGCAGGGTAACAACGCACAACTTGGACTAGATAACAAATTCAGCAGAACGATTCTACACCAGACTGTATGCCAGCGATGTGATAGAAGAGAAACTGCTGAGAGTACAAGCCTAACTTGCAATGTGCCACTAGCAACTAAAGAGGAGGTAGGAAAGGCTCTCAAAGTCCTAGAAAAGAGGGAAAGCTACAGGCGACGACCGCATAACCAAAGATCTTTTGAAGGAGGGAGGAGATGTGGTTCTGGAAAAACTCTCTGTACTATTTTCAGAATGCTTGAAGACTCAAAAAGTGCCCATAGCCTGCTAAAACACCAACATGATTCTTATTCACAAGAAGGGAGATACCAAGGACCTCAACAATTACAGAACCATCAGCTTACACTCACTTGTGCAGAAACTGTTGACCAAAGTAATAGTTAACCATATGACTGACAGCCTAGATTCCTAACAATGCAGAGAGCAGGCTGGATTTAGGAAAGGATACTCAGCAATAGATCAATCAATACAATTCAGGGAGTTGAGTAAGCCCCTTTACATAGCTGTTATGTATAGACAATGAAAAAGCATTTGATTCAGTAACAACCACGGCTGTCCTTGAAGCACTGAAAGACCAGGGAATAAGGGAGACCTACATAAGACTCAAAAACAACATGTATAAGAGATGTACAGGCAGGATAATTCTTCGCAAGAAAACGAAAAACACTCCCAATCAGAAAGGGTGTACGAGAGGGAGATAGCGTCTCACCAAGACTGCTCACAGCGTGTCTAGAGGGAACATTTGGGAAGCTTGGCTGGGACAGAGTAGGATTACGAATAAACGGAGAATAATTGAGCAATCTGAGCTTTGCAGACGATACAGTCTTGCTCAGTGAACCTGCAAAGCAGCTGCAAGAATGACTGAAGAACTACAACCAGAAAGCGTGGCTGTGGGTCTTCAAATAAACATGAACAAATCTAAAGTAACGAGGAATAATAATGCTGAACGCATTACGGGCTGGGGTGCAGGCACTCTCCCAAATAATGAAGAGTAAGCTACCTCTATCACTCAAAAGAAGAATATACAACCCATGCATCCTGCCAGTGTGCTTCACTAAACAACTGGCAAGCAAACTTAGGCTGGCTCAACGAGGCATGCAATGAACAATGTTAGGAACAACACTCAGGGACGGGGAACGAGCTACCTGGATCGGAGAACAGGCTCGAGCAGACGACGTCGTAGCTGAAGTAAAGAAAAAAAGGACTTGGACTGGCCATGTGGTGAGACGAACCGACAACCGGTGGACCATTGGGGTGACAGAAGAAGGGGAAGTCCATTTGCACAGTGGAATAATGAAATTCGGGGGCAGACTGTGGGCTAAGAGGCCCTCGACCTGCAGTGGAACCAACTACGCCGTTGATGCCCATGATGAAGATGCTGTTCTAATGAAGACACCCATCTCTAGCTTGTGTCTGGAGGTTAACCGACCACAGTGATGGTGAATCGAGTTATTTTGCTGCCGATGATGAGGACACCTGTGAAGCAAACGTGCTTGCCAGCCTTTGAAATTGCCCACACCGTCCCAATGCTTCCCAGGTGAAAGAGCCAACGGTTGGGAATGACGAGCCACTTGCGACTGTTTTCTCTTCACTTTATTAGCATCAGGCAGCTGCTTCCCCGTGCAATGTTCACAAATAAACTGTACTGTGCTGGCTTCACATACCGCATAATGCGGATTTTTTATCAAAATATTTGCCGAAAAGTCGCCCCTCAACCTGTACAGAGGTCATTGGCGTAACACTAGTTGACATCTGGCAACCGGGCAGCCCGTCCAAAGCGCCATCAGCAGGATGCACCGCCATCTTTGTTTTGTTGCCTCTCTCGCTGTCAGTGAATGTGTGCACGGTATTTTCTTGCTCGAAATAAATTTACGTACTTGGTGCCAGTTCACCGCAGCATTTAAAAAAGAAATGTTACCGAGTATGTTAAAGAGAACTGCGGCATGTCTGCCGTGCGACAGTTTGCATCACCAAAAAAGTAACCGCTACTATGCTGGCGCAATGTGAAGCGGCAGCTCTCGGTATGCAACGCATGGAGGACCTCAATTCGTAGGCCTTACAAATAAATAGATGGCCGGCAACAATCACAAGACGCCTGCTGGAAGCCTGCAGGCGTCTTGTGGTTGTTGCCGGCCATCCGGCCGGGCATGCCATGCTTTGCCGGGCGTGCCATGCCGGGTGTGCCATGCCGGCCGGGCGTGCCATGCTTTGCACTCGCTTCCTGCGAGTGTTTCAGAAGTGCTCCACAAGTTTTAACCAGACTGCACCGGAAACACTTGCTGTGCTTGAGAAAGCCAGAGAAGCAGTTGTCTGACAAGATTTCAAGTAAGATTACAAGTAAGCTTAGGCGTACGGCCCCAGTAAAACGATGTTGTGTACTTAGTTTTTTTTTCTCAATTCTCAGCTACAAAGTAAGGCGGTCGACCTATATTCCGGCGACCTGTATTCCGCATTATACGATAGTATGAAGGGCAAGTGTTTTTTTAACACTAAGGTACTAGTTGCTTTTCAGCACACTGATTTGAAATCAGCCACAAAAACGTTAGGCACTTTTGATTAGAGAACTATCAGAACCCTTAGGAGGTTAATTCTGACCACGTGGGGATCTTGATGTGTGCTGAAAAGAAAAGAAAGAGAGAGAACGTGTTATAACATGAGAGGCCACTAGCGCCGCTCACGTTCAACCTGGAGGTGGCCACCCCAGCAGCAGTGTACTCTCTCTCGTGCTGTTGCTCCCATCGTGTGGGAGCCTATTAAACAACAGTTGACATCTCGAGAAGACGGGGCCCAAGGGCTTTTGGCCGGAAATGAGTGCGCGCAAGTGCTGTCCCAAGCCACTATTCACCGGCTCCCGAGGCGCCTGTCAGCTTGCGCGTATACCTTGAGCCTTTCTGCACGCAAGGTACAAGCCACACATTGCTGTTGCTGCCAAAATTTGCCCAGCACTCCAGTTGCCCCTTCTGCAAAGGCCCTGCTGCACACACTATGGAGCAGACGCAGGCCGCCACTGCTGGCCCACATCCGAGATGTCCACCGATGTGCACAGCCAGCTGCCCGGGAAGGTGCCCTGGACCACGGGTGCTGGCGAGGCCTCCGGCTCCTTCACGGGTCTCCTGCGAGGCAAACCAGCCGTGAGACCAGCCCTGTACGCCAGCGTGCCAGCCACAGCAGCAGCTGCTCATTCACGCGGAGAAGCCCGCCAGCACCATAACAGGCACCCCGCAGTATGACTGGCGACATCGCAACTTTTTCAAGCATGGAGAGCACCTTACATAAGCGAACACTGAGGCACATGAATGTAAAGCACACTTGTGCTTTCCTAAGCATGCGCATTTTGAAACGCCACTTTCAGCTGGCAAATACTGCACAATGGGATTTATTTATTTATTACGCATACCTACAGCGCCGACATGGCATTATTTTAGGGGAGCTCAAATCTTGATGCATAAAGCAATCACACGAAAGGGCAATACACAAAAGGGCAACATCACGTAGAAATACAATCGCGGAGCATAATACACAACTGTTACACGTTACATCACAAAATCATCGATGGCAGTGTGAAAATCAGATGCGGCAACTTCTTCACTGGGTAGAGCATTCCAATCTTCAATCGTTTTAGGAAAAAACGAGTATTTAAAGGCATCAATGCGGCACTGATACGGTCTAATTTTTCTTGGGTTATCTCGTCTAGTAGTGATGTAATGAGGTTCTTCTATATAAATGTTTTTGTTAATTCCTGTCTTATCGCTTACAATGTTAAATAAAAATTTTAACCTCAATACTTTCCTACATGCTGCCAAAGTTTTCCATCCAAGTCCGTCAACAATACTCCAGCTTCTGACAGTGAAATCGTAATTGGCTGTGGCAAAGCGTGCTGCTCGTTTTTGTACGCGCTCTAACTTATCAATATTCTTATGAGTAAATGGATCCCGTGATTGGCAAGCGTATTCTATCACAGATCTAATGTCAGTGACGTACCACGTTTCCTTCAAACCTGTAGGGGCATGCTTAAAGTTCCTCTGAAAAAAATACAACATCCGGGACGCTTTCGCTGCAACTGTCTCAAACCAATTCATAGTCGAACAAAATGTGACACCCAGATATCTAATTTCATCGCACATTTGCAAGGCAGTTTCATTTATACGGTATGAAGTTACTAACTTGTTTATCTTATTTGTAAATTTTACACGGCAGCACTTCTTTATATTCAATGACATTTTATCCATTTATCACACCAACTAGTTACAGCTTCCAGGTCAGTCTGCAAAATTTTCGCGTCATTTATGCACATAACTGGAAGATATAACACACAGTCATCTGCGTAGTCTAACAGTAGATTTAAGATCAGCTGGCATGTCATTTATAAAGATTAGAAATAAGAATGGTGCGAGCACAGACCCCTGTGGTACACCGGATATTACTTGAACAGGGGAAGAAGACGCGCCACTGACGACCACTCGTTGTTCACGCATATGTAGGTAGCCTTTGATCCAGCAGAGTAAACGCTCTGGAATTCCTAGACTAGATAGTTTAAAGAAAAGTAGGTTATGCGACAGCACATCAAACGCCTCTTTTAGGTCTAGGAATACTGCATCCATCTGTGTGCTACTGTTTATACCAAGTGTGATATCGTGGATAAATTCTGTTAATTGGGTTGTGCAAGACAATCCGGAGCGAAAGCCGTGCTGTGTAGCTGTGAAGAAATCATTATCCTGGAGATGTTTCATTAGGCCTGAATAAATTATATGTTCTAGTCTTGCACCAAACCGATGTTAAGGACAGCGGCCGATAATTGTGTACGTTTCCTTTATCACCTTAGCCAATAAAGTTCGCTTACAATGTGTTGTTTAAAAATATTATTAACAAGTTCCGCTTCAAACATCCGTTGAGCAAAAATGTACGCAACTTTTTACAAACAGCCGACTGGTGCACCACCTCGCTTCTGAATTTGCAACCACAAAACTGCCAATTCAAATTGAAACCGCTGCAACGGCCCACCGTTTCTATGTGCGCGGAGCACTGGTTTCGGCTTGTTATTGCTGTTGTGTGCTTTTGCTTCCATGAGTTGTTGAGAGGACTGGCAAAACACGGGAATTGAGTACTTGTGGAGTGACAAATGTGGTAAATTCCGCATCGGAAGACAGCTATCGAGGCCGGAATATTTGATTCTTCCAGCAGAAGGTGAGTGTTACGCACTCTGCTAGAAAGACGGTGCAAACGAAACCGTTGTCGCCATCAATACCTCATTTGTGAAGGACTTCCGCTGGAATATTTTCTTATTACATGATTCCAATATAAGATCTGCATTCCTCGGAGTTTTTGATCAGAGTGCATGCGGAGTTAGCTAAAAAAAAAACTTGAAAAAAAGAGAAAAACCCTTAAGAAACAGCCTCTCAACTCTCCTGGCCGCTCTCGAACATTTCTGACTATCTAGAACCCGAGAAGTTGTGGGCGCATCTGCCTCAAAAGGTGTGGCATTATTTTGGATGGAAATTTCGAGGCTACCAAAAGACAGTAATTCGCCCAAGCTTACCCGCCGCGGTGGCTCAGTGGCTCAGGCGTTGCGCTGCTGAGCACGAGGTCACGGGTTCGATTCCCTGCCGGGGCAGCCGCTTTCTGATGGAGGCGAAAAGCAAAAACGCCCGTGTGTACGAGATTTCGGCGCACGTTAAAGATCCCCAGGTGGTCAAAATTAATCCGGAGCCCTCCACTGAGGCGCGCCTCATTGCCTCCATTGCGTCGGCGCCTTAAACCCTACAATCAATCAATCAATTAACTGTTGCCTTTCTGCTTTGACGTGCTAGTGAGCATTTAGTCAACAGCGCTTTGCTACAACTAAAGTTTGCCTTCATAGAGACGTGGTGATGCGAGTTAGGTTATATATTAGCATGCCTTGTGACAGCTGAAGCTTGCGTCATGGTTAATACACATGAACTCAAAAATTCTGCGTATTTTTTTTTTTTTTTTCAGAGGTCGGTGTTTATTTAGGCATTCTGGCTGAACCTTCAACATTGTCAGCGCGCAACAACTGCACCAAGGACTGGCAGGCCATTTCAGCTCTTCGTGCTTGCCTGATATGACAGCCATGCGCCCGACTGGTGTGTTTATGTATATTTAACTTCCACTTATAGTTGCTTCTCTGAATTCGTCTGACATGATCCTCTTAAGTATTCGTTCTTCCAATTTAATTTACCTTTTTCATTCATTCCATTTTTTTTTTTTTGCAGATACAACCAAAGAACAAAGAAGCACACACCGGAAGGTGATCACATCAAGTTCTCAGCACGAGCAAATGTGTTATGTTACCTGCAGATAAATGATACAAAGTGCCAGGTATTCTCACCAAATGTTAAAAAGAAGGTCAGCATATATCAATGCGTTTATACATGTGATGTGCATATATCTGAGTATGAATGGAATAGTTTTGCAATTCAAGAACATGATATTCGATGTCTAAAAATATTTAACATCGGCCGAGTATTCGGTGTACTGCAAATATTGAGACGCATCAAAATGTGCGATGTTACGTAGCTAGCCGCTAGGCTCACTCTAGCCCAAAAATTCAACGTTAATCAATAAATCACGATGCGTACACATTGGCAAATGTAGAAAGCAAACGCGGGTTCTAGTTTACTTTCTTCCATTCCCTTTCACTGCGGCTCAAGAGTACTTCACTTTCTCTGTACATTTACCACACTTCGCACAAAATATTGCTGTAAGCACAAAATTGCTGTTCGCACAAAAAAATTGCATCATTCCACCACAGCTTTGGCTGCTTAGGGATTCGGCCAGATGTTTGTGGGACGGCCACTTTAGCATCTTCGACAAGTTCCTTGTAAATGTAGGCATTTGCTTCGTCTATGGACATACTGCTCATGTCAACTCCCTCAAAACTGACCAGATCCTTAAATTTTCCCCAGTCTGCTCTCTCGAGCCTCGATCGGGGTGGGCAGTTTTTGAGGGCTGGAAGTGGCTGCACGTCTCGCAACAAGGCGGGAAAGTGGTCACTTCCGTGTGGATCGTTCACTACACTCCACTCAAAGTCCATCTTGAGCCCTGGCGACCCGACACAAAGGTTTAGCGCAGAAAAGTTTCCTGTACCTGCAGAAAAATATGTCTTGTCTCCATTATTGAGGAGGAGGAAAATGACTTTATTGATATCAATCCGGCATGTAAGGGTGGATCAGGCCGCGCAGGGCTTCACCAACCCCCTATCTCACTAGACCTCAGCGTGGACCGGTCCGGCGCTAGCTACTAGGAGTTACCTCCGTTCGCTTTTGCCGGGCCAGGGCCGCGTCGAGCCGCTGGATGGCTTGGAGTTGCGCCTGATGGTCAGGCGAACTGATGTAGTGTTCCATGTCCGGTGGCAGAGAGTTCCGCACGGTTCCCCCCGCACACGCGTCACACCCCCACAGCACGTGGGCTAAGGTTGCCAGTTCTCGCGCACACACACTGCACGTAGCACTTTCAAACAGTCCGGGACACACGTGCCGGGCTAGGGCCGGCGTGAGTACTGTTCCAGTCTGTAGCTGTCGTAAGAGGACCCCCTCACGTCGCCCTAGTCTCGGGTGAGGCCCAGGCAACGCTCGGCGGCCCTCTCGGTACCAAGCGAGGATTTCTCCGTAGTCCAGTAGCGGGTCCGGGTCCAGGAAGTCAGCCTCATCCGCTTCCGAGGAGCGGGGGGGCGCCGCACGGTACGCGAGCTCACGCGCGACGACGTCCGCCTCCTCGTTGCGGTTGGCCGCTCCCCCTGGGATGTCTCCGACGTGGGCCGGGAACCATCGTAGATGGGTCGTGGTTGACTTGGTCCTCGGCAGCAGGCTCGCCGCCGGCGTCCCGACGCTCCCGCGGCCAAAGTTGGCGATGGCCGTGCGGGAGTCGCTCAGGATCGTGGTCGCCTCCGGTGTGCCGCTCAGCGCCAGGGCGATGGCGGCTTCCTCCGCTTGCTCCGCAGACGTCGCTCGGACGCTGCAGGCGTTGAGTACTTTCCCGTCCGTGGCCCGGACAACCGCTGCCACGTACGTCTTGGGCTTGCGTTGGTGTTTGGCTGCGTCCACGTACACCGCCGTTGCGTCGTCGGCGTATGTTTCTGCCAGCGCTCTCGCCCTGGCAACCCTTCGCTCCTTGTTGCGGTCCGGGTGCACGTTGCGCGGGAGCGGCAGGACCACCAGGCGCCTTGCTACTTGCTTGCTCACCTCCTCCCGCTTCGGGGCTTCCTCCCAATAGGATTCGGCCCTTGGCGGGCGCAGGCCGACCCTCTGTAGGATCGCTCTTCCGGCTTTGGTTGTTGCGAGGCGAGTCAGCTGCGTCGTGCGCTGGGCCTCGCTCACCTCCTCCAGGGTATTATGGACTCCTAGTCGAGCCAGGGCGTCGTTGCTCGTACTGGCGAGGAGGCCCAGCGCCGTCTTGTGGGCCTTCCTTATTGCAGCGTTGATTTTCTCCCGCTCGTGCCGCAGCCATCCGTGGAACGCGCCGACGTACGAGACGTGGCTCGTCACGAACGACTGCAGCAGTCGCAGGAGATTCGTCTCTCGCATCCCGTGTCGTTTGGTGGAGATCTGCTTGACCAGGCGGGTCGCCACTCCCACCTTCGTTAGCAGCCGGCTCAGAGCGGTGTGGTTGCCGTTTCCCGCGTCGACGTGCATGCCAAGTACTCTGATTTCTCGGACGTGCGGGATGGTGGTGCCGTCTTCGGTCCGCAGCGTGATGTTAGCCGCCTCCTTCTCCGTCGACTTGCGCCAGTGGCCAGGAGGTGGCAATACCAGTAGCTCCGACTTCTGCGGAGAGCATCGGAGGCCTGTCCCCCGCAGGCAGTCTTCTATCTGCCAGATTGCCTCTTGCAGTGACTCCTCTATGTGGCCGGTCGTGCCTCCCGTCATCCACAATGTGATGTCATCTGCATATATTGCGTGCTGGACCTGCGGCAATCGGGCAAGGCGCTCGGCCACTGGTATCATGACTATATTGAAAAGAAAGGGGGAGATGACGGCCCCTTGCGGTGTGCCAACGCTGCCCAACCTTCGCTCCTCCAGCTGCAGGTGACCGACGTGGAGGCACGCCGTCCGATTCGAGAGAAAGGCCCGGATGTAATCGTACGTTCGCCGTCCCAGCCCGAGCCTCTCGACCTGTGCCAGGATTGCGGAGTGCAGCACGTTATCAAAGGCACTCTTGAGGTCAAGGCCTAGGATCACCCTGCAGTCGGTCTTGCTGGGGGACTCGAGCAGGTCGTGCTGGATCAGTAGCATTGCGTCCTGCGTGCTCAGCCGGGCCCGAAAGCCCAGCATCGCCGCAGGGTATGCGTCGTGCTCTTCCATGAAACTCTGCCAACGGTTGTTTAGCACGTGCTCCAGCACCTTGCCCGCGCACGACGTCAGGGAGATCGGGCGGAGATTCTCAATGCTGGGCGGCTTGTTGGGTTTAGGGATCAATATCGTTCGGGCGGTCCGCCACTGCTTGGGCAGCGTGCCGGAGCGCCAACAGTCGTTGTAGAAGTTCATAAGGGCCGTAATGGCCACGTCGCCAAGGTTACGCAGGGCCTTATTGTGGATCAGGTCCGGGCCGGCTGCCGACTTGCAGTTCAGCTCTTGCACCGCTCGGCGGACCTCCCATTCTTCTATATCCGCGTCGAGCGCGGGGTTGTCTCGGCCTTCGTAGTCCGGGTGTCGGACTTGTGCGGTGGCCGGGAGATATTGATCGTTGAGGCGTTTGCCCACCTCGTCCTCGCCGTGTTCTTTGATTGCCGCGTGCAGGATCTGCGCCAGTCGGTGTTGCTGGAACGATTTGCTCTGCGTCTCGTCACGTAAGTGGCGGAGCAGCTTCCACGTACGGCTGGCGTGCAGCTGCCCGTCGGCTTCGTTACAGATGGCATGCCACTGCTGCGCGCAGAGCTGCCTGCTGTATTTTTCGATTTCGCGGCCGAGGTGGGCGATGCGCTTGCGCAGTGTTCTGCTGTGCCGCATGCGCTTCCATCGGCGTTGCAGTGATTGTCGTGCCTCGATCAGGTGGGCCAGTCGAGGGTCCATACTGGGGATCGATTCGTCCGTCTCCACTTCCGTGCTCACACGCGCCGCCGGGTCTACCAGGCTGCGCGTCCACTTTTCGAGGTCCTCAATGGTGGGCGCAATCTCCTGCCGGCGGAAGGCGTTCCAATCCGTCAGCTTGTGCTTGCGAGTCGGGGCCTGCTTGCTCCGGACCCGCAGCGGCAATTCCACTTGTATGATGTAATGGTCACTTCCCAAGTTGAGCCCCGTGTTGCGCCAGCTCACCGGTCTGTCGTCCGGGAGGTGCACGAAGGCGAGGTCGGGGGTGGTGTCCCTGCTTGCTGAAGTGCCAATTCGTGACGGCTGCTGCGGGTCCGAGAGCAGCTCGAACTCGGCCTCTTCAGCCTCGTCCAGCAGGCTCCGTCCTTTGGCAGTCGTGCGGGGGTAGCCCAGTTCCCTGTGGGACGAGTTGAAGTCACCCGCCACGATGATCGGCATGTCGACGGCTTTTCGCCTGGCTTTCTGGAACAGCGTCCAGAACCGCTGGCTGCGGTGCTGCGGGTTGCTGTAGGCGTTCACCAGACAAACGGACTCTTGCGTCTTCTTTCCGACCACGACTTCGGTCGCGCACAACTCCAGGGCCGTGTCGCCATCGAGGAAGCGGTCGAGCTTGATGAGAGTGATGCCCTTGCGTACAAAGGTGCAGACTCCCTGCGCTGCGCCCGTGTTGCTGGTGCGCGCGCTGGGGGGTGATGCGTGAACGTGGTAACCCGGGAGTTTCGGAGTCTCTTCCATATGTGTCTCTTGAATCATGATCACGCCAGGAGGCGCGGCCACGGATTGTACTTGTTGTTGTAGTAGGGCCTTGCGGCACCGGAGGCCGTTGGCGGTCCAGTGCCACACTCTGAGCTTGGCGTTGTTGGCGGCCTTATCCATGGCTGGGCGAGGCTCCGGGCGACGTGCGGTTGCCGTGGCCGAGTTTCCCCAGCTCCTCCTTCAGTAGTTGGACCGTGAAATGTTTCATTTCCTCGAAGCCCGTGTTGATGCGGGCCTCCTCTCGGGCTTCGAACTTGGCAAAGTCTGCCTTGACGTCGTTTTTAAAATTCTTCATGGCTGACGCCACGTTGTCGACCTTCTGTGAGATCTCATTTATGCGCTTGTCTTGCCTGTTTAGGCGCTCGTTGATTTGTTTGAACCGGGCCCCACAGTTAAGGCCGCCTTGGGTATCCGTGTTCCTAGAGTGAAGTGTCGAGATCGATGAGATGGATTCGGTCTCGTCGTCCCCGGTGTTCATGTTCAGGTCTTCGTCCTCGTCCGACTCGATCACCGAGCTACGGCGGGCCTTCTTCTGGCAGGGGGTCTTGCCTTGCTCCAACGATTGCGGCGGCGGTGATGGCGGTGGCATGACCGGCGTCCCCAGCGGGGTGAACGATGCCGTTTGCTGCGCCGTTCCCACACTCCATGGCGTGCCTGACTGGTTTCCGTGCTGTTGCGATGTTAATCTTGCAATCAGCTCCTTCTGCTGTTTCATAGTCTCCTGTTGTTGCTTCACCGTCTCCTGCAACAGCCTAATCGTGCTCTCGAGCTGCATCATCTTGGATGCAAGCGGGTCGTTCTGCGGCTTTCTCGCCGGCGTGCGCGAGCGTTGGCGCTCCTTCGCGCCTTTTCCGCCCTTGGCTCCGCCTCTGGCGATATCTGTCCACAACTTCCGGCCGTCACGTGAGGGACTGCGCCGCCTATCGCGACTCTCCGAGCGTCCGCGGCTTGGGGACCGCCCTCGGCTCTCGCTGCGGCTCTTGCGCCGCCACCCTTGTTTGCTCGGGGAGAGTTCGGGGAATTCGTCTTTTCTAGAAAATCTGACCTTGCTCTGGCCAGACTTTCCCGCCTTTTCCGCCGCCATCTTGCGCTCGTGTTCGCGCTTCCGCAGCAAGAATGGCGTCTTGAACTTGTTCGCACAGTTTCCCGTGCCGGTGGGATGCGAGCCTCCGCACAGTTTGCAGCGGGGTTTGCACTCCTGCTCGTGATTTTCGCCGGGGTTTGCCTTCCCGCAGGCGAAGCAAACCACCACATTCGGTCGGGGGCACACGTCTCTCCGGTGGCCCACCTGCCCGCACGTTCTGCACACTTCTTTGTGTTGGCGGTATAGCCGACACCTTATTAGCGCGCCGCAGTATTTAACGTAAGACGGGACTTTGTCCCCCTTAAAGAGCACGATCACTGCGTGCGAGTTTCCGATCCGGTGCGCTTCGAGCGCCGTACCGTTGTAGATATTTACAACTTTCGCTCGGATCATTTCGGGCGTTTCGCTGAGCCAAATGCCTCCGATTACGCCCTTCACTGTATTTTCGGGTGCCGCCGCGTAAGCGCACACTTCGTATGCTTGATTTCCAATCATGAGTGCATGGATGGCCGCGTAGCGGCTGACTCTCTCGCCGTCCGGCGTGCTGATCACGATAATGTTTTGAGCAACGTTTGGACAGATCGTGTCCCTCTGTATGTCTTCGAGACTTATTCTCGCCGCACCCGCAATCGCCTGCACGAGCTTCGGCATCATAATCTTGCCCACCATCAGTCCCCCCCGGGGCCTGACTATCACCTTGCATTCGCCACGTGGCACGTGAGGCATGCGTGCCGTCTTCGCGAAGTTCGCGTTGACTTTCTTGATAATCTGGGCCCGGGTTGGCTGGGCTGCCTTCTTACCGGGCTGGGGTGCCGAAACTTGCTGCGGAGTCTCGGCGTTGTTCGGAGTGGCCTTCTTGCCTCGCTGAGTGGCGACCACCCAACCGGCGATGTTCTCCGGGGTCTCGTCGATCGATATTCCGGGGACGGCAACCACCGTGCGTCCCGAGCTGCGGTCCAAAATGGGCTGCTGGTCCCGGGCCGGGCTCGTATCCATTGCTGAGTGACCCGACGCCGACATTTCGCACGAAGCGGGGCCGCCGGCGCGGTCCGATGCGGCCGAAGCCGTCGCTAAGCCTAGCTGGCCGGTTAGGCCTAGCTGGCTCGCCACGTTGTCCGGCGCAAAACAGGCGTAAAATCCGCAAAAATGGGCGGACTCACCAAGATTTGGGCTCTACGTGCTCCGGGTGTCAAGCCGAAACCGATCGTACCGTTTTGGACGGGCTGGGGTCGAATGGTCCTGCCAAAATTGGCCTCATCGACGGAGCCGATGCGAATCACGTCCGCTCGCTCCGAACGCTCGCAGCGCCCCCTCCATTATTGAACACAAAAAGACTGTTATTCGTCAACCACTGTTCGATTTGTTTTCCCCGGCTGTCGACTTTGTCCCCTCCCCATAGGCAGTGATGGGCATTAAAGACCCCCATTATAACAAATGGTGCAGGCAGTTGCTCAACAAGGCCATTAAGTTCCTGTTGTGACACATTATCAGATGGTGGCAGATAAAGTGAGACAACAGTGACCAGCTTGTTGACATAAACTTGTGCTGCAACGGCCTCCAGTGTAGTGTCAAGTTGTATTGACCTCAGAATTGTGCCCTGCGCCGCAACCAAAGCCACACTTCCTGAGGCGCGGGTGCTCTGTTCTCTGTCCTTTCTGAGGAGGTGATAACTGCGGAGAATTTTATCATGTCTTTTTTTCGAGTTTGTTTCCTGCAACGCCACTACTTGGGGTTCAGATTCATCTATTAACTTGTGTACATCGTCAATGTTGTGGATTAGACCTCTACAGTTCCAGTGCATGAAGGGAACTGGCATTTTATTTTTTTGGATGAGGTACAATTAAACCTTTTTTTTTACTTTTTGTCAGGTAGTTTCCTCGCAGGAGGTTCACTCCTTGCAGGGGTCTTGGATGCGTACTTCCCAGTGCCTTCAGAAGGCACGGGCAGGAGAGGTGTTGCGTGTCTTCCAGTGCCCCTTTGGGGCCCTGGAAGCGACGAGGTGGAGGGAACAACCTCCATGGCCTCCTCAGCCGGAGCAGAGAGGGCCGGTGGTTGCACAGCCTCGGGGGCCGGAGCGCGTGCAGTCAGCTGTGGCTGTGCTGGCTGCTGCACGGGGGGAGACTGGGCAAGGGCAAGGTCAGCACAGCTAAACTGCGTCCCTACCGATGCCCGAGGCGGCCCGGCCCCCCGGCGCGCCACCTCGGCGAAAGTGCCTTTTTGCACAAACGAGAAGCTTCTTCGCGCTTCTTGAATTGACAGACCTTCTTTTACCTTGATAGCCATTATTTCTTTTTCATCTTGGAATTTCCGGCATTTCCGTGAGTACGCATGGTGTGGCCCTGCACAATTGACACACTTTGCTTCCTGCGCGGCGCAGGAGTTCGCGTGATGATCAGTACTCGCGCACTTGGCGCACGTCTCTTTGCCCCGACAACTCTGCAGTGTGTGACCAAACCTCTGGCACTTAAAGCACCGGCGTGGGTTTGGGATGTATGTATGGACTCGATGGACTACATAGCCAAGTTTCAGGGATTCAGGAAGCTTGGTGGAGTTGAAAGTCAAGACAAGGTGATTAGTGGGGATGTCAATGTCGTTACATTGGATCATGATACGCCTGACAGCAGTAACATTTTCCTCTTGCAGGCCCTCTAGGATTTCATCCTCCGTGAGGTCTGCGAGGTCAGGATCTGAAATCACTCCTTGGCATGAGTTTAGGCTTCGGTGAGCCGATACTTTTATAGTTAGGTTTGCTAACCTTTGCATTGCAAACACTGCATCAGCCTGGGCTTTGTTTTCGCATTCAATGAGGATACCTCCAGAGGACATATTTGTAGCTTTGCATTTACCGCCGAGGACAGCTTCCAGTTCTTTAGCGACTATGAATGGCGAGGCCTTTCGTAGGGGGCACTGGCTGTCGGTGGATTCGATAACAAGAAATCTTGGAAAGCTTGGTTCTTTTAGTTGGAATGGGACCCTTGATAAAGGGTAGCTTACTGCGGTGCGAACTCGTTTCCGAGCCCGATCATGAGGAGGTTTTGTCGTAGCCATAGACTACCAAATAAACATTCAGCAGCCATGCTGGCTGCCCACCTCGGAGCCCAACACGGGAACGCAAACTTGCTTTACTATAAGTGGCCACTATAACCCTGCATGAGGAAATCTAGGGCGGCCATTCAAACAGGGTTAACCCTTGCCACCTGGAAGAGGAGATTGGAAAGCAGAAAAAATAGAGGACAGGAAAGATGGAGAAAGGAGACAGGAAAGCGAAAGAGTGGAGAGGGGGACAGGAAAGGGCGACTGGCTGATCCCCCCTGGCTGGGTCAGCCCGGGGGTGCCATCTACAAGAAGCGAGGGCCAAAGTGGGACGTTGCCTCCACCAAGGGGCCCTAAGGTCCACAACAACCTCGGTGTCAGCTCAGTCACCAGGATCCCCTTTTCCCTGGACACGGCTAAGCCACGCACAGCCTAAAGCGTGGGTGGGTCCAACCCACATGGGCTCGGGGTCCGCTGTGTCGCCACTACCGTCACCTTGAACTCACAAGGTGCCCCGGCGGGGTCTGCCAACTCGCTCGTCAAGCAATGAAGGCTGCAGTGCAAAATCACGAATGCAGTATAAAGACCATCACCGAAATCTAAAGAATCAAAGAAAAGACTAGCCCCTCCAGGGTCATGAGGAGCGATTGCGCACCATGAAGAGCGACCTTCACAGTGCTCTATACCACCGACCCACAAAGTGGGAGAACCTAATGCAGACATCAAATCAAACTTTATTGTGCTTGATCATACAAAGAGGGGGGCAGTCACAAAAAGCTGCACTACACGGCAGCTTGACAAGGCAACTGTCCCTACATCAGACAGCAACTGGCGACACGAGTTTGTCGTGCCAAAAAAAAAAAAAAAGAAGACTTGCAAGATCGGTGTACACATCAGATTGGAAAATGCAATAGGAATTGGGAGTGTTAAAACAATCAAGAGAAAAAATCTAGAAAAAAAAACCGAAACAAACAAAGACACATGTACGGCATATTGCCACAATTGCGAAGTTTGATTCGTAAATCGCTATAAACGTGTTAACAAGAAACTTGACGTGTATATATACATTGCAGGGCAAGCATAGTGAAAAACAAGAACAGGCTTCATGTTTTCTTAATCATGAAAAAAAAAAGAACATCCCGTATAAACAACATCGGCCTAACAGCCTAATAAGAGTTTACAAGAATACAACAATACAAGGGGAAGGATGCCGAAGTTTAAATCCAGCACTCAAACACAGTTATCACATGACGTACAGAATACGAATTACAGGGTTCACCGATGACACAACCCAGCATAGTTATTCCAAAAAGAATTAAAAATTTAAGAACAAAATGAAAGAGAATAAAGTTTAAAGAGATATTTCTTGCAAGTTTTGCTTGGAGAGGTGGAAAAGGTCGCCGTAGTTGTTTTTTGGAGTGGGCGTGTACTATGCGTTTGTGAAGTGCGTGCTGCACAAAATAGTAATTTTTTTAATCCGGATAACTCAGCATAAAATGGGCTGTTGATTTTAACTGCATTCTTAAATGCTTGGGTTAGACGAAAGTCGTGCAAACTTAACTTTAATGATTTTATATCTATCGAACAGCTCATGTGTGAAATAACAGGTTCATTAACCTGAGGACTGCCCATTCAAGCTTATGTCTACTAACTGAATGACTGCATTCCAAGCTGCTTGAATGAGCATTTATTGCATAAGGGTTGTGCAGTAACCTTCCCTTTAGCCCCCACCGTTACAGGGTCACCTGTGGCTGCGTTCCTTGAGGCAGAAAAAGCATCCGCAAATGAGCGGGCACACTGCAGACCGACAGACAGAGCAGTGAGGAAGCAGAGTGTTGGTAGAGAAACACCAAGCGAGTGAGCAAGGAGAGCAGAGAGAGAGAGAGAAAGGGCTGGCAAGGTTTCCTCATTGCCACTGGACGCATTCGCAAACCTCCGAGCGGTCGCATGAAGCAGACCACGTCTCTTCTTGAGTCACACAACTGGGCTACTTATTGCAATCTTTGTACGGGGACTGCAGTGACGCTTGCCAAAGATGCGGGTCGTTGCATAACTGGGGGACGTACTACAGCGAGGGTCTCACGACCGCTCCGGCCTATGTGCCCACCCAGCAGGGGGGGGCCCTTCCAGGCAGGCAGTGAGCGTGTCCCCCGGGAGGAGTGCAGAGCGGCCCTTACCGTGCGAGCCCTGGCCGATGTGGCTGAGCACCGCGGCCACGATGGCGTTGAGGGTCATGCGGGAGAAGCCCCCCTGCGAGCAGCGCACCTCCTCCACGTGACGCCGAACCTCCGCCCTGCGAGCAGCCGCTGTGCCTCAGGCAGTGCACAACACCCAGCACGCCTCCTCCCCACCTCCTCCTTCCTGTGCCAGTAGCCCACACCTCCCTTCGCACCTCGCATATTAAGAAGCAGGGCTGTGCAAGCGCTCACAACTTCCCAATGCCAAAAGAATGCCAATGCCCCAAAAGAAACACAAAATACACCCTTCGCATTAAGTCAGAGCTAGTTGGACACTGTGTGCGTGCGTGTGCGCGTGTGCGTGTGTGTATAGGGAGCAGTAGAACTTTGAAGATGGTAGAGAACACAAGAAAAGAGAAACTTCGAACAAGGTAAAAGCACGATTGTTGCCAACGTTTCAGCAAAGGAGTTTATGGTGAGCCTGTCCTAAGTTCCTGAAATTTAGATTGAATTTTTTAACGCTGTGGGAACCGTAAGCTAAAGGGTACCACTCCACATGAGCTCCCAAAAGTCGAGTGATCGTTGCACTGCTGCGTGTAATGCAAGCAGCGCAATACGCACCACTGCCATCCATCTTCTAAACATGATGCAGTAATGCATAGCAATGGTCATTGTCTCAAAAAAAAAGGAGAGGAAAGAAAGTTCCGGGATTCGAACTCGAGCAGAGGCTTAACAAGACGGACACTCGAGCGACCAATATCCCAGCGGTAATCTCATCCGATGTCAATCGCATGAGATCACACGGGAGGCTCTTTCTCCGAGGCACCGAATTTGCATTTCCGGAGGGAACCACACAGCACAACCTCAGGATACACCTGCGGGCACATCCGACGGGCCTGCACAGTCATCCACCGGCTAAGTCCAACGTGCCTTTTTTTAGCCTCTGGGCATCGGGTACGTGCGACGTAAAGTCCTTTCATTGGAGGATGGACTTTATTCCAATGTACTGTAAGATTTTCGAGGTCGGTGAGTGTCCGACATACCCCTTTCTTTAATTTTCACTTACATCGGACACAACTTCTATCATTTACAGGTTAAGCGGATGTAACTCAGGACACTGGCTTAAAGTTCCGCCGGACGTAACTTTAGTTTTCAATTTTGGGTTCTCGCCCTCAAGGCACAAATTAGGCAAGGGGCGAACACTAGGCCAGAGAAACGCAAAAAACCCGAACGCCCCGCACCAACACTCCCTCAAACAGCTAATTCAGAACCAACCTACCAATCTGCCACCACGATAGAAGTCCCGCTGGCTCAAGAGAATACCGAAATTGCCGAAACCGTAAAGCAAATGATGGTCATGCTAAAACAAATCACACAACGATTCGATAAATTAGAAGTACAGGGGCAGACGACTGTTGCTCGTCACTGTTGCCGAGACCTCAAGCCCTACAGCAGGCCATCACACCTGGCAGAAGATGCCACTTCTCAAGATGGCAACTCCCAAGAATAGGCGGATTCCTATGCAAGCGTCAAAACTCACCATATGGCAGTGGAACGGCAGGGGCTACAAGAACAAGGCCAGCTCATTGGCCCAGTACACTGCCATGGCTCAGGAGCCACCAGACGTCATTGCCCCTTCACTGCCCGGCTTTGCCTCAGATGAATACAGACCCCCAAGTTCTCTCGCCACGCCAATGAGCAAACGAATCACAGCTATACGGCATCCGCTCCAGCAGTGGGGAAAAATTGGAATACTGACAGAAATTGTCCCGAGGAAAGTTAAAGTGGCACAGAGCCTTTACTTACTAAGCATATATTGCCGTCCAAGGGGCCAAGATGCAAACCTCTCTTTCGTCATCAAGCAAGCAAAACGCATTGCACTGTCTAATCCCCTCATCATCGTGGGAGATTCTATCGCCGCACACCCTTTGTGGGGATACAGCTACACCAACAAAAGAGGAACCGCGTTGCATTCCATCCTTGAGGAGGAAAACTTTACCCTACTGTCAGACCCACATGGGTAACAGCGTCTCCAAAGACACGTCCCCTGATCTCTCCATCACTACGGGGAACGTCACGGCTATGTGGTCTCAGACCGGGGAAAACCTGGAAAGTGACCATTCGATCCTAGCCACGACAACACTTGGACTGGCCTCACGGACTAGCCTCACGGACTGGCCTAAATTGCGTGAGCGAAGGGAACAAGCCCGACTTGACAGTGCAACCACCCCATTGCTCACTCTAGAGGAATGGACCATCCAACTCCGCAAGGATATGAATTGTTCCACAAGAAAAATTCAGACAACCACTACAACCCCCCGTACAACTCACCTCCTCCACTTATGGGAAGCGAGAAGAAGCCTCATCGAACGCTGGAAACAACAGCGCCCAAACCGGTGTTTGAAAAGGAGGATATCCCTCCTAGCAGAAGAAGCAGCCCGCTATGCGGCTCACCTGCGCAAAGAAAGCTGGCTATCCCTTTGCGACAGTCTCCGGGGCCAACTAAGTACATCAAAGACATGGAGACTGCTCAGATATGTTATGGACCCTTCAAAAAGCAAGACCAGTCAAATCAAACCACGCAAAAAATAATTCACTCTCACCTAGGAGATCCCGCTGTCCTTACGAAGTCCCTCCTGGACAAGCACCTCCCCGTCCATCCGAAAACGCCACTACCACCGTACTCTGGACAGCCAAATCTCAAACTGGATGAAGACACCTACATCCATGAAGTAGAAGCGGCACTGCAAACCATCAGACGCAACACAGCCCCAGGGGTGGACGGCATAACAAACAAGCTTATCGCGAACTTGGATGACGATTCCATTATTGAATTCACCGCCAACCTGAACACAGTATGGAGGTCGGGCCAACTCCCGGAAGGATGGAAGACGGCAGAGGTGCGCCTTATTCCGATGCCTGGAAGAGCACAGAGCACCGAGAACCTGCGCCCAATATCCCTAACCTCGTGTTTGGGAAAGCTTCTGGAGCATGTCATCCACAAAATGCCACAGCAGTACCTCGAACAAAATACAGTCTACGCCCGTTACAACAGACCCTCTGAATCCGGAAAAAAACGTCCGTTGTAGCCGAAGTATGCAGTATCTGACGGGGGGGGGGGTATGAGCCTTACAGTGGGTACTTTTATTGATATTGCATGCATAGTACATACTTTATTCTTTCTACACTCTTGCAGCACCTCTGCACAGCGTTCACGCGAGGGCAAAGAATCGCGTAAACACCGTTTTCAAAGCTTAGCACCGGCACTTCGAAAAGGCCTAGCGCATGCGGTCAAGAGTGTAAAGACGCAAGATAAGCTGAGGAAATAAAGCAAGAATATAACTAGGCGCAATTATAAACCAGCTATAAAACATCAGTCGTGTCCATCAGCATTAGCTAGGCTCTTTTAAATCCCCTCAAGACGAGGCAGGTTTGCCCGAAACCGTTCGTCAAACAAATCGGATCGCTGCCTGACGTTCCTTCAAGGCAGCTTCCACATTTTTAGCGATTTTATTCTGGTCATTGAAACAGCTGCAATGAAATAATCTGATGACGGACAGCTGTAAAATCGAAAGTTAGACCAGTTGGACTGCGCACGGTTACCGGCAGGTTGCACACAATGGATGGGGAACAACCCCTACTTGAGGCATTTCTTACTTTTTTCACCGAACGGAACGGGAATGATGCATGCGTGGGAATAATAAAAGCCGAACTTCACTGAACCCGAGTTTTTATTACATAAAAAAACTAACGAGGGCAGACTTGCCTCCGAGTGCACCACTTCGAGTATTCAATAGCCGTTTTCAATCTCACCAGAGTCGCGTTTATCGGCAGCGGCCTTGTTCTTGCCGGTAGAGCGGATACTCTGCTTAGACAGGCCTGTACTTCTGGCAATGTCAGCCTGTTTTTTCCCCATGTTCAACAGCGTT
This sequence comes from Haemaphysalis longicornis, assembly GCF_048455015.1. Taxonomy (NCBI): domain Eukaryota; kingdom Metazoa; phylum Arthropoda; class Arachnida; order Ixodida; family Ixodidae; genus Haemaphysalis; species Haemaphysalis longicornis. The sequence goes on along the minus strand of NW_027526361.1, from coordinate 166,776,042 downwards.
AATTACGCTTAATTTATCCGGCAGTGAAATCAGCTACCCTGTCGCTCATGCCGCTGGAGCCCTATTCTCGACTGCACCAATTGCCGGCAATGGACCTTTTTCCAGTAGCGATCTGCTCATGCGCGGGCTGCCGGTCCGCCATTCTTGGCAGGCGCCTCGGGCCAAATAAACAGAAGCGCGCTGCTCGGTTTTCTGCTTAGGGAGCAGCTATAATCTGCACATTTTCTTTTTTTTTTCTCTCTCTTTGGACTCTTCATGGTGGGTTCGTACGTGCATACAATGATGGCTTTCTAAGAATGACTGACTACGCTGCCAGCACATGGCTGCCAGTGTTAGGAAAATGGAAAAAAAAGGGGGGGACGCTTCGAACACAGCAGATTAGTCACGAGAACGTTCGCCTTCTACCGTGACATTCATGTGAAAGGTACGGGTGACGGATCAGTGCGGGGGGGGGGGCTGCAGGACCAGGATATTTTGTGCACGAGTTCTCCGAAAGCCAAACTTTCTTGGGGGTGTGTCTTACTGCCATTTTTAGTTTGCCGTGGCAGCCGCTAGAGGGACCGGTACTGGAAAAAGGTCCATTCGCCTCTGTTGTTTTGCGTAAGCACAACGTAAGCAATCAGTGACGTGCTGCACCTATAACTATGACGACATGCAGTGTAATTTGACGAGTCACTCGTAAAAATCGCTACCAAGGTATCAAATAGTGTGCAAGAAAGATATAAAAACACTTGACATGTACTATAAAAATTAAGACGGCAGCTGAGGCTGACAAGAAAAACACATTTCTGGAGGTCAAATTTGGCATCAACACCACAAGGCGATCGAGTAACGTTGATCAAAAAGTGAGCGAAAGGCGGATGTCGAGCTAAAGAACATCACACAATTTTTTTACCGTATCTATTTATTTCTTTCAATCGCTTTTAGTAACATAGCTGGGCTCTCTGCTTCAATGCAAGCTTTGTTGCGTTATCACGTTCCCTGCCGCCACCGCCGCCACGCCATCGTCTGCTGCTATGTTACAAGTTTATGGCGTGATCACAGAAAAAGACGGCCGTGACCATCGCTTCTATGATGCATGAGAGCAGCGAAGTGCTACGCCTGATGACCGCGGAGTGCACCGATGTCGCCGATTCACTCATTCGTCAAGCTCGACTTCAATCAGCGCTGTAATGAACCAAATAGTCACTTTTCTTTGTTATTCTTCTCTTGAGTTCGATCATGTGACCCAACAGCTTACTAGGACGAGTATGGACAAATGCCATACATTGGGATCTCTTTGTCATGGAGAGGCTTGTACTGCCCTCTTATGTTGCGGTTACGCCAAACAAATAATTTTTATATTACCAAACATAAAAGCAAATACTGCACGTTATGTGTATGCTCCATGATCACTGAATTGGAAGCAGTTGAAACTAGTATATTTGTTTCGGTAGGAAACATGCTTTAAACAGCGCGCATGCGAAACTCCGCCTGCTGCAAATTGCCGCACATTTCGCGGCGCCGTAAGCCGGGACAATTTTTTGCCCTATTTTGCTTGTATTTTGCGACAAAAACAGCCACCATTTTCAAGCTGTTACGTAGCATTACGTCACTTTTAGGCAGGCTGAAGTTGCTAATGCATGACGTTATCGTTCCCGCCAACTGTTTAAATTACGTCACGCCTTCTCAGGCAATCACAGAGGGGGTGTGTATTACAAGCAGTATTGTTGTTGAATAGCAAAGACAGGCTTACGTTGTCATGTCTGCTGCATTTAGTCAGGTTTTTCATTGTCGGCCAAGAATTATGCGCCTTTAGTAACGAGAAATAACAGGCAAACTTTAGAACTGGTGTCCGTAAACGACATGAAACGTCAAAATGACAACAGCACACATAACCGCTTTGTCAACCGGAAGCATGTGACTAATATTGAAAGCCAATCAGAAAAGACTTCCGGCAAATTGCCAAAATTGCCAGCAATTTGTGCAGTCGAGAATAGGGCCCCTGGTCGCACAAAAAAAAAAAGCCACTGGCTTGGCTGCGCCAACGACCTGGCTGCCATCAATGTTGCCAGACATAATAGTTTTCTTGCCAAAATAAACAAAGAAAAAGCGCATCGGGTGCCAGCACCGCGGAAGTCCGCTATAAACATTCAGTCGAAACAATTTTCGCCTAAAATTTAGTCTCTTGTAGCCGATAGTCTGCTCTAGCCGGGTCCGTTGTGAGTGGAGTGGACTCCATTTAAAATGCATGGGGACCAGACAAACCAACAGAAATGGTCTGTTGTAACCGAAAGTCCGTTGTTGCCGGATCCACTGTAACGAGCGTAGACTGTAACATTCCCACATACCATGTGTGGATTTCGTAATCACCTCTCCACGCAGGACATCCTTCTTCGACTCAAGGAAGAGGTTATGCTGAAATGCTCGAGGGATAACCCGAAAGCCATCTAAGCCTTGGATTTAAAAGGTGCGTCTGACAATGTCAGTCCTACGGCCATACTTGAACAATTGAATGGCCTTAACTGCGGGGAACGCACCTACAAATACATTCGAGACTTCCTCGACGACCGAAAAGCCATTCTCAAGGTGGGAGGTTTAAAGTCCAATACAGTTTCTCTCGGCAACAAGGGCACGCCTCAAGGTGCGGTCCTTTCCCCTTGCTGTTTAATGTAGCTCTCGTAGGCCTCCCTCCGCTCCTGGATGCCATACCAGGCATACGCCATGGATTATATGCGGATGACATCACCATATGGGCCACGCATGGGTCAATGGGGGAAATGCAGACCAACCTACAACAGGTGGCCGACATTGTCAGTGAATACACACGACAATGTAGCCTAGCGTGTGCGCTGCAAAAATCTGAGCTGCTTATCGTTTCACCACGTAAAAAACTCCCTCCCGGGTCACCAACCATCTCCCTAGAAGTGGACAGCCACCCTATTGTTCCAACTCTCAGCAAGTGAGAATCTTAGGCATGCTTCTACAAGCTCCAACACCAAACTGCTGGACCGACTTAAAAAAAAGGTGAAGCGGTTTTAGAATTAAAAAAAAAGTTGACTAGCAGCAAGCACACACTGAACAGTTCCCGTGTACGAAATATTTTCACAATACATGCAATAGAAGCGGCGCAATACGAAAACAAAAGTGGCCCGATGCCCCGCCCCCATCTCGGCGCGCGATGCCGGAAGACCGAAGAGCGCAGGCGAAATCCGGCCGGAAAACGTCATACCTGGACTTCCGGCCGGATCAGCCGCCTCTGCCATGCTCTTTTCGCCGTGTTTCCTGTAGATGCTCGCCATAGGAAGAATGACACTTGTTGTTGTTATTGATAGTACTCATTTGTACAATTTTCGCGTTCAAAAAGTATGCACGAACGCCAAACGAGGCATGCGTTACCATGCCGAATTCGTAAGCAGGGTAATACCCCGCCGGGATGTTTTATAACATATGGAAGCGACAGCCGAGGTGGCTGTGCTTGATGACAGAGAATATACTGCACTACGTAAAATACTTTGTAAAACGCTCCAATGCGTTTTTCCTATTATTATTTTTTTTAGATGCTAGATTTAGGAAGGATGGTGAATACTGCTGTACTTTGGCCCAGGATGTTTCGTTCAGTTTCAGAAACAAAGTCACATTTGTTCAGGAAATAGCTGTTTTGTTAAACGCGTCGGTTTCCTTTCCCTGATGGGCGTAGAACCGTGTCCAAAAACCCAATTTTTGGAGAAACTAAAACAAGGTGCCAACCCCTAATCGAACTCCTTTCCTGGCTAATTGGTAAACAGTATTCCTACAAAGTAAAAGAACCAAGACCACCACATTACTTATTTTGCAAGTATACATGCCACGAAAAGGTAATATTTGTCTGGAATGAAAAAACACCCCTCCGAACCACCACCGTACCATAATTTGTGAGTGACTGCGGGGGCCTAATTCTTTGTCAAAGCTTCCGTATGCCTGCATTCCGTATGCCTGCCTGCATTCCGTATACCTGGCAAGCACTTGTTGCCGCTGAACGTCATGTATGCTCCAGCGATAGTCGTTGATATATATAACAATGAGACTAAAAGAAGTAAGAGCGAAGAATAAATATACGGCCTTTATCCGACTAGCGCAGTAAATGCTTAAATGTAGAGATGCTGAAACAGACCAACGATATATTATCACAAATATTTGGTGATTGTTACGTACAGTAACATAACTGCATCGTAACTTCCTTGTCCCACTGGTCTGTTAATTAGGACGAGGTGGCCGTAATATTGTAGCAGAATGCGCAACGCACACGCGAAAATCAAGCCTTTCGAGAGCCGATAGTGCTGCGGAGGCACCAGTATGCTACAGTGTTTTCAGAATAAATGCAAGTCAAGCAGTGAGACGCCACTCATCGAACTGCAGCTAGCGATCGCATAGCCACCTTAGCGCCGCTGCCCAAATGGCGCGTGCGCGCGTGTGGGTGTGTGTGTATGGGGAGGAGTAATGGGGGTGGAGTGGGCAACAACGAACAAAGAAAATTCGGAAGCAGAGCCCGCTGGTTGCTTTATGCGTGTAGCGGCAACATATGTCTCGCATACACGTTTACAGCGCATGAACGCTATATTTTCGCGCAGTGCACGTACGTGCTTTTCGCTGGTACATTGTTTATAATACCCCGCTTAATCTTGGGCATAAATGGTTTCGTATATACTAGTAGCAAACACTTCAGGCAGTACCTAATATTAACATAAGGAATAGCCACCCCTTATGCTGGTAGCCCAGTTCAGAAATATTCTGACAGAACCCTCTAGCCGACGCCACAGTCACTGCTTTGTGGTTCTCGATCGTGAAAGCAAATTCATGCTCTAAGATACTTGAACCAACAGCCCGAAAAGTTGGGAAATAAACTTGCACTCATGTGCGAACATTAAACTGCAAGCTAAATTGCCGAAAAGGCAAGCGCCGCTGCCCTGCGATTGTTCCCAATGCTTCCGACAACCCGCGTGGCCGAAGGGTGTCCTCCTTTGACGTCATGATGGGCGCAACCAATCAGAGGCGTCAAAGACGAAGAGCGCACGCCTTTCAAATGGGACCGCGCGTTTTACACGATAAATGCTGGTTGGACTTATTTACGAAAAAATTCAATGTGATATTTGGAGTCAGCGCGCAAGAAACTACTATAATATAAACGTGCCTCTAACTCAATTTTTTTTGGAAAGCGCTTCAGCTTCCCTAAGCACAGCACAGAGCAAGTCTCCCACATGATCTGCAGGGTCAGCACAAAACCGAGAGGTATGCGAGAGGCGGATGTGCTAAGACTTATTGAAGCCTTTGTCATCTCCCTCCCCTACCCTGCACTCTCGAAATCTGAAAAGGACAGGGTAGAAACGATCATACGCAAGGCGTACCAGCTGGCGATGGGACAACCTGTCAGCACCTCGACACAGAAACTCCTACACTTGGGAGTTTATAATACCTCCTTGGATGAACTCCTCGAAGCTCATCATATGAATCAATTATTGCGTCTGAGCTCCACCTCCACCGGGAGGACAATTCTGAACGAGCTGTGCCTGCGCTCACCGCTTCAACACCCCCAGGCCGATGCGACTCAGCTTCCGCATGAGATCCGCCAATTCATTGATGTGGCCCCACTGCCCTGGAACATGCATCCAACGCATCATCAGGATCGCAGAGACGCCAGAGCTAAAGCAATCTTCAAATGGTACGGCCAAAACTCCACCACAGTATACACAGACGCAGCCTCCTATCCCGGGAGGAGAGCTATGACCACTGTTGTGACTACAGCTCAAGCCCTCCTCACAAGTGCATCCATTCCTACCAACCATGCACTACAGGCAGAAGAAGTGGCCATAGCTCTAGCAATTGCTTAAACCCCTGCAGAGATCATTATTATGGATTGCCAACAAGCATGCAGAACGTTCCCCAGCGGCTTCCTCTCACACCCCGCCACACAAATTCTACTGCAGCATCCTCCACAACACCGCGTAAAGATTATTCGGGCTCCCGCTCATGCCAACGTGCCTGGCAACCAAGCTGCCCCCCAGCATGCCCGAGATTTGACACTCCGGGCTAGTCAGGAGTTCGGCGAGCAGTGCCGTTACTGCCCCCTCTTGCCCTACACAGAAATCACGCAGCACTACCACCTGCAGCGAACGATGCACCCTCCTCCACACAAAAACCTCACAAAAGAACAAGAACACCACTTTCGAGGCATCCAAACCAACACCTTTCCCCGCCCAACTAGAGCCCACATTCTGGTCCCCCCCCTCTACTCCTCGCAATACCGCTTCTGTGAGGTTTCGGGCACGATTTACCACATTGTGTGGGGCTGCGATAAGAACCCCAACCTAGCTCAAACCCTGACGACCAGCTTTGGCTGGTGAAGAGAGCCCAAGAAGCCGGATGGTCTCAAGGGGTCCGGAATAAGGACTCTTTGGCGAGGCGAACTGCTTTATAGGGACGTCTATTCCTCCTCCCCCTCAAGCTTTTTAATTGTTTCCGCAGCCGAAGCGGAGGCATCAGCTTCTGCTTTACTCATTGGCCCCGGGTTCGATTCCAAGTCGCCCGAGAGCACGAGTAGTAAGTTTCAAACGGAAGAACAGAGATTGTACGAAAAGCACAACAAACGCCTGAATACATCGGAAAACTCTGGTGGGCACGACACCGACATGCCTACATAGGAACACAAGCGTGTGGACGTCATACAGGGAAATTACGTCTGAATGCATTGCAAAGAATATGCGCGTAAATGTGTATTTATCCTCCATAAAATCCCAAAAGTAAGTTCCTTACATGTATGTATATTTGCACGAAAGAAAGAGATGACGGAGAAATGCGTGCATACATGATACATACACAGGTGTGCATCGTCGGCTCGCGACATCTGCTTGAGTGAATAAGTAAAGTTTGTAAAGTTAGCTCTGGCTCCTTTGCAATAGGTTCAGGAAGAAGAGTGAGATTATGTCAGAGTCTGGCAACAAACCCTCGAGCTTCTGTGTGGTGAGCTTTTGGCGCACGAGCTTTCGGTCTGGGAGCTTTTGTCCGATTCCCCTGCCTGATACCCTTCCCTGTCGAGTGCGAGCGCCACTGACCCCTTCCAGAAATACAACTCCCAATGACACCACTGCATATCTCATTTCATGTTTGCAATCTGGAAAAATTAGGCCCCATGAGTGATAACGTATGCTTAGACATGAAGATTTGTTTCCTATTTTTGCTGCCACAAAAATATCTTCAGGACCATGATCATCATTCCTTCAATATTACAACTAACACCCCCATATTTAAACATCAGATTATTTAACAGTGCCGCAGAGTACTAGTTTGGGGAGTTGGTCCATAGCGACGTGTCGAAGTGCAGCAAAAACAGAAGAGACAAAAACACAGAAGAAGACACAGAGAGCGCCACTGCATGTGTAGCGCTCTGTACGTCTTCTTCTGTGTTCTCGCCCTCGTCTTGTGGTGCGCTTCGATACGTCGTTCACAGTGCCATTGTAGGTGGGAATGGCAAGCAGTTTTACAGCCGCGCGTTTCCGCCAGAGCCGATCCACATAATTTTCTTGCCACAAGCCATCATAGAGAATGTTGTGAGAGAGTGAATTTTTTTTTTTTTTTCGTGTGGCGAAGCACTTGTTTATCGCTTCCTGGAATGGAGAAGGACGGCACAAAAAGGACGTTTTCCCTGGGTAGCCGGAGGGAGGCGGGTTTCCCAGCTGGGCCAACGCCCGAAGAATCTGCGGGGACAGCCACCCCCACCACTCCCCGCAGTCGACACCAAAGAGCACTCACTCGGGGTAGCCGGGGGGCAGCTGCCTCTGGACCATGCGCACCACCTTGGCCACCTGCGAATCCGCCTGCACACAACCGGGAAGGGCCACACTCGCACGGGACATGTGGTACCACAAACTGCAAGCATGCCAGTGCCCCCCCCTCCGAGAGCGCGCATGTTGGCCAGGCCTCAGGGGGTGAGAGGCAGCCCCTTAGCACGCATGGCTGCACATACCGGCCTTTGGGAGCACTGCAGTTCTGGCCAAGCAGACCTCCACGAGAGGCCACAGGCTGCTTGGGGCGTGGAGGCTGGACGGCGCACATTTCTTTGGACGGGGGCCGAGCAGAGGAGGACGTCACACAGCCCAGTCCACAAAAACGTGCCCTCTCCAGCCTCCTCGGCACCAGCTGGCCCCTATTAGGAGTTTGGGGCAAGGAAAACTACCCCCCTACAAAGCAGCACTACTTGTCTTTTCTGGCCACTCTGAGTTCCTAATCGTGGTTTTGCACCTGAAGGCAGTCAGCCACTTGACCCCCCCGGGGAGAGAATGAAGCTCTCTGAGCCAAGAGATGCACAAGTCAGGAGGCCCTGTCTGCACAGAAACAACCGTTGCTTTTCAGACACGATTGGGTGAAAGCAAATCTTGTGCACCTGCCATTGCCTTTTGGCAGGCTAGGTGAAGAAGGCAGTTCGGAGTTAGCGACTGCCTTGCCGATTTCCCGTCCAGTTTTTGCTCACCCAACCCAGGCACAAGAAGGCACCGCCAACCACCCACTTCTGGGTACACAAGCATTCCAACTTGCAGCTTCACAGGAGGGATCACAACCAAGCCCTGCGGTGGTGTGCAATGTACAGCAGCCACCGTAACAGTTGCCACACACTAATGTCACAAACTGCACCACACAGTTTATTCCAATTCGTGCACTACATCCATGCTGTACACTTGTTTGTTCAAAAAGACTATGATGTTTGTTATTAATTTCTTGCTGTTTTGTACAATTTGTTGCATATATTTTCTTTTCAATGACTATTCCTTTCACGTTGTTATGTGCACTGATTGATGCACTATTTATTGTACTCTTGAATATCTCGCATTTCGGTGCTAGGTGTTTTGATTAAAACCCAGAAGCTGTGTCTATATATTGCGTTTTTTTTTGTTTCCACCACGCTGTTATTCTGACTGTGTGAAGGATGTAGGGCATGGTGAAGTTGCTGAGGGCAACTTTTTACCCTATTTTCCACCATAATGTGTGTACATTTATGGAAACAAACAAACAAACATAAAAGTTTTGGACAGGGTCCATTGGGCATGTGCAAATCAGAACATAACTGATCCAAACACTACAGCTGCCTGCCTGGCCAGACGTGGATGACTAATAAACAAAAGTGGCTGCTGAGAAGTGCACCACAGAGCCACCACAAGGCTGCTCCCGCAAGAATACGCATGTGCGAATCCAAAAGGGCAGACACCCCGAACGGTTGCTTGCGGCTGACTTTGGGCAGGCGATGCTTGAGTGGTCGAGGAGCAAGGAACACACTCCAACAGATGGAACAAATAGAGCGGCACTCCGATAAGCACGCTCATAGGGAACTCTGGCTGTCCACTGTGGCAACGTCGTCTTGAAGGCGAACGAACACGCGTCTCCTACGCACACACATGGTGAGAAGCTCGGCAGGAAAAGCAGGACCTGGCAGCGGCCCGGGGATATCGCGCAAGCATTTTGTTACTACGACAGCTCGATGCCAGTGTTCTGTTCTTGAAGTGAAAGTGCCATTAGCCTGCCTCTGTTCACTGCACGGGGAATCTGTGAAGCCTCTCATATTTCCTACCTTGAAACTTCCCAGGCACAAAGGCTGACGCGGAGGCTTGACATGAGGCCTTGCGTCACCCTTTGAAGTCTGACGCCTTCAAGATATACCTGCTGCTTGACACACCGTGAGTGTAACATTGACCCGCCCGGACCAGTGAACGGGTCAACTGATGGCTGAGAGTGCATGCACCTCCCTTTCAGCCCAGAGTGCACTCTTTCTCTGAAGCCTATTAAACGATTTCGCACCCACCGTGGGGGCCTCGGAGAATGCTGTACGAGGAACATCAATACGCGTTGCTTTTGCCACACAATGCCTGGCGCAGCCAGAGCTCTGTTATCTGGCTTCCTCGTCCCCTCGTCTTCCCTGGTGCTGTGCCGTGGTCTCATCCCCAGGGAGCAACCTGGTGCAGCTCGTGTGCCTGGCCCCAGCCTGGTGGGCAAAATGCCTTCCGACGTACCCTCGACCCCAGCTCACCTTGCTGTGGCTGGAACCCGTCAAGGGCCCCCCGCCCGTCCCAGACTGCTCCATTCGCAGGCGGAAGTCATGGAAGTCAGGCACCTTGGATTCTGCGAGGAGGAGGGGCAGAAGAGGCTCACGGCACTCGCCTCACTAGAAATGGCATGAAACCGAGGAAACACAGAGAAGAAGGCACAGGACAAAGAGCTTGCCTACAACTGGTATTCTCGACAGGCAACAAGAAACTTATTCCGAGAATGACCATACCACGTATGTACCAGACACGCACTGTGGACACACACCTCATCACACTAGCACAGGAGTTATTTTCAAAATACGCAAGCGGCAGCGCACCGCTTCGCCACAGGTTAGAAAAGAGTCCTTCCTGGCTGGAAGGGAGCCGAGTGATACCCCAGGGGCCTTGAGCTACTGAGCGCAGCTGCCCTTTGTGCCCACGGAGTGTGCCGTGCCAGTGAGTGGAGGCCCACCTGGCTGGCCGCTGTGGCTGCCTTGTGCGTGCTGGCCCTGGGCGGGCCGGGGTTCCACGCGGAGAGGGCACGGCTGCCAGCCCTGCTCCTCCTTGGCCCCCATCCTCCTCCCGGTGGCCAGTCTCCTCCCCCACACTGCAAGGAGGGCTGCAATCACGACACTGGCCCCTCCCTGGGAAGGTGTCTCTGCTCAACCAATACCTAACACCAATCCAAGTGGCTACGCAAGAAGTGAAATGCTTCTTGGCACATTCTGCGTGTTTTGGTTATGTACGGTGATTTTGTTTTGTTTGCCCATTTGTGTCTGTGGTGTGAGGGCTGTTTCGGCTGTTGTTTTCGCTCCGGTGCTGCTGCTATTGCTAAGCATCTATATGCGATGGTGTAAACGATTCTTCCCCTAGTTTTTAATTGATATCGACTATGTACTATAATGAAAAGAATAAACACTGCTCTTTTGCAGGTGTGCCATGTACAGTGCGTTGGGCAAGCCATCAAGGTCTTGTTGAACACAGCACTTGATGCCTGTTACGTGTAGTAAGCAGTCAGCACGACATACTGGATCTTTCTGCCTCATTGAGACCAAAAAAAAAAGTGAAAAATGGGTAACTGGAAGTTAACGAAGCAGCAAAGTAAAACAAATCACAGTGCGAGCTCTCTAAAGATTGGTATTATGTAGGTTTGCTAATACTGAGTACTACAAAGGTTTTATTGACCACGAAAACGGGTGAAAAAACTTGGTTTTGTTGCATCCACAGCAAGCGTGGGCCCACGGGCAGCTTCAAGGGGCCTTTACGATTCCTTTTCGCTTGAGGGACCCCACACTTTTCATTTTAAATAAAGGTTTTCGTTTTAAATAAAGGTTCGTCTTAAAACAAGTCGCTCCGGTTTGTTCCCCCCCCCCCTCTCCCTTCCACCCGCAATGCAACGGGCTTCACCCCTCGAGACGAAATCCTGCCAGCATCCATGGGCTAAATTGCACCAACAATGGCCAGTGATTCAGTCTTCACCAGGTGCTCCGCACTACAAGTGGGCTGTCAAACAAATGCTTCGTTTGAGGACTCGGAAACAAGGCATCCAATTTGGGCAGCCAGCCCACGCAGCGAGTTCCCGTGGCTGCTCAAGTTCCACCAGCAAGCCTTGAACGTTCTCAGCCTGGATACTTCTGCACAATATGTTGGTGAGGTGGTGCACCCTTGAGGGGTCACCACGTTCCCCCAACGTTCTCGGCAGGTGAGAACAGAACTGACTCCATTTCTGTCCACACAGTCAAGTGGCAATGCCAGCTGCTTCCCGAGTGTCCCACGCACGAAGGCGCTGCAATTTGTTCTGAACATTTTCTACCCCCGCCCCAATTGACTCGAAGCTTCGTACACCCGTTGGCCTCGCTGGCTATTTCTTCAACAGCTCCAGCCTGTATGCCTGGCCTTGACCCTTCGTTTGATTGATTGATTGTATGGTTTACCGCGCCGACGCAACGCTGGCGATAAGGCGTGCCATAGAGGAGGGCTCCGGATTAATTTTGACCACCTGGGGATCTTTAACAACATGAGACGACATCTCGTACACACGGACATTTTTGCTTTTCGCCTTTGTCAGAAAACCGGCCGCCACGGCCGGGAATCGAACCTGTGACCTCGTGCTCAGCAGCGCAACGCCTTAGCCACTGAGCCACCGCGGCGGGTAGCCCTTCGTTTGTCATCTGGCTAAGCTGACAAGAGTTGGGTTGGGGAGGGCTGCAAACACTGGGAGCATGTGGTGTGCTCTCCCATGGTTAGGCAGTTCCGCGAGCATACAGTGGATGTCGGTGGGCAGAATAGGGGACTGTAATGCAGACTTGGTGGACACTAGGCAACGCACGCCCACATCCGCAGACTTCCCATTCTCAAAATAATCGCAGGAAGAGCTTCTCTAAGCGCAGTTTTGATCGGCATCCATCGCCTCATTTCCTGCACCCATGCTTAACATGGAGCTGTTCGATAACATTTTCTCCTACTTCTAGGTACTCTTTTCTATCAGCCGAGCCCAAGAGCTGACAATGTAGGCACAATTCAGTGCAGCCTAATGGCTTTCTAAAGCTTATATTGGGAGCTCCTCCTTCCAATGCACACTAAAATGTTTGTCAGCGATTGCACAATTCCGCGGAGGCTGTGAAACAGAATAACCTCGCACGTTTCTCCCAGTGGCGTCGGAACTATTTTTTTACTGAGGAGCCAAAAAAATCGCACCATGCCATCATCATCATCATCATCATCATGTATTTTTATTGAGGACTCATGCATGTGCAGTATTGCAGATGACCAGGAGAAATAAATAAGCCCAATTACCAACATGAAAGCAAGCAAAACGCAATAAAATATTTATCCAACATCACAGATGCTAGAGAGCACTCAAAAAGCCGCTAATGCTGTGTTAAGACTACCGATCTATCAGCCATATCGTGAGCTATGGACGTAAAAAAACGGCGTTTCACGCAGTTCGGTTGGCTGAGATGTCCAATGACGTCATGATTTAAAGATATTACGACAGTTGTGACAACAGTCTGAACCTGGCATTAGTGTCTTGATGGCAACTGTGCACCCTCTACAAGACAACGGTAGCAGGCACTATTCCGTGCATTTTATTTATTAATGTAGAAAAAAGCACCGCACGCTTTACAAATGTATGAAAACAGTAACAGAAAATTGACAGGGTTAGTACAAACTGCCAGATCATCTTTCCACGTGCCTTCTAAACGCGAACATACAGCATTTGCGCATTCATGCCACCAAAAAAAAGCTTACACACACAATGAATACTTACAACAAAAACGAGTGAAATACCAAGATCAGTTGAAATATAGTTATGCTGTGTTAAAATGTACATTTGGGATGAATTTGTAGTGTTCTCCGGTTTGTTTCAGTATTTGGAAACGCATGTTTTTCACATCAGTTCGAGTACCGGGCATGCAAGACGACTCACGTGTTCCAATCAGGTAACAATTAGTTCTCAACTTCTCATCATCAGTTCTACCAGAGAAATCTTTCCTGCCGAGTGGTGAATATGAGACTGACTCAATAATATCTCGTAATATTAACCCCCTAACATTCTGGCCCTGCCAAGTGCGACAAATAGTTAAAAAGGAGTGTTTAGCACACAGTTTTTTAACGGTACTCTATTTAATTACCAAACGTCTTGGAGCTTAACAATCACACTTATTCTAGTTCAAACATGCACCCCTCAGTGAGGTTTCAATTGGTCAATACTGTCAAGGAGCGCCAACCGGGAATTTTCTTTCCGCGATTCGTGCAACAAACGTCTGAATTAAAGAGTCTAAGCTCAAAGTGGCCGTCGCAGACCCGTGCACGTGCAATATAAGTAGTAGATGAGTCCACCTTTCCTGTGACATTGTGCTTCGAAAGGGTGTTTCACACGCCGCAGTGCACTGAAGGATCGTTCGGATGACGCAGACGACGGGGGGGCCAAAAGAATAAGAACCACAAGTTTGAAAATCTCATCAAAAATTAGCTTCACGTTGTGAGCTTGATTCTGCCGTAACACATGAACGTCTTGGATGGAGTCGCACTCGCTGCTCACAAGTGACGGCAGCATCAGCAATTGTGCAGCGGGCAGGGAGATATGAAAATCGGAGGAGTGGAGTCCCAGCTCCTAGCTCTTGCAAGGTTGCGGGAGAGGGAGGCATCCCCTTGGTCGCATCAGTGACGATTCCTTCTAGGCGAACTAGCTGGTCAAGTTCAGGCTGCTTTAATCTCCTGTGGATTTCCGCCGTCGTAGTATCGAGCAGCTATGTGCTATGCGTTAGTGTGGCAGCTTGGCCGCACATGTGGCCAGACAATTTTTTGTTGCCCCTACATCGTGCTTTATTCGTATATTCAAGCTGCAATTTTTCCCAGATTTCAAGCAATAAATTTTACTTATTCCTGGCTCAACCATACATGTATAATGACTGAAAGCCTACATACGATGTAATTAGCTGAGTGGTGCAACTGAACGGTGCAACACATGGCAAATCTACATCCCTGCGAAAAAAAAACAAGCGCACACAATTTAGTTCTGCATTCAACCCTCCCCTGGTAGGGTACATACACCACGAGCTGTAATCAGTGCCATCATTTAAATATTGCAACCAGTTTCAGCTGTTTGGGATATTCGCATTGAACATGTCACGGCTAAAGGCTGAACGAAACTAGGGCTGCTCTATCTCGTTAACACAGAAACCAGACACCATGCATACACATCGGTGATTAGGCCACCGCTACAACATGCATCAACCACACAGCATCCCCACGGTGCGCGTTTAGCTCACGTGCTTGGACCGTTCCACAACAAAGCTGCACACTGCTTCACCGTCTCACTTTTCCACCGACTGCAGCATAGCAGCTGCCCATTCACGCAAAACCACATCCTGCTGCGACCCTACATTTCAACCCGTGTTGACCACACCAACCAAGTAATGCCCATCTTTCCAAGAAGAAAGAAATGCCAAAAACAGCCTTCAGTTCAATCGATGACAGAGGAACTCTTTGCCAGATAACACTCCAACGACAATAGAGTTTTTATCCTTTCTTCAAGGATTAAAAGTGTTCTTAGAAACCTCAATCGATTAATGAAATTGTTTATGTATACGTTGTGCTTGTGTTTATCACCCCCCTCCCCTCCCCCATGCGGTTACTTGGCCCACATTGTATTTTGACGAACGTATCGTACTCTTGTGTGTTATGCGTTTTTTCCAACTTCCTCAGGATTTTGGCGTGCCATCACACTCGGCCTTTATATAATGATGTGTGGCAACATTGAGTGCATAATTCTGAGAGCACACTGACCTCATTCGCAACCACCCTCTTCCCTGCCCTCTGTTTGATGGCCCACTCAGGCCCGCAGGATACGTAAATAAAGAAATAAAATAGACCATTACAGTTGAGGGGACAAACTAAACATTTGTGACGGCCCCTTAGCTGTGGCACTTTGTCAGTCTAGCCTGAAAATGTAACCGGACATCCACTCCAAAGTGAGCAAGATTTCCGCAGTGAAATGCATCACTCAAGGCTCCGCATGTACTCGTGTCTGTGAGGGTGGCTTTTTGGGCAGACGCCCCGAACTGCGAACACACTTTTCAAGCCGCAGTTGCAATTAACAAATGCAAACCTTTTTTTCAGCACTTTCTGTCGCACCAACAGCACACTTGGGCCTTTGCATGTTTTCATGCACTCCTCTGCAAACATTTTGTCCAATTTTGCTGCAATTAACATCAGCGGGGGTCAACGATATGAAATTGTGGCGTTTCCCTAGCCTTTCACATTTTGCTAGCAATAAACTTTGCCGTGCACCACGGCAGTCTCCGGCGAAATCAGAAGCGAGTGTTGGCAACTTTCTATATCAGGTGCAACACTGCCTGCTGCAAGGGTACCTATAAGGCTGGCGATGAGTTATTTGGCTACCCAGCTTGGAGTGTTGCCAAGGCCACTTTGGGATGATCGCAGTTGGCCTTCGTAAGACAGGGTCAAAGTACCGGGCTGTTAACTGTGCAAGTGATGTGGCTTGCCTTGCTGCAACAATGTTAGCTGTGCAAGCATGGTCGACAAACAAATTTTGCGGTGGATTTGTGCAGAAAGTGCCACTCACTGGTCACAGTTCTACTCCACTTGCATGGTCTGGCACTTAAGCTTTGCAACTGTGGTCCAGTCTTCATCTAGCAAGGCTTGCCAATTCCACACGGCTTGACACGAGAGATACAAATCGAGATACGGCTTGACAGGTGTCATGCCTTTCAGGTTTAGTGCTTCAGCGTTTGTTGTAAAGGTCACCTTTTCACTGAGTAGAACAACCGAACGGTTGTGCTGTGATTAGCTCCCGTTCAGCCATGACTGAGATATGCTGGCACAAGGCTATGCACGATACAGCCAAGTCTCCACACTGAAGAAGTGCTGAAGCTTCACTCAAATTAGCTGAAATTTCACGAAGGCACACTGAAATCTCCTTCACTCAACATTTCCCACCCAACAATCCTGAATGCTTAACCCAACAATTTTCAATCGTAGGCTACGACAGCTATTACTTTACTCGTGCTAACGGCTTGGGTGGGGGCACTGCCATTTTTTGTCAAGCAGAAATGGCTATCTTCTTCCGTAACGACTTCCTTTTCCAGTGCAGAATCTTTAGCTGTTGCGCTGCAGAACCCACTCTTCGATATTACGCTGCTCGCATTCTATCGTCTGCCTAATCAAAATGCTGGCCAATTCATCGAAGATTTGAAGCAATTCCATTGGCCAGCTGGACGTATTTGCATGACTGGCGACCTAAACATCGACCTTTTAAAGAACAAAAAACATATTGTGGTAGATTAGCTAAACACTCTGGCGGACGTCAGTGTCGTAGCTGCGATTAATCTTCCTACTCGCATTGAACTCTTGCGCGACAAACTTGTTTCTTCCTGTCTTGACCACGTTTTTGTCCCTCTGGATCAGAGTGACTACACAGCATTTATAGCCGAACAAAAAATGTCCGATCATTTTTTTTACTGGCTGTCGTGTTTTCTCTCCTTCCGAGGCTATGTGACGAGGCCCCTTGCACTCCGATAGAGTGGAAATAATTGACAGAAAGCAATTGGACTTGGCCGTGGAGAATCACGATTGGAATTCCATCCTGACTGCGTACCCAGTTGATGAACTGTACAACCGGGTTGTAGAGACATTTCAGTCTATTCAGAGTTCGTCGAAAAAAATCAATTCATATTAGACCAAGACAAGTTGGATGTGCCTGGATTACTGCTGCTGTGCCACCTGCCATTACCGAGTGGGAATTGGCATGGGCTCGATGTAGGCATGCTCCAAAGAATGCTTATTTAAGATCGCTATACAGAACCACCCGCAATACAGCAAACGCTTTGATACGTGCAGAAAAGCGCAAGCATTTCAACACAAAGTTCAGGCTTTCTAGGACTAATCCGATTAAAACGTGGGCCACCGTCAATGAACTGTGCGGCAGAAAATTCAGAGACACATGCGCTACTGTCGCCCAAAACTTCAGTGCTGTGTCAATCACGCTCACTGACCAATTCAATTATTTTTTTTCTTCCGCTGGCCAAGCAACGCATGCGCATTGCCACCCCGCTAACAGGTTGCAGTCGATATCTAAATCAGCTTTTTTACGCTCCTGTACCGAAGATGATCTGCATTGCATCCTATTCAGCTTCAAAAGAAATAAAGCTGCAGGAATTGGCGGCATTTCTGTTGCAGTTCTCTGTAGGCATTGTGAGCGTCCTAAACATGCATTACTCGCTATAACAAACAATATCATTGATACACAAGTTGTACCTTTGGGCTTAAAAAAGGCCGTTGTCGCCCCCATTGTGCAAAAATGGCCCAAAAAATTCCGTTACAAACTATCAGGGAATTTCCATTCTTCCTACCATTGCCCTTATTTTAGAAAAACATATTGCAACAGTGATGCTGAGTTTTCTTGATGCACATGATGTGGTCTCACCCAACCAATTCAGTTTTGTCAGAGGGCGTGGAACACAAAAAGCTGTAGATCTTTCTGATCTGCTAACCAATGCTTTAAAACACAATGAATTTGCCTGTGCTATGTTTTTGGGTGCCTCCAAGGCATTCAACTCTATTAATCACTCCATTTTATCTAATAAACTGTTCCAGTATGGATTCAGAGGCCTGTTTATACCTTTAATTAACTATTACCTATCCAATCATTCTCAAATTGTTGTGTTGCGCTCGAGCAAGAGCAATCCACAGCATTTAACCTCAGGCATCCCTCAGGGGTCAATTCTTGCTCCTATTTTATTTAATGTATATACGTTAACGACCTCAGTAGTTCTTGCCGTCATTGCAGAGTGTTCCAATATGTGGATGACACGGTACTTGTATCCAGACACAATAACTATGAACTAGCAACAGAATACCTGCAGCATGACTGTATGCAAGTAATGTGGTGCTACAGCAATAATCTAATTACAATAAACAACAATGAGTCACAACTTGTCTGTTTCCATATTCCAGCTAAGCTTATTCCTCACCACGTTCCAATTTCTTTGCATACTAGTGATTGTGTTCAATGTGCGTGTACACCTGTTGCCCAACAATCTACTGTCAAATACTTAGGTATATTGCTTGATTTTGATATGTTCTGAAATAGCCATGCAGTGTATGTATGTACTGAACTCAGAAAGGTTGCTTGCCTCCAGTTTTTGATTAAATCCTTATGTCCGGTATACATACACAAACAAATATCACATGCACTTGCTTACAGCGTCTTGCGATATGGCATTTGCAGTTTTTACCTCTGTACCGCCTTCTGGAAAAACAGAATTAACTGTGTATTGAAATCCGTTCTTAGGTCAGTAATGTACAATGCATCGCTTGAGTTGCATATTGACGTTCTTCAGTTGTCAAGAATGCCCGATTTCTTTGTGTTGTTTAAGCAAACAGTGAGGTTAAAATATATTTGGTCCCATGAACACTGTATACTGTACACGCCGCAACCTGACCTCCACTTACGAGATCACTTTGTTGTGCCGAGGGTTCGCACTAAGTATGGTGAGTGGTTGCGTACTTTCTATGTCCCTTCTATCCTCAACTCCCTTCCCTCCGAACTGTTTTCTCTTAGCTCCCGTGATCAAGTTAGAGACGCTGTTTTTGCACTGCGTGGTTGACTGTTCAATAGTTGAAGCTGTTGTATGTATTTCCTGGTGCTTGCTTTATTCCTCAACTCCTCCTTGTACATTCTTTTCACTTTTTAGATGCAAAGCATCTCTTGCTCTCGGCTCCGTCGTCCGTCGTCCATCCATCCACTGGCCCAGGAAGACACCGGCAACACTGTCACTCCAGAAGCCATTAAAGGGTAAGACACCACCGGGCGTTCAGCAAGCCGAGCATGTGCAGTGGGGGTGTGGACGGCGCAACAACAACAAGAGAGGGACATAGCCCCGTCGCATCAAATAAAATTACACCATCTTCCCTTAGGGGAACCCTGAGAAGTATGCGAAACAGCCATGGGCTCAATGCAATTTCCCATTTCGTAGTTCCGGCAAGTAAAAAGTGTGGTAGTTACTATGGAAACCAAACTAAATATAACGGTAGCTACATACCTCAACCTACCCGCCGCGGTGGCCCAGTGGCTAAGGCGTTGCGCTGCTGAGCATGAGGTCGCGAGATCGATTCCCGGCCGCAGCGGCCGCTTTTCTGATGGAGGCGAAAAGCAAAAACGCCCGTGTGTACGAGATTTCGGCGCACGATAAAGATCCCCAGGCGGTCAAAATTAATCCAGAGCCCTCCACTACGGCGCGCCTCATCGCCTGCATTGCGTCGGCGCGTTAAACCCTAAAATCAATCAATCAATCAACGTACCTCAACCTAACGAAAACGACGAACTGAAAACGAATGGCCACTTGAATCGACTCCATGACTGCTTTGCATACTACTCAGGGTTCCCCTACGGGAAGATGGTGTCATTTTTTCCTTTATTTTTATTTTTCTGCATTTTTCTTTTCCCCTTTAGAGACAACGGTATTTGCATTCGCTGCGTCCGTAACGGCCAGCAACTGCTTGGCACAGACCCACAAGCCTTTTTTGGCTTGGGCTGGCCCGAATATGTATTCAGTGCCGTGAAATAAAGATTATTATTACTGCATGTGACCTGTTCTTCCACCTGGTTTGCTGCTCTCCCAAACTCCTGTTCTGATGCAGCACTGGCCCATGTGCAGGAAGGCACCGCTGATGCTGACACACTCCAGCTGCAAATTCAAGGACGACACTGGAAGAAGGCAGTCGCCGTACTGACCGATCCCACCGTTTCAAAACGGGCCTGGGTATCTTCCCCACAGGAGCTCACAGGCCTGCATAACACTGCGCTATGGTATCTGCACCAATGAACACAACGATGACCCCTGCGCACCTTCCTCTGCCCTCAGTGGGCACTCCTCGAGCAAAACGAATGGCAGCTCATGGAAAAATCCCCGAGGTTGTGGGGCCAGTGGGTGAGGCACTTCCACGCACATGAATCAGAAAACTATGGCCGTTGGCGTCGTGGATGTCAGGCAGACGTCACAGACGAGTGGGTGGCAGTGGTCCGGCACATTTCCCCTCATTAACCGCCTGATAGTAGTCATGCTAGACTGATACGAGTAACTTGAGTGAAACGGTGCACTACGCTGCGGGGTGTTCACAAATCACCAGCCAGGAGGAAGGAATCAGGACAGCAACGATATCAAGAAACAAGAGTTCACAAACAGCACATCTGTTCACCCTTGGAGGACACTTGACGATACCCCTGACGAATGAAGTCCAATGAAAACAGAAGCTGCCAAAGCTACGTTACTTCACTGGCTGCATTCACCCTGAGGAAGCATTGCCTTGAAGAGCCACAATTAACACACTAGCAATGCACCCAGAAACAGCCGATACAGCAACAGCTGCCTGAAATAGTTCGGTATTCCAAGAAAAAGAGGAGCTTGAACACGTCGGTTTGGAATAATGCTGCGTTTAAAGGCAGAACAGTCAAAAGCTTTACGACAGTAAACATGCGAGCGCGTGCCGCTCAGTACATGTAGAGCGCTGTGGTGAGAGGTTGGCGCGCTATCGCATCAGGCGCGTTTGGCGGCCGCACTCCCTGAAGGCGCTTTTTATCGTGCGCCTGCCTGCTGCATTAGTTACGCCAGGCATCTGGAAATATGAAGACGTGAGGATGAAGCATTCTTATCGCCCAATCAGGCAGCGAAAATCAAACGTTTCAATACGTTCGTTGGGTTGCGTGCTTGATGCAAAGCCATTAGCTGCACATGTATTCTCTGGAATCGTTTCCACGTAGCTGAAGCCGCTACCACAGCAGACAACAGCACAATCAATCGTTGTCAGAGGGTGGATACGCCAAGTGTACGAACTACGAAAGTTTGCCAACCTATCGCTAGACCACTCTGCATGTACTGTGCGTGCCCAGCACGAACTCCGGTGTTTGCTGTCAGAAAGCTTGCGACTGTGCCCGCCGGCGTATTTTGAGCAGTCCCGAGGCGCTACACGTTGGCCGTCCGCTTCACAACTCACCGTGAGAGCAGTTCGCCTTGATTTTTTGGCCGCGTCTGCTGCAACCTGGGTTATCCTGGGCTCCTCAGCCAAAGTAGTGTTGGTAGAGTTAAACTAGTTCATTCCGCACTGGCCCGGGTCAACGTTGGCCCAGGTAGTACGGGCAATGCCTTATGATGTTTAGGAGGCGTTCGTACCGTTGGCACGAGCAGAGTGTGAATTGACTTGCTATGGCTAGGAATCGCACTTTGAGTTGGATTGGTACGCTCTAAAGTGGTTTTGGTTCTAGTTATAGTTGATGCTTGGGCGAGCTGGTGTTTCATAATCTTGAATTCACAGCGCAAATAAGAAACGAGAACGATATGGAGAGCACGACACACAGCGCCTCTGTGTCGTGCTCTCCCTATTGTCCTCATTTCTTGTTTGCGCTGTGAATTCATGATTAAGGTTTTGGTTCTGTTTTTACCATCGCCTCCTTTGCTAGCTCCATTCGATTCAGAAGGGGTGCACGGCAACGTTGCAGAGAAAGTTCTGTGGTGCCGGTGCAGTGCAGCAGCGTGGTTCCGCGGTGCCGTGCATCACGGCTGCACCGTCAGCAGCGCCCCTGCGTGTTCACAATCGAGCGAGGTGCAGGCATAGTCGTCTGCTAATCATCATCGCCTGTCGTCCTCTACAACTGGATGTTTACGGCCATCTGGGTTGCGTCGTACGCATCAGCGGCGACGCTAAGTTCGTCCCGCGTATCTTCGAGCTCGACGGACATTTTCACGCGGTCGCCGCAACTGCCGGTAGCCGCCTGCCAACCCGCAACGCCCCAACGCTCACGGCACCGAATCGCTGCACCTCCTCCGTAGCAGGTGCAGCGATTCTCTGCACCGCGGCGGCACCGCTGCCGCACCATGACCAATCGAGCGACGCGGTGCAGGGAATCACTCGTGCAGCGGTGAATCGAGCGCTTTGGTGCAGCGCATCCTGCACCGTTGCAGGCGTTGCAGGGAATCGCGTCTGAATCGAATGGAGCTGCTGTTTCAATGGTTTCAATGCATGCGGCGTCACCCCGGTCACCCCATAGCGTGGCCGCCTTGCCCTCTCTCACTGCGTCTGAATTCCATGTGGTGGCGCCACTCACCGATCCTCCCGCCATAGAGTTGCCTCCCGCTACCGATCTTCGATGTAAGGAGTTGCGAAACTGCGCTTCAAAAAACCCAAAAAACCATAGAGTTTAAGGAAAGTGGCGCTAGTGTCAACGCGCTCCATTCGATTCAGACGCGATTCCCTGCAACGCCTGCACCGTTGCACGGTGCGCTGCACCAAAGCGCTCGATTCGCCGCTGCAGGAATGGCGCCGTGCACCGCGTCGCTCGATTGCTCATGGTGCTGCAGCGGTGCCGCCGCGGTACAGAGAACCGCTGCACCTGCTACGGAGGAGGTGCAGCGATTCGGTGCGTTGCGGGTTGGCAGGCGGCTACCGGCGGTTGCGGCGACCGCGTGAAAATGTCCGTCGAGCTCAAAGCAAATAAGATACGCGGGACGAACTTTGCGTCGCCGCTGATGCGTACGACGCAACCCAGGTGGCCGTAAACATCCAGTTGTAAAGGACGACAGGCGAGGATGATTAGCAGACGACTATGTCCCAATTGTAAACACGCAGGGCGCTCCTGACCTCTAGTAACGTTGCTCCTGACGGTGCAGCCGTGATGCACGGCACCGCGGAACCACGCTGCTGCACTGCACCGGCACCACAGAACTTTCTCTGCAACGTTCTCGTGCACCACGCCGCTTCCATTCTTTATTGCTATGCCGCACGGGCTATCACATTCATATAAGCAGACTGTTTCGCCCTGACGTCGCTAGCCCAGAATAATCTGGATGTGAATCGACGGTTCCAGAAACACTTGCGCCAAAAGATAAAAGCCTGCAGAGCCACGGCCGCTGGATGAAAGGCGCACTGATCTTGCGTGCGCTCTCATCCAGCGGCCGTGGCAGAGCAGACGCCGCGGCATTCCAATCGCCAAAGCGCGCCTGCATGCGTCACTTTGCTGACTGCCTCTTCGGCCGCCTCTGTATTCTTTGAGTTGTTGGGGGAGCACAAGTTCGCTCCAATAAACTTGCTTTCCTTGAAGACAACTGCGTCGTCTTTGACTTCGTGACATCTAGCTGGCGGAGGTGCTGGGGCGGTATTCTCGAGTTTTGTCCCTTTTGCGCCCCCTTCAAAAGTGTCCCTTTTGGCGAGCCCTGATTGGCTAAAAGCTAACAACCGGAAGTGACGTAACGCAAGCCCGGCAAACCCAGGGCCATAAGTACGTCACGATGAAAGGGACGCAAAAGGGATCCGACGTTTTCAAAAGGGACAGTTACGAAAATACCGCCCCTGGGTACGCACCCTTCATGAGCTCTACAACCTCTGGAAGCCGCCAAGCCAGTCCAACATGAGCCAGCCTCCGACTGCAAGGCCTCCCGCCCGAGTTTGGTCTCCTGCCAGACGGACACAAAAGAACGACCGCTGCAACCACCATTACGGTGCAAGAAGCAACATCACCAATCGTCCTGCAGCAGCCACGGGAACCGCCATCCTTCCGAGGAGCCCCCGCAGAAGATCCAGAAGAATGGTTGGAAAAACTGGAATGCGTCCGAATCTTCAACAGGTGGGACGACGCAGAAACGTTCCGGCATGTTTTCTTTTACTTGGAAGATTCAGCTCGCACTTATTGGTTCGAAAACCACGAGAGCTCCTTGACCAACTGGGCTCGTTTCAAAAGCGAGTTCCTGAAGACCTTTACTACCGTGGTCAGAAAAGAACGCGCGCACTATTGCTGGAAACTCGAACGCAGCACCCCAACGAAGGGGTCATGATCTTCATCGAGGAGATGAAGCGACTTTTTCTCCGTGCGGACCCAGAAATGACGGAGGAAAAGAAACTACGGTTTCTGATGCGAGGTGTCAAGCAAGAGCTCTTCGCGTGCCTTGTTCGCAACCCCCCTAAGACCGTGTCCGAATTCGCTTCTGAAGCCGCCGCGATGGAGAAGACGCTCGAAATCCGAACAAGGCAGTACGACCGCCCAATCAATGCGCTGGTTTCGGAGACTATTGGTGCCGGCGCTATTAACTCCAACTCACTACGCGACACCATTCGTGCAGTAGTGAGGGAGGAGCTGCGGAAACGTTTCCCTACGACGACGCCACAACCTCAAGTCGCTTCCCTGACTGACGTGATCCGAGAAGAAGTACAGCAGGCTTTGGGAACTTCTATGCCGTGCGAAACACCCTGCGAGCCAGAGGTACTCCGCGGCTGTTCCTCGACCCCGCCCTGTTCCAACACGTCGTCAAGAGGCCCCGCCGTACCGCCGCCCAATGCCGCCCGCCCGACCCCCTGTAACCGGAAACCAGGCCCCAAGGAAGACCGAGGTGTGGAGAACGCCCGATAATCGCCCGCTGTGTTACCACTGCGGAGAGGCCGACCACATCTACCGTCGCTGCCCATACAAGAGACTCGGACTTCGTGGTTTCTCCGTCGACGCACCACGCCCCTGACCCGGCCAGCGCCCATCTGAATTGAAGAATACCTGTCCAACACCAGCCGTGGACCAGCCAGCCCGTTTCAACCGTTCGCCGTCGCCCTACCCGTATCAGTCGCCGGACCGCCGCAGCACTGCTGACTTCGCACGTGGAAGGTCCCCCAGCCCACGCGGGGGAAACTAAAAGCAGCAACTTCTGGAGGTGAAGTTTCACAACGGCGGAAAAACTAAAACCCTCCAACGACGCACCGAACAATGCATGACTCACGACATGCCCTCATCCCGACGACCCGACCTAACCCTGACGTGACTCCCGAACACGGCCACAAGGCGCGACGCGTACCCGACATGACCGAGCCTGCCCCTGAGAAGACGACGACGACGCACAGTTCCCGACCGTCAACACGCACAAGCCGAGGTGCGACGCACCCGGAACTCGAGGAAGGCGGCGTCCGACGTAGAGGTGTCCATCGACGGCTTTGATGTAGTCGCCCTCGTAGACACGGGAGCCGACTACTCAGTAATGAGCGGACCATTTGCGTCTAAGCTGAAGAAAGTTATGACCAGATGGGACGGTCCGCACATACGCACAGCAGGAGGCCACCTCGTGACGCCAAGTGGAACGTGCACATCCCGCGTCACCATAGACGGCACGACGTACCCTGCCGCGTTCGTTGTCTTGCCTCACTGCTCCCGCGACGTCATTCTCGGAATGGACTTTTTGATCGACAACGGTGCAATAATCGATCTGCAGACCAAGTCAATAACTTTTTCCCCCCATCACTCCATGACGCCGCAACCGAACACCGTGTAGCTGTAAGGATCGCCGATGATCATGTCACCCTACCACCCCGCGGAAGCTTGGTGATCACCGTCTACTGTGAAGGTGCTGCTCCTGACGTCGATGCTATCGTGGAGAGTGACCAAAGGTTGCTTCTCGACCGCGGTGTGTCTGTCGCAAGAGGCATTGTGCGGTTTAAGCAACGCAGAACCCACGTTTTAGATGCAGAGCATCTGATTCACTCTCCTTGTCCCTCCGGCGTCGTCGTCGTCGTCGTCGTCGGCGTTGTCCACCCCTCCCCCATTCTCCTCACCGCGCCAGCTGCGCTCTCCGCCGCTCACCCCCTCTCCTCTCCGATAGCGAACACTCTCTCGCGAGGGGCATTGGATTGGATTCGATTGGCTTGGCTTGGCTTGGATTGGATTAAAGTGGATTGTGTTGGATTGTGTTGCGTCATAGCCGCGGCAGACGCGCTGGGGCCGGCGCATATGCAGTACTCTCTCTTCCGCGGTTCCCTATCCTTCGGGCGCGCTGCGCATATATGCCGTTCTCCGGCGAAGCAACCTCCACGCTTGGCTCAAACACCTAGAGTCCAAGCCGCTTTACAAGTACGCCAACGTCGTCATCGACTGGGACCGGTTTACGCAGTCCCCTCAACGTTATGCGCGCTATAAAACGCGGTCCCTTCGCCGCTCCGCGTATGCGTCGCATCTACACAGGGGTTCCCGCGAGGGGAGGTGGGAGTTTTTGGTCACCAATTTCACCGAGGAGTACCAGCATTTAAACAACTGCGCTGCAATTGCGTTCCTCGAAGAAACGCAACAGGCAAGTGACGTGATCGCAGTCGCCGACTTTGAACGCGCACCCGAAGAGACCTTCAAGCTCCCGCATCCTTTCGACGTGAATCCGGCGCTACCGCAAGAAGAAATGAACCAGTTATTAGGCAGGTTTAGCATATCGTTACCGTGTTTACGTTACCGTTTACCGTGTTTGCGGGAGTCGACTGCGCAGCGCGAGAGTTACCGCGAACGGTAACTTACCGGCACAGACTTCACCGTCGCCAGCGGCTTCCGGTAACACGGTTAACGGTAACGCAAACACGGTAACGATATGCTAAACCTGCCTATTGGCTTTGCTTCATCGCTACAGCGAGTGTTTTTCGTCGAACTCAAAGTTACGTCAAACACCTCTGGCGAAACGCCGGATAACAACCGAAGATGGAGCCCGACCTACCCGACAGTCACAGTACCGCGTGTCTTCACACGAGCGCGAAGCCACCCGGACTCAAGTAGACGACATGCTCAGCGACGACATAATACAGCCATCCAAAAGTCCGTGGGCTGCGCCGGTCGTACTCGTGAGGAAAAAAGACGGCACTTTAAGGTTCTGCGTTGACTACCGCAGACTGAACAAAATCACCAAAAAGGACGTGTACCCCCTGCCACGAATCGACGACGCCCTCGACCACATCTGCCACGCGAAGTACTTCTCATCGATGGATCTGAAGACCGGCTACTGGTAAATTGAAGTGGACGAGAGAAACCGAGAGAAGACTGCATTTATAACCCCGGACGGTCTATACGAGTTCAAGGTGATGCCGTTTGGGCTGTGCACGGCACCAGCCACGTTTCAAAGGGTCATGGACACTGTGCTAGCTGGCTTGAAGTGGCACACCTGCCTCGTATACCTTCACAACGTTGTGGTATTCGCCCGGACTTTCGATGAACACCTTGCAAGGTTTGAGTCTGTACTCGAGGCTATTCGCTCGTCGGGGTTAACGCTGAAGCCCGAAAAGTGCCGCTTCGCTTACGAGGAACTCAAGTTTTTGGGACACGTCGTCAACGCCGCGGGAGTTCTGCCTGAGCCGGCGAAAATATCAGCCATAGCGAACTTCCCAAGACCGAAAGACAAAAAAAAAACACCCGCATTTCCCCGAAGGAGAGCATGGGGAAGTGCGAATGCACGGGAGATGCTATGAGGGGGAGTTATGTTGAACTGTGTTGGCATTCGCCCGTTAGTTGCATTTAACACCCCCGCGTGATCAAGTGGGGATTCACACACCCCGTTAGTCGTTCTCTGGAAATCTTGGTGAATTAAAGTGTATGTTCGAGGAGATCACACACACACGCAAGTAAAGTGAAACGACAGTATTCTTTATTCAGCACTTGTTGGTGTTGTCGTAGTTGATGGTCATTATGACCGCCTTGTGGTCACTGAAATGTACGGTCAAGAGTTGTTGCAAGACCGCGCGTATCAGACAGTTCCTCGCAAAGGCCAGGTCGATGTAGCTGCCGTTGATGGTGGTGGGAGCCTCTAGCGGTAGGCACGTCATGGAGTGGTTGGCGAGCATGTATTCCATCAACCACTCGCCGCCCTTTCGCACGTCCACGTTAAAGTCCCCAACAACCACGACCGGGTCCGAGGGCTTTACGCGCCTGGCCACACTCTCGTTCGCCGCGTCCACGTATTCGACGACGTCGTCGCGCGAGATGTTTGGCGCGAGGTAGAGGGTGACGACCAGGATTCCGTCGCCCG
Organism: Haemaphysalis longicornis; assembly: GCF_048455015.1. NCBI lineage: Eukaryota > Metazoa > Arthropoda > Arachnida > Ixodida > Ixodidae > Haemaphysalis > Haemaphysalis longicornis. The sequence continues at coordinate 166,747,685 of NW_027526361.1, read as the reverse complement.
AGTACGCGTCGGTGTAGACGGCACTGTACGGCGACTCGTCCCTGACCGGCGAGGTGGACACGGCGTGCGACACGAGGTTCGCGTAGACGTGACCGACGAGGTAGACGCCGCAGTACTCGCCCCGACTTCCGTTCCTGGCGAAGCAGCAGTCGTTGATGGGGAAGTGGGAATGCACGGGTGATGCGAAAGAATTCTTCTTGGTCAATCGCCCTAAGTGGGTATGTGCTAAAGAAATTAGGAACTCTTCTTGGCCAATCGCCCTAAGTGGGTATGTGGTGCGGACGGACGGATGGCGGTGGACGCGTGATTCAGGGTCGCTGAAGAAGTGCATTCGCACTTAAAAGAACGTGCGAAGATTTCTCGGACTATGAGCATACTACCGGCGCTTCGTCGCAAGCTTCGCACGCATTGCAGAACCACTCACGCGCCTGACGAAAGATAGCACCCTTTCGCCTGGAAAAACGCCCAAGAAAAAGCATTTTTCGAGCTGCAACAAAGCCTGCAAAACCCGCCCGTGCTCGCTCATTTCGATGAAAATGCAGAAACGGAAATGCACACGGATGCCAGCGATATAGCTTTGGGTGCCGTCCTCGTCCAAAAGCAAAGCGGTTGCGAAAAGGTAATCGCCTACGCCAGCCGTGGTCTGTCGAAGGAGGAAAAAAACTACTCTGCCTCCGAAAAAGAGTGCCTGGCTATCATATGGGCCATTTCAAAATTTCGCCGGTATGTGTATGGCAGACCGTTCAAGGTTGTGACAGACCATCATGCGCTGTGTTGACTCGCCAATTTGAAGGGCCCCTCTGGCCGTCTAGGGCGGTGGAGCTTGCGCCGGCAAGAGTTCGACGTTACAACAAATCCGGCAGGAAACACTCCGACGCCGACTGCCTGCCTCGCGCCCCCGTCGACCCACCACCACAAGACACCGATGAAGACAGCGCGTTCTGCGGAGTCGTGACAGAGAGCGACCTAGCCGCCAAGCAGCGTGCCGACCCCGACCTGCGCGTCATGATCGAATACCTCGAAGGACGCAACGTCGCCGCGCCTAGGGCGTTCAAGAGGAACGTACCAGCATTCACCCTCAAAAACTCCGTCCTCGTGAAGAAGAATTTCAGGCCCGGAACGAGAACGAATTATCTACTTGTCATCCCCGCAGACCTTCGTGAAGAAATTTTGGAAGCGTGCCACGACGACCCATCTTCCGGACATCTCTGCACAGCCCGCACAATTGGAAAAATCAAGGCGAGGTACTACTGGCCCCGCCTTACATCCGACGTCACCCACTACGTCCGGAGTTGCCGTGACTGCCAGCGACGAAAAACGCCGCCGACAAGACCCGCCGGAATACTGCAACCAATCGCCGTCCCGTCGAGGCCATTTCAACAGATCGGAATGGACCTTCTAGGCCCGTTGCTTACGTCACGATCACAGAACAAGTGGATTGTCGTAGCGACAGACTACATGACGCGCTACGCAGAGACCGCCGTTCTTCCGAGCGGGACTGCACAAGAAGTCGCGAAGTTCTTCATGAACCAAGTTGTGCTGCGACATGGAGCCCCGGAAGTCGCAATCACGGACCGCGGAACGGCCTTTACTGCGGAGCTTATGCAAGGAATCTTACGCTACAGCAACACGGACCACCGAAGAACGACGGCGTACCACACCTAAACGAACGGACTCACGGAGCGTCTCAACAAGACGATCGTGGATATGCTGTCAATGTACGTCGACGTTGAACATAAGACTTGGGACGAAGTGCTCCCGTGTGTCACGTTTGCGTACAACACGGCTACCCAGGAAACCACGCAGATGACACCGTTCGAGCTTGTCTACGGAAGACGGCCGACTACGATGCTCGACGCCATGGTTCCGCATGTAGAAGACGACGACCTCAGCCCGGACGTCCAAGGATACCTTCAGCGCGCGGAGGAGGCCCGCCAGCTCGCTCGAGTTCGTACAACGGACCAGCAGCTGGTGGATGCCGGGCGCTACAACCTCCGACGCCGAGACGTCGAGTACCCCCCAGGGGACCGTGTTTGTGTTTGGACTCCCATCCGACGACGCGGACTCAGTGAGAAACTCCTGCGACGGTATTTCGGACCCTACCAGATTCTGCGACGTGTCGGCCAATTTACCTACGAGGTGATCCCCGATGGCGATTCCGGAACATAACGACGACGCACGCGGCCCGAAGTCGTCCACATGGTTCGCTTGAAACCTTACTATGCAAGATGACGGACTTTTAAATGCAGAGCATTTCTATAACTCACGATGTCACCCGTGCGTCGGCGTCCGCAGCAGCCAGCCTCCCCCTACACTATAAAAGGAAATAACAGTTACCGGCGCCTGGTTTCGATCCCACGACCCTGCGGGCGGAACGCAAGGTACATGGTGCTCGACCCACTGCGCCACAAAAGCGACACAGAATCAAAGGCTACGAACGCGCCTTATATCCTTGACTCATTCAAACTACGTCAAGAACCTGCTGATACAACGCATTCACTACCTGTGGGCGGAACGCGGGGTACATGGTGCTCTTCCCACTGCGCCACAAAACCGACACAGAATCAAAGGCTACGAACGCGCCTTATATCCTTGACTCATTCAAACTACGTCGTCAGCGGCGTGCGTTGCCGACTCAGCGGCGTGATAGCGGCGTGATAGCTGCGTGGTGTACACGTGATAGCACCAACCCCCCAAACACTAAACGTTAACGCAATACACCCACCCCCTATGCGACGCATTTACTCGAGCCCCCCTCGCGGGGAGATGGGCCCATTTTTTTTAGATGCGACGCTGAGAGCATCTCTTGTCGGCGGCCCTGTTCTTCCTGCGTGCGTCCGTCGTCGTCGTCAGCGTCCGCACTCTCCTCCGCTCACCCCCTCTCCTCTCCGATGGTGAACACTCTCTCGCGCGGGGCATTGGATTTGATTCGATTGGATTGGCTTGGCTTGGATTGAATTGGATTAAAGTGGATTGTGTTGGATTGTGTTGCGTCATAGCCGCGGCAGACGCACTGGCGCCGGCGCGTGCCCAGGTGAGAGCGAACACTCTCTCTCAACATCTGCGGGTGTGCGGCCCAGCGCGCTCTCACTCCACCGGTGGGCGGCGCTGCGCGCGGTGCTGCGCATGTGCAGTACTCTCTCTCTCCGCGGTCTCCTCTCCTTCGAGCGCGCTGCACTTATAACCGGTGTGCCGCTCTCCGGCGGCCTTTCGGTCGACGGTTGCTCTCCGCTTGCGCTTGAACCCCCCTCAGCGTCGCATCACACCAGGGTTCCCGCGAGGGGAGGTGGGCGTAATGTTGTTTTTATGCCGCACGGGCTATCACATTCAGATAAGCAGACTGTTTCGCCCTAACGTCGCCAGCCCAGAATAATCTTCTGTGATCTACAATGTTCTGGATGTGAATCGACGGTTCCAGAAACACTTGCGGCGAAAGTTTATAAAAGCTTGCAGAGCAGACACCGCGGCATTCGAATCGCTGGAGCTCGCCTGCACGCGTCACTTTGTTGACTGCCTCTTCGCCGCTCTGTATTCTTTGAGTTGTTGGGGGAGCACAAGTTCGCTCCAATAAACTTGCTTTCCTTGAAGACAACTGCGTCGTCTTTGACTTCGTGACAATATCATGAAGGAAGAAAATTGGCAAAGGATGCTGCGCCACGGGGATCCTTTCTTCCGGCGTGCTCCAGCACGGCTGGAGCGCCCCATGGAAGTGACGTCACCTGTTTTTTGTTATTATTACTTGGATTTGGTCGTCCATGTTGATCGCCGAAAATAGTACCATGCCGGCCGTGCAAAGTGTCCGTGCCGGCACTCATGTTTAGGTCTGCTGTGCTTTTCATTGTTTACGATCTATGTACGCGCCGTGAGCGCAGGCTGATAACTCTCCTCCTTAATTGGTACATAGGCTGTCGTTCAGTGTTGTGTTATCTATTGATTGATTGTGGGGTTTAACGCGCCGACGCAACGCAGGCGATGAGGCGCGCCGTAGTAAATGGCTCCGAATTAATTTTGACGACCTGGGGATCTTTAACATGCGCCGAAATCTCGTACACACGGACGTTTTTCTTTTCGCCTCCATCAGAAAAGCGGCCGCCCCGGCCGGGAATCGAACCCGCGACCTTGGGCTAAGCAGCGCAATGCCTTAGACCTGCGGGCAAGGCAAAACCACTCCGAGTGGAGGATTGTGTTGCACGTTTAAGTTCGCCGGCTTTTGTAACCGCGCTTCTTTCTTTCTTTCTTTTTATTTTGGGAGGTTTGTACGCCATCTCACGCCATCAGGTTTGATCTGCTGTGGCTCAATAGGGAAGAACGCGTCTGTGTTCTCAAACGAGCGCACTGGGCTGCTTGCGCCACGTGTTCGCCTGACTGCAGCCAGCGCTCGGGCCCATTTAGATCACAAAATCTGTGGATTTTGTGGAGAGAAGAATAGACGGAAGGAATACCTTTAAAGGCCCTCATTTGACAAGAGTTCTCTTGGGCCTACACGTTCTCATTTCTGCTGCTAACTGGATCTTCCACTAAATAAGTTGATTTAGTGGCTCTTATGCACTCTAGTACTCGCTGCTGAACACCAGCGTTTTTATCCGTAGTTTTGGCGCAGCAGCCTGAAATGTTTTGCAAGCTCACCATACTTTCTGTGCATAAAAAGACCAGCAGGTGCCTCATTTTGGGGAGTGAAAACAGCACAGCTGGTACAAAAAAGGCCTGAGTTTAAGTGTAGTGAATGTGTCAAAAAGATGTTTGGAGTAAACACTGTTTTAATGCCGTTTTTCGGCTTGCCCCCAACTCTGTATCTTTGGTCATGTACCAACTTTTCCGAGTTTCCAAAGTTGCAAGGGATACACTGCAGTGCTACAAGTACTGATCACAAAGTGTCAAAAGATTTGGCTTCTGGCACAAGCACAAAATTGCAGTCTTGGGCAGTAACTAGTTACTAGTAACGCGTTACCGGTAACTAGTTACTTTTTCAGTAACTTGCAACTGTAACGAGAAATATCCTTACAGTTACTTTATTTCTATAAAAAAAATTATCCAACAGGAACACTCGTTAACGGCCGATATACAGCAATCACTTTTAAAATTGCTAACTAACACCTCACGGCAATGCGGCTGGGATATTTTCGTCCGCGCAGTTTTTTGGAGACCCCTTTCTTACTTCTAATTGACTAGATGTACGTTGTTTGCATATAACATTACTTATTCTCTGTTTCTTCCTCATTTTCCATGGAAGCTTTCTGGGTGTGACGGTGCACTTCATAGATGAACCGTCTCTGGAAAGAAGATCCGCAGCGCTCGTGTGCCAACGGCTCCCAGGTCGCCACACCTACGACGTCATCGCGACAGCGCTGCACGCAGTACTTGTGGAGTACAAGATCCTGCACAAGACATGCGTCGTCATCACGGACAACTGTTCAAACTTTGTGAAAGCCTTCAGGTAAGTTACACGGCTGCTCCTGTTTTATTCTAATTGTCTATACTGAAGCTTGAAAATTTTAATATTTCGGTTCTTCTCAAAAGGAAACTAAATTAAGCTGCAGTATAAACGTTAAACGTGACTTCAGCAATGCTTCTTTATGATCGCAATAAACCTTTAGGTTCGCATGCATCACTTAGGAACCTCGCTGCCTGGAGAAAGTTTCGCGCAAAACTTTTGGTCGCACTGAATTTTTGCATACTTAGGGTTATTTTCTAACTGTACTATTAACGGACGAAACATAAATTGCTTTTTCATAATTTTGTAGAATCCCAAAGTAAAACACAGATAGGTTCTAGAGGTATTTCTTCGTTTTTTAGACAAAGACCCAAGATTGGATAAGGCGAGACGCGATGCAGGCACGTACAACACGCAAACTTCACGCATTGTGTCGCCCAGGATCCTTTTAGGACTCGGAGTTCTGTATTATTAGGACATTTTCCATTTTAAAGCCTATTATTGTGTTATATTATGTATTTGTTTCTGATAAAAGCGCACCACAGATGTATGTCTGCCAGGGTAGTCGTCGAGGTGATCGTCCCTTTTAAAGCGAAGCTTCAGCGTTCGCACTGACGGCGTCTGTAACGCGAAATCGCCGGGTGAAATGAAAAGAAAAAAGCGCTCCCCGGGTCGAGAATCTAACCTGGGTCCCACGCGTTATAAAGCCGGCGTCTATCCGATTTCTCCTTTTCGACATGGTTTCAGCGGTTTGGAAAACTCAGACGACAACTAAAGAAACCGCCAGAGAAAGCTTTGCGTTCAACCATCGTTGTCGTTAGATGGAGGGGTGCACGATTATAGAAATCGATATTAACGTTCTCTCCCTTTCTGGTATGTAACCAACAGCTTTCTTGAAATCTCATTATTAAGCGCTAGCTCTGTCCTTATCGATATTTATTTCCTAGTGGTTCGCGTTTTTTTTTTTTATTTCAGGTGCTTTGTTCATCTAGCCCATTAGATGGTATTCATGCTGTATAAAAAAGTTCAACCACAAGTTCTTGTTTTCGTGCTAAGTTTTTTTGTCCGTAATTTCCACTTTTCACGACGCAGGATCTTTGGAGAAACAGGGGAACATGGTGAAGACGTTGTCGCAAATAGCATCACGGAGGTGCTAGACAGTGGTTCGAATAACTCATCTCACGAGATCCCCCTGCCACGGCACAGGAGGTGTGCCGCACACACTTTGAACTTCCTCGCTTCTATCGATGCCGAAAATGCTTGCAGCAACGCGAAGTACGGCGAAATGGCAAGGACGGTTTTTGGAAAATCAAAGATTGTTCGGAGAAAACAAGCTCAGTCCGTGCAGGCAGCCGAAGCCATAAAGACTTCCTTGGGAAGACAGCTCCCAGTGCCAACCGCAACACGATGCAATTCTCTCTTCAACGTTGTGAAGTTCATCAA